>NC_134695.1:105723996-106391496 GCF_050947455.1 Rhinoderma darwinii
AAGGGCCAGCGCGCGCACAAAGGAAGTCGTCATCATTATCAACTGCCACGATTTCCTGGTCTATAAGAAGGCCCCAGCCTTCTGATCCTTGCCTGAGCGTTGTTAGTTTTCCCAGTCTGTCTTGCAAATGGTCCCTTAGTGTTTCCCGTTCCAGGTGTTACCCGTGCTTGTTACCTGTTCCTGTTTCCCGTGCTGTGCCTTTAGTATTGAGTCTGCCACGTCCTGTGTCATCTGCCACATCTGGAGGAATCCGCCACGTCCTGTGTCATCTTCCACGTCCGGAGGAATCCGCCACATCCTGTGTCATCTGCCACGTCCGGAGGAATCCACGATGTCTGGCGCAACCTGCGTCTCCTGTGTCATCCGCCACGTTTGGCGTTATCTGCTGCACCCATCTCCATCAGTGCCAGAGCTGCGGCCACCGTCTGGACTATCCAGGTACCCTTGTGCGGGACATTGTATTGCTGGGGTTTCCAGTTTTTTGGCCAGCTGCCTCCCCGCTGCGGCGGTACGGCCTAGTGGTTCCAAAACCCGCTTCGTGACAGTACGCTCAGGCCATGGACACCGCTAGTCAACCTGAGAGTTTGACGACACAAGCCATGCTGGCCGAAATGCAGGATCTCCAGTCACGACAAGACCAACTCCTCCTGTCTGTGAACACCATTGCCCATCGGCTGCTTGCTCCAACCACAGTTGTCACTGCACCCATTCCTGCTGTTCCACCTGCTACACTTCCTGTCTGTACAGGTACCAATTCCCTGTGTTTCTTGCCACTACCTCCACGCTATGACGGAGACCCGAGGACCTGCAGGGGATTTTTTTAATCAGTGCCTGATCCACTTCAGACTACATGCCAGGTCCTTCTCTTCCGATGACGTCAGGATCGCCTTCATCATCTCTCTCCTTACTGGCAAAGCCCTGGCATGGGCTAACCCTGGACCCGTGACTTGCAGTGCTTCTTACAGACCTTCTGCTCGATCTTTGAGGAACCTCGGAGAGTTTCTTCGGCTGCCGCATCCTTGCTGACCCTACACCAGGGAGACCTCTCCGTGGTCGAGTATGCCATTCAGTTCCGTATCCTGTCTGATGAATTTACCTGGAGCTCGTTGGCTTTGGTGGCCACATTCTGGCAGGGACTGTCTTCAGGGATCAAGGACGAGCTGGCTGCTCGCGATCTGCCATCTACCCTGGACGATCTTATCTGACTCGCCTCCTGGGTTGACATGAGGATCCAGGAGCGTTCCCAAGAGGTTCTCCGGGAGAGAGACCTTCCTAAGCTGGATTCTACTTTCCAGCAATCCTCCTCAGTCGTCCCACCAGAGGATCCGATGCAGAGTAACTATGTCAGATTGTCTACCCAGGAGAAACAACGCAGACGCACTTCTGGACTTTGTTTGTATTGCGGCCTCGGAGGCCATATTGTGCGTCTGTGTCCCCAGAGGCCAGAGAGACCCCATTGCCTAGGACTGATTGGAGAGACAGCCCTAGATGGAATGGTACCTAATAAAGCATTCAGTTCCAAGCTGACTATTCCTGTGACCCTAGTATCCGGCGAGAAGACGTATCAAGATTCTGCCTACCTTGACTCTGGTTCTGCGGCAAATTTCATCCAGAGGAAGCTTGTGGATCATCTTCAGCTGCCCACTGTCCCCCTAGAGACGTTTTTGGCTGTTGCCCCAGTTAATGGACTGCCTCTGCCTGATCCCATCATTTCTAAAACAAAGCCGTTGAAGCTCCAGGTTGGAGTCCTTCATTTTGAATTAATTTCTTTCCTTGTTTTGCCCAAGGCCATCAATCCTGTTCTACTGGGCCTGCCCTGGCTTCGACTACATGCCCCAGTACTGGACTGGAATTCTGGAGAGGTTCTCCAATGGGGCTCCAAGTGCCATGGTCGTTGTCTGTTGCAGATCTATCCTGTCAATCCTCCTCTGCCTTAGTCATTGGTGGGCCTGCCTCCACAGTTTGCTCAATATGCAGATGTTTTCAGCAAAAGGGAGACTGAGACACTGCCTCCTCATCGGACTTATGACTGCCCCATTGAACTGGTTCCTAATGCCTTTCTCCCCCGTGGCCGAGTATATCCTCTCTCCTTGCCTGAGTCTCTATCCATGTCGGCCTATATCAAGGAGAATCTGGAGAGGGGTTTCATACGAAAGTCTTCCTCCCCGGCTGGGGCTGGATTCTTCTTCGTTAAAAAGAAGGACGGATCCCTTCGACCCTGCATTGACTACCGTGGTCTCAACCAGATCATGGTCAAGAACAAATACCCATTGCCACTCATATCTGAGCTGTTTGATCACATACGAGGGGCCAAAAATTTTTCTAAGCTAGACCTGCGTGGGGCTTATAATCTAGTCTGGATTCGCTGAGGTGATGAATGGAAGACGGCATTTAACACCCGGGACGGGCACTACGAATACCTAGTGATGTCCTTCGGATTGTGTAACGCTCCCGCAGTGTTTCAGGAGTTCGTTAATGATATCTTCCGAGATCTCTTCTATGTCTGTGTTGTTGTTTATCTCGATGATTTTTTGATTTTCTCCCCAGATCCGACGACTCATCGGAGGCATATCCATCAGGTTCTACTGCGATTAAGGGAGAATCATTTATACGCCAAGCTGGAGAAGTGCGTCTTTGAGAAGAGTTCTCTGCCCTTCCTGGGCTACATCATCTCTGATCAGGGTCTCAAGATGGATCCTGAGATAGTGAGAGCTGTCCTGGAATGGCCACGTCCTCAAGGCTTAAGGGCCATACAGCGTTCCTGGGATTCGCCAATTTCTACCGGCAGTTTATTCCTAACTTCTCTTCTCTGACAGATCCCATCTCTACCCTTACCAAGAAGGGTGTGAACGCCAAGGTGTGGACTCCAGAGGCAGAGTCTGCATTCATTAGCCTCAAGAAAGCCTTCACTTCAGCTTCGATCCTCCATCATCCTGATGTATCTCGGCAGTTCTCACTGGAAGTGGACGCTTCCTCTGTTGGTGCAGGTGCACTTCTGTTCCAGAGGAGCTCCAAAGAAAAGGCGGTAGTATGTGGCTACTACTCAAGACTTTTTTCATCTGCTGAGCGCAATGACTCTATTTGAGATCGACAGCTACTGGCCATCAAATTGGCTCTGGAGGAGTGGAGACATCTTCTAGAGGGCGCTGCTCACCCCATACTGATCTTCACCGACCACAAAAATCTTACCTACCTTCAGTCTGTACAACGACTGAATCCCCGTCAAACCAGGGGGTCGCTGTTCTTCACCAGTTTCCAGTTTGTGCTCCACTACCGTCCCGTGTACAAGAATGTGAGGGCCAATGCCCTGTCCTGATCGTTTGAGACGGAAGACACGGTGGAGTCCCTTAAGACTATCATAGACCCCTCCTGCATTGTCACTGCTAATCCTCTGCAGGTTAGAGACATCCCTCCGGGGAAGTCTTTTTTTCGGTTGGCAGAGAGGAGAAGAATTCTCTGCTGGGGACACAGTTCTAAACTGGCTGGGCACGCTGATGTCCGTAAAACCCGAGACCTGATTGCTCGTCACTTCTGGTGGCCCACGCTACCTAACGATGTTCTGGACTTTGTCTCTTCTTGCACGGTGTTTGCCACTAACAAAGTTACTCACTCCAAGCCTGCCGGCCTGCTTCAATCTCTGCCTGTACCCAATGCCCCCTGGCAGCACAATCCGATGGACTTTGTCACAGACCTTCCCCCCTCAGCAGTATGCAACACTGTCTGATTGGTGGTGGACCGGTTCTCTAAGATGGCACATTTTATCCCGCTGACCGGCCTACCTTCTGCTCCTCGTCTGGCGAGTCTCTTCATTCTACACATCTTTCGCTTGCATGGCTTGCCTCTTCACATCGTGTCAGATTGGGGGGTTCAGTTTACTTCAAAGTTCTGGAGAGCCCTCTGCAAACTCCTGAATGTGAGATTGGACTTTTCCTCAGCTTATCACCCTCAGTCCAATGGGCAAGTTGAGAGGATCAACCAGATTATGGAGAATTATCTCCGCCACTTCATCTCTTCACAGCACGATAACTGGGTACAGCTTCTTCCATGGGCCGAGTTCTCATACAACAACCACACAAGTGAGTCCACCAATTCCACTCCATTTCACATTGTGTACAGTCAACATCCTAGAGTCCCTCTTCCAGTGTCGACCACATCTCAAGTATGCGCTGCTGACTCTGCTTATGGGGACTTTTTGCAAATCTGGCAACAGACCCGATCCTCTATTTAACTGGCAGTCGATTGCATGAAGCGAAATGCAGATACTAGGAGAAGAGAGCCACCTCAGTATGTTCCGGGCATTAAAGTCTGGCTGTCCTCTCGGAACATTCGCTTGAAGGTGCCTTCATACAAGTTTGCTCCCAGGTTCCTTGGTCCTTTCGAGATTCTGCAACAGATAAACCCTGTCTCCTATAAGCTGCGTCTGCCTCCTACCCTCAGAATCCCCAACTCCTTTCATGTGTTCCTCCTGAAGCCAGTGGTCCTGAACCGCTACAGCAAGACTTCTAGTTCCACAGTTGCTCCCAGCGGTTCTTCTGATATATTCGAGGTGAGGGAGATCCTGGACTGCAAGAGGGTAGGAGGAAGGACTTTCTATTTGGTGGACTGGAGAGGGTTTGATCTTGAGGAGAGGTCCTGGGATCCAGAAGAGAACCTCAGTGCCCTTGCACTTATTAAGAAATACCTCTCTCGCTCTGGCCCCAAGAAGAGGGGGCGTAAGAGGGGGGATACTGTAGCGTCCATGGCCGTGGGCCTTTGGGTTTACTCACCTCCCGACGCCCGCAGCCATGGATCCGTGAGCGCTGGCACCCATCTCCTTCCTAGGAGACGCCAGCGCTCACTACCGCTCTAGTCTGCTGGGTCCCGTAGGGTGCACGCGCACGCTCGTGCCCGGTCTTAAAGGGCCAGCGCGTGCACAAAGGAAGTCGTCATCATTATCAACTGCCACGATTTCCTGGTCTATAAGAAGGCCCCAGGCCTTCTGATCCTTGCCTGAGAATTGTTAGTGTTCACAGTGTCTTGCAAATGGTCCCTTAATGTTTCCCATTCAAATTGTTACCCGTGCCTTGTTACCTCTTCCTGTTTCCCGTGCTGTGCCTTTAGTATTGAGTCTGCCACGTCCTGTGTCATCTGCCACATCCGGAGAAATCCGCCACGTCCTGTGTCATCTGCCACGTCCGTAGGAATCCGCCACATCCTGTGTCTTCTGCCACATCCGGAGGAATCCGCCACATCTGGTGCAACCTGGCTCCTGTGTTATCCGCCACATTTGGCGTTATCTGCTGCACCCATCTCCATCTGTGCCAGAGCTGCGGCCACCGTCTGGACTTTCCATGTACCCTTGTGCGGGACATTGTATTGCTGGGGTTTCCTGTTGTTTGGCCAGCTGCCTCCCCGCTACGGCTGTACGGCCTAGTGAGTCCACTAACCCGCTTCGTGACAACAGTGATCGCCGTACGGGGACCACTGTGATTGGTCCCCTGATGGCTCCCTGTCACAATCAGCTGTCTACTACAGCTGTTGCTAGGGTTTTATCACTGTGTGTTTACACACAGTGACAGTTAAAGTGAATGACGGATATATCCGTCACTCGTTACTAAGGGGTTAAACTCTGGTATCTATTTATTTAGCTTTTTTTTCATGGGTTAGAATTTCTTTTGGTGCCTGAATCTAAATGCAGATTCAATGATCCTGACAGTGGAAGACATTCCCAAAACAATCCCACATTGAAAACAGTACAAAATCAGTTATCTAGAAACAGGATTTGTGCCAGCTTCTCCTCTCCTGCGCCACTGTCTCGCTTGTTTCTTTGTTCTTCTGTCTACTGTCTTCTGTGGCGGGCAACATGTAGGAGTTAATTGCACAACATCAATATCATGAAGCACCTCACCAAGGAGTGACAGCCCAACATGGTGCCGCTGGATTGGTTGCTTTCCAATCCAGATGCATGGATCAGGGCAGAATGCAGAGGGTAAGGTTCTACTTCCTGCTTTTCCGCACCGCCTGATTGGTCAGAGCCCAATGTGGCAGTGCAGACTGAGCAGGTCAGGCGCCACGTGAGTCCTGTAGAGGGTCAGAATGCTTTGCATTATATGTTGAGAATGCTGTCCTGGTGCCAGTCAGTCTGGCAGAGGAGGCAGGTGAGAATACAACATTGTCTTTCTAAAGACCCCACTACTCTACAGAAGGCCCCTCTTACTACACTATAGAACAATTATTTATTAAGTGGAAGTTATGTAGACTTAACATTACACTGGGAGCATTTATTGTTTTACACTGGTCCATGTATCTCTGTGTCTACTAGATACATGTATAGCCTTCAATCGCTGCACTTGGGTTTAGACTGGGTAAAACAAATGATAAATGGAAGATTTTAAAATCTACTTTGGGTAATTATAGTGCAAAATTTATTTCTATAGGTAACAAGTATAAACAACTAAAATGAAACCCCACATGGCTTACACCTTCTGTAAAAAGTGCAATACATGACAAATAAAGGGCATTTGAAAAATACAAATCTGAGGGTACAGCTGTGGCCTTTGTAAATTTATAAAGAGCTTAATAAAGTCTTTAAAAAGGTAATAAAATGAGCAAAAATACAAAATAAAAGGCATGGTGGGCAAGGATAGTAAAACAAATCCCCAAAAATTCTTCAAGTATTTAAAAGGCAAGGTCTGAACATGTAGGACCCCTAAATAGTGGTAATGGGGAGTTGGTGACAGGGGATCAAGAGAAGGCAGAGTTACTAAATGGGTTCTACACGGTTTTACTAAGGACAGAAGTTGTCAAACCAACCTGATTTGTTTTTATGAAGAGGTAGGCAGAAGCCTAGACAAAGGGTCCGCTGTGGATATAGTGTTTTTGTACTTTGCAAAGGCATTTGACACTGTCCCTCATAGACGTCTAATGGGTAAATTAAGGACTATAGGTTTAGAAAGTATAGTTTGTAATTGGATTGAGAATTGGCTCAAGGACTGTATCCAGAGAGTTGTGGTCAATGATTCCTAATCTGAATGGTCCCCGGTTATAAGTGGTGTACCCCAGGGTTCCATGCTGGGACCACTGTTATTCAACTTATTTATTAATTATATAGAGGATGGGATTAATAGCACTATTTCTATTTTTGCAGATGACAACAAGCTATGTAGTATTGTTCAGTCTATGGAAGATGTTCGTAAATTGCAAGCAGATTTAAACGTGTTTGGGCGTCTAGTTGGGAAATGAAGTTGAATGTAGATAAGTGTAAAGTTATGCATCTGGGTACCAACAATCCGCATGCATCATATGTCCTAGGGGGAGCTACACTGGGGGAGTCACTTGTTGAGAAGGATCTGGGTGTACTTGAAGATCATAAACGAAATAACAGCATGCAATGTCAATCAGCTGCTTCAAAGGCCAGCAAGATATTGTCGTGTATTAAAAGAGGCATGGACTCACAGGACAGGGATATATTATTACCACTTTACAAAACATTAGTGAGGCCTCATCTAGAATATGCAGTTCAGTTCTGGGCTCCAGTTCATAGAAAGGAACCCCTGGAGTTGGAAAAAATACAAAGAAGTGCAACGAAGCTAATAAGGGGCATGGAGAATCTAAGTTATGAGGAAAGATTAAAAGAATTAAACCTATAAAGCCTTGAAAAAAGACGACTAAGGGGGGACATGATTAACTTATATAAATATATTATTGGCACATACAAAAAATATTGTGAGATCCTGTTCTATGTAAAACCCACTCAAAAAACAAGGGGGCACTCCCTCCATCTGGAGAAAAAAAGGTTCAACCTTTACTGCGAGAACTGTGAATCTATGGAATAGTCACTGCAGGAGCTGGTAACTTCAGGGACAGTAGATGGCTTTAAAAAAGGCTTAGATAATTTCCTAGAACAAAAAAATATTAGCGCCTATGTGTAGATATTTTTCCCTTTACTTTTCCCATCCCTTGGTTGAACTTGATGGACATGTGTCTTTTTTCAACCTTAGTAACTATGTAACTATGTATTGTCAAACTTATATACTTTTTTTGCTCTGATCTAAAGGGCCAACAATGAGGTTGTGTATAGAAATAATGAAGACAAAGCCTCCGTAGATGTTTTTCATCTTTATTTAATTATGCATTATAGATGTTACCATCACACAATCAAGAAAAATAAAGACTGAAGATGAAGTCTATTCTACGGGCATAAGGTGAAGGAGCTGTTTTCTTTTTCAGCAGTTTCCTTCTATCTGCCCATGGTCGGTATGTGAATGAGCTGCTTTCTATTTGAGCAGTTTCCTTCTGTGTGTCTATGGTCGATTGGAAGAGGCAGAGGCGTAGCTAGGTTCTCCAGCACCCTGGGCAAAGATTCAGTTTGGCGCCCACCCCCCCAACCTCTTTCCCGACATCTCCTTCCCCCTCGCCGTGTTTGTTTTCTCTACCAATCGACGTGTCCTTTCTTTTTATGTAACACATTTGTACATCTTACAAGCAATATGGTTCTATACACAACACCAGAACAAAGCTCAGTTCATAAATACAACACCAGCACAAATACAGCTCAATTTAGTGCAACCCCTGCTGTATAGGTGTGTACGGCATAAAACTACAGCTCCCAGCATGGCACGAACAATGGTAAGGATATGCTGGGAGATGCCGTTTCACAAAAATAAATCCTATAAATCATCTCGCTGCAGATCATACAGTGACTACATTACTGATTAGAGGCAGAATAAACATTTACATTAAGTGACTCACCGGTGACGTCTCAGATTCTAGTTCTTTTTCTCCATCCAGTCCAGACCTCTATGATGACTTCTCCGTTCACAGCCCATTTCTGCAGTTTGCCGCTCACATGTCTTCATCTTCTCACTTTACCAACATTTCTGCACCTATAAATAAATATAAAGTTATCATTATACCACACACTACACCCCTAAATATAATAGTGCCATACACTGCACCTCTAATTATAACAGCACCATACACCGTGTCCCACACACACACTGTGCCCCCTGTAGATAGTGCCTGCCATAGAGCCCCCTGTAGATAGTGCCCCCATATAGCCCACCCCTGTATATAGTGTGCCACAAATAACTCCCCCTATAGTGCTCTACAGATAGCCCACCCCTGTAGATATAGCCCAGCCCTGTATATAGTGCTCCACGTATAGCCCAACTCTGTATATAGCCCCCTGCAGCTATAGCCCACCCCTTTATATAGTGCTCTACAGATAGCCCACCCCTGTATATAGCCCCCCTGTAGATATAGCCCACCCCTGTATATAGCCCCCCTGTAGATATAGCCCACCCCTGTATATAGCCCCCCTGTAGATATAGCCCACCCCTGTATATAGTGCTCCACAGATAGCCCAACCATGTATGTAGCCCATCCATGTATGTAGCCCCCCTGTAGATATAGCCCACCTCTGTATATAATGCTCCACATATAGTTCACCCCTGTATATAGTGCTCCACATATAGCCCACCCCTGTATATAGCCCCCCTGTACATATAGTTCACCCCTGTATATAGTGCACCACTAGATAGTCCACCCCTGTATATAGTTCTCCACAGATAGCCCACCCCTGTATATACTATATACAGGGGTGGGCTATCTGTGGAGCACTATATACAGGGGTTCACTATATGTACAAGGGGGCTATATACAGGGGTGGGCTTTCTGTGGAGCACTATAGGGGGAGATATTTGTGGGATACTATATACAGGGGTGGGCTATATCTACATGGGGGCTATATCTACAGGGGTGGGCTATATACAGGGGTGGGCTATATACAGGGGTGGGCTATATCTACCGGGGGGCTATATCTACCGGGGGGCTATATCTACCGGGGGGCTATATCTACAGGGGTGGTCTATAGCTATAGGGGGGGCTATATACTATATAGCCCCCCTGTAGCTATAGCCCACCCCTGTATATGGTGCTCCATAGATAGCCCACCCCAGTATATAGCCCCCCTGTAGATAGACACCCCCCGTAGATAAAGCCCCCCGCGTGTAGATAAAGTCCCCCCATAGATAAAGTCCCCCTTGTAGATGAAGGCCCCCCCCGTGAAGAAAAAGTACCCCCCCGTAGATAAAGTCCCCCCGTAGACAAAGTCGTCCCCCCTGTAGATACAGCCGCACACTTTTATTGCAATTAAAAAAAACACTTCAAACTCACCTTATTCCCGCTCTCACGCCGTCCGGCAGCCATGGAAACCTGCTCTCTTCTGCGCAGGTCTCCTGGGGTTTGAACGCAGCGTCTATGAAAGGCCCTGATTGGCTGGGCAGGATGACTTTCCCTGTCAGTCAGTCAGTGCCTTTCATCGACGGAAGCGTCACTGGTACAAAAGGTACCAGTCGCTTCATTCGTGGAAAGGCGCTGAATGACGTGCCCGGTCATTCATTGCTTCTAATTATACCTGTGTTCTTGCGACAAAGGTGCAATTATAGTGCAGGAGGAGGTGTCGCTGGCGCCCCCCTCTAAGCTGCGCCCGGGGCACATGCCCCGCCTGCCCCCCCCCCTAGCTACACCCCTGGGAAAAGGAGCTGTTTTTTGTCAACACAGCTTTCTTCCGTGGTGATTATTGTCGGTAGGAGAAGGAGCTGCTTTCTGTCTAAGCAGCGTCCTTCTATGTGTCTATGGTCAGTAAGAGATGTTTTCTGTTTCTTCAGCATCCTACTGTCTGACCATTATCGGTAGGAGAAGGAGCTGCTTTCTATCTCAGCAGCTTCCTTCTGTTTGTCTTTGCCACCACATTGGTAGATGAGTTGTCCAGTTGGTTAAATAGCAAGTATGGTTGAAAAAAGTCCTTCAATTTCAACCTCTTAATTACTTGCTATGGTGATCCAGAGGAAGGCGAACAATAACCCCTGAGGACTATTTGTTGGCTTGTCCTTGTATAAGGGGAAAAAATTCCTTCCTGACCCCAAATATGGCGATCGGAATATATCCATGGATTGTTGGTGCTCAAATCTACTTGGATGTTCAGTGGTGGAAACTTGGTAAGTTTGTCACAGTCCCGTAAAGATGAAATTTCTCTTCAAAGAGTTGTCTCATCCAGTGGTTGCTGTAAGAAGACATATATAATATGTGCAGATCAGTATCTCTTAGAATAAACACATTCCACATCCTGTAATCTTTAGGCTTCGTTCACATCTGCACTAGGGATCCATTCTGATGTTCCGTCTGAGCTTTCCGTCGGAACGGAACCCTGACAGTCACAAATGGAAACCATAGGTTTCCGTTTCCATCACCATTGATTTCAATAGTGACGGATCCGGTGCCAATGGTTTCCGTTTGTCTCCGTTGTGCAAGGGTTTCGTCGCTTGGAAGGAATCAATAGCGTAGTCGACTACGCTATTGATTCAGAAAGCTTAGATGGTACGTCAGAACGGAGCCCTAGCGCATATGTGAACGAAATCTCACAGGGACAGTCAGCTCTTCACATATAAACTGTATAACTGGGGGCTCTTCAAATATTATTGATCACCAGTACTAGTTACTCAAGGATAGTCATAGTATCTTTGTGGCATAGTAAAGCTAATCTCTATTAATCAATCATTTAATATTCCATCTGCTATGTCTTTGGATGGAAGTGGTTATTAGTTTTCGAGCTACACAATGACTTTTGGCCAAAACGACAACTAATACCCCATGTATTTTCATGGTTACTTACATTGTACATACCTTTTTTTCAGGACGCGGCTAGGTCTTATGGTGCTGGGAGAGCATGGTATGCGGATGTCTGGCATTGCATGCAGGGCAGCCCGCTCTCTTACAGTATGGGCGTTCTAAATAGGCTGCTATTCGGCGATATATTATCACCATATGCACTCCAAAAGCATTTATAAGCAGGGCTGGGTACGGTTTACTACAAAAACGTCCCACCATAATTTACCACATAGTCAGCTCCATATGATTAACTAAATACCGAAGAACAACAATGAGCCATAATGCCAATTCATATAAAAAGTAAATATTTTATTAACATGTATCACAAATACAATTTCAAACATTACATAGGAACAGGACCCTAGTGTAAAATAGTGGAGCAAATAGTTAACCCTTATCAGGTAATGAACACAGGTGCAGGGGCTATATATAAATGATTTACATATCCAGGGTATAAGCCCCAAGAAGGGAAAGGTAATCCTATTATAAGTCCAATATCTATTCGTAAAATTACATAAGTGAAAAGTAAAGGCAATAGGATAACATAGTACTATTTAAAGGAATCATTCATATTTAGCAGCCTTACCCATGACAGCAATGTAAGAAGATCGTTGGTATTTGCTCCTTCACATGAAACCCCAACGCGCGTTTCGCTACGGTTGCTTCCTCAGGGGGTATGTGTGTGTGTATGTCCTCCTACAAAACAGCCCTTAAATAGTTTGGAGAAAGTCCCTCATGCCGTCAATTGCGGCGCATCTCAAATGCCGCGGCCGGAAGTGAGGCCAGCCCCACTTCCGGTTCCAGGCACAGCAGCGCGTCCCCGGAAACCCGACGCGTACGGGAGTTCCGGGCATGCGCAATGGGCCTATGGAAGCGGAGAAGGCAGAACGTCGCCGCCAGCAGCCGCACAGACATGCGCACTTGACAGCAGGAGGGACTCCAGTCTCGTAAGTGGAAAAGTTACTTCCAATATACAAACGTTATCTTCCATTTATGTATAAATAGACATTCATAGCCGGTCAGAGGAATTTATATTTCCATATAGATAGAAAAGTATTGATTATATACACTACTTTAGAAACCTTATTAGCATAAACGAGTGTATGTGGATCAGTAAAGAATATATTGTATTACAGAATGTGAATTTAAGTAGTGTCAATAAAGTGAAATAAACAAAAATGCAAATAAATAGCAAATAATTTACATCAAAGGAAAAGTGACAGTGCGACGAATCACAAGAAAAAGAATAAGTGAATGGAAGGACAAGAATATGTCAAAAAACAAAAAATAATAAAAATAAAACAATCATAAGTGAAAATAAAAATAAGTGAAAATAAAGAATGTAAGAAATATATTATAAAATATATTATATCCATACTTGCTAAGACAAAAGCAATAAACAATATATAATATATAAAATACCTGACATATTGTCACAATATAACACCAAGCAAAAAGCAGTGACAAAATTTACATGCATAAAAGATATATATATATATATATACAGCTAATGTGATAAAAAACATATATTCTTTTTGTTACATCTTCATACAAAACACAAATAGATGGTACATAAAAGTAAATGTTTATACTGAAATTACTCGATATATTGAGCAGGAATGATTGGTTATGTATTACGTATATGCTTCCTTACATGTGTTTTTTGACAATGCCTAGGTGCGCATCGCCTAAGTTTAATCACAAAAAACATTAAAACAAGAACCCCCCCAACCTCCGTACAACTCATCCAAAATAGGAAACAGCAATTATAGCAACTATCCAACATTGTCTCCAATTCTATCATGAGATACTGGATTTTCCTCCTTCCAATTTTCGGGCGTAGGGCAAAAAGGTACATCATACATAGACCTATTAAAAACATACAATACAAGACACAAATTAGTAAAACCATGATAAATGGTAGAGAATTTATAGGAATGGAACAAAACTTAGCTTTTCATTCAGACCATGAGGTGTCATGGATCCAACCATAACAATCCATTTACACTCTCTTTGTGCTAAAACTCTCTTCACATTGCCCCCCCTGATGCCACAATGTATCCTATCTATACCACGTACTGATAAAAGTTCTAGGATTACAATCGTGAAACAGTTTAAAATGTCTAGGTAGGGTCTTCAGCATTATTAGATCTTCAATTTCCTTTGCTCCCATAATATCACGCACATGCTCTCTTATGCGGATTCTCAGTTCTCTGGAGGTTAATTCGATATATATTTTAGGGCATCCACATGTCACATAATATACCACATGTGTAGTACTGCATGAAATATATTCCCTAATGTCAAAGAGCTTCATTCCATCAGCTGAAGAGAAATCTACAGTTCGGTGGATATTTGCACACGCTCTGCAATCACCACACGGATAGCACCCCTTTCTTGGACCCCGAGATCCAAAAAGGCATACCTGGCGTGGGATATAGTGACTTCTAACCAGAAAATCTTTCAAATTTTTCGATCTTCTGTCTGTCATCATTGGCATTTCGGATAGATTTTGGGCCAGTTGTGGTTCAGATCTTAAGATAGGCCAGTCTTTTTGCAAAATTGCTCTCATTTTATTCCACTGTCCATTATATGTTCATATAAATCGCACTCCTGGATCGTCTCTGCCAATCGGCCATTGTTGTTTAGCTCTTAAGAGGTTATCCCGTGGAGTCATTTTTGCTCTCCTATAGCCAGATTTAATTATTCTATTGCTATAGCCCCTATCTTTAAATCGTGATCTCAGATCTTTGAATTGCTGTTCAAATAGAGCATCAGAAGAGCAGATCCGCTTCATCCTAAGGAACTGGCCAACTGGGATGGCTCTAATGGTGGAAGGGGTATGGGCTGACGACGCATGAAGCAGCGCATTAACAGATGTTGATTTTCGAAAAACGTCAGTGTGCAGAAAGCCCAGACCATCCGTAAAAAATTGTATGTCTAGGAAATCTACACACTGCTGGTGATATTTATATGTAAGCTTGATATTGAATAAATTATCATTCAATTGCTGCATAAAATTCGTCAGCCCAGACTCCGTACCTTGCCAAATAAAGAAAATGTCATCGATGTAACGTAGCCACAAATGCACCTGGTCCGTGGCGCAGGCGCCATCCCCATAAAAAAACAATCTGTCCCAAAAGCCAAGAAAGAGGTTTGTATAGGATGGCGTGCACGTCGTGCCCATTGCTGTGCCCTGTCTCTGCACATAATAACAATCTTTGAATACAAAGAGGTTGTGGTTAAGGATTAATTGTAATAATACCAAAATTAAGTCAGATAACTGGCCATCACAGTTGCCAGTTCCCAGAAAAAAGCGGACCGCCTCTATCCCATCATGATGTCTTATATTCGTGTAGAGCGACTGTACGTCTGCTGTCACCAAAAACATATCAGACTCAATTTGGATCCCATTGATCCTCCCGAGCACATCTGTCGTGTCCTTAACAAACGAGGGTAGATCATACACCAAAGTTTTTAGATATTGGTCAATAAATTTACACACCGGATCGCATAATCCATCTATACTGGACACGATCGGTCATCCCGGGGGATCAATGGGATCTTTGTGAATCTTTGGCAGAAGGTATAAAGTAGGAATTTTTGGATCAACAGTCACTAGTCCCTCGTACACTTTCTTGGGGATAATACCCTTATCGAGAGCTCTATCTAGGATTTTCAATAAATCCTGAGAGAAACGGCATATAGGATTTGTAGGTACCCTCATATATGTTTGCTTGTCTCGTAGCTGTCTAAAGGCCTCCCTCTCGTACTTTACTATTGGCCAAACCACGATGTTTCCCCCCTTGTCCGCAGCCTTAAAGACTACATCATCCCATGCTTGAAGTTCTTTTAATGCATTTCTTTGATCTAGCGTTAAATTGTCATTCGTCCTGTTGGTGGATAACTTCTTAAAGTCCTCAATCACCAATTTAGTAAAAATTTCGACTTGCAGACAAAGGGACAAGGGGGGAAACCTGGCAGATTTTGGCAAAATAGCAGAAGGAAACGTACCTTGCACTTCAGTTGATTGTTCTTGCAAAAGCTCTTCCAGTGCCAACAGGGCATCCCTCTCCAATTGACTAGTGACTTCCATAGATCCCCTACTATGTAACTTCTTTAAAACCACTTTCCTTGAAAAAAGGTGTAGGTCTTTTAGAGCTGTGAAGAAATTGAAGGAATTGGTAGGGGAAAAAGTCAGTCCTTTTCCTAGAATCTCACATTGGGCATCAGAGAGAACATGTGAAGAGAGATTTATTACCTCCAAGTTACTCGTCTGTTTTTTATCCCGCTGATGGTTGAAGGCATTCTTCCTTTTTGCTTGTCGGTCAAAATGCCATCTTGGCCCTTGGGAGCTCTGGATATTACCAGATTCAAGTATATTTCTAACTTCCCTAGGTATACCTACAGATTTAGGATATATGATGGGAAGGACACCAGTATTCAGCCCCCAGAATGTCCCCCCTTACTGGGAGTTAATGCAAAAATTGTGTGGGATTTGGTGCATCCACTGCTGGACCAGGGTTACCAACTCTACCTGAATAATTTTTATACCAGCGTCCCACTCTTCAACTGCCTCGCTTCCTGAAGTCCTGCGGCATGCGGCACTGCTAGAAGAATTCTGAGAGGCCTCCCTAAGACTCTGCTTAGGCAAACACCCAGAAGGGTTGAGAGCAGGGCACATTCTAGCAGCGACATATTGTGTGTCACGTACAAGGACAAGAGAGATGTCACACCAGTAGCCATGTACCTGTACGAGGTACCAGTACAGAGACCCCCAAACCAGACAGCATCCTGGACTACAATAGCTACATGGGAGGGGTGGACTTGTCAGATCAAGTCCTGAAGCCCTACAGCGCCATGCGGTGTGGTATAAGAAGCTGGCCGTGCACATCATACAGATGGCATTGTACAACGTGTACGTGCTACGTCGATGTGCAGGCCAGAGGGGAACTTTCCTGGAATTTGAAGAGGTGGTTATCAAGAAACTAATTTTTAGGGACCAAGAAAGGGGGGCACCCAGTACTTCTGGAAGCGGGGCCACACGCATCGTACCAGGGCAACACTTTCCAGGAGAAGTTCCCCAAACTGGCAAGAAAGGAAAAAGTCAAAAGAGGTACAAAGTCTGCTATAAGAGGGGGATAAGGGAGGACACAATATATCAATGTGACACGTGTCCTGAAAAACTAAGGCTCCGTATGAAAGAATGCATCAAAATGTATCATACATCCCTTGATTTTTAATCTACGCCAGTTTTACTTACCCTGATGCACTCTGCACATCTTATCCCCCTCATCTTTCCCTTCTGAGCCCTGCTGTGTGCCCAGGCAGCTGATAACAGCCACATTGAGGGTATTTCTATACCTGTGAGAACCCACATTACAGTTTATGGGGTGTATGTCTCCGGTAAAAATGCTCACTACACCTCTAGATAAATGCCTTAAGGGGTGTAGTTTTTAAAACGGGGTCACTTCTTGGGGGTTTCAACTGTATTGGTACCTCAGGGGCTTCTGCATACATGACTTCGCACCAGAAAATCCCCAGTAGGCCAAATGGTGGTCCTTTCCTTCTGAGCCCTCCCATGGGCCCAAACGTCAGTTTATCACAACAAATTGGGCATTGCCGCACTCAGAATAAATTGGGCCACAAAAGGGGGTATTTTATTTCTTGTGAAAATAAGAAATTTTCAGCCAAAACGACATATTATTGGAAAAAAATAATTTTGTTTGAATTCCCAGCCCAATTCAAATAAGTTATGTGAAAAAACTATGTGGTCAAAATGGTCAGAACACCATTAAATGAATTCCTTTAGGGGTGTAGTTTCCAAAATGGGGTCACTTCTGGTGGGTTTCCATTGCTTTGATATCTCTGGGGCTCTGCAAATGCGACATGGCACCCGAAAACCAAACCAACAAACTCTGCACTCCAAAGAACAAATAGCGCTCCTTTCCTTCTGAGCCCTCCCATGAGCCTAAATGGCAGTTTATCGCCACAAATGGGGTATTGCTGCACTCAGGACAAATTGGGCAACAAAATGGGGTATTTTGTTCCCTGTAAAAATAAGAAAATTTTATCAAAAATGACATCTTATTGTAAAAAATGTCATTTTTTTTATTTCACAGCCCAATTCAAATACGTGCTGTGTAAAAACTGTGGGGTCAAAATTGTAAAAACAAACAATAAATTAATTCCTTGAGGGATTTAGTTTGCGAAATGGGGTCTCTTTTGTGGGATTCCTACTGTTTTGGCACCTCAACACCTCTTCAAACCTGGCATGCTGCCTAAAATATATTCTAATAAAAAAGAGGCCTCAAAATGTACTAGGTCCTTCTTTGCTTCTGGGGCTTGTGTTTTAGTCCACGAGCGCACTAGAGACACATGTGGGACAATTCTAAAAACTGCAAAATCTGGACAATACATATTTAGTAGTGTTTCTCTGGTAAAACCTTCTGTGTTACAGAATTTTTTTTTTATACTATTGAAATTCAGCAAGAAAAATTAAATTTGCAAATTTCACCTCCACTTTGCTTTAATTTCTGTGAAATGCCTGAAGGGTTAAATAAACTTTCTAAATGATGTTTTGAATACTTTGAGGGGTCTAGTTTTCAAAATGGGGTGTTTTATGCGGGTTTCTAATACATAGGCCCCTCAAAGCCACTTCGGAACTGAACAGGTACCTTAACAGGTTCCCGACCGCTGGCTGTATAGACTAATTACGGCGGCACTTCAGAGACTATGCCCTGGCTGTTGCTAACAGCCATGGGCACTGGGCAGAATGTCAGGGGCCAATCTTTTGGCCCCTGAACATGTGATCGCTGTGACAACCAATCACAGCGATCACATGCATTTGTACGTATAAAACAGTGTGCACGCGATCGCGTGCACACAGCCCTGTGCCCACGCTGTTACCAACAGCTCTGGGCATTGGGCAGAGTATCAGGGACCAATCTGATGGTCCCTGAGCATGTGGTCGCTGTGAAAACCTATCACAGCGACCACATTTGTTTT
The DNA here is from genome assembly GCF_050947455.1 of Rhinoderma darwinii. NCBI lineage: Eukaryota > Metazoa > Chordata > Amphibia > Anura > Rhinodermatidae > Rhinoderma > Rhinoderma darwinii. The sequence goes on from NC_134695.1 coordinate 105,742,654, forward strand.
ATTTTGACTTTTCTGGCAGCAAATCTCCTGCCTCTTTTCTTCTCCTCAAACATTGTTTCAGTTTGAGGAGAAGAAGAGACTCGAGAGAATTGCTGCCAGAAGAATACAGTTACAGTTACAAAAAAAATACAGTTGCACTATAAAACATTCTCTGTATAGATAGATTTCTATCTATCTATACAATCTATCTATCCATCTATCTTTTTTTCTATCTACCTTTCTTTCTTTTATTCTATTAGAATAGGCAGGTAGGGAGTATATAATTATATACTGTATATATCCACATATATATAATATATATATAGCAATAGCGGTTTATTTTTTTGTTAGCGGTAGTGTAGATATATATACCAGTTAGTTTGTGTGTTTTTCAAAAAAAAGAAATTGTTTAGTTAGTGTTAGTGACGTTATGGCGAGAAAGTTGTTTATCGCCAAGGAGGCATACGCCATGCTGTGGTCTGAGTCAGAGACCGCATCAGAGATGGCGTCAGAGATGGAACCTGTTTTGGGCAGTGACGATGATAGCGTCACTCAGGTTCATCTTCAGGGGACGTTGTCACTGATGCAGTTGAAACTGCAGAACATGAAAGCGCAGGGCTAAGTAGCGCTGTAGCACGGGACAGCCTGGTCCCTCCAGTCCAGGCTCTTGTATGGGCACCTGCCCCATCTTTTGGGCCTAGAATCCACGGATTTACTGCCACTCCTGGCATAACCGTGGACAATACAAATTGTGTCCAAATGGATTACTTCCATTTATTTATAACGGACGACATCCTAAATCAGATTGTCCACGAAACAAATTTATATGCCACTCAATATATAAGGCAGAAACCTTCATCCACCCATGCCAGAGATTGGACGCCCACCAATTTGCAGGAATGCAAAAAAATTTTGGGGCTCACCCTAAATATGGGTATTGTCAAAAAGCCCTCCATTAGGTCTTACTGGTCAACAAGACCCGCCCAAGCCACCCCAGTATATTCTGCAGTAATGCCCAGGTCTTGTTATGAGACAATAATGAGGTTCCTCCACTTCAACTGTCAGGGATCATTACCATGTATATTGTTTGAAAAATATTATCCTTACATATATATATATATATTCAGTATATTACACAAAGAGATTGGATTCATGGAGCACAAAGAGCCTGCATAACACACCTCTGGAAGACATCGCCCCCTGGAATGCAAAGAGGAGTGTGCAGAAGAATGTACAGGAAAACTTACAGCTGAGGAGCCAATGGGATTTAAGCAAGTCCCACATCTATAGGGAGGGGCATGTGTCTTCTCTGTGTTTCTTTGTTCTGAATAAAGTTCAGTTCTCCTCTTTTCTCTTTGAGGGAAGTTGTGTACCAAACATTTCTGACTGGTTTACTTCTTTCCAGGCATGCCTTCAGCTTTCAATTTACAGAGGTGGTTCTTCGGTGTGAAATGACAGGGAGAAAGGAGCTTCCCTGATATACGGACCTGACATTTTTGGCGCCCAAAGTGGGGCCTCACTCGAGGAAATATCGAAATCCGGATAACCGACAATCACAGGGTGAAACAGAGGACCCGAGATTGCCCACTGATAAGGAATTTGATCACCTCCGCAATAACACGGTAAGCGAATTGATTTTATAAATCTTCGTCTTATCTCTGTTAGTGGACAGTCTTGAGGCGATCTGTAGAACCCTTTTGTTGATTTCCTGGATTATCTCAGGCGACAGAGGTGATATTTTCCGCTGTGAGGTCGCAAACTTGTGAGACCTTAGTCGCACCCGACTAACCATCCTCTTGGTAATTAGGGACTAGATAGAAAATATAACAGACCGGAGAGCTATAGACTGAGATTTTAATATTTCCAGCGAGGCCGTGAAGTCTAAATAAAAATTATATTTCGGCAGACCGGAGGCTGTAGACTGAGGAATTTTAATATTTCCGGCGAGGCCTGGGAGTCGTTGACCGAAAATTGTTATATAAATTACGTGTATAATATAGACTGTTAGGCATATGATTTAGTGAAGCGAAGAGAAGGGAAGCAGTATGTGAGTAAAATGAAGAAATTGATGGAAGTGTGTGGAATCCATAGAGGAGGGCGGCTGCAAGCCGGAGATTGGGCAAAAGGTATTCTGGAGAACAAAGGGAAGTTGGAAGGTAGTAAGTTGATGGAAAGTGCTTTAGAGGGATTTGCAGAAGAGGAAGTTAGGAATAAGAAAGGTATTGTATGTATTAGAAAACACAGGACCAGCCGACGCCCGGTAATGGCGTCCGTACCTCATGTTGAGTGTGTCCTCATTGTGGGTGGGAACCCCCCCCCCCCCTCACTGCTGCGCACTGTGTTTCCAATGGGAGAGGCTGCCCCCCCCCCTGCCCCTGATGTGGCCACGCCCCGCCCAACCAAATCAGTATGAAATAATCGCCTTGTTAATTTTGTCATTTGTAGTGTCTTTTCTATTTACAGAAGTTCCATTCTAGTGTGCGGGACGCTGTTCACTGATGAAACAACACGTCATCATAATATAGAGATGGTGGCCGACAGATTGGACTGTTACAGATTATGTGTTTGATGTTTTGAACGTAGATAATTCCTATACAATGGTGTGATGAATGATTGCAGATACGTATGTTGTTTTGCCGGCATTGAAAGTGTTAAGATTGTGAGACTAGACCGCTGTTAGAAGCTGTGAGTGTGTGACCCCCCTCCCTCCCCCCTATAGTATGCTGTGTTTGGGAGGAGGAGGGGGGGCTGATTGGGTGCAGTCTGCAGGGCTGATGAGACAAAGGGATTTCAATATGCACTGATAGATAGAGATATATATATATATATATATATCTCTATCTATCTATCAGTAATGTCTACAAACCTAAATAAATTTCTTCTCTTTGCGCATGCGCTGTTGTTTATAAAAGTTACGATATTTATGTGTTATGATGTGATCAGATTTAATGTGTTTTGATGTTAATTCAGATGTATTAAACTATAGATACTGTGAGACACGGGGTTTTGAAAATGTATGTGCCCCCACCGTTCCCTATTTTTATATACAGTTTATTGGTTTGCAGTAATTAATGTTATCAGATATAATATTTTCGGTTTTATTGAATAACTAACTACAATTGTTTTGTTTTTGATTTCACACATGAGTTATGTCATTGTAAAGTTCAAATGTATTTTCGTCAGGAAAAAGTCATTTTTGTTTCAGGCTGTTGTACATTACAGGGGGTTAACCCCTTAGTGTCTAAGCCTGTTTTGGCCTTCAGGACCAGCCCCATTTTTGCAAATCTGACATGTGTCACTTTATGTGGTAATAACTCCAGAATGCTTTTACCTATCCAAGCGATTCTGGGATTGTTTTCTCGTGACATGTTGTACTTTATGATACTGAAAAAATTTCGTCGTTAAATTCAATATTTATTTGTAAGAAATGCCAAGATTTAGAGAAAATTAGCAGAAATTAGAATTTTTCTAAATTTTAATGTATTTACTTGTAAAACAGATAGTTATACCACACAAAATACTTACTAGTTTATATTTCCCATATGTCTACTTTATGTTTGCGTCGTTTTTTGAACATTCTTTTATTTTTCTAGGACGTTACAAGGCTTAGAACTTTAGCAGCAATTTCTCATATTTTCAAGAAAATTTCAAAAGGCTATTTTTTCAGGGACCAGTTCAGTTTCAGCATTCAGCATTCACAAAGTGTTTTAGCCCTTTAGGCGTTTCACAGGAATTAAAGCAAAATAGAGGTGAAATTTACAAATTTCATTTTTTTTCTTCAAAAATTCATTTCTAATAAATTTTTTCTGTACCACAGAAGGTTTTACCCAAGAAATGCAACTCAATATTTATTGCCCAGATTCTGCAGTTTTTAGAAATATCCCACATGTGGCCCTAGTGTGCTAATGGACTGAAGCCCCGGCCCCAGAAGCAAAGGAGCACCCAGTGGATTTTGGGCCTCCTTTTTTTAGAATATATTTTAGGTACCATGTCAGGTTTGAGGAGGTCTTGTGCTGCCAAAACAGTGGAAACCCCCCAAAAGTGACCCCATTTTGGAAACTATACCCCTCAAGGAATTTATCTATGGGTATAGTTAGCATTTTGAACCCACAGTTTTTTTGCTAAATTTATTTGAATTAGTATGTGAAGGTGAAAATCTACTTTTTTTGTGAATTTTTTTTGCAAGGAATAAAGTAGAAAAAACACCCCAACATATGTAAAGCAATTTCTTCCGATTATAGCAATACCCCATATGTGGTAATAAACTGCTGTTTGGACCCACAGCAGTCCTCAGAAGAGAACGAGCACCATTTGGATTTTGGATTTCTGATTTTGCTGGAATAGTTTTCAGTGCCGTGTCGTGTTTGCAATGCACTGGAGGGATGAAAACCGTGGAAACCCCCCAATAGTGACCCCATTTTGGAAGTTACACCCCTCAAGGAATTTTTCTAGGGGTAAAGTTAGCATTTTGACCCCACAGTTGTTTTGCTGAATTCATTGGAATTAGTCTGTAAAGGTAAAAATCTACTTTTTTTCTGAAAAAAGGTAGCCATTTTTAATTTTTACAAGGAATAAAGGAGAAAAAGCACCCCAACAGTTGTAAAACAATTTCTCCTGATTACGTAAATACCCCATATGTGGTAATAAACTGCTGTTTGGACCCACACTGGGGCTTAGAAGGGAAGGAGCGCTATTTGGCTTTTGGAGCTCAAATTTAGCTGGAATAGTTTTTGGGTGTCATGTTGAATTTGCAAAGCCACTGAGAGACCGAAACAGTGGAAGCCCCCCAAAAGTAACCCCATTTGGGAAACGACACCACTTAAGGAATCTATCTAGGGGTATAGTGAGCATTTAGGCCCCACACGTCTTTTGCAGAATTTATTAGAATTAGGGTGTAAAAATTAATATCAACGTTATTTATACTAAAATGTTGAATTTTTTCAATTTCACAAAGGATAAAGGAGAAAATGCACCTAAACATTTGTAAAGCAATTTCTCTCGAGTACGGCAATACCCCACATGTGGTCATAAATGTTTTTTTCATTAGAAAGTAATTAACACTTTACAAACTGATTCATGTTTTGCTTTTTCGTTTTTCCTCCCCGCTTTCCGAGAGCCACTACTTTTTTATTTTTCTGTCAATAGAGCGGTGTGAGGGCATATTTTTTGCAGGACGAGCTGTAGTTTTTATTGGTACCATTTTTTGGTACATAAGACTTTTTGAGCACTTTTTATTACATTTTTTGGTAGAGCCAGGGTGACCAAAAAACTGAGATTTTGCCGTTTAAAATTCTTTATTTTTCACGGCGTTTACCGTGTGAGTTAAATAATGGTATATTCTAATAGCTTGGACTTTTACGGACGCAGCGATACCAATTTTGTGTATTTTTTTAATTTTTTTACATTACTTTAGAGAAAAAATTTGAAAAGGGTTTCTTTTTGGACTTTAAATATTTATTTAATTTTTTCCACTGATAATAACTATTTACTTTTGTTTTTACACATTTTATTAGTCCCCCTGGGAGACTTGAACCAGCGATCGTTAGATCACTGGTAGAATACACTGCAATACTAATGTATTGCAGTATATTGTGATTTTTACAGGCTCCTGTAACAGCGCGATCGCTGTTTCTGTCCGTTAGTCCCGGGTATCAGCTGTAATACACAGCTGACACCCGCAGCGCATGGCGCGGGCTCAGCGCGTGAGATGCTCCATATATAACCCCCCCGCACCACGACATGCTATTAAGTCATGGTGCGCGAAGGGTTTAATGCGCAGCGGATGGTGCAGAGTGAAAATTTAGATTTTCCACTGATGTGTCATTTTAGTGCACTATATGTTGTGCCCAGTTTGTGCCACAAGTACCACATAAAATATTAACAGGGCTCTCCCGGGTATGGCGATGCCATATCGGTGGACGTAAACGGCTGTTTGGGCACGCTGTAGGGCTCAGAAGGGAGGGACGCCATTTGGCTTTTGGAGCGCATATTTTGCTTGGTAGTAGCTCTGGCGTTTTGCTGGTATTTCAGTTTATAATGTGGGGGCACATGTAGGCTGGGCAGAGTACATCAGGGGCATAATAAGAGGGTATAATAATGGGGTAAATAAATAATAATCCGCAGATATGTGGCCAGTGTCGCACTTATAAATGGCACCCGATCCTATCCGCTTTTGGAACGCTCTGCACATTTTGCATCGCTTTTTATTTTTTCACCACTGGAGCCGTGTGAGGGCTTATTTGTTGCGGGACAATCTGTAATTTTCATTGGTACCATTTTGGGGTACATGCGATTTTGTTGATCACTTTTTATTCAATTTTTCGGCAAGCCAGGTGACCAAAAACCATCAATTCTGACAATGATTTTTATTTATTTTTGACGGCGTTTACCCTGGGCTATAAATGACTATTATACTTTATTCTGCGGGTCGGTACGATTACGGCGATACCACATGTATATAAGTTTTTTTTATGTTTTGCAGCGTTTGCGCAATAAAATCACTTATTTAGAAAATAATTTATTTTTTGTGTCACCATATTCTGAGAGCCATAACTTTTTTATTTTTCAGTCAAAAAAGCTGTGTAAGGGCTTGTTTTTTGCGGGACGGGTTGTAGTTTGTATCGGTACTATTTTGGCGTACATGCGACTTTTTGATCACTTTTTATTGTATATTTTGGGAGGGGTGGTGACCAAAAAATAGTGATTCTGGCATTGTTTTTCGTTTATTTTTTCGCGGCGTTCACCGTACGGGAAAAATAATATTATAGTTTTATAGTTGGGGTCGTTACGAACGCGGTTATACCAAATATGTGTAATTTTTTTACGTATTTATTTTTTTTCCTATAATAAAAGACTTATAATAGGAAAAAAAGCAGTTCTTGTTTATATCACTTATAACTTTTATTTTTACACTTTTTTTAAAACATTTTTATTCTTTTTCTTACTTTTTTTACTTGTCCCACTAGGGGACACTTAGACTTGCAGCTCTGATCGCTGCTGGAATACATTACACTACACACGTAGTGTAATGCATTCCAACTGTCATTGTGACATGCAGTCACACTGACAGGAAGCCTACGACGACCACCCTCGGGGTGGTTCTCATAGGCTTCTGTACATGGCAACCCGGAAGCCATTGTCTGGCGTCCGGTTGCCATGGGTACCATCGCCAGCCCCCGTGATTTCACATGGGGGCTGCCGATCGGCGCTAAACACCTTAATTGTGGCGTTCAAAATCGAGCGCCGCAATTAAGGTGTTAACTGCCGATATCAGCAGCGACACCCTGCACAGTTAACCGCCACTGCGGTGTAGCGCCGCGCGGCGGTTAACTGTCAAAGCACTGACATTACTGTACGTCAAGGTGCGCGAACTTACTGCTCACCTTGACGTACAGTTACGTCATGGTGCGTTAAGGGGTTAAACTAGTGCCCGACTTTGTTATGTTGAGATGTAGTTTTGAACCCTGCTACATTACTTTCGCAGAGTCCACAAAGGGGGGAATGGTGAAGGAACTGATCAGGTACAATTTTGGTTTGTTTTGAGTTAATTCATTTGGTTTCAGGAGATCTAAAAATGTGTAAGAGACCCCAATGAGTAATCCAGATTAAATGTGAATGAGCTTCAATGAGTGATCCAGATTAAATGTGTATGACAGTAACCTACATTTTGAGGTTTTTCTGTGTAGATGGTTCCAGATCTTTCCAGAACAGTAAATATGGCACTGGGTAAGCTGGGCTGAAGTCTCCACCCAATATGAGGTATTTTGTAAAAGACCATCCCCCTCCAGCAAAGTTACACAGGAGGTGACGTCACTCACAGATGGGTCTTTACTGATTTAGATGGGGGAGAAGGAAAAAATAAAAAAACTTGTCTGGACATTGTTAATTTGATGTAAAGTTTTTACGAATGTTTTATTTTTATTTGTTTTTGTATTAATCAAGTATTTGCAGAACCTGATAAAAGTGAGATTCTCAAAGTATTCTGGATTATCAGATGAGTGTGGAGAAGTGTATAACATTTGGTTTTATTTTAGAGGATGAAGACGCCACCCCTTTGAAATGTTCTATCTATATGTGACGTGGGTTTTTTAATGTAAATTTGTAATGTAGAAATACTTCATACAGTATGTACAAGACAGGATACGAGGCACCAGGTAAATTACCCAGAAACCACTCTCACCTTCTTGTTCATCTCAAGGAGCGGAGCTGGAGGTGCTCGCTGAGGCTGTAACCTGGCAAAAGGTAAGACGGCCGACATTTACACTGACTCTAGGTACGCTTTTGGCATCGCCCTCAATTATGGGCCCATTGGTAGTGGGAACTTTATTGGATCATCGGATAAGCCAATTGAGAGAGCGAGAGAAGACAGACCTGACAACAAGGATATGTGCAGCCAGGTGTCAGTAAATTGGCTTGTCCCTGGATACAATAATGCCACCACTAGGTTTGTAGCAGCCGGCATGATGTGCGCACGGCATGACATAGGTAAAACAGCAAAGGTACCTGTGAAAAGTTGCAGCCCGGCCAGATTAACAGTCCCAGCGACTGCAGAACATACAAATAGCCGAGGTAGAAGTGTATGACAATGTGCTCATGTGTTTAGACCTATTCTCAGGGGGCCTGAAGCCCGGCCGGTATTTTCCCCACTGCAGACGTTGTGTGTAGTGACAGGGGAACAGTGTTATCCCAAGTATTGACCTAGTGTTTGTACAATAATAAGATGTCAGCAGTTCTCCAGATGTTATTCCAAAGTTAGTTTGTTTAATAATTGTGTAAAGGATCTGCCAGGCACAGCTTCGGGGTTAACGCCCATAGGTAATCAGCCTTCACCTGAGTCTATGACTCTGAGACTGACTCCAGCTTCCACCACTCAGGCTGGCAGGCTTAGGAGTGGGAGAGCCTATCGCAGCCTGGCCAGACTCAGCTAGCTCCCGCCCTCTGTCTATTTATACCTGCCTTTCCTGTTCCTACTTGCTTGTGATTCTTCTCGTGTGGTTTCCTGGCCCAGCTACAGCTTCTGACTATTTGATCCTGCTCCATATTGACCCCGGCTTACTGACTACTCTCCTGCTCTGCGTTTGGTACCTCGTACACTCCTGGTTTGACTCGGCTCGTTCACCTCTCTTGTTGCTCACGGTGTTACCGTGGGCAACTGCCCCATTTCCCTTAGCTTTGTGTACCCTTGTCTGTTTGTCTCGTGCAATTACTGAGCGTAGGGACCGCCGCCCAGTTGTACCCCGTCGCCTAGGGCGGGTCGTTGCAAGTAGGCAGGAACAGAGTGGCGGGTAGATTAAGGCTCACTTGTCCGTTTCCCTACCCCTATCATTACATAATCACAAGCCCATTACCTAGTCTACCCTGGTCCCTGTCTCTACTATGGACCCCGTTGAGACCCTGGCCCAGCAAATGCAGGGTCTCTCACTACAGGTCCAGGCCCTGGCTCAGAGGGTCAACCAGCCTGACGCTACCATGGTAGTGCCCCTCACCTCACGTCTTGAACCCCACCTCAAGTTGCCTGACCGGTTCTCAGGGGACCGGAAGACTTTTCTCTCCTTTCGGGAGAGTTGTAGGCTTTACTTTCGCTTAAAGCCTCACTCCTCAGGTTCTGAGAGCCAGCGGGTGGGTATAATTATGTCCCGGCTCCAGGAAGGGCCCCAAGAGTGGGCCTTCTCCTTGGCTCCTGACGCCCCTGAACTTTCCTCCGTTGATCGTTTCTTTTCTGCTCTCGGACTCATTTATGACGAGACTGACAGGACTGCCTATGCCGAGAGTCAGCTGGTGACCTTACGTCAAGAGACCTGTTGAGGAGTATTGTTCTGACTTTAGGAAGTGGTGCGTAGCTTCTCGGTGGAATGACCCTGCCTTAAGGTGCCAGTTTAGGTTGGGTCTGTCGAACGCCCTGAAAGACCTGCTAGTTAGCTATCCCTCTTCTGACTCCCTAGACCAGGTTATGGCTTTAGCGGTTCGACTTGACCGACGTCTCAGGGAACGACAACTTGAACGTTTTTGTGTTTTCCCCTCTGACTCCCCCATGATGCCTTCCGAGGTCCCGTTGCTTCGCTCTTCCACGGAAGACTCGGAGGTACCTATGCAACTCGGGGCCTCCGTGTCCCCCCGACAACTTAGAAAGTTCCGCAGGAAGAATTGTCTCTGCTTCTATTGTGGGGATGACAAGCATCAAGTGAACACCTGTCCTAGGCGTAAGAATAAGCAGCCGGAAAACTTCCGCGCCTAAGTGATCATTGGGGAGGTCACTTGGGCGCACAGGTATTTCCCGTAAATATGAAACTTAAAAAAAACTTGCTTCCCTTTCATATCTCTTTTGGTGGTAGGTCTGCTACCGGCAGAGCCTTCGTGGATTCAGGGTCTTCTGCTAATATCATGTCTGTGGAATTTGCTATGTCTCTAGCTATGCCTTTGATTGATTTGCCTAAACCTGTCCCGGTAGTGGGTATCGACTACACTCCTCTTGCTAATGGTTATTTTACACAGCATACCCCTGTTTTTGAACTCCTTGTTGGCTCCATGCATTTGGAGCAGTGCTCTGTACTGTTGATGCAGGGATTATTGTCCGATTTGGTTTTAGGCCTTCCCTGGTTGCAGTTGCATAATCCCACGTTTGACTGGAATACTGGGGAGCTTACCAAAAGGGGTAATGAATGCTTGACGTCATGTTTTGCTGTTAATTCTATTTCTCCCCCTGAGGAGGTGAACACGCTACCTGAGTTTGTGCAGGACTTCGCTGATGTTTTCTCTAAGGAGGCCTCCGAAGTGTTACCTCCTCATAGAGAATACGATTGCGCTATCGAATTGGTACCAGGAGCTAAGCTCCCTAAGGGTAGGATATTTAATCTTTCTTGTCCCGAACGTGAAGCCATGAGAGAGTATATCCAGGAATGCCTGGCCAAGGGTTACATTCGCCCCTCTAATTCTCCGGTAGGTGCTGGCTTCTTCTTCGTAGGGAAGAAGGATGGTGGTCTTAGGCCATGCATTGACTACCGTAACTTGAATAAGGTCACTGTAAGGAACCAGTATCCCCTTCCTTTGATTCCTGATCTCTTTAATCAGGTTCAGGGGGCCCAATGGTTCTCTAAGTTTGATCTACGGGGGGCGTATAACCTTATCCGCATCAAAGAGGGGGATGAGTGGAAGACTGCGTTTAACACGCCCGAAGGTCATTTCGAATACCTTGTCATGCCCTTTGGGTTGTGTAATGCTCCTGCGGTCTTCCAGAATTTCATAAATTAGATTTTAAGGGATAACCTGGGGGTATTTCTTGTACTGTACCTTGATGACATACTGTTTTTTTCCAAGGACTTGTCCTCCCACATTGAGCATGTCAGGAAGGTGCTCCAGGTCCTTCGGGAAAACAAACTGTTTGCGAAAACCGAAAAATGTGTGTTTGGGGTACAGGAGATACCATTTTTGGGTCAAATCCTCACTCCTCATGAATTCCGCATGGACCCCGCCAAGGTTCAGGCTGTGGCAGAATGGGTCCAACCTGCCTCCCTGAAGGCGTTACAGTGTTTCTTGGGGTTCGCTAATTATTACAGGAGATTTACTGCTAACTTCTCGGTCATCGCTAAGCCTCTTACGGACCTCACTCGCAAAGGTGCCGATCTCCTCCACTGGCCTCCTGAGGCTGTCCAGGCTTTTGAGGTCCTTAAGAAGTGCTTTATCTCGGCCCCGGTGCTGGTTCAGCCCAACCAAATGGAGCCATTTATCGTGGAAGTTGACACATGCGAGGTGGGAGTGGGGGCTGTCTTGTCCCAGGGTACCAGGTCCCTCACCCATCTCCGTCCCTGTGCCTACTTCTCCAGGAAGTTTTCGCCCACTGAGAGTAACTATGATATTGGCAACCGCGAACTCTTAGCCATTAAATGGGCATTTGAAGAGTGGCGCCACTTCCTGGAGGGGGCTAGGCACCAGGTAAGGGTCCTTACCGACCACAAGAATCTGGTTTTCCTAGAATCTGCCCGGAGGCTAAACCCGAGACAAGCTCGATGGGCGCTATTTTTTACCAGATTCAACTTTTTGGTTACCTATAGGGCTGGGTCTAAAAATATTAAGGCCGATGCACTGTCGCGTAGCTTCATGGAGAGCCCCTCTTCGGAGGAAGATCCTGCTTGTATTCTGCCTCCTGGTATAATCATTTCTTCTATTGATTCTGATTTAGTCTCAGAAATTGCGGCTGATCAAGGTTCAGCTCCCGGGAACCTTCCTGAGGACAAGCTGTTTGTTCCCATGCAATTCCGGCTAAGGGTACTTAGGGAAAATCATGACTCCGCACTATCTGGTCATCCAGGCGTCCTGGGTACCAAACACCTCATTGCTAGAAACTATTGGTGGCCTGGGTTGCCTAAAGACGTTAAGGCCTACGTCGCCGCTTGTGAGGTTTGTGCTAGGTCCAAGACTCCCAGGTCCCGACCAGCGGGCTTACTATGTTCTTTGCCCATTCCCCAGAGACCTTGGACCCATATCTCCATGGATTTTATCACCGATTTGCCTCCATCTCAAGGAAAGTCGGTGGTGTGGGTTGTAGTAGACCGCTTCAGTAAGATGTGCCACTTTGTGCCCCTCAAGAAACTACCCAATGCCAAGACGTTAGCTACCTTGTTTGTCAAACACATCCTGCGTCTCCATGGGGTCCCTGTCAATATTGTTTCGGACAGAGGGGTACAATTTGTTTCATTGTTTTGGAGAGCCTTCTGTAAAAAGTTGGAGATTGATCTGTCCTTCTCCTCTGCCTTTCATCCTGAAACTAATGGCCAAACCGAGAGGACTAGTCAATCTCTAGAACAATATTTAAGGTGTTTTATCTTTGACTGTCAATATGATTGGGTCTCATTCATTCCCCTCGCTGAATTTTCCCTTAATAACCGGGTCAGTAACTTGTCAGGGGTCTCCCCCTTTTTCTGTAATTTTGGGTTTAATCCACGGTTCTCCTCCGTTTCACCTGGTAGTTCCAACAATCCCGAGGTAGAGGTCGTTCATCGGGAACTGTGCACAGTCTGGGCCCAGGTTCAGAAGAACCTAGAGGCGTCCCAGAGCGTACAAAAAACTCAGGCTGATAGAAGCCGTTCTGCTAACCCCTTGTTTATGGTCGGGGATCTGGTGTGGTTATCGTCTAGGAACTTGCGCCTTAAGGTCCCGTCCAATAAATTTTCTCCCCGGTTTATTGGGCCGTATAAGGTCATTGAAGTCCTCAATCCTGTCTCCTTCCGACTGGAGTTGCCCCCATCTTTTCGAATACACGACGTGTTTCATGCCTCCCTCCTTAAACGCTGCTCCCCGTCCTTGGCTCCCTCGAGGAAACCTCCTGTTCCCGTTCTCACCCCTGAGGGGGTGGAATTCGAGGTGGCCAAGATTGTGGACAGCAAGATGGTCCAAGGCTCCCTCCAGTACCTGGTCCATTGGAGAGGATACGGGCCTGAGTAGAGGACTTGGGTACCCGCCCGGGATGTTCACGCTGGGGTATTGGTCAGGAAGTTCCACCTTCGTTTCCCCAATAAACCAGGTCCACTTAGAAAGGGTCCGGTGGCCCCTCATAAAAGGGGGGGTACTGTAAAGGATCTGCCAGGCACAGCTTCAGGGTTAACGCCCATAGGTAATCAGCCTTCACCTGAGTCTATGTCTCTGAGACTGACTCCAGCTTCCACCACTCAGGCTGGCAGGCTTAGGAGTGGGAGAGCCTATCGCAGCCTGGCCAGACTCAGCTAGTTCCCGCCCTCGGTCTATTTATACCTGAATTTCCTGTTCCTCCTTGCTTGTGATTCTTCTCGTGTGGTTTCCTGGCCCAGCTACAGCTTCTGACTATTTGATCCTGCTCCATATTGACCCCGGCTTACCGACTACTCTCCTGCTCTGCGTTTGGTACCTCGTACACTCCTGGTTTGACTCGGCTCGTTCACCTCTCTTGTTGCTCACGGTGTTGCCGTGGGCAACTGCCCCATTTCCCTTAGCTTTGTGTACCCTTGTCTGTTTGTCTCGTGCACTTACTGAGCGTAGGGACCGCCGCCCAGTTGTACCCCGTCGCCTAGGGCGGGTCGTTGCAAGTAGGCAGGGACAGAGTGGCGAGTAGATTAGGGCTCACTTGTCCGTTTCCCTACCCCTATCATTACAAATTGTATTTAAGAAGTGTTGTGGGAATATTAAATACTGAAGTTAAGTTTTATGTAAAGTTCTGGACCAGCCTTAGCATTGGACTATTAGAGTCATGCGACAGATAAAAGGTGCAGAAGTGGAATATTCCCATTCGAAAATTTTTTAGTTATTTGTTTTTTTTGTTGTTATTGTGAAAAGAAAATTCTGTGCAGTGTTTGTGTGTGTGTGTGTGTGTGTGTGTGTGTGTGTGTGTGTGTGTGTGTGTATATACACTACCGTTCAAAAGTTTGGGGTCACCCAGACAATTTTGTGTTTTCCATGAAAACTCACACTTATATTTATCAAATGAGTTGCAAAATGAATAGAAAATATAGTCAAGACATTGACAAGGTTAGAAATAATGATTTTTATTTGAAATAATAATTTTCTCCTTCAGACTTTGCTTTCGTCATAGAATGCTCCATTTGCAGCAATTACAGCATTGCAGACCTTTGGCATTCTAGCTGTTAATTTGCTGAGGTAATCGGGAGAAATTTCACCCCATGCCTCCAGAAGCCCCTCCCACAAGATGGATTGGCTTGATGGGCACTTCTTGCGGTCAAGCTGCTCCCACAACAGCTCTATGGGGTTGAGATCTGGTGACTGCGCTGGCCACTCCATTACAGATAGAATACCAGCTGCCTGCTTCTTCCCTAAATAGTTCTTGCATCATTTGGAGGTGTGCTTTGGGTCATTGTCCTGTTGTAGGATGAAATTGGCTCCAATCAAGCGCTGTCCACAGGGTATGGCATGGCGTTGCAAAATGGAGTGATAGCCTTCCTTATACAAAATCCCTTTTACCTTGTACAAATCTCCCACTTTACCAGCACCAAAGCAACCCCAGACCATCACATTTCCTCCACCATGCTTGACAGATGGCGTCAGGCACTCTTCCAGCATCTTTTCAGTTGTTCTGCGTCTCACAAATGTTCTTCTGTGTGATCCAAACACCTCAAACTTCGATTCGTCTGTCCATAACACTTTTTTCCAATCTTCCTCTGTCCAATGTCTGTGTGCTTTTGCTCATATTAATCTTGTCCTTTTATTAGCCAGTCTCAGATATGGCTTTTTCTTTGCCACTCTGCCCTGAAGGCCAGCATCCGGGAGTCGCCTCTTCACTGTAGACGTTGACACTGGCGTTTTGTGGGTACTATTTAATGAAGCTGCCAGTTAAGGACCTGTGAGGTGTATATTTCTCAAACTAGAGACTCTAATGTACTAGTCTTGTTGCTCAGTTGTGCAGCGGGGCCGCCCACTTCTCTTTCTACTCTGGTTAGATCCTGTGTGTGCTGTCCTCTGAAGGGAGTAGTACACACCGTTGTAGGAAATCTTCAGTTTCTTGGCAATTTCTCGCATGGAATAGCCTTCATTTCTAAGAACAAGAATAGACTGTCGAGTTTCACATGAAAGCTCTCTTTTTCTAGTCATTTTGAGAGTTTAATCGAACCCACAAATGTAATGCTCCAGATTCTCAACTAGCTCAAAGGAAGGTCAGTTTTATAGCTCCTCTAAACAGCAAAACTGTTTACAGCGGTGCTAACATAATTGCACAAGGGTTTTCAAGTGTTTTCTAATCATCCATTAGCCTTCTAACACAGTTAGCAAACACAATGTACCATTAGAACACTGGAGTGATGGTTGCTGGAAATGGGCCTCTATACACCTATGTAGATACTGCATTAAAAACCAGACGTTTGCAGCTAGAATAGTCATTTAGCACATTAACAATGTATAGAGTGTGTTTCTGATTAATTTAATGTTATCTTCATTGAAAAAAACTGTGCTTTTCTTTCAAAAATAAGGAAATTTCTAAGTGACCCTAAACTTTTGAACGGTAGTGTATATATATATATATATATATATATATATATATAAAGAAGAAAACTGAGTTTGCATGTATCATTTCTAGTTATTGCTCAATGTGAACGTTTGATGTAAAGATGTTATTTGTTAATGTTTTTCTTCAAATTAATGATTTGATTAAGATCAATTAATGTTTATACAATGAAAAAGCTTGTTCTCCACAGGAAGAGTCCAACTGGGAGAGTGAGAACCAGATTCTAACAGAATGTGGACGGATAAGGGAAGGTGAACCGGTAACACCCAAGGCACTCTTGATGGCACTTGCATTGATGGTGTATGACCTCACATATGCCCCAAGACTGCAAGGATCGATTTGGTAAGATCTAATTGGTATGCCCCAGGTTTTACAGCTGATGCTGCTAAATTCTGTTAGAGCTGTTTGATTTGCCTATAGAACAGTCCTGGCAGACCGGTGCCAACCTTATCATACCCGCCTCCCACGAAGAGAACCGACCTTGAGAGGCCTTCCCAGGTAGAACGAACCAGATTAGAGTAAGAAAAATAGGTTTAAGACACTTGTCAGATAAACATGCGGAATCTGTGTATGTTTCTGTGAGGTGGAGATGTTATAGGCAATCAGCTGAGATCAAGGTACAAATCCTGCTGAAAGGGTATCACCAAGTGCAAATGAAATGTACCCAGTAATCACACATCTTCTAGGTGCACTGTCCATTGTAACAGAGAAGTTTTTCCTTATATATATATATAAATGTGTTTGATGTCATTTAAGGGCCTGACATTATTGTATGTACTTAGAAGAACGTTTATAATGTATGCGGATGATGTTATCACGAGATTAGTATTTATTTTAACAATTGACAAGGGTTGGGGGTCCCCAGCAAGTGCCAGTAAATATGAACTAAGAGACTTTTAATATGATGAACTCCATTACTGAGATGCGGCAGGCGCAGCCTGAGACACTACAACGCGTTTATCATGAACTGACGGCAGTGTCACAATTCTAAGCGGTCGCCCAGACAAGTAACTTGCCAGAGGAAGAGTACAGATGCGGAGGGTTTGTGATAGTCACAATACAACTCCACTAATCCGCCTACGTGGGATCTCACCCCAGGCTCACAGCATGAGGTGCTATGTACAGCCTGATGACGTAAACTCAAGGAGACGGTGTCGGACAGATGAGAAGGACCAAACCAAGTCCTGATGACATCAGCAAAGATCAAAGTAAAGACCAAAGACCTGAGTGAATCCGTCAGCAGGATCAAGTGTTTTGATAAGTAAGTGGCTAGGAGGGGGTAATAATAACTCCCCCACTGGACACCAACGTAGTCTGACTCCACAATTGTGTGGGTTACCCTAAGGGTGACAGTCAGTGAAGAGCAGAAGACAGGAGAAGAAGAAGACGATGGTGTACAGGACTGGCAATGAACTGATGGGACCCGAAACCTGAGGGTGATAGCATGAGATTGGTGATAGCATTATGATTATTAGTTGAGGCCCTATTGTTTATAATGTCTGAGGTTTATAATTATAATGTGTGCAAATATGCCACGGTGCTGCAAATTACAATCTGAGGAGTTTTATGTGAAGGTGTGAGGTGAAGGTCACTGTGCTGCCCAAGACCTGTCATATCTGCAGGGGTAAAGTCCCATTAGGACAGTAAGTGACAGTGCGACAATTATTACTGTTAATAAAAATGTAGACCGGATTAATTATATATATTACAACCAGCAGCGGTTTGTAGATTATATCAAGACGACCATCCTGTATCCAGAGGAGAATAGGGAAAGTTAGGACCACTCCGACACCTTGGAAGTCCAGGTACAAAGGGGGGTTACTCATCAGGAGTAGCTCGTCTCAAGCTGGTGAAGAAATCCAAAACCCCTACCCGCCTGGTTCGAGTGGTCAGTGGTAGGTTGATAGGCAAGACTCAGGGATAGAATAATAATATTTTTAGGGAGGACTGTCAGGGATCATTACCATGTATATTGTTTGAAAAATATTATCCTTACATATATATATATATATATATTCAGTATATTACACAAAGAGATTGGATTCATGGAGCACAAAGAGCCTGCATAACACGCCTCTGGAAGACACCGCCCCCTGGAATGCAGAACATGAAAGCGCAGGGCTAAGTAGCGCTGTAGCACGGGACAGCCTGGTCCCTCCAGTCCAGGCTCTTGTATGGGCACCTAACCCATCTTTTGGGCCTAGAATCCACGGATTTACTGCCACTCCTGGCATAACCGTGGACAATACAAATTGTGTCCAAATGGATTACTTCCATTTATTTATAACGGACGACATCCTAAATCAGATTGTCCACGAAACAAATTTATATGCCACTCAATATATAAGGCAGAAACCTTCATCCACCCATGCCAGAGATTGGACGCCCACCAATTTGCAGGAATGCAAAAAAATTTTGGGGCTCACCCTAAATATGGGTATTGTCAAAAAGCCCTCCATTAGGTCTTACTGGTCAACAAGACCCGCCCAAGCCACCCCAGTATATTCTGCAGTAATGCCCAGGTCTTGTTATGAGACAATAATGAGGTTCCTCCACTTCAACTGTCAGGGATCATTACCATGTATATTGTTTGAAAAATATTATCCTTACATATATATATATATTCAGTATATTACACAAAGAGATTGGATTCATGGAGCACAAAGAGCCTGCATAACACACCTCTGGAAGACACCGCCCCCTGGAATGCAAAGAGGAGTGTGCAGAAGAATGTACAGGAAAACTTACAGCTGAGGAGCCAATGGGATTTAAGCAAGTCCCACATCTATAGGGAGGGGCATGTGTCTTCTCTGTGTTTCTTTGTTCTGAATAAAGTTCAGTTCTCCTCTTTTCTCTTTGAGGGAAGTTGTGTACCAAACATTTCTGACTGGTTTACTTCTTTCCAGGCATGCCTTCAGCTTTCAATTTACAGAGGTGGTTATTCGGTGTGAAATGACAGGGAGAAAGGAGCTTCCCTGATATACGGACCTGACACAATGACAACGCACAGGCCCCCCCAAGTACCGATGCAAACCGGGATCGGTTGTTCAAAATTAGACCACTGATAAATTCCCTGAATAATTTATTTCTGCAACTCTACACCCCTGAGCAGAATGTAAGTGTGGACGAATCCCTCCTCAACTTCTATGGCAGACTTAGCTTTCGCCAATATCTACCTTCCAAAAGGGCAAGATATGGCGTTAAGCTTTATAAACTGTGCGAAAGCGGGTCAGCATATACCACCACCTTCAGGATTTATGAAGGGCGGGACCGCTCAATAAATGTTCCTGGATGCCCCCCTGATCTTTCCACCAGCAGCAAAATTGTGTGGGAGATAATGCAGCCTCTGCTTCACAAGGGGTACCACCTGTACTGCGACAATTTTTATTCTAGTGTGCCCCTGTTTAGGCATTTGCATGCTGCAAGGACTGGGGCATGTGGTACCATGCGCAAAAATCGAATTGGTTTTCCACAGCAATTAGTGGGGAAGCGCATGGTAAAGGGGGACTCCTGTGCTTATGCATCTGAGGAATTGCTGGCGGTCAAGTTCAGGGATCGCAAAGACGTGTATGTGCTAAGCACGATTCATACCGCAGGAACAGTGGCAGTGAGGGAAAGAGGGGCAACATCGGACAAGCACAAACCAGTGAGCGTGTCCGAATATAACAAGTACATGGGGGGGTGGATTTAAGCGACCAGGTTTTACAGCCCTATTTAGTAAAGCGAAAAACAAAAACCTGGTACAAAAAAGAGGCCATTTATTTGCTACAGGTGGCAATCCACAATTCATTTGTGCTCTACAAAAAAAACAGAGGCAGAGACACATACCTGGATTTCCAGGAGAAAATTATTGAAGGCCTCATATTTGATGTTCAGGACACCCGAGTCTGAGGATGTCACGCGACTGACTGAAAGACACTTTATCAGTCGGATTCCCCCAACACCAACTAGAAGAAACCCCCAGAAAAAGTGCCGCGTCTGCAGAAAAGACGGGCACCGCAAAGATTCCCGATATTTCTGTCCATCGCAACCAGGCCTGTGCATTGAGCCATGTTTTAAAAAATACCACACTGTTCTGCATTATTAGATTTGAGTTAATTCGTTGAAAATATATTTGCCCTACATTACTTTTTTATTTTCCCCCTGATTTTACTCCAACGGTGAGGGAGGGAATGGGTGGGGGGTGGATGTCATGTTTGTATATTTTCTAAAGTTCATCTGCTGGAGAGCTCCATTTTCATAAACCTGCAATTTCTTATTTTAGAAAACCCCCAAAAAAATAAATCCCATTATACCCCTAGATGAATATTTTGGAATTTCTGCTTCAAGAGCAGATATTTTGGAAGTGTTATAGAAACTCTGTTGAATTTTGTAAAACCAGCTTTGAAAAAAAGCGATTTGTGAAATAAGCTTCTTCTATCGTCCGCCCTCCTACATCTCTATGTGATAATAAGGCCCACATATTTGGTATCCCCATGCACAGGAGAAGTGTAAGAATGTGAAAGGAGATTAATTTTGTCCGTGGTCTATACTGTGTGTGAAAAATGCTGGTATAAACTGATGCATTTGCTAAAAAATTGCTCATTTTATTTTGATCCATCTTATTCAAGAAACTTTCAGAAGAAAACTGGACTCTCTAAAAATATGATAAACCCCTTGAAGAAAACCTTGTGGGGTCTACTTGCGTGAATGAAGTAATTTATGGGGTGATTCTAATCTTTCAGCAGCATTAGGCCCCCAGAAAACCGTATGCTTCTATAAAATCAAGTGCAGAATTCTTGAACCGAAAAGGCCAAAAAGCCTCCTTTTATGCCAATTCCTGGCACATGCCCGTGAATAAAGCACACATATTTGGTATCCCCATGCACGGGAGAAGTGGAAGAATGTGAAATGGGATGAATTTTGTCCGTGGTCTATACCATGTGTGAAAAATACTAGCCTAAACTGACGCATTTGCTAAAAAAAAAGCAAATTTTATTTTGTTCCATCTTATTCAAGAAACTTTCAGAAGAAAACTGGACTGTCTAAAAATATGATAAACCCCTTGAAGGAAACCTTGTAGGGTCTACTTGTGTGAATGAAGTCATTTATGGGGTGTTTCTAATGTTTCAGCAGCATTACGCCCCCCAGAAAACAGTATGCGGCTATAAAATCAAATGCTAAATTCCTGGACCGAAAAGGCCAAGAAGCCTCCTTTTATGCCAAGCCCTGGCACATGCCCGCACAGTGAATAAGGCACACATATTTGGTATCCCCATGCACGGGAGAAGTGGAAGAATGTGAAAGGAGATTAATTTTGTCCGTGGTCCATACTGTGTGTGAAAAATGCTTGCATAAACTGACGCAATTGCTAAATTCTTGCATTTTTTTCCAATTTTGCCCACTTTAGAGAAAAAAATAAAAATGATATATACTGACAAATGGCACTAAAATAAAGCCCTATCTGTCCTTTAAAAAGAGTGTAAAATTCAAAGATTAACTTTATTCACCTGCAGAGTTATAGTCATCTAAAGAAGCGCATAGCAAAATTGTGAAATTTGCTCTGATTATTTAGCTGTAAAACAGCCTAGTCCTTAACCGGTTAAAAAAAAGGCTTTTGACATTTTCTTAAAAATATGAGAAATTGCTGTTTATGTTCTAAGCCTTGTAACGTCCAAGAAAAATAAAAGAATGTTCAAAAAACGATGCCAATCTAAAGTAGACATATGGGAAATGTGAATAATAAATACCTATTCAAGTATAGACCATGGACATACGCCAAAAGAATTATCATGCGTCCTCACAGATCAAAAACGACAAAATTCAAATACCTATCACGAAATGTGAAGACATATATAACATATCCATGCCTGGATAAATAACATACAGCACACAATTTGTACCATGAAAATATAAAAAAACTTTATTGAAATACACATAACGATATATTGGCCATCAGACGATAAAATCAATGATACAAGTAATAAAAGAATAGCGTGGAGATACAACAGGGACACATACACATAGCATGCTAGTAAACTACAAACATCATGTGATATGGTATGGTACAGGTTTCTCAATCCAAACCAAAGGGTATAGCAAGAAAAGTACACACCAACGTAATGGTCATATACATCTAACCAAGGTATATAGCATAAGTTCAAAGATATAATAATGAACAGTATGTTAACACTGCTTAACAAATGTAGAGGAGAGCCCAAAATCACAGGCTCAAAAGGCTATACCAACCTGTAGATTGCATGATATGTCCCACAGAAAATATCACCACACTAGACGCCCCCGACGCACGTTTCGCCGTCAGCTTTCTCAAGGGGTACTCAATGGGAAATGTGAACTAGTAAATATTTTGGGTAATATAACTGTCTGTTTTACAAGCAGATGCATTTAAATTCTGAAAAATTCTATTTTTTATACATTTTCTCAAAATTTTGCAATTTTTCACCAATAAATACTAAATATATCGTCAAAATTTTACCACTACCATAAAGCTCAATGTGTCACGAGAAAACAATCTCAGAATCGCTTGGATAGGTTTAAAGAGGCTCTGTCACCAGATTGTGCAACCCCTATCTGCTATTGCAGCAGATAGGCGCTGCAATGTAGATTACAGTAACGTTTTTATTTTTAAAAAACGAGCATTTTTGGCCAAGTTATGACCATTTTCGTATTTATGCAAATGAGGCTTGCAAAAGTACAACTGGGCGTGTATTAGGTGCGTACATCGGGGCGTGTTTACTACTTTTACTAGCTGGGCTTTCTGAAGAGAAGTATCATCCACTTCTCTTCAGAACGCCCAGCTTCTGGCAGTGCAGATCTGTGACGTCACTCACAGGTCCTGCATCGTGTCGGCACCAGAGACTACATTTGATTCTGCAGCAGCATCAGCGTTTGCAGGTAAGTAGCTACATAGACTTACCTGCAAACGCCGATGCTGCTGCAGAATCATCTGTAGCCTCTGGTGCCGACACGATGCAGGACCTGTGAGTGACGTCACAGATCTGCACTGCCAGAAGCTGGGCATTCTGAAGAGAAGTGGATGATACTTCTCATCAGAAAGCCCAGCTAGGAAAAGTAGTAAACACGCCCCGATGTACGCACATAATACACGCCCAGTTGTACTTTTACTTTTCAACACGCCCAGTTGTACTTTTGCAAGCCTCATTTGCATAAATACGAAAATGGTCATAACTTGGCCAAAAATGCTCGTTTTTTTTAAATAAAAACGTTACTGTAATCTACATTGCAGCGCCTATCTGCTGCAATAGCAGATAGGGGTTGCACAATCTGGTGACAGAGCCTCTTTAAGCATTCCCACGTTATTACCACATAAAGTGAAATACGTCAGATTTAAAAAATGGGCTCTGAGCCTTAAGGCCCAAACTAGGCTGCATCCTTAACCCCTTAAACGCTTCCCGACCGCCCACAGTAAAAATTCACGGCGGCACTTGCTGGGCTCTGTGCAGTGCCGACGTGAATTCACGGTGGATGTTAAAAGCGAGATCTGGGTGTCTCAGAATAGCGCTGACACCCGGATCTCGCTGCTGTCACCCGCCTCTGGTCCCAGAGACATGATCGGGACCTGATTTATTCAGGTCCCGAACATGTGATGGTCATGATAATCAATCATGACCATCGCAGGGAAAGTTTGTTGTAGCAACAAACTTTCCGTCGTAACCTACACTGTCTCCCCTCTGCTGTTCTATCAGAGAGGAAACAGAGGAGAGACAGTGCCTCTAGACCCGGAGACATGATCGGGACCTGATTGGTTTAGGTCCTGGTCATGATAACAAATCATGGCCATCGCAGGGAAAGTTTGTTGTAGCAACAAACTTTCCCTGTAACCTACACTGTCTCCCCTCTGCTGTTCCGTCAGAGAGCAAACAGAGGAAGGACAGTGCCTCTGGTCCTGGAGACATGATCGGGACCTGATTGGTTCAGGTCATGGTAACAAATCATGGCCATCGCAGGGAAGGTTTGTTGCAGCAACAAACTTTCCCTGGGACCAAGTATATATAAACACTGTCTCTCCCCTGCTGCTCTGTCAGAGAGCAAACAGAGGAGAGACAGTGTCAGATCTGTGAATATCACAGTATAAAACACAGTGAAAAAACACCACATAACAATTTCCCCCAATCCCATTAATCTGCCTTGTTAGGTAGGATATAGGGTTAGGTTATAGTGCTAGGTTTTAGTATTAGGGTAGTTAGTAATAATAATTATTACGGTATAGTTAGTAATAATTTAGGGTGACGGTTAGGGTAGTATAAGTTATATTCGTAATCAATTTGATAGGAAGTGCTGTGCCAGTCAATTAATTTGTTGTGGCAATTAATTTGTTCTAATTAAAGTAACGAACTTCATACCATTTACGTTTATATACCTTTACGTATAAAAATATAAACGTAATAAAATGGCCCGTCAATTTTATTCTGCAGAGGAGGCGTATGCCCTTTTATGCTCTGACAGTGAAGATAGTGTCTTGTCAGATGGCGAAGACTATTTTGAGGGTTTGCTGTTAGCGAAAGTGACAGCTCTGAGTCTAGCGGTCATTCTGGTTCATCGCCAAAAAATACAAGGACCAGTACAGGACAGGTAGAGAGGGCTGTTGAAGAAACATCTCCAAATCAGGGCACGATGCCCAGTACAAGTTACATGCCTCATTTTAGCGAAGAGGCGCATGCTAACCTACAAGAGAGTTTGCCACTAGATGTAGCATTTATTAGATGGGAGGCTTCAAATTCTGGTGTGCCATTCATCCCTGACTTTAATGCCACCCCAGGTACAAATGTGGAGGTGGAAGGTTTTGGTCCAATTAATTTTTTTTACTTATTTCTAACAAATGATTTGCTGGAACATATTGTTTTCCAAACTAATTTATATGCTTCCCAATTCATCTCTCAGAATCCCCGTTCATATTATGCCAGGCAAAATACGTGGAGCCAACAGATATTGATGAAATGAAGAAATTTATAGGCCTCACATTTGCCATGGAGCTTGTTAAAAAACCGAGCATTCGATCATACTGGTCCACCTGTCCCGTTCTAACCACCCCTGCCTTTTCTGCCATTCTTCCTAGAGCCCGTTATGAAATGCTCATGAGATTTTTGCATTTCAACGATAACAGTCAGTGCCTCCCTAGAAGTGCCCCAGATTATGACCGACTCTACAAAATCAGGCCCATCATCAAAGCGTTGTCAGACACATTTTTATTACTTTACACCGCCACGCAAAACATTTCCATTGATGAGTCCCTAGTAAAATTCAAAGGGAGACTGCACTTCAAACAATTCATTCCATCTAAAAGAGCAAGGTTTGGAATAAAGCTCTATAAAATGTGCGAGAGTTCAACAGGGTACACATCAGCTTTTCGCATTTATGAGGGAAAAGATAGCCAACTAAACCCACCAGGATGCCCCCCTATCTAGGGACAAGTGGAAAAATTGTTTGGGAGCTTATTACCCCATTTCTAGAAAAGGGCCATAACCTGTATGTGGACAACTACTACACAAGCATACCCCTTTTTAAAAGTTTGGTCGAACAGAACAAAAGGGCTTGTGGGACCATTCGTAAAAACCGCCAGGGGTTTCCACAATCATTGGTGAATGAAAAGTACAAAAAGGGGCAGTCAGGCGGTGTTCGCAGCGGAGAGCTGCTTGCCCTAAAATACAAAGACAAAAAGGATATTTTTATCCTCAGCTCGATCCACACTGATGCAACAATGGATGTTGTAGAACGAGGTTCTACTACCCAAAAGCAAAAGCCTGTGTCAATCATTGATTACAACAAATACATGGGGGGAGTAGACCTTGCTGATCAGGTTCTACAGCCATACCAGGTATCAAGAAAATCCTATACCTGGTACAAAAAATTAGTTATTTACCTATTTCAGGCTGCCACATACAACTCGTTTGTGTTATACAAAAAGGCAGGATATTCAAATACTTTTCTAGATTACCAGAAAATGGTCATTGAAGATCTTGTTTTAGCAAATGTTGGCCCCTCTCATCCATTAGAATCTGAATCCATCAAAAGACTCACTGAGCGACATTTTATTGCTGTAATTCCCTCAACTGAATCAAGAAAGTACCCCCAAAGAAGATGTCGTGTATGTACCAAGAAAGGAATGAGGTGTGATACCCGTTATTATTGCCCAGATTGTCCATCACTCCCAGCCTTGTGTCTCATTGATTGCTTTAAAATTTTCCACACAGAGCCACGTTTTTAAACTCTTTATTCATTTGTCCCATTTTAGACATTCAAGAATATAATTTAGTTTATCTTTAGTGTGCCAAAATTTTCTTGGATATTTTTGTTCTTGCCATTCTTGTCAAAAACCCATCTTCATAAATGAACCACCAGCCAAAGTATACCCAAAAATAAAAATGTACCTAAAGGGGTTGTCCGATGAAAAGAAAAACTATTTAGCATTTTGCTTTTGTGAAATAAATAAACTTTCTAATATACTCTATTTTTAAAACCTGCACAGGTTGCAGGTTTTAGTCCCCATTGTGTGGAGCCAGAAGTGTGGAGCTGAGATTCTTGCTGGGATGCGTCAACACAATCTCCGGGAGAAGGAGCATCCCCCTCCTCTCTGTGTGTTGATAATGCGGATGAAGGGGCTGGCTGCCTGGCTCAATTCATCAGCTATCCAGCCCCTTCCCCCTTAAGGCTTAGCTGATGAATTGAGCCAGGCAGCCAGCCCTTTTATACGTGTCATCGACAAACAGAGAGGAGAGGAACTCCTAAAGTCTGTGTCGAAGCGTGGCAGCAAGAACGGCCGGGTCTATGCAATGGGGAATGAAAACCTGCAATCCATGCAGGTTTTAAAAAATAAGTATATTAGAAAGTTTCTTTATTTCAAAAAAGCAAAGTAATATATTGTTAAAATGCAAGCTGAAAGCCAACATGCACACAGTCCACTCGAGGCCCTGAAAAATGTCCAAGCAGTCGGTAATCTAAACATATAAGGTAACTACACATTCCTTGAGGGTAAACTTTCCAAAATATGGTTGCTTTCGGGGAGTTTCCACTGGGGCTAAGGGGCTTTGCAAATGCGACATGGCCTATGCACACCATTCCAGATAAATTGGAGCTTCAAAAGCCAAATGACGCTCCTTCCCTTTTGGGCCCTGCCGTGTGTCCAAACAGCAGTAAATGACTGCATATGGGGTTTAACTATACTCAGAAGATATTTCTTTACAAATATTGGAGTGCTTTTTCTCCTTTAGTCCCTATGGAAATTAAAAAAAATGTTCAAAACCTATATTTTATCGAAAAAAATTTAGATTTTCATTTTCACTAATTCCAATAATTTATGCAAAAAATTCTAGGGTCTAAATGCTCACTATACCCCTAGATAAATTTCTTGAGGGGTGTAGTTTCCCAAATAGGGTCATTTTTTAGGGGTTTCCACTGTTTTGGCCCCTCAATGGTTTTGCAAATGCGACATGGCCTCAGCAAACAATTCCAACTAAATTTGAGCTCCAAAAGCCAAATGGTGCTCCTTCTAAGCCCTGCTGTGGGTTCAAAGAGCAGTTTCTGACCACATATGGGGTATTTCTGTGCTCAGGAGAGTTTGCTTTACAAATGTTTGGGTGCCTTTTCTCCTTTATCTATTGTGAATATGGAATAATCTGAGGTAAAACGTAATTTTACTTTAAAAAAAAACGTAGATTTTCATTTCCATGACCTAATTACACTAAATTCAGCAAAAATCTGTGGGGTCAAAATGCTCACTATACCCCTCAATATATTCCTTGAGGGGTGTAGTTTCCAAAATGGGGTCACTTTTGGGGGGTTTCCACTGTTTTGGTCCCTCCAGTCCATTGCAAACGCGACATAGTACTGAAAACCATTCCAGCAAAATCTGCGCTCCAAAATCCAAATGGTGCTCCTACCCTTCTGAGACCTGCCGTGGGTCTATACAGCAGTTTATTACCACATATGGGGTATTGCCGTAATCAGGGGAAATTGCTTTATAAATATTGGGGTGTTTTTTCTCCTTTATTCCTTGTAAAAATTAGAAAATTCTATGTTTTTTCAGGAAAAAAAATAATTTTAATTTTTACAGACTAATTCAAATAAATTTAGCAAAAAACCTGTGGGGTCAAAATGCTAACTATAGCCCTAGATACATTCCTTGAGGGGTGTCGTTTCCAAAATGGGGTCACTTTTGGGGGTTTCAGTTGTTTTGGTCCCTTTAGTCCGTTACAAACGCGACATGGCACTGAAAACCATTCTAGCAAAATCTGCGCTCCAAAATCCAAATGGTGCTCCTACCCTTCTGAGACCTGCCGTGGGTCTATACAGCAGTTTATTACCACATATAGGGTATTGCCGTAATTAGGGAAATTGCTTTATAAATATTGGGGTGTTTTTTCTCCTTTATTCCTTGTAAAAATTAGAAAATTGTATGTTTTTTCAGGAAAAAAAAATAATTTTCATTTTTACAGACTAATTCAAATAAATTTAGCAAAAAAACTGTGGGGTCAAAATGCTAACTATAGCCCTAGATACATTCCTTGAGGGGTGTAGTTTCCAAAATGGGGTCACTTTTGGGGGGTTTCAACTGTTTTGGTCCCTCCAGTCCGTTACAAACGTGACATGGCACTGAAAACCATTCCAGCAAAATCTGCGCTCCAAAATCCAAATGGTGCTCTTACCCTTCTGAGACCTGCCGTGGGTCTATACAGCAGTTTATTACCACATATTGGGTATTTCCGTAATCAGGGGAAATTGCTTTATAAATGTTGGGGTGCTTTTTCTCATTTATTCCTTGTGAAAAATAGAAAATTCTATGTTTTTTCAGGAAAAAAAATAATTTAAATTTTTACAGACTAATTCAAATAAATTTAGCAAAAAAACTGTGGGGTCAAAATGCTAACTATAGCCCTAGATACATTCCTTGAGGGGTGTAGTTTCCAAAATGGGGTCACTTTAGGGGGGTTTCGACTGTTTTGGTCCCTCCAGTCCGTTACAAACGCGACATGGCACTGAAAACCATTCCACCAAAATCTGTGCTCCAAAATCCAAATGGTGCTCCTACCCTTCTGAGACCTGCCGTGGGTCTATACACCAGTTTATTACCACATATGGGGTATTGCCGTAATCAGGGGAAATTGCTTTATAAATGTTGGGGTGCTTTTTCTCATTTATTCCTTGTAAAAAATAAAAAATTCTATGGTTTTTCAGGAAAAAGAAATATTTTCATTTTTACAGGCTAATTCAAATAAATTTTGCAAAAAAACTGTGGGGTCAAAATGCTAACTATAGCTCTAGATACATTCCTTGAGGTGTGTAGTTTCCAAAATGGGGTCACGTTTGGGGGATTTCCACTGTTTTGGCACCACAAGACCTCTTTACACCTGATATGGTACCTAAAATATATTCTAATAAAAAGGAGGCCCCAAAATCCTCTAGCTGCTCCTTTGCTTCTGAGGTTAGTGTTTCAGTCTATTACCACACTAGGACCACATGTGGGATATTTCTAAAAACTGCAGACTCTGGGCAATAAATATTGAGTTGTGTTTCTCTGGTAAAACTTTCTGTGTTACAGAATTTTTTTTATTACAAATGAATTTCAGCAAAAAAAATAAAATTTGTAAATTTCACCTTTACATTGCTTTAATTCCTGTGAAACGCATGAAAGGTTAAAACACTTTCTGAATGCTGTTTTAAATACTTCCTGGGGTGCAGTTTTTAAAATAAAGTGCTTTTTAAGGTTTTCATATATATGGGCCCCTCAAAACCACTTCAGAATTGAACTGCTCCCTGAAAAAAAAGCCTTTTGACATTTTCTTAAAAATGTGAGAAATTGCTGCTAAAGTTCTAAGCCTTGTAACGTCCTAGAAAAAAAAAAGGACGTTCAAAAAACAATGCAAACATAAAGTAGACATATGGGAAATGTTAAATAGTAACTATTTTGGGTGGTATTAATATCTGTTTTACAAGCAGATACATTTACATTTAGAAAAATCATATTTTTTGCACATTTTCGCCAAATTTTGGCGTTTTTCACAAATAAATATTACATTTATCTACCAATTTTTTTCACTAAGATAAAGTACAATATGTCACGAGAAAACATTCTCGGAATCGCTTGGATAGGTATAAGCATTCCAGAGTTATTACCACATAAAGTGACACATGTCAGATTTGAAAAAATAGGGCTGCTCCTGAAGGCCAAAATGAGCTTGGTCCTGAAAGGGTTAAGGATGCAGCCTTGTTTTGGCCTTAAGGCTCAGAGCCCATTTTTCAAATCTGACATATTTCACTTTATGTGGTAATAACGTCGGAATGCTTAACCCTATCCAAGCGATTCTGAGATTGTTTTCTCGTGACACATTGGGCTTTATGTTAGTGGTAAAATTTGGACGATATATTCAGCGTTTATTGGTGAAAAGTTGCAAAATTTAGGGAAAATTAAAAAAAATAGCATTTTTCAGAATTTAAATGCATCTGCTTGTAAAACAGACGGTTATACCACCCAAATCAGTTACTAGTTCACATTTCCCATATGTCTACTTTAGATTGGCATAGTTTTTTCAACATTATTTTATTTTTCTTGAACGTTACAAGGCTTAGAACATAAACAGCAATTTCTCTTTTTTTTAAGAACATTTCAAAAGCCTTTTTTTTAAGGTACTTGTTCAGTTCTGAAGTGGCTTTGAGGGCCCTATGTATTAGAAACCCCGATAAATCACCCCATTTTAAAAACTAGACCCCTCAAAGTATTCAAAACAGCATTTAGAAAGTTTTTTTTAACCCTTCAGGCATTTCACAGGAATTAAAGCAAAGTGGAGGTGAAATTTGCAAATTTCATTTTTCCAGCTGAATTTCAATTTTATTCAATTTCTTTTGTGTAACACGGAAGGTTTTACCAAAGAATCACTACTAAATATGTATTGTCCAGATTCTGCAGTTTTGAGAAATGTCCCACATGTGGCTCTAGTGCGCTCGTGGACTAAACACAAGCCCCAGAAGCAAAGAAGCACCTAAAATACCCCATTCTGTTGCCCAATTTGTCCTGAGTGCGGCAGTACCCCATTTGTGGTGATAAACTGCCGTTTGGGCCCATGGGAGGGCTCAGAAGGAAAGTACCACCATTTGGCCTACTGGGGATTTTTTGGGTGCAAAGTCATGTATGCAGAAGCCCCTGAGGTACCAGTACAGTTGAAACCCCCAAGAAGTGACCACGTTTTAAAAACGACACCCTTGAGGCATTCATCTAGAGGTGTAGTGAGCATTTTGACCGGAGACATACACCCCATGAACTGTAATGTGGGTTCTCATGGGTACGTCAATACCCTACATGTGGCTGTAATCAGCTGCCTAGGCACACAGCAGGGCCCAGAGGGGAAAGACGAGGGGGGATAAGCTGTGCAGAGTACATCAGGGTAAGTAAAATTGGGGTCAATTATAAACCAAGGGATGTATGATAAATTTTAAAACACTCTTTCATACAGAGCTCTGGTTTTTCGGGACACGTGTCACATTGATATATTGTGTCCTCCCTTATCCCCCTATTATAGCAGACTTTGCACCTGTTTTGACTTTTTCACTCCTTGCAAGTTTGGGGAACTTCTCCTGGAAAGTGTTGCCCTGGTACGATGCGTGTGGCCTCGCTTCCAGAAGTACTGGGTGCCCCCCCCCCTTCTTGGTCCCTAAAGATTAGGTTCTTGATAATCACCTCTTGAAATTCCAGGAAAGTTCCCCTCTGGCCTGCACATCGACGTAGCACGTACACATTGTACAATGCCATCTGTATGATGTGCCCGGCCAGCTTCTTATACCACACAGCATTGCGCTGTAGGGCTTCAGGACTTGACCTAACAAGTCCACCCCTCCCATGTACATATTGTAGTCCAGGATGCAGTTTGATTTGGGGGTCTCTGTACTGGTACCCCGTACTGGTACATGGGTACGGATGTGGCCATGTATTGTTGTCAATACAAGGACAACTCTCTTGTCCTTGTACGTGACACACAATATGTTGCTGCTAGAATGTGTCCTGCTCTCACCCCTTCTGAGTGTTTGCCCAAGCAGAGTCTTAGGGAGGCCTCTCAGATTTCTTCTAGCAGTGCCGCATGCCGCAGGACTTCTGGGAACGAGGCAGTTGAAGAGTGGGACGCTGGTATAAAAATTATCCAGGTAGAGGTGGTAACCCTGGTCCAGCAGTGGGTGCACCAAATCCCACACAATTTTTGCATTAACTCTCAGTAAAGGGGGGGGCATTCTGGGGGCTGAGCACTGGTGTCCTTCCCTTCATATATCCTAAATGTGTAGGTATACCCTGATGCACTCTCGCACAGCTTATACATCTTTACGCCATACCTTGCCCTCTTACCCGGCAGGTACTGGCGGAATTGAACCCTCCCTTTAAAATGTACCAAGGACTCATCAATAGAAATACATTTCTCGGGGGTGTATGCTTGGGAAAACCGGGCACTGAAACGGTCTAATAGGGGTCTCCATTTATACAAACGGTCAAAACAGGGGTCATCTCGGGGTGGGCACGGCTCATTATCAGTATAATGTAAGAAGCAAAGTATTGCCTAATTTATTTATTTTTTTAGGTTCCAGTTCAGTTCTGAAGTTGCTTTGAGGGGCCTATATATTAGAAACCCCTATAAAACACCCCATTTTAGAAACTAGACCCCTCAACGTATTCACAACAGCATTTAGAAAGTTTATGAACCCTTTAGGTGTTTCACGGGAATTTAGAGCAAAGTAGAGGTGAAATCTACTTTTTTTTTTGTCAGAAAATCCTTTTTATACCACTTTTTTTTATAACACAAAAGGTTTTACCAGAGAAACGCAACTTAATATTTATTGCCCAGATTCTGCAGTTTTGAGAAATATCCGACATGTGGCCCTAGTGCGGTAATGGACTGAGGCACCGGCCTCCGAAGCAAAGGAGCACCTAGTGGATTTTGAGCCCTCCTTTTTATTAGGCACTATGTCCGGTTTGAAGAGGTCTTGTGGTGCCAAAACAGTGGAAACCCCCCAAAAGTGACAACTAGACACTAGACCCCCTTGAGGAATTCATTGTAGTTTTCTTGTGATGCATGCAGCTTTTTGATCAGTTTTTATTCTATTTTTAAGTGGCGCGGTGAGTAAAAAACAGAAATTCTACTATTGTTTTTTTATTCTATTTTTTTTACAGCGTTCACCGTGCGCTATAAATTACATATTCACTTTATTCTGCGGGGCGATACGATTACGGCGATACCAGATGTTTATAGTTTTTTTTATGTCTTATGGCGTTTCCACAATAAAATACGTTTTGTAAAAAATCTTTTTTATTTTTCCATCAATAAAGCCGTGCGAGGACTTATTTTTTGCATAACGAACTGTAGTTTCGAGCAAGACCATTTTTAGGTACATGCGACTTTTTGATCTCTTTTTATTCCATTTTTTGCGAGGTGAAGGGACCAAACAATTGTGGTTCTGGTACGGTTTCTTATTATTTTCTTTTATGGCGTTCACCGTGCGGGATAAATAATGAAATAATTTTGTAGTTCAGGCCGTTACGGACGCGGCGATACCAATTATGTATAGTTTATTTGTTTGTTTATATATTTTTATTAATAATAAAGGACTGATAAGGGAAAAGGGGGGATTTTTACTTTTATTACTTTTAAATCTTTTATTTTCTTATTTTTACACATCTTTTTTTAACTTTTTTTTAACTTTTTTACTTTGTCCCACTAGGGGACTTGAGGGCAGGAGGCCCTGATCGCTAATCTAATACACTGCACTACATGCGTAGTGCAGTGTATTAGAGCTGTCAGCTACTCACTGACAGCAAGCATAGTGGGTCCTGACTTCGTCAGGACCCACTAGGCTTCCGTCGATGGCATAGCCAGACGCCATTGTTTGGTGTCTGGTTGCCATAGTCACCATCGCCGGCCGCTATCGTGTAGCAGGCCGGCAATGGCAGCTTAACCCCTAAAAAGCTGTGATCGCTATTGAACACGGCTTTTCAGGGGTTAATCAGCGGGGACACAGCGATCGGTCCCCGCTGTAGGAGCTGTGACAGCTGCTGTACGAGACAGCAGCTGTCACAGCTCCTGTATGTGTCGGGAGGACGGCCGAAATGGCCGTTACTCCCGTGACGTACTATTCCGTCATGGAGCGCGAACAGGGCGGTTTCCATGACGGAATAGTACGTCACTGAGCGTTAAGGGGTTAATTGTGAAAAAATTTCTTATGGTGTTTTTCAATAAAGGTCACTTGAACTGGTATAATTTAAACAGTTAACCGATGAATGGCGCTGTTTATGTGGAATTTACCCTGCAGCCTAATGTACCATATAATGTATTTTAAAAAAAAGTTAAAAAAACCTACATTTTGTGGGGTGAATTGAAAAAAGACCTGTAATTCCGCCATTTCTGTTTTGATTTTACAGTGTTCATCGGGCGGCATGAATTGCATGATAACTTGACTCTGCTGGTCATTACGATTATGGCGATACCAAATTTATATAGTTTTATTTTTTACAAAATTATTTGTTTTTGTGACGCTGCATTCGAAGATGAACTGCATAGTTTTTCAATGCAACAGCACTTCATAGGACGGGAAGGGGTTAAAACCCACTCTCTGAAGCCCCCCTTCAAGATACATTTCAACTAATCTGGTCCCCATGGCAGAAATATGTCTTTCCATCTGGCACCTCCAGCAGACTCCTTTCAGTCTAGTTTGATTTCTTTTACCTCAGAGTTCCTCTTTTTACCTTTTTTAAATTTCTTCTCTCCCCCTTTTTTTTTAACTATTTCTAACAGGGGCTGTGCAGGATTAGAAAAATATGGCTGCTTTCTTCCAAAAACAGCACCACACCTATCCACAGGTTGTATTTGGTATTGCAGGTTTGATCCATTGAAGTGAATGGTAATGAGCTGTAATACCACACACAACCTATGGACAGGTGTGGTGCTGGTTTTTGGAGAAAGCAGACAAGTTATCTTATCCTGGACAACCCTTTGTCATGGATTGTTCTTGTGCGGAGATGCTCCCTGCATTATCCCTTTTCCTTTATGGCCGCTGATATGTTCTATTCAGCTTTATGGCCTCTGTGGTAAGTACACTGTCAGTCATTAAAGGGTTAACACTTCAGACCACTGTGGGTGACGTCACAAAGAACGAGGCGGCAGTGGTAATAAACTCCTGTAGTAATGATGATGAAGGTGCTGATGTCATAAATACAAATGTTTATGACATAAAGAAGATTCCACATTAGAAGGTTTTACTGCCACATTCAGCGCCATATTGGATGGGACTGGGGACCTTGAGCTTGACTTCCCCACCAATGCCGACCTGATGTAATTTGTAGGTTCAAGCAGGGAAACCCTTCACCCCAGACCACTTCTTCATCACAGTGATGCCATCCTCTTCATACGGGTTGTCTGTAATAGAGTGGGGTTTCCAGCAGGAGATCCCCCTCTATTAGCCGGAGCGGAGACAGGTGCTACACAAGTAAAAATTCACGGCGGCACTTGCTGGGCTCTGTGCAGTGCCGACGTGAATTCACGGTGGATGTTAAAAGCGAGATCTGGGTGTCTCAGAATAGCGCTGACACCCGGATCTCGCTGCTGTCACCCGCCTCTGGTCCCAGAGACATGATCGGGACCTGATTTATTCAGGTCCCGAACATGTGATGGTCATGATAATCAATCATGACCATCGCAGGGAAAGTTTGTTGTAGCAACAAACTTTCCGTCGTAACCTACACTGTCTCCCCTCTGCTGTTCTATCAGAGAGGAAACAGAGGAGAGACAGTGCCTCTAGACCCGGAGACATGATCGGGACCTGATTGGTTTAGGTCCTGGTCATGATAACAAATCATGGCCATCGCAGGGAAAGTTTGTTGTAGCAACAAACTTTCCCTGTAACCTACACTGTCTCCCCTCTGCTGTTCCGTCAGAGAGCAAACAGAGGAAGGACAGTGCCTCTGGTCCTGGAGACATGATCGGGACCTGATTGGTTCAGGTCATGGTAACAAATCATGGCCATCGCAGGGAAGGTTTGTTGCAGCAACAAACTTTCCCTGGGACCAAGTATATATAAACACTGTCTCTCCCCTGCTGCTCTGTCAGAGAGCAAACAGAGGAGAGACAGTGTCAGATCTGTGAATATCACAGTATAAAACACAGTGAAAAAACACCACATAACAATTTCCCCCAATCCCATTAATCTGCCTTGTTAGGTAGGATATAGGGTTAGGTTATAGTGCTAGGTTTTAGTATTAGGGTAGTTAGTAATAATAATTATTACGGTATAGTTAGTAATAATTTAGGGTGACGGTTAGGGTAGTATAAGTTATATTCGTAATCAATTTGATAGGAAGTGCTGTGCCAGTCAATTAATTTGTTGTGGCAATTAATTTGTTCTAATTAAAGTAACGAACTTCATACCATTTACGTTTATATACCTTTACGTATAAAAATATAAACGTAATAAAATGGCCCGTCAATTTTATTCTGCAGAGGAGGCGTATGCCCTTTTATGCTCTGACAGTGAAGATAGTGTCTTGTCAGATGGCGAAGACTATTTTGAGGGTTTGCTGTTAGCGAAAGTGACAGCTCTGAGTCTAGCGGTCATTCTGGTTCATCGCCAAAAAATACAAGGACCAGTACAGGACAGGTAGAGAGGGCTGTTGAAGAAACATCTCCAAATCAGGGCACGATGCCCAGTACAAGTTACATGCCTCATTTTAGCGAAGAGGCGCATGCTAACCTACAAGAGAGTTTGCCACTAGATGTAGCATTTATTAGATGGGAGGCTTCAAATTCTGGTGTGCCATTCATCCCTGACTTTAATGCCACCCCAGGTACAAATGTGGAGGTGGAAGGTTTTGGTCCAATTAATTTTTTTTACTTATTTCTAACAAATGATTTGCTGGAACATATTGTTTTCCAAACTAATTTATATGCTTCCCAATTCATCTCTCAGAATCCCCGTTCATATTATGCCAGGCAAAATACGTGGAGCCAACAGATATTGATGAAATGAAGAAATTTATAGGCCTCACATTTGCCATGGAGCTTGTTAAAAAACCGAGCATTCGATCATACTGGTCCACCTGTCCCGTTCTAACCACCCCTGCCTTTTCTGCCATTCTTCCTAGAGCCCGTTATGAAATGCTCATGAGATTTTTGCATTTCAACGATAACAGTCAGTGCCTCCCTAGAAGTGCCCCAGATTATGACCGACTCTACAAAATCAGGCCCATCATCAAAGCGTTGTCAGACACATTTTTATTACTTTACACCGCCACGCAAAACATTTCCATTGATGAGTCCCTAGTAAAATTCAAAGGGAGACTGCACTTCAAACAATTCATTCCATCTAAAAGAGCAAGGTTTGGAATAAAGCTCTATAAAATGTGCGAGAGTTCAACAGGGTACACATCAGCTTTTCGCATTTATGAGGGAAAAGATAGCCAACTAAACCCACCAGGATGCCCCCCTATCTAGGGACAAGTGGAAAAATTGTTTGGGAGCTTATTACCCCATTTCTAGAAAAGGGCCATAACCTGTATGTGGACAACTACTACACAAGCATACCCCTTTTTAAAAGTTTGGTCGAACAGAACAAAAGGGCTTGTGGGACCATTCGTAAAAACCGCCAGGGGTTTCCACAATCATTGGTGAATGAAAAGTACAAAAAGGGGCAGTCAGGCGGTGTTCGCAGCGGAGAGCTGCTTGCCCTAAAATACAAAGACAAAAAGGATATTTTTATCCTCAGCTCGATCCACACTGATGCAACAATGGATGTTGTAGAACGAGGTTCTACTACCCAAAAGCAAAAGCCTGTGTCAATCATTGATTACAACAAATACATGGGGGGAGTAGACCTTGCTGATCAGGTTCTACAGCCATACCAGGTATCAAGAAAATCCTATACCTGGTACAAAAAATTAGTTATTTACCTATTTCAGGCTGCCACATACAACTCGTTTGTGTTATACAAAAAGGCAGGATATTCAAATACTTTTCTAGATTACCAGAAAATGGTCATTGAAGATCTTGTTTTAGCAAATGTTGGCCCCTCTCATCCATTAGAATCTGAATCCATCAAAAGACTCACTGAGCGACATTTTATTGCTGTAATTCCCTCAACTGAATCAAGAAAGTACCCCCAAAGAAGATGTCGTGTATGTACCAAGAAAGGAATGAGGTGTGATACCCGTTATTATTGCCCAGATTGTCCATCACTCCCAGCCTTGTGTCTCATTGATTGCTTTAAAATTTTCCACACAGAGCCACGTTTTTAAACTCTTTATTCATTTGTCCCATTTTAGACATTCAAGAATATAATTTAGTTTATCTTTAGTGTGCCAAAATTTTCTTGGATATTTTTGTTCTTGCCATTCTTGTCAAAAACCCATCTTCATAAATGAACCACCAGCCAAAGTATACCCAAAAATAAAAATGTACCTAAAGGGGTTGTCCGATGAAAAGAAAAACTATTTAGCATTTTGCTTTTGTGAAATAAATAAACTTTCTAATATACTCTATTTTTAAAACCTGCACAGGTTGCAGGTTTTAGTCCCCATTGTGTGGAGCCAGAAGTGTGGAGCTGAGATTCTTGCTGGGATGCGTCAACACAATCTCCGGGAGAAGGAGCATCCCCCTCCTCTCTGTGTGTTGATAATGCGGATGAAGGGGCTGGCTGCCTGGCTCAATTCATCAGCTATCCAGCCCCTTCCCCCTTAAGGCTTAGCTGATGAATTGAGCCAGGCAGCCAGCCCTTTTATACGTGTCATCGACAAACAGAGAGGAGAGGAACTCCTAAAGTCTGTGTCGAAGCGTGGCAGCAAGAACGGCCGGGTCTATGCAATGGGGAATGAAAACCTGCAATCCATGCAGGTTTTAAAAAATAAGTATATTAGAAAGTTTCTTTATTTCAAAAAAGCAAAGTAATATATTGTTAAAATGCAAGCTGAAAGCCAACATGCACACAGTCCACTCGAGGCCCTGAAAAATGTCCAAGCAGTCGGTAATCTAAACATATAAGGTAACTACACATTCCTTGAGGGTAAACTTTCCAAAATATGGTTGCTTTCGGGGAGTTTCCACTGGGGCTAAGGGGCTTTGCAAATGCGACATGGCCTATGCACACCATTCCAGATAAATTGGAGCTTCAAAAGCCAAATGACGCTCCTTCCCTTTTGGGCCCTGCCGTGTGTCCAAACAGCAGTAAATGACTGCATATGGGGTTTAACTATACTCAGAAGATATTTCTTTACAAATATTGGAGTGCTTTTTCTCCTTTAGTCCCTATGGAAATTAAAAAAAATGTTCAAAACCTATATTTTATCGAAAAAAATTTAGATTTTCATTTTCACTAATTCCAATAATTTATGCAAAAAATTCTAGGGTCTAAATGCTCACTATACCCCTAGATAAATTTCTTGAGGGGTGTAGTTTCCCAAATAGGGTCATTTTTTAGGGGTTTCCACTGTTTTGGCCCCTCAATGGTTTTGCAAATGCGACATGGCCTCAGCAAACAATTCCAACTAAATTTGAGCTCCAAAAGCCAAATGGTGCTCCTTCTAAGCCCTGCTGTGGGTTCAAAGAGCAGTTTCTGACCACATATGGGGTATTTCTGTGCTCAGGAGAGTTTGCTTTACAAATGTTTGGGTGCCTTTTCTCCTTTATCTATTGTGAATATGGAATAATCTGAGGTAAAACGTAATTTTACTTTAAAAAAAAACGTAGATTTTCATTTCCATGACCTAATTACACTAAATTCAG
Source organism: Rhinoderma darwinii (assembly GCF_050947455.1). Taxonomy (NCBI): domain Eukaryota; kingdom Metazoa; phylum Chordata; class Amphibia; order Anura; family Rhinodermatidae; genus Rhinoderma; species Rhinoderma darwinii. The sequence goes on from NC_134695.1 coordinate 105,782,368, forward strand.
CAAAAATCTGTGGGGTCAAAATGCTCACTATACCCCTCAATATATTCCTTGAGGGGTGTAGTTTCCAAAATGGGGTCACTTTTGGGGGGTTTCCACTGTTTTGGTCCCTCCAGTCCATTGCAAACGCGACATAGTACTGAAAACCATTCCAGCAAAATCTGCGCTCCAAAATCCAAATGGTGCTCCTACCCTTCTGAGACCTGCCGTGGGTCTATACAGCAGTTTATTACCACATATGGGGTATTGCCGTAATCAGGGGAAATTGCTTTATAAATATTGGGGTGTTTTTTCTCCTTTATTCCTTGTAAAAATTAGAAAATTCTATGTTTTTTCAGGAAAAAAAATAATTTTAATTTTTACAGACTAATTCAAATAAATTTAGCAAAAAACCTGTGGGGTCAAAATGCTAACTATAGCCCTAGATACATTCCTTGAGGGGTGTAGTTTCCAAAATGGGGTCACTTTAGGGGGGTTTCGACTGTTTTGGTCCCTCCAGTCCGTTACAAACGCGACATGGCACTGAAAACCATTCCACCAAAATCTGTGCTCCAAAATCCAAATGGTGCTCCTACCCTTCTGAGACCTGCCGTGGGTCTATACACCAGTTTATTACCACATATGGGGTATTGCCGTAATCAGGGGAAATTGCTTTATAAATGTTGGGGTGCTTTTTCTCATTTATTCCTTGTAAAAAATAAAAAATTCTATGGTTTTTCAGGAAAAAGAAATATTTTCATTTTTACAGGCTAATTCAAATAAATTTTGCAAAAAAACTGTGGGGTCAAAATGCTAACTATAGCTCTAGATACATTCCTTGAGGTGTGTAGTTTCCAAAATGGGGTCATGTTTGGGGGATTTCCACTGTTTTGGCACCACAAGACCTCTTTACACCTGATATGGTACCTAAAATATATTCTAATAAAAAGGAGGCCCCAAAATCCTCTAGCTGCTCCTTTGCTTCTGAGGTTAGTGTTTCAGTCTATTACCACACTAGGACCACATGTGGGATATTTCTAAAAACTGCAGACTCTGGGCAATAAATATTGAGTTGTGTTTCTCTGGTAAAACTTTCTGTGTTACAGAATTTTTTTTATTACAAATGAATTTCAGCAAAAAAAATAAAATTTGTAAATTTCACCTTTACATTGCTTTAATTCCTGTGAAACGCATGAAAGGTTAAAACACTTTCTGAATGCTGTTTTAAATACTTCCTGGGGTGCAGTTTTTAAAATAAAGTGCTTTTTAAGGTTTTCATATATATGGGCCCCTCAAAACCACTTCAGAATTGAACTGCTCCCTGAAAAAAAAGCCTTTTGACATTTTCTTAAAAATGTGAGAAATTGCTGCTAAAGTTCTAAGCCTTGTAACGTCCTAGAAAAAAAAAAGGACGTTCAAAAAACAATGCAAACATAAAGTAGACATATGGGAAATGTTAAATAGTAACTATTTTGGGTGGTATTAATATCTGTTTTACAAGCAGATACATTTACATTTAGAAAAATCATATTTTTTGCACATTTTCGCCAAATTTTGGCGTTTTTCACAAATAAATATTACATTTATCTACCAATTTTTTTCACTAAGATAAAGTACAATATGTCACGAGAAAACATTCTCGGAATCGCTTGGATAGGTATAAGCATTCCAGAGTTATTACCACATAAAGTGACACATGTCAGATTTGAAAAAATAGGGCTGCTCCTGAAGGCCAAAATGAGCTTGGTCCTGAAAGGGTTAAGGATGCAGCCTTGTTTTGGCCTTAAGGCTCAGAGCCCATTTTTCAAATCTGACATATTTCACTTTATGTGGTAATAACGTCGGAATGCTTAACCCTATCCAAGCGATTCTGAGATTGTTTTCTCGTGACACATTGGGCTTTATGTTAGTGGTAAAATTTGGACGATATATTCAGCGTTTATTGGTGAAAAGTTGCAAAATTTAGGGAAAATTAAAAAAAATAGCATTTTTCAGAATTTAAATGCATCTGCTTGTAAAACAGACGGTTATACCACCCAAATCAGTTACTAGTTCACATTTCCCATATGTCTACTTTAGATTGGCATAGTTTTTTCAACATTATTTTATTTTTCTTGAACGTTACAAGGCTTAGAACATAAACAGCAATTTCTCTTTTTTTTAAGAACATTTCAAAAGCCTTTTTTTTAAGGTACTTGTTCAGTTCTGAAGTGGCTTTGAGGGCCCTATGTATTAGAAACCCCGATAAATCACCCCATTTTAAAAACTAGACCCCTCAAAGTATTCAAAACAGCATTTAGAAAGTTTTTTTTAACCCTTCAGGCATTTCACAGGAATTAAAGCAAAGTGGAGGTGAAATTTGCAAATTTCATTTTTCCAGCTGAATTTCAATTTTATTCAATTTCTTTTGTGTAACACGGAAGGTTTTACCAAAGAATCACTACTAAATATGTATTGTCCAGATTCTGCAGTTTTGAGAAATGTCCCACATGTGGCTCTAGTGCGCTCGTGGACTAAACACAAGCCCCAGAAGCAAAGAAGCACCTAAAATACCCCATTCTGTTGCCCAATTTGTCCTGAGTGCGGCAGTACCCCATTTGTGGTGATAAACTGCCGTTTGGGCCCATGGGAGGGCTCAGAAGGAAAGTACCACCATTTGGCCTACTGGGGATTTTTTGGGTGCAAAGTCATGTATGCAGAAGCCCCTGAGGTACCAGTACAGTTGAAACCCCCAAGAAGTGACCACGTTTTAAAAACGACACCCTTGAGGCATTCATCTAGAGGTGTAGTGAGCATTTTGACCGGAGACATACACCCCATGAACTGTAATGTGGGTTCTCATGGGTACGTCAATACCCTACATGTGGCTGTAATCAGCTGCCTAGGCACACAGCAGGGCCCAGAGGGGAAAGACGAGGGGGGATAAGCTGTGCAGAGTACATCAGGGTAAGTAAAATTGGGGTAAATTATAAACCAAGGGATGTATGATAAATTTTAAAACACTCTTTCATACAGAGCTCTGGTTTTTCGGGACACGTGTCACATTGATATATTGTGTCCTCCCTTATCCCCCTATTATAGCAGACTTTGCACCTGTTTTGACTTTTTCACTCCTTGCAAGTTTGGGGAACTTCTCCTGGAAAGTGTTGCCCTGGTACGATGCGTGTGGCCTCGCTTCCAGAAGTACTGGGTGCCCCCCCCCCCTTCTTGGTCCCTAAAGATTAGGTTCTTGATAATCACCTCTTGAAATTCCAGGAAAGTTCCCCTCTGGCCTGCACATCGACGTAGCACGTACACATTGTACAATGCCATCTGTATGATGTGCCCGGCCAGCTTCTTATACCACACAGCATTGCGCTGTAGGGCTTCAGGACTTGACCTAACAAGTCCACCCCTCCCATGTACATATTGTAGTCCAGGATGCAGTTTGATTTGGGGGTCTCTGTACTGGTACCCCGTACTGGTACATGGGTACGGATGTGGCCATGTATTGTTGTCAATACAAGGACAACTCTCTTGTCCTTGTACGTGACACACAATATGTTGCTGCTAGAATGTGTCCTGCTCTCACCCCTTCTGAGTGTTTGCCCAAGCAGAGTCTTAGGGAGGCCTCTCAGATTTCTTCTAGCAGTGCCGCATGCCGCAGGACTTCTGGGAACGAGGCAGTTGAAGAGTGGGACGCTGGTATAAAAATTATCCAGGTAGAGGTGGTAACCCTGGTCCAGCAGTGGGTGCACCAAATCCCACACAATTTTTGCATTAACTCTCAGTAAAGGGGGGGGCATTCTGGGGGCTGAGCACTGGTGTCCTTCCCTTCATATATCCTAAATGTGTAGGTATACCCTGATGCACTCTCGCACAGCTTATACATCTTTACGCCATACCTTGCCCTCTTACCCGGCAGGTACTGGCGGAATTGAACCCTCCCTTTAAAATGTACCAAGGACTCATCAATAGAAATACATTTCTCGGGGGTGTATGCTTGGGAAAACCGGGCACTGAAACGGTCTAATAGGGGTCTCCATTTATACAAACGGTCAAAACAGGGGTCATCTCGGGGTGGGCACGGCTCATTATCAGTATAATGTAAGAAGCAAAGTATTGCCTAATTTATTTATTTTTTTAGGTTCCAGTTCAGTTCTGAAGTTGCTTTGAGGGGCCTATATATTAGAAACCCCTATAAAACACCCCATTTTAGAAACTAGACCCCTCAACGTATTCACAACAGCATTTAGAAAGTTTATGAACCCTTTAGGTGTTTCACGGGAATTTAGAGCAAAGTAGAGGTGAAATCTACTTTTTTTTTTGTCAGAAAATCCTTTTTATACCACTTTTTTTTATAACACAAAAGGTTTTACCAGAGAAACGCAACTTAATATTTATTGCCCAGATTCTGCAGTTTTGAGAAATATCCGACATGTGGCCCTAGTGCGGTAATGGACTGAGGCACCGGCCTCCGAAGCAAAGGAGCACCTAGTGGATTTTGAGCCCTCCTTTTTATTAGGCACTATGTCCGGTTTGAAGAGGTCTTGTGGTGCCAAAACAGTGGAAACCCCCCAAAAGTGACAACTAGACACTAGACCCCCTTGAGGAATTCATTGTAGTTTTCTTGTGATGCATGCAGCTTTTTGATCAGTTTTTATTCTATTTTTAAGTGGCGCGGTGAGTAAAAAACAGAAATTCTACTATTGTTTTTTTATTCTATTTTTTTTACAGCGTTCACCGTGCGCTATAAATTACATATTCACTTTATTCTGCGGGGCGATACGATTACGGCGATACCAGATGTTTATAGTTTTTTTTATGTCTTATGGCGTTTCCACAATAAAATACGTTTTGTAAAAAATCTTTTTTATTTTTCCATCAATAAAGCCGTGCGAGGACTTATTTTTTGCATAACGAACTGTAGTTTCGAGCAAGACCATTTTTAGGTACATGCGACTTTTTGATCTCTTTTTATTCCATTTTTTGCGAGGTGAAGGGACCAAACAATTGTGGTTCTGGTACGGTTTATTATTATTTTCTTTTATGGCGTTCACCGTGCGGGATAAATAATGAAATAATTTTGTAGTTCAGGCCGTTACGGACGCGGCGATACCAATTATGTATAGTTTATTTGTTTGTTTATATATTTTTATTAATAATAAAGGACTGATAAGGGAAAAGGGGGGATTTTTACTTTTATTACTTTTAAATCTTTTATTTTCTTATTTTTACACATCTTTTTTTAACTTTTTTTTAACTTTTTTACTTTGTCCCACTAGGGGACTTGAGGGCAGGAGGCCCTGATCGCTAATCTAATACACTGCACTACATGCGTAGTGCAGTGTATTAGAGCTGTCAGCTACTCACTGACAGCAAGCATAGTGGGTCCTGACTTCGTCAGGACCCACTAGGCTTCCGTCGATGGCATAGCCAGACGCCATTGTTTGGTGTCTGGTTGCCATAGTCACCATCGCCGGCCGCTATCGTGTAGCAGGCCGGCAATGGCAGCTTAACCCCTAAAAAGCTGTGATCGCTATTGAACACGGCTTTTCAGGGGTTAATCAGCGGGGACACAGCGATCGGTCCCCGCTGTAGGAGCTGTGACAGCTGCTGTACGAGACAGCAGCTGTCACAGCTCCTGTATGTGTCGGGAGGACGGCCGAAATGGCCGTTACTCCCGTGACGTACTATTCCGTCATGGAGCGCGAACAGGGCGGTTTCCATGACGGAATAGTACGTCACTGAGCGTTAAGGGGTTAATTGTGAAAAAATTTCTTATGGTGTTTTTCAATAAAGGTCACTTGAACTGGTATAATTTAAACAGTTAACCGATGAATGGCGCTGTTTATGTGGAATTTACCCTGCAGCCTAATGTACCATATAATGTATTTTAAAAAAAAGTTAAAAAAACCTACATTTTGTGGGGTGAATTGAAAAAAGACCTGTAATTCCGCCATTTCTGTTTTGATTTTACAGTGTTCATCGGGCGGCATGAATTGCATGATAACTTGACTCTGCTGGTCATTACGATTATGGCGATACCAAATTTATATAGTTTTATTTTTTACAAAATTATTTGTTTTTGTGACGCTGCATTCGAAGATGAACTGCATAGTTTTTCAATGCAACAGCACTTCATAGGACGGGAAGGGGTTAAAACCCACTCTCTGAAGCCCCCCTTCAAGATACATTTCAACTAATCTGGTCCCCATGGCAGAAATATGTCTTTCCATCTGGCACCTCCAGCAGACTCCTTTCAGTCTAGTTTGATTTCTTTTACCTCAGAGTTCCTCTTTTTACCTTTTTTAAATTTCTTCTCTCCCCCTTTTTTTTTAACTATTTCTAACAGGGGCTGTGCAGGATTAGAAAAATATGGCTGCTTTCTTCCAAAAACAGCACCACACCTATCCACAGGTTGTATTTGGTATTGCAGGTTTGATCCATTGAAGTGAATGGTAATGAGCTGTAATACCACACACAACCTATGGACAGGTGTGGTGCTGGTTTTTGGAGAAAGCAGACAAGTTATCTTATCCTGGACAACCCTTTGTCATGGATTGTTCTTGTGCGGAGATGCTCCCTGCATTATCCCTTTTCCTTTATGGCCGCTGATATGTTCTATTCAGCTTTATGGCCTCTGTGGTAAGTACACTGTCAGTCATTAAAGGGTTAACACTTCAGACCACTGTGGGTGACGTCACAAAGAACGAGGCGGCAGTGGTAATAAACTCCTGTAGTAATGATGATGAAGGTGCTGATGTCATAAATACAAATGTTTATGACATAAAGAAGATTCCACATTAGAAGGTTTTACTGCCACATTCAGCGCCATATTGGATGGGACTGGGGACCTTGAGCTTGACTTCCCCACCAATGCCGACCTGATGTAATTTGTAGGTTCAAGCAGGGAAACCCTTCACCCCAGACCACTTCTTCATCACAGTGATGCCATCCTCTTCATACGGGTTGTCTGTAATAGAGTGGGGTTTCCAGCAGGAGATCCCCCTCTATTAGCCGGAGCGGAGACAGGTGCTACAAGGAGGCATCTGGAGGACCCGTCTCATCCATGGATCACCCATTCATTTTAATGGGTGCCCAGGAAGAGAGACATCCGTCTAGCCAACCAGATCAGCCGATTTATGTGCTTTATGTTGTTCGTTCATTGTAATGTCTTTCCTTGAAAATCTGAGAAAACGTACAAATTATGTTACAAATTATATTTTGGCACCTTCTAAGCCCAGAGGAAGGACAATTCTCCAGCCATGGTTTCCCTAGAGGTTTCCCCCTCAGGGTTTTTTTTCCTTTCCTGCGTGCTGGAGGGTGACTCTTCGTGAGTCGGAGATTTGCCATTTTGGGTTTGGTTATATAATATAATAAAAGTTTTGACCATTTAACACCCAATTATAATGTTTTGTGTCTTTATTTTGCATTCTTTGGTTTGGTGATTGGGATTCTGCGTCTATCACATATCAAAAAATCATAAGGCCGGACATCTACTTCCCACACTGACATAGAATGGAGACAACAAGCGTTGCTGCACAATTAAGTGTACACATCCTTACATTAACCCCTTCCCGACATTTGCCGTATGGGTACGCCATGGAAAGCTATGACTTCCCTCAAATTGCCGTATCCATACACCAAATGTTTGGCACCGGCTCTGAAGCTGAGTCGGTGCCATCATCGCCGGATCTCAGCTGTATCTTACAGCTGACATCCGGCTATAATGGCGGGGACCGAAATTAGCTTAGGTCCCCACCATTAACCCCTTAAGTGCAGCGCTCAAACGCGAGTGCTGCACTTAAGGTGTATGCAGCTCATCGGAACCCCAGCAATGAAATTGCCAGGGTTCCGGTGGCTGCAATGGCAACCGGAGGCCTAATACTGGCCTCCCGGTCTGCCTAGCATGGAAGCCGGTCAAGATCCGCCCGGCGGCGGAGCCTGATCGGCTTCCGTAGCCGCCGGCAAGATGGTGCCGGGTCAGGAGCTGATCCGGCGTCATCAGCGGTGGAAGTCAGCTGTATGTTACAGCTCACATCCACCTGTAATGGCAGGAACCGGAGCTAGCTCCGATCCCTGCCATTAACCCCTTCGATGCAGCAATCGAAAGCGATTGCTGCATCGTAGTGGTTACTAGCAGATCACCAGCCCTGACAGGCAATCAGGACTGGCGACTACTGCTATGGCAACAGGAGACACAATGGCCTCCTGCTCTGCCATTATGGAAGCCGATTAGGCCCCGCCGGAAGGCGAAGCCTAATCGGCTTGCTGTCAGTGAATAACTGACAGATCTAATACATTGCACTACGTAGGTAGTGCAATGTATTAGAAAAAAAACATCAGACAGTTGGAACTTCAAGTCCCCTAGTGGGACTTGAAAAAAAGTGTAAAAGAAAGTATAAAAAAGTGTAAAAAAAAAATGAAAAGTTTGAAAACAATAAAATTTTCAAGTATTAAAATAAAACACAATCGCCCTTTTTCTCTTATCAAGTCCTTTATTGTTGAAAAAAAATAATAAACCATACGTATTTGGTATCGCCGCGACAGTAACGACCTGAGGTATCAAAATATTATATTATTTATTGCACGCGGTGAACAGCGTTAAAAAAAAAACAGTGAAAAACTATACCTGAGTTTCTGTTTTTTGGTCACTTTGCCCTACAAATATTGGAATAAAAAGTGATCAAAAAGTCACACGTATCCAAAAATGGTACCTGTAAAAACTATAGCTTGTCTCGCAAAAAACAAGCCCTCATACAGATCCGTCGACAAAAAAATTAAAAAGTTATGGTTCTCACAACTTGGCGACAGAAAAAATACATTATTTTTACAAAAGTAATTTTATTGTGCAAAAAGTTGTAAAACATAAAAAAGTTCTATAAATTAGGTATTGCCGGAATCGTACTGACCCACAGAATAAAGGTAATTGCATAATTGTGGCAGAATTGCGTTTTTTTGTTTACCTGGCCTCCCAAAATATAGGATAAAGGGTGATCAAAAAGTCGCATGTACCCCAAAATGGTACCAATAATCGCTACAGCTCGTCCCGCAAAAACACAGCCCTCATACCACTATGTCTATGAATAAATAAAATTAGTTATGGCTCCATTAAGTCAGGAAATAAAAAATATGCAGTTGTGCCCGAGGGGAACATTTCTGCTGTTTCAAGAGGCGATTTATCAAAGATCTAAAATTAGGGAACCAGGAAGGGGAGGGCCCAAACATATCTGCTAGAAGCGAGAGTGCCCGTATTATACCAGGACAACACTTCCCAGCAAAATTCCCCAAACTGCAAAGGTGCGGAGTGTGGACCAAAAGGGGCATAAGAAAGGACGCCATATATCATTGCGACACTGGCCTTTGCAGAAAGGATTGCTTCACAGCGTAACATACATCTATGGATTATTTTATTGTTTTTTTATTCCATTATTATACCCCCTGACTATGCCCCTGATGTACTCTGCCCAGCTCACATATGCCCCACATTATAAACGGAAACACCAGTAAGACTCCAAACAAAACTATTACCAAGCAAATTCCACGCTCCAAAAGCCAAATGGCGCTCCCACCCATCTGAACCAAACAGTGTGCCCAAACAACAGTTTCTTTCCACATATATGGCATCGGGATAATCCTTTTAACAATTTTTGGGGTGTGTGTCTCCAGTGGCATAAGCTGGGCATCACATATTTGCCACTGAAATGGCATATTTGCACCATCCGCAGCGCAATCATTTATCGTAAAAAAACCTGTGGGGTGAAAATGCTCACTACACCCCTTAATAAATGCCTTGAGGGGTGCAGTTTCCAGATGGGGTCACTTCTCAGGGGTTTCTTTTTATTATTTCCCATCTGAGACTCTGCCATTGTGATCCAATACTTTATAAATCGCCAAATTAGGCCTCAATTTCGCATGGTATGCTTTCACTCCTGAGCATGGTCGAATGTCCAAGCAAAAGATTAGGGCCACATGAAGGGTATTTCTAAAACCAGGAAACCCAGCATAATAATTAGAGAGCTGTCTTGTTATGGTGGCACAACTGGGCACCACATATTGGCATATCTATGGAAAAAAAATCCTATTTTCACTCTGCAACATCGAGTGCACACTAATTTCTACAAAACACCTGCAGGGTTAACATGCTTACTACACCCCTAGGTAAATGCATTGAGGGGTGTCGTTTCCAAAATGTCGTCACTTCTGGGGCGTTTCCACAGTTTTGGTCCCACAGGCGCCCAGAAACCAATCCAGCAAAATCTGTACTCCAAACGGCGCTCCTTCCTTTCTGAGCCTTGCCGTGTGCCCAAACAGCAGTTTATGACCACATATGGGGTATTGCATTACTCGGGAGAAATTGCTTAACAAATGTTGGGTTCTTTTTTCCTTTATTTGTTGAGAAAACAACAAATTTTGCTCTAAAGCTACGTCTTATTGAAGAAAAAGGATTGTTTTTATTTTCACTGCCCAATTCTAATAAATTCTATGAAACATCTCTGGGCTCAAAATGCTCACAATACTCCTAGATGGATTCCTCAAGGGGTGTAGTTTCCTAAATGGAGTCACTTTTTGGGCGTTTTCATTGTTTTGTCCTCTCAGGGGCTTTGCAAATGCGACATTGCCTCCGCAAACCATTCCTTCTAAATGTGATCTCCAAAAGCCAAATAGCGCTCTTTCCATTCTAAGCCCTGCCGTGTGTCCAAATAGCTGTTTATTACCACATCTGGGGTACTGTTTTACTCGGGAGAAATTGCTTTACAAATTTTGCAGTGCTTTTTCTCCTTCAGTCTTTGTGGAAATGAGAAAAAATTTGCTAAAACTACATTTTCTTTGAAAAAATGTTGATTTTTATTTTCAGGGCCTACTTCCAATAATTTCTGCAAAAAACCTGTGGGGTCAAAACGCTCAGTATACCCCTAGATAATTTCCTCAATGGGTGTAGTTTGCAAAATGGGGTCACTTGTGGGGGTTTCCACTGTTTTGTCCCCTCAGGGGCTTTGTGAATGTGACATGGCCTCCGTAAACCATTCCTGCTGAATGTGAACTCCAAAAGCCAAATGGTGCTCTATTCCTTCTAAGCCCTGCCGTGTGTCCAAACAGCCGTTTATTACCACATGTGGGGTATTGTTTTACTCTGGAGAAATTGCTTTACAAATGTTGTGGTGCTTTTTTTCCTTCAGTCCTTGTGGAAATGAGAAAAAATTAGCTTTACCTACATTTTCTTTGAAAAAATGTAGATTTTTATTTTCAGGGCCTACTTCCAATAATTTCTGCAAAAAACCTGTGGGTCAAAACGCTCAGTATACCCGTAGATAATTTCCTCAATGGGTGTAGTTTCCAAAATGGGGTCACTTGCGGGGGATTTCCACTGTTTTGTCCCCTCAGGGGCTTTGTAAATGTGACATGGCCCCCGCAAACCATTCCTGCTATATGTGAACTCCAAAAGCCAAATGGTGCTCCATCCCTTCTAAGCCCTGCTGTGTGTCCAAACAGCCGCTTATTACCACATGTGGGGTATTGTTTTACTCGGGAGAAATTGCTTTATAAATTTTGTGCTGCTTTTTCTCCTTTAGTCCTTGTGGAAATGAGAAAAAATTAGCTAAACCTACATTTTCTTTAATTTTCACGGCCTGCTTCCAATAATTTCTGTAAAAAACCTGTGCGGTCAAAATGCTCACTATACCCCTAGATAATTTCCTTGAGGTGTGTAGTTTCCCAAATGGGATCACTTTTGGGGGATTTCCACTGTTTTGGCACCGCAAGAGCCCTTCAAACCTGACATGGTGCCTAAAGTATATTCGAATAAAAATAAGGCCCCAAAATCCACTAGGTGCTCCTTTGCTTCTGAGGCCGGTGCTTCAGTCCTATAGCACGCTACGGCCACATGTGGGATATTTCCAAAAACTGCAGAATCTGGGCAATAAATATTGTGTTGCATTTCTATGGTAAAACTTTCTGTGTTATAAAGAAAATTGGATTAAAAATTAATTTCTGCAAAAAAAATATGAAATTTGTAAATTTCACCCCTACTTTGCTTTAATTTCTGTGAAAAGTTTAAAGGGTTAAGAAATTTTCTAAATGCTGTTTTGAATACTTTGAGGGGTGAAGTTTTCAAAATGGGGTGACTTAATTTGGGTTTCTAATATATAAGGCCCTCAAAGCCACTTCACAAGTGATCTGGCCCCTGTAAAAATAGCTTTTTGCCATTTTCTTGAAAATGTGAGAAATTGCTGCTAAAGTTCAAAGCCTTGTAACGTCCTAGAAAAATAAAAGGATGTTCAAAAAACAATGCCAATCTAAAGTAGACATATGGGGGATGTTAATTAGCAACAATTTTGTGTGTTATAACTGCCTGTCTTACAAGCAGATACATTTAAGTTGAGAAAAATGCAAATGTTTGCAAATTTTCTCTAAATTTTGGTGTTTTTCACAATTAAATACTGAACATATCAAGCAAATTTTGCCAGAAACATCAAGTCCAATGTGTCACGAGAAAACAATCTCAGAATCGCTTGGATTGCTAAAAGCATTCAGACGTTATTACCACATAAAGTGACACATGTCAGATTTGAAAAATGAGGCTCTGTCAGGAAGGTCAAAAGTGGCTAAAGAGGGAAGGAGTTAAGATATTGTATTACGGTCTGTAGCCTTTGGGGGAATATATTAACCTTTCTACAGCGGTTTACTAGCGTAGAAAATTCACAAAATGCACAAATGTCGACATTTTTGGGGGCAAAACATGGGCGGGGTTTAGCAGAAATGGCCAACAATTTTACTATAATTTACACCAGTAGCTGATGTAAATTATAGCAGAAATCTATATGTATAGTGTGGCCCAGATTTATCTCTGGGGGGCGTAACAAGGCAAAGGTCCGTACCAGACCCATACCTCCCCCCAATCAGACTGTTTGCCCCCCCAATCAGACAATAAAATACATTTTAAAAATGTACTTACCTCACCACTTCGATTCTCCCTCCCGGATTCCATCAGGCTCTTACAGCAGGCCGCAGCACGTAGAAAGTACTGATGACAGGCCGCGTTGCAGCTAAAAGATGCGACACATTTATTAAGTGTCATTCGCCTGTTAATAAATGTGTTGCATCTTACTCCAGCAAACTGTTTAATAGGACTGGTGTATGAAACGCCAGTATTAAAGGGAATGTGTCGCTAGAATTTTTTTTTTATTTTTTTTCAGTTAAACAGTTAGTATATAAGTGGTTACACATTGTTTTAATTTTTTTAATTCAGGAAATATTATAAATTAGATTATAATTTATAACATTTCCATGTGCTGGTCACTAGAGGGAGCAATTCCCAAAATTGCAGCATTGGCATGTGGTAAAGCAACCTCATTGCCTTATGCTGCAAATTTGGAGTAGACACACTCACAGAAGTAGTGAGTAGTTTGGAGTAGTGTCCTCACAGAATCCCCCATCCTTTATCCTGGCTAGTGCCAGGAGAAAGGAGGGGGTTGAATGTTTAAACCTCCTACACTGTGTGCCGCCATTTTCTGAGCGAATGCACAGTGTAGGAGGATTAGAAACAGTGCTCAGCAGACAGCATAACACTAACATACACACACATCACATACACAAACATAATTTACCTGCTCCTGCCGCCGCTGCCGACTCCGCCCTGCCGCTCCTAGTCCTTGCGTCTGCGCTGCCTTCAACATATGACCGGAAGCCGCGACCGGAAGTCGTCATGTGTCGTTAATGGACAGATACAGAGGTGAAAAAAAAAATGGCAGCCCCCATAGAGAAGTAAAAGAAAGAAAAATTAAAAAGTATAACACAAAAGACAAATAAATACAATTTATTTTAATGACATACTAAAAGCAATATTATATAAAAAAAAATAATTTTCGTGACACCTTCCCTTTAAAGGGGTTTTCCACGTTCTGACAACTGATGACCTATCCACTGGATAGGTCATCAGTATATGATCGGTGCATGTCCGACACCTGGACCCCGCACCGATCCGCCACTCCAGCTGCCTCCGAGCACCGGACAACACTGCCGGAAGCAGATGGCTCCAGTCAAAGAATAGAGGCCGAGCTGCAGTTCTGCCGAACGGCCGCTATGCAGTGGTCGGAGCCATCTGCTTCCGGCAGTGTTGTCCAGTGCCCGGAGGCAGCTGGACTGGCAGATCGGTGCGGGGTCTGGTGTAGTTACGATTGTTTTCCCCCATACATTACCGATGATTGCTCCTTGTGACACGCTGTATCGTCGATTGGCGCTGGTTTTAATGGTCAGTATCGGGACGTCTAAAAGGACCTTTATTTCTTCAGACACCACCATAACTAGGCATTGGAACGAACCCTTCCACCTTAACGGGTAAAGATTAACCATCTAAAAGGTCTTTTCTACAGTGTCGCTAACAACAAAACTTGACTTTCCCAAAAAGTTTTTTCTTTTTTTAAAAGTACTTACGATATTGATGCGTATATAAAATTTGTACTAAGCATCATGTAATTTATGCCATTAAATGCAAATAATGTGATCGCGTGTATGTACGGATGTAGCCATCTTTATCTTGACTCGGATAACTTGCTGCAGCGTGATATCACACAACAAAATTCATTAAAAAGTCATTGAAAAAACACTGCCACTGTGTATTTAAAGAGGCTCTGTCACCGCATTATAAGTGCCCTATCTTCTACATACTGTGATCGGCGCTGTAATGTAGATTACATCAGTGTTTTTTAATTAGAAAAACGATCATTTTTGACGGAGTTATGACCTTTATTAGCTTTATGCTAATGAGTTTGTCAATGGACAACTGGGCATGTTTTACTATATGGCCAAGTGGGCGTTGTAAAGAGTAGTGTATGACGCTGACCAATCAGCAACCAATCAGCGTCATACACTTCTCTCCATTAATTTGCACTGCAGATAGCGATATATCTATATCGCTATTTGCAGTCACATAAACACACTATAACGCTACTCATGTGTCATGACAATAAATATACATTACCTCCAGCCAGGACGTGACATGTATTCATTCTCCTGACCACTTCTGTAGCGATTTACAGCATAGCAGGGGTAGTCTCGCGAGATTACGCTGTAAACTGTCATTCACAGCGAGATCTCGCTGTGCTGTGCTGTAAATCACAGAGACGTGCAGAGAAGTAGTCAGGAGAATGAATACACGTCACGTCCTGGCTGGAGGTAATGTATATTCATGGTCATGACACATGAGTAGCGTTATAGTGTGTTTATGTGACTGCACATAGCGATATAGATATATCGCTATCTGCAGAGTAAATAAATGGAGAGAAGTGTATGACGCTGATTTGTCACTGATTGGTCAGCGTCATACACTCCTCTGTACAACGCCCACTTGGTCATATAGTAAAACACGTCCAGTTGTCCATTGAGAAAGTCATTAGCATAAAGCTAAAATAGGTCATAACTCCGTCAAAAATGATTGTTTTTCTAAATAAAAAACATTGCTGTAATCTACATTACAGCGCCGATCACATCATGTACAATATAGGCCACTTATAATGTGGTGACAGAGCCTCTTTAAGGCGTTGAAAGTCAGGATAAAACCGGCTACATCTGTAGGGTGCACGACAAAACGCTCATTGTAGAACACATTTCAGATACAAAAACAAAAAAAACACTAATGCCTCTCTGGTGCAGAAAAACACTTCTTAAAAACACATAATGGTAATTTTTAAAGCTTATGGGGGAAATGTATTAACCTTTCTACGCCAGTTTTCTAAAAGGGGGCTTCCCAAAAGGGGGCGGGGTGACAGCAGCTCAACAAATTTATAATAATTTACACCACTCCTCTTCTGGTCCCCTCATGTTCTCTCCGCAGGCTGTGGCTCATACAATGCACTGATGACGTTGAGTGCTGTGTGTCGCATATAAAGAACCTGACACTGCTCGGTGTCAGTGCATTGTGTGGGCAGCAGGGAGCCTTAGGGGATCAAGGGGGAAGAAGAGAATCGGAGAAAAGATTATACTTCTTTTTTATTTTACATTATGTCCGATGGGTAGGGGGAATGGATGGAGCATGGCCGCTGTCGCTACATAACGATTGTGGCGCACGAACGGCCGAAAGATGTGACACATTTAATAAATGTGTTGCATTTTACTCCAACTTTCTTTATATTAAGACTGGCATATGAAATGCCATCTTAATAAATTCCCCCCAATGTTTTTATGGCCTTGAAGAAGTGAAGAAACCAAAGAAGGGTAGATATTGGAGAAGACACTTCCTGAATAGGGAGGCGTTCTGCGATCTGCAGCTTCATACAAGATTCCAGAAGGGTCTTAATTGGAGGAATGATCTGTTATATGTTTACTTAAGTGGAATAACACTTAATACACAATGTATATATCAACGACATAGCATAAAAGTAATTTTCCTCTCATAATATGCAGTTTGACGACTTTTATGGCGATTTGTTTTTTAAATATTGCATATTTAAATATGGTGCTAAACTCCTGTTAAATAAAGATTCAGCTTCTCCCCTACTTGAGTAGCTGTGCAGCACCTGCACGAATATGAGAATTTGCCTCTCTGGTCATGTGATCACAGGTCCTGCACACATAACACAACAGCACTACACAAACTATTTATGCAGTTTGGTCACTAGATGACAGCAAAGCACTGAAATGATATACACATACACGTTTACATAGGCGGCATACATGTTTACATAGGCGGCGCGCTTGGTGCTAAACTTGTAAATAAAAACACAACAATCAAAAGAAACATAAACTATAAATTTATAATCCATGCCCACCTGCGGCTGCTGCTACGCATATCCTCACCATTATGGTCGGACAGTCTAAAGGTGACAGTGGAGAGGATTCTTTTCAGACACTTCTACACTGGTTTGGACTGGTTCACTGGTTTCTCAGTTTGATAGGCTGCTTGTCTCATTTGAATTAAGAACCTCCTGAGCTCAGGACAAGGGGCAAATAACAGAAAAAGTCTTTCTCCACCTGCAGCAAAATGGACAAAGTGGTTCCCCCCATTCCTCACACTGGCCCCAGATGAAACTGCTATGGCGAAACTCCAGTTGGCAACATGTTGTCAGCAATCCTGTATTTAATAGAAGTGCATGTTCTGCACTGTGTGACCGAGGCCTAAATCTTTTCATGCATATTTTGAGCTCTCAGATTTTTCAGGGACAGATTATACGATATGCACCAACGTGGTGTTTCCTTCGAGGGTTCTTACAACATTTAAAAAACACAGGGAAATATGACCTGGACATCCACAGACCCTTCCCCCCTGCCCTTTACTATTGGTTACAACTTGTCAATAAATATGTCCTCCTGTATAACATTTTATATATGAGTAGGAAATGTCCCTACAAATTAGAAAAGATTTGGTCCCGATGGGTTAAGCTGAAAGAAACGGCTACGTAACATGTAGCTCAAATGTGAAGGAAATCATTATCTATCCTTACAACTAAGGCTTACTTCACATCGGCGTTGGCACTCCTTTCATGGGTTCTGTCGGACCTTTCCGCCAGGGGAACCCATTAACGGACTCCAAACTGAAACCATAGGTTTCCGTTTGCATCACCATTGATTTTAATGGTGACGGATTCGGTGCAAATGGTTTCCATTAGTCACCATTGTGTAAGGGTTCCGTTATTTTGACGGAATAAATACCGTAGTCGACTGTGCTATTCATTCTGTCAAAACGATGAAACGCTCACACAACGGTGATAAACGGAAACCATTTGCACCGGATCCGTCACCATTGAAATCCATGGTGATGCAAACGGAAACCTACGGTTTCTGTTTGTTTCAGTTTGGATTCCGTTCATGGGTTCCTCTAACGGAAAGGTTCGACGGAACCCATGAACGGAGTCCTGACGCAGATGTGAATGAAGCCTTAGATGAGGAAATGTACGCCTCTGTGTGACTGGTTGGGTTTGTTGGTTAAATAGAACTGATTGTGTTATTATTTGCTTTTCATGCCTTGTAGTTTTTTTGTCCGGTTTTTTTTTGCAAAATTATAAATTAAACCTTTGAAAAATGAAAAAAAAATGTCAGGGAAACAGTTACCAATTTTCAGATTACTATTCAGATCACTAAAATTCTAATGCCAATTTAATAAAATGTGGTGAAAATCCACATGTGAACATACTCTAATTGGAGCTGAAGGATCTCCAGCTCGTCTTGGTGGCCGTACAACTTAATTTTCCTTTTTGTACACAATCCGCCCCCCCCCCCCCCCCTAGTACTATATTGTAAAGCTTAGACGCTGTTTTCTTATTTTCTCCTGTACGTATTCTGTCGTATTAGGCAATGGTATTTTTTATATGGTTCCCATTAGTGGAATGAAGGGAAAACTTTTCCATAAGGGAGAGATGTGGGAAGGTTTTTCCTGCTTTCCTCTGATGGGATCAGATACAACAGCGATCAAACTGACCTGACAATACAAGCACGTGATACAGCCTGGAAGGGAGAACATCAGTATATTGTAAAGGTTTTTGTTTTTTTTTATGTTTTGTGGCCATATAAACCCATTTAAATGTTCCTGGAAAATTCTTTGAAATATGTAGTAAATTTCATTTAGTGTTAAGTACACTGTATTATTAGGGCGCTGTACTACAGCAGTATTGTATTGTATTGTATTGTATGGTGCTAATATTGTCTGACACTTATTTTGGCTCCCAGCAGTGTGTTCGGTCCGGGACTTGCGGCCGAAATACGTTCCGTCCATTACGGACGTAATGTGCTCGTGTGAATCCAGCCTTACTCTCGTCAGACTTTCCTCTATTCAAATTTAATTTCTCTAATGGCAAAAGAGAGAAAATCTCAACATATTCATCACGCCAAATACGATCTCTAATCTCCGTCTTAAGGGAGCTCTCAAAACAAACATTTGGCTAACCGAACCCCATGCAGTTGAACCGCAACAAGAGCGCCAGACCCACCATCACTCCCAGTGACTTTGGAACCTAGCGCAACAGCCCCAGATAACGAACCGTACCACGCCGCCACAGGAGAAGGAGCAAGGGGGACCACAGGTGGTGGGACCTCACGCTGCACCAAAGCCTCTCTAACACCAGCTAGTAATTGAGCCACTACCTGTCCCATATCAGACACAGTCAAGCTGGGGGGCTCCTGACTATGGTGTGAGCAGGGCTCAGGAAGCCTTGACCTCCTAGCTAGTCTTGACTTGGGGATTAGCGGCATATCCCTGAGCACCCCTGATGGTAAGTCTATAACTTAACCTTTACCTAACAATGTCCACCACCCCAGTCTCTTCTGTTCAATGGGAGGTTTCTGTCCTCCCTGAGGCCACCTCAGGAGCAGGACGTATGTTACGTCCATGGCCGGGGGTCGTCGTTCTGACTTACCCCTTGACGATCCCGACCATGGACGCATCTCTTCTCGGCGTGTACTCCCTCCAGGGAGACGCCGGCACTCTCTTCCGGGTCCTCGGACTGTGTACCGCAGGGTGCGCGCGCCCGCGTGTGCACAGCCTTAGAGGGCCAGTACGCGTCCAGCTTCCTTACATCAATTATCAGCCCAAATGGCTGCTGGACTATAATAAGGGGCCCTACCCACTGGTTCCTTGCATGAGCGTTGTTGTATACCCTAGTCTGTATCCCGTGCTATCGTTACCTGCAATGAAAGTCAAGTCGTGTCTTCCCGCTGCATCCGCGACGTCACCTGCTGTGAAAGTCAAGTCGTGTCCCTGCCACTGTCTACATTGCCTCAGGTACCCGTTCAGAACGAAAGACATGGTTTTGTACCTTGTTGGCCAACTGCTACCCCGCTACGCAGTACGGCCCTGTGGGTACAAACCCTGCGCCGTTACAACGTAGAAGAATATTTATCCCGCTTAACTGCAGTAACTCTGCTCAATCTTTATTAAAACCATAAAGAAGTACAAAATGTAGAAGAAAAAAAAATGCAGCTCGCCAAAAGACAATTAGGAAACAATGTAAGCGTCGGCTTTACCAAATCTGTACATTTATCAATGAGCAATAGACAAACGACAATTACAGAGACAGAAGAAAAAAATGGAATGGTCGGGCACTACAGCGAGGTAGCAGAATGGAGGGAGTTAGCGGTCAACTACTCAGAAAATGCCTGAGATTACTTCAACAATCGGCAGAGTTGCTGGATTCTGAATATCAGTGAATGTGGCCAAACATTTAGATTTGTTCCGGGGAATTGTAGACTTCCAATGTCTAGGCAAAACCTAGTCTGAATAAATGGAGGAGAACCTTCTTCTTGAAAGAAATAGATCTGGAGAGAATGGAGATGAGAGGGCATGTTCGAAGAGAGCATTTATTGCCAAACAAAATGGCGCGATGTGCCTACAAACCCATCAGATGTCAGTAAGTGTACCTACCATTATCCCACAGCTCCAACATGTCTCCAAACACTCCATGGGTAAAGCCCATGGAGGACCACCAGGACTCCTGAACCAACATGTATGTGAAAGTTTTTCTAGTTTTCAACAATAAAAACACATTTTAATTTTTTTACAAAATAATTTGTTTTTGTGATGCTGCATTCGAAGATGATCTGCATAGTTTTTCAATGCAACAGCACTTCATAGGACGGAAAGGGGTTAAAACCCACTCTCTGAAGCCCCCCTTTCAAGATACATTTCAACTAATCTGGTCCCCATGGCAGAAATATGTCTTTCCATCTGGCACCTCCAGCAGACTCCTTTCAGTCTAGTTTGATATCTTTTACCTCAGAGTTCCTCTTTTTCCCTTTTTTTAATTTCTTCTTTCCCTCTCCCCTTCTTCTCCTTCTCTCTCCCCTTTTTTTGAACTATTTCTAACAGGGGCTGTGCAGGATTAGAAAAATATGGGTGCTTTCTTCCAAAACAGCACCACACCTATCCACAGGTTGTATTTGGTATTGCAGGTTTGCTCCATTGAAGTGAATGGTATTGAGCTGTAATACCACACACAACCTATGGACAGGTGTGGTGCTGGTTTTTGGAGAAAGCAGACAAGTTATCTTATCCTGGAGAACTCTTTGTCATGGATTGTTCTTGTGCGGAGATGCTCCCTGCATTATCCCTTTTCCTTTATGGCCGCTGATATGTTCTATTCAGCTTTATGGCCTCTGTGGTAAGTACACTGCCAGTCATTAAAGGGTTAACACTTCAGACCACTGTGGGTGACGTCACAATGAATGAGTTGTGCAGTGTTAATAAACTCCTGTAGTTATGATGATGAATGCGCTGATGTCATAAACACAAATGTTTATGACATAAAGAAGATTCCATATTAGAAGGTTTTACTGCCACATTCAGCGCCATATTGGATGGGACTGAGGACCTTGAGCTTGACTTTCCCACCAATGCCAACCTTATGTCATTTGTAGGTTCTAGCAGGAAAACCCTTCACCCAAGACCACATCTTAATCACAGTGATACCATCCTCTTCATACGGGTTGTATGTAATAGAGGGGGGTTTCCAGCAGGAGATCCCCCCTATTAGCCAGAGCGGAGACTGGTGCCACAAGGCGGCATCTGGAGGACCCGTCTCATCCGTGGATCGCTTATTCATTTTAATGGGTGCCAAGGGAGTAAGAAGACGTCCGCCTAGCCAACCAGATCAGCCGAATTATGTGTTTTATGTTGTTCGTTCATTGTATTGTCTTTCATTTTAAATCTTCTAAAATGTACAAATTCTGTTACAAATTATATTTTGGCACCTTCTAAGCCCAGAGGAAGGGCAATCCTCCAGCCATGGTTTCCCTAGAGGTTTCCCCCACAGGGGGTTTTTCCTTTCCTGCGTGCTGGAGGGTGACTCTTCGTGAGTCGGAGGTTTGCCATTTTGGGTTTGGTCATATAATATAATAAAAGCTTTGACCATTTAACACCCAATTATAATGTTTTGTGTCTTTATTTTGCATTCTTTGGTTTGGTGCTTGGGATTCCAGGTCTATCACACATCACAAAATCATAAGGCCGGACATCTGCTTCCCACATAGGAAAATAACCTTCCCCATGGAGGTGTTTTTGGTCCAGTGGTTGCCCCCACACTGACATAGAATGGAGACAACAAGCGTTGCTGCACAATTAACACTAGTGTACACATCCTTACATCAAGGCCCCATGCACACGACCGTAAAAAACCTCAGTTTTTGCGGACCACATAAATGGACCCATTCACTTTCATTGAACGCGGACACATTTCCGTAGCGCTACAGGTGGGTGTCCGGGCCGTAGAAATGTTACGAAAATTATGGAACATGTCCGATCTTTTGCATTTTGCGGGCCATGCTCCCATACTTTGTATAGGAGCACGGCCCGAAAATGCGGGTGGTAGTCGGCAGCCGGTCGTTCTCGCGGGCTGTAACTGCGGGCACGGTCGTGTGCATGGGGCCTAAGATATTGTATTACTGTCTGTAGCTTTTGCGGGGGAATATATTAACCTTTCTACGACAGTTTACTAGCGTAGAAAATTCTCAAAATGCGCAAATGTCGCAATTTTGGGGGCTAAAAAATGGGCGGGGCTTAGCAGAAATGGCCAACAATTTTACTATAATTTATGCCAGTAACTGTTTAATAGGACTGGTGTATGAAACGCCAGTATTATAGGGGTTTTCCACGTTCTGACTACTGATGACCTATCCACTGGATAGGTCATCAGCACTGGCGTAGCTATAGGGGTCGCAGCGGTCGCAATTGCCCCCCGCACCACATCAATAAAAAGTTACTATAGTAACTCGGGCCGCGGGCCCCTGTTACTATAGTAACATGCTTTACTTACCTTCCTGGTTCCGGGTGGCAGCGGAGGTCCTGACGTCAAGCGCTGTGCGCAGCGCATGACGTCACAGCGCTATGCGCCGCACACAGCATCGAGACGACAGAACTCCCGCCGCGGCCGAAGAGGAAGGTAAGCTTAGCCCTGACTGGCGGCGTCCGACTCCCGGGACCCGCCAATCAGCTGTTTTGAAGGGGCCGCAGCACTCGTACGAGAGCTGCTCCCCTTCATTCCTGTCACTTCATTCCGGTCACACTGTGAATCCGTGTCGGCGATTCACAGTGTGGGCGAGTAGTGAAATGAAGGGGAAGCAGGTCTCGTACGAGTGCTGCGGCCCCTTCAAAACAGCTGATTTGCGGGTCCCGAGAGACACATCAGCTATTGATGGCCTATCCTGAGGATAGGCCATCAATGTTTAGGGACTGTACAACCCCTAAGCCTACGATGTAGCAGGCTTAGGGGGCCCATGAGACAGGATCACAGATTGTGTGATCCTGTCTGCTGGGCCCTGTATCTAAGCCAATCACATGGTAGGCTTAGATACATGGTCCATGCGTAATCCTGTCTGCTGGGCCCTGTATCTAAGCCAATCACATGGTAGGCTTAGATACATGGCCCATGCGTGATCCTGTCTGCTGGGCCCTGTATCTAAGCCAATCACATGGTAGGCTTAGATACATGGCCCATTTGTGATCCTGTCTGCTGGGCCCTGTATATAAGCCAATCACATGGTAGGCTTAGATACATGGCCCATGTGTGATCCTGTCTGATGGGCCCTGTATATAAGCCTACCACACTGTAGGTTTAGCTACAGGGCCCCAGCACACAGTAATCTTATACTGTATAAGATTACAGTCTGCTGGACCCTGTATCTAAGCCTACCTTGTGGTAGGCTTAGATACAGGGTCCCACAGACAGTATCACACATGGGCCCTGTATCTAAGCCTAACACATGTGTTACTAATCGTTTTTCTTGTGTGTTTTCTTACAGGTTCGGTCGTTGGACTACGGCGGATTCCAGGACTACTTCGATGACAGCTTTTTTTTTATTATCAATAAAATGGTTAATGAGGGTTGTGTGTGTTTGTTTTTTTATTTCAATAAAATATTTTTTCTATGTCTTTGTGTTTTTTTTTAAACTATATTACTACCGCCTTAGTAATGGCCGCCGGCTGATTGACAGCTTCCATTGCTAAGGCGGGGCTTAGTGTTAGCCGATGCAGAGGCTAACACTAACCCCCTTTATTACCAAGGTACCCACCGCCACCAGGGGTGCTGGGAAGAGCCGGTTACGATCCAGTACCTGACCATCTGTAGTGATGGGCTGCCACTGGGGTGGCCGCAGGCTGGTATTATCAGGAGGGGAAAGGCCAAAAACAGTGGCCCTTCCTACCCTGGTGATGCTAGGCTGCTGCTGCTTTATTGTATCTGGCTGGTTATGAAAAATGGGGGGGACCCCATGTCATTTAAAAAAAATAAAAAATAAAAAATAATTGGAAAGAACGATGTGGGGTCCCCCCCCCCCAATTTTCATAACCAGCCAGATACAACACAGCAGCAGGCAGCATTACAAGGGTGGGAAGGGCCACTGTTTTTGGCCTTCCCCAGCCTGATACTACCAGCCTGCGGCCACCCCGGTGCCTGACCGTCACTGCAGATGGTCGTGTACTGGTTCGTACCCAGCTCTTCCCAGTACTCCTGGTGGCGGTGGGTATCAGGCTAATAATGGGGGTTAGTGTAGCCTCTGCACCGGCTAATATTAAGCCTCGCCTTAGTGATGGAGGTTGTCAATCAGCCAGCGGCCATTACTAAGGCGGTGATAATAAAGTTTAAAAAGATACAAGCAAATATTTTATTGAAATAAAAAAACACAACCCTCAATAAAAAAAACGCCGTCATTGAAGTCCTCGAATCTGAAGTCCAACAACCGAACCTGTAAAAACACAAACACACAAAAATAATCAATAACACATAAAGAAGCAAAATTATTATTCTTACCTATCCTGGGTCCAGCGCTGGAGACGCAATGTAAGCGAGCTGGGCCCTGTATCTAATCCAATCATGTGTGATACTGTCTGCTGGGCCCTGTATCTAATCGTATCATGTGTAATACTGTCTGCTGGGCCCTATATCTAATCGTATCTTGTGTGATACTGTCTGCTGAGCTGTGTATCTAATCCAATCATGTGTGATACTGTCTGCTGGGCCCTGTATCTAATCGTATCTTGTGTGATACTGTCTGCTGGGCCCTATATCTAATCCGATCATGTGTGATACTGTCTGCTGAGCCATCTAATCCTATCATGTGTGATACTGCCTTCTGAGCCACTGTATCTAATCCTATCATGTGTGGTACTGTCTGCTGAGCCACTGTATCTAATCCTATCATGTGTGATACTGTCTGCTGAGCCACTGTATCTAATCCTATCCATAGTTTATAGGGTCGTAGTGCTATAGATATGCTGTCTCATATACACATTTTTTTTGGGGCGGACACATCTGTATTGGGGCTATTTTCCCTGACATTTTAAGCCCTGAGGGTATGTTCACACGGCAGCGTCTGTTACGGCTGAGATTACGGAGCTGTTTTCAGGAGAAAACAGCACCGTAATTTCAGCCGTAATGGCATGTGCAGGCGTCTTTCGCTGCGTCCATTACGGACGTAATTGGAGCTGTTTTTCTATGGAGTCCATGGAAAACGGCTCCATTTACGTCTGAAGAATTGACAGGCACTTCTTTGACGCGGGCGTCTTTTTTACGCGCCGCCTTTTGACAGCGGCGCGTAAAAAAAAATGACTGTCGGTACAGAACATCGTAAGACCCATTCAAATGAATGGGCAGATGTTTGCCAACTCTTTTGAGCCGCATTTTCGGACGTAATTCAATGCTAAAACGCCCGAATTACGTCCGTAAATAGGGTGTGTGAACCCAGCCTTAGTGACGCCCCCGGTTGCTAGTGCTGCATTGTTGGGTCACTTAGGAGACCCAGCGATGCAGTCGGCCATGAGAAGTTTGCGGGGGGGGGGGCCCAGTAAGAATTTTTGCATCGGGGCCCATGAGCCTTTAGCTACGCCCCTGGTCATCAGTATATGATCAGTGCGTGTCCGACACCTGGACCCCGCACCGATCCGCCACTCCGGGCACCAGACAAAACTGGCGGAAGTAGATGGCTCCGGTCAAAAAATAGAGGCCAAGCTGCAGTTCTGCCGAACGGCCGCTATGCAGTAGTCGGAGCCATCTGCTTCCGGCAATATTGTCCAGTGCCCGGAGGCAGCTGGACTGGCGTATTGGTGCGGTGTCTGGGTGTAGTAACGATTGTTTTCCCCCATACATTACTGACAATTGCTCCTTGTGACACGCTGTATCGTTAATTGGCGCTTGTTTTCATGGTCAGTATCGGGCCGTCTAAAAGGACCTTTACTTCCTCAGACACCAGACTCCAGTCTACAGACACCACCATAACTAGGCATTGGAACCAACCCTCCCACCTTAGCGGGTAAAGATTAACCATCTAAAAGGTTCATATAAACACATAAGGGCTAAAGGTGAAAACACAGAGGTGCTCACAATATATCCAGCGTATAACTGTGTCCTCCAAATCTTAGGAGTGCACGGAGCAGGAGTTGTTCTAGATTCCTGTTTATATCCCAGACACGTTCATACCATTTTAGATAATGAATCGACATATCGCAAACTTGTGGCGAAACCAAGCACCTCATGTAAAGTATCTTTAAAAAATCTGCTAGAAGAAGGAATTGGATTAGGAGTATTAGCCAAGAAACAGGCAGAATACTTAATGATAGAATTCCCTATTGTTCCCATATTCCATGGTATGCCAAAAATCCATAACTTTGCATGGTGTTGGGTTATCTGTGACGTAGTTGGCTAGTACCCCTGCAAACCGGCCTGCTGGTACTACTGTCAGGGGCCTGGCCACAAAAGTCAAATAAAGTGGGCAGCCACCGCTCATCAAGGTTATGATCAGCGGTAATTGGTTTGTAGAAAGGAATGGGACCCATGCAGGGGCCAGAAGCGGCGGCCAGCTCTGCAACTTGGTGAGTGACTCTGTTTTAAAGCAGTCGATTCAGTTTAATTATTTTTTTTATGTTGCCCCTTCTCTCCCAACTTCCCACCGGTCTCGCTCCCCAGACGCCGGTCAAGCGTCATATTCACTCTGGCCCAACTCCCGCCTCGGCCACCTCCCGTTCTCTTAGCCTAATCCTCCGCCCGCTCACAGAGCCCCTGAAACTTTGCGTCCTGCTCCCCTCCCACGACTTTCCGTTGCCACTCCTCTGTACAACGCCCACTTGGTCTAAAGTAAAAATACGCCCACTTGGGCATTAAGCAACTTATTAGAATAAACCAAAATCGCTAATAAAGTGGTAAAAATAGATTGTTTTTTTTTAAATAAAAAGCACTGCTGTCATCTACATTATAGCACCCATCTCCTTATGTAGGAGATAGGGTACTTATAATGTGGTGACAGAGCCTCTTTAAATCCGGATCCAGTCCTGACACAAATCGTGGGTAAAGCCTGCCCTTGGGTCACCTAGAGGATGAGATCTCTTAGTTACATGTTGTCACCAAGTCTTTTCTACAGTGTCACTAACAACAAAACTTGACTTTCCCCAAAAGTTTTTTATTTTTTAAAAAGTACTTACGATATTGATGCATTTATAAAAACTGTACTAAGCATCATGTAATTTATGCCATTAAATGCAAACAAAGTGATCGCGTGTATGTACGGATGTAGCCATCTTTATCTTGACTCGGATAACTTGCTGCAGCGTGATATCACACAACAAAAGTCATTAAAAAGTCATTGAAAAAACACTGCCACTGTGTATTTAATGCGTTGAAAGTCAAGATAAAGCCGGCTACATCTGTAGGGCGCGCGATTAGAAAGTTCAAAACGCGCATTGTAGAACACATTTCAGATACAAAAACAAAAAAAACACTAATGCCTCCCGGTGCAAAAAAACACTTCTTAGAAACAATAATGGTAATTTTTAAAGCTTATGGGGGAAATGTATTAACCTTTCTATGCCAGTTTTCTAAAAGGGGACTTCCCAAATGGGGGTGGGGTGACAGCAGCTCAAAAAATGTATAATAATTTACACCTGGCGTAAACTATAGTGGAAATCTCCGCCTGCTAATAATTGGCAAAAATTTCACTATGTGGAGCGTAGCAAGGTAGAGGCCCATGCCAGGCTCCTATCCGTCCCCTCTATCGGGCAATTACATAAAAAATGAATGCTTACCTCACCACTCCTCTCCTGGTCCCCTCAGGTTCTCTCCGCAGCCTGCGGCTCATACAATGTAATGATGACGTTGAGTGCTGTGTCACATATAAAGAACCTGACGCTGCTCGGTGTCAGTGCATTGTATGGGCAGCAGGGAGCCTTAGGGGATCAAGGGGGAAGAAGAGAAGCGGAGAAAAGATTATACTTATTTTTTATTTTACATTATGTCCGATGGGTAGGGGGAATGGATGGAGCACGGCCGCGGTCGCTGCATAACGATTGTGGCGCACGAACAGCCGAAAGATGTGACACATTTTATAAATGTGTTGCATCTTACTCCAACTTTCTTTATATTAAGACTGGCATATGAAATGCCATCTTAATAAATTCCCCCCAATGCTTTTATGGCTTTGAACAAGTGAAGAAACCAAAGACGGGTGGATATTGGAGAACACACTTCCTGAATAGGGAGGCGTTCTGCGATCTGTAGATTCATACAAGATTCCCGAAGAGTCTTAATTGGAGGAATGATCTGTTATATGTTTACTTAAGTGGAATAACACTTGATACACAATGTATATATCAAAGACATAGCATAACAGTCATTTTCCTCTCATAATATGCAGTTTGACGACTTTAAGATGGCGATCTGTTTTTTAAATATTGCATATTTAAATATGGTGCTAAACTCCTGTTAAATAAAGATTCAGCTTCTCCCCTACTTGAGTAGCTGTGCAGCACCTGCACGAGCTTGAGAATTTGCCTCTCTGGTCATGTGATCACAGGTCCTGCACACATAACACAACAGCACTACACAAACTATTTATGCAGTTTGGTCACTAGATGGCAGCAAAGGACTGTAATGATATGCACATACATGTTTACATAGGCGGCATACATGTTTACATAGGCGGGCGCACTTGGTGCTAAACTTGTAAATAAAAACACAACAATCAAAAGAAACATCAACACATCAATTATAAATTTATAATCCATGCCCACCTGCGGCTGCTGCTACGCATAGCCTCACCATTATGGTCGGACAGTCTGAAGGGGACAGTGGAGAGGATTATTTTAAGACACTTCTATACTGGTTTGGACTGATTCACTGGCTTCTCAGTGTGATCGGGTGCTTGTCTCATTTGAAATAAGAACCTCCTGAGCCCAGAAAAATCGTCCCTCGGCCAATCAGCTGTTTTGAAGGGGTTGCAGCCGCTCGTACGAGTGCTGCTTCCCCTTCATTCCGGTCACTTTCTCACACTGAATCGCCGACACGGACGTGTCAGCGATTCACAGTGTGAGCAAGTGAGGGAAATTAAGGGGAAGCAGCACTCGTACGAGCGGCTGCAACCCCTTCAAAACAGCTGATTGGCGGGGGTCCCGGGTGTCTGACCCCAACCCATCAGCTATTGATGGCCTATACTGAAGATAGGCCATCAATGTTTAGGGACTGGACAACCTTTAAAGCCTACCATGTGTTAGGCTTAGATACAGGGCCCCAGCTAATACTGCATAAGAATACTGTCTGCTGGACCCTGTATCTAAGCCTACCTTAGGCTTAGATACAGGGTCCAACAAACAGTATCACACATGCACATGGGCCCTCTTCACATCACCGCTGCCCTTCCGTTGAGGGGTTCCGTCTGGTTAACCCCTCAACGGAAAGGCAAATGGAAACCTTAGCTTCCGTTTGCATCACCATTGATCTCAATGGTGATGGAAACTTTGCTAAAGATTTCCGTTTTGGGGAATATTCATTTGTATCTATAGGGGGCTGTGTGAAACGCTCTCTATGGGGGGGGGGATATGAGATATCTACAGGGGGCTGTGTGTGGCACTATCTATGGAGGTGTGTAATATCCACAGGGGCGGTGTGTGGCACTATGTACAGGGGCCTGTGTGTGGCACTATCTATGGGGGTGTGTAATATCTACAGAGGCTGTGTGTGGCACTATGTACAGGGGACTGTGTGTGGCGCTATCTATGGGGGGTGTGTAATATCTACAGGGGCTGTGTGTGGCACTATGTACAGGGGGCTGTGTGTGGCACTATGTACAGGGGGCTGTGTGTGGCACTATGTACAGGGGGCTGTGTGTGGCACTATGTACAGGTGGCTGTGTATGTGGTGTTTTACAGTGTGTGGTATTATTATATTCAGGCACGCAGTGTTTGGTGCTATTATATTTAGGGGTACAGTATGTGGCACCATGATAACTTTATTTTCATTTACAGGTGTGGAAATGTTGGAAAAGTGAGGAGTCGAAGACATCTGAGTGGCAAAATCTGCAGAAATGGGTCATGGCCAGACGAAGTCGTCATGTGCTCTGGACCGGATGGAGAAGAAAAGAGGAAAAAAATTACTACAATCTGAGACGTCGTCACCTGTGAGTCACGAGATTTATAGAGAATCTGTCACCTCTCCTGACATGTTTATTATAGGAAATTCTTGTATTTCACAAAAAGTCTTTCTGCAGTCCAGGACTGATCGAAAATTCCCCTTGTCAGGGGTATGTGTCCCTGCACAGTGTGATACTGTCAGTATTTAGGGACACAGCCCTGTGACACCCATTTGTTAATGCCTGATACCATTCTGACCACCATTCTGACCACAGACCTGTTAGTTAGCTATCCCACTTCAGACTCTCTAGATCAGGCTATGGCTTTAGCGGTACGTCTTGACCGACGTCTCAGGGAACGACGACTTGAACGTTCTGGTGCCTTCACCTCTGGCTCCCCTATGATGGCTCCAGAGGTTCCGTTACTTCGTTCTTCCACTGAGAACTCGGAGGAACGGATGCAACTCAGGGCCTCCGTGTCTCCTCAACAGAGATTTCCGCAGGAAGAATTGTCTCTGCTTGTACTGTGGGGATGACAAACATCTATTCAACTCCTGTCCCAGGCGCAAGAATAAGCAGCCGGAAAACTTCCGCGCCTAAGTGACCATCGGGGAGGTCGCTTGGGCGCACAGATATTTCCCACAAACATGAAGCCTAATAAAATCTTGCTTCCCTTTCAGGGCTCTTTTGATGGAAGGTCTGCCACCGACAGTGCCTTTGTGGATTCAGGGTCTGCTACTAATATTATGTCTGTGGAATTTGCTTTGTCTCTAGCTATGCCATTAATTGATTTGCCTAAACCTGTCCCGGTAGTGGGTATTGATTCCACTCCGCTTGCTAATGGTTATTTTATGCAGCATACCCCTGTTTTTGAACTCATTGTTGGCTCCATTCATTTGGAGCAGTGTTCTGTGTTAGTGATGCAGGGGTTATCGTCCGATTTGATTTTAGGCCTTCCTTGGTTGCAGACGCATAATCCCACTTTTAACTGGAATACTGGTGATCTTACTAAATGGGGTAATGAATGCATGACGTCGTGTTTTTCTATTAATTTGGTTTCTCTCATTGAGGAGGTGAACACTCTACCTGAGTTTATTCAGGACTTCGCTGATGTCTTTTCTAAAAGGGCCTCCGAAGAGTTACCTCCTCATAGAGAGTACGATTGCGCAATCGATTTGGTACCAGGAGCTAAGCTCCCTAAATGTAGGATATTTAATCTCTCTTGCCCTGAACGTGAAGCCATGAGAGAATATATCCAGGAAAGCCTGGTCAAGGGTTACATTCGCCCGCCTAGTTCTCCGGTAGGTGCTGGCTTCTTCTTCGTGGGGAAGAAGGATGGTGGTCTTAGGCTGTGCATCGATTACCGAAATTTAAATAAGATCACTGTAAGGAACCAATATCCCCTTCCTTTAATTCCTGATCTCTTCAATCAGGTTCAGTGGGCCCAATGGTTCTCTAAGTTCGATCTTCGTGGAGCTTATAACCTTATCCGAATCAGAGAGGGGGATGAGTGGAAGACTGCGTTTAATACACCCGAAGGTCATTTCGAATATCTCGTCATGCCCTTTGGGTTGTGTAATGCTCCCGCGGTCTTCCAGAATTTCATAAATGAGATTTTAAGAGACTATCTGGGGGTATTTCTTGTAGTGTAGCTTGATGATATACTTGTGTTTTCCAAGGACTGGTCCTCCCACATTGAGCATGTCATGAAGGTGCTCCAGGCCTTTCGGAAAAACTTACTCTTTGCAAAAACCGAAAAATGTGTGTTTGGGGTGCAGGAGATACCATTTTTGGGTCAAATCCTCACTCCTAACGTATTCCACATGGACCCTGCCAAGGTTCAGGCCGTGGCAGAATGGGTCCGCCCTGCCTCCCTCAAGGCCTTACAGTGTTTCCTGGGGTTTGCTAATCATTACAGGAGATTTATTGCTAACTTCTCGGTCATCGCTAAGCCTCTTACGGACCTCACTCGTATAGGAGCTGATCTCCTCCCCTGGCCTCCGGAGGTGGTCCAGGCTTTTTGAGGTCCTTAAGAGGTACTTTGTCTCTGTCCCAGTGCTGATTCAGCCTAAGCAAATGGAGCCATTTATCATGGAGGTTGACGCCTCCGAGGTGGGAGTGGGTGCTGTCTTGTCCCAGGGTACTAAGTCTCTCACCCATCTCCGTCCCTGTGCCTACTTCTCCAGGAAGTTCTCCTCCACTGAGAGAAACTATGACGTTGGCAACCGCGAACTCTTAGCCATTAAATGGGCATTTGAAGAGTGGCATCACTTCCTGGAGGGGGCTAGGCACCAGGTAACGGTCCTTACTGACCACAAGAATCTGGTTTTCCTAGAATCTGCCCGGACGCTAAATCCGAGACAAGCTCGATGGGCGTTGTTTTTTAAGAGATTCAACTTTGTGGTTACCTATAGGGCTGGGTCAAAAAATATTAACGCTGATGCTCTGTCGCGTAGCTTCATGGCCAGCCCTCCTGATGAGGAGGATCCCGCTTGTATTTTGCCCCCAGGTATAATCATATCCTCTGTGGATTCAGACTTAGTGTAATGGCAGGAAGGAGGTGAAGGGAAAGTGAGCCCTAATCTACCCACCGCCCTGTCCCTGCCTACTTGCAACGACCCGCCCTAGGCGATGGGGTACAACTGGGCGGCGGTCCCTACGCTGTCTAAGTGCACGGGAAAACAAACAGGGAACACGCAAGGGAAGGGGCAGTAGCCCACAGAACACCGCGAGGAAACGGAACGGAGAATGAGTAGTCAGGACCAGGATAAGGTGGAGTATACCCAAGTGAGCACGGAGGAGGAAGCAAGCCGGAGGCAAAGCAAAGCAGGTTAAGCAGAACAGCAGCAAGGCAGAAGCAAGGCAGAAGCACGGCAGAAGCAGGCTGGAGCAAGCAGCAGTGGGGCCAGGAATCCAAAAGAATTACAAGCACTGAGGAGGAGAACACAGCAGGTAATAAAGGACAGGGGGCGGAGCTAACTCCGACTGACCAGGCCGCTATAGGCTCTCCCACTCCTGAGCCTGCCACCCTGGTTGATGGGAGAGGGTGTCAGTCGAACAGGTCTGGCCTCAGGTGTGGATTGATTAATCCCAGGAGTATACCTAGACGTAGTACCTGGCAGATCCCTAACAGTACTCCCCCTTTTATGAGGGGCCACCGGACCCTTACTAAGAGGACCCGGTTTAGTAGGGAAGAGAAGGTGGAACCTCCTGATCAATACCCCAGCGTGAACATCACGGGCAGGTACCCAAGTCCTCTCCTCCGGCCCGTACCCTCTCCAATGGACCAGGTACTGGAGGGAGCCCTGGACCATCCTACTGTCCATAATCTTGGCCACCTCGAATTCCACCCCCTCAGGTGTGAGAACGGGAACAGGAGGTTTCCTCGAGGGGGACCAGGACGGGGAGCAGCGTTTAAGGAGGGAGGCATGGAAGACGTCATGTATGCGAAAGGATGGGGGCAGCTCCAGACGGAAGGATACAGGGTTGAGGACTTCAATGATCTTATAAGGCCCAATAAATCGGGGAGCAAACTTCCTGGACGGGACCTTAAGGCGCAAGTTCCTGGACGACAACCAAACCAAATCCCCGACGACAAACCGGGGGTTAGCAGAACGTCTACTATCCGCCTGAATCTTTTGTGCGCTCTGGGACGCCTCTAGGTTCTTCTGAACCTGGGCCCAGACAGTGCACAGTTCCCGATGAACATCCTCTACCTCAGGATTATTGGAACAACCAGGGGAAACGGAGGAGAACCTTGGGTTAAACCCGAAATTACAGAAAAACGGGGAGACCCCTGACGAGTTACTGACCCGGTTATTCAGGGAAAATTCAGCAAGGGGAAGGAATGAGACCCAATCGAATTGACAGTCAGAGATAAAACACCTTAAATATTGTTCCAGGGACTGGTTAGTCCTCTCCGTTTGGCCATTAGTTTCGGGATGGAAGGCGGAGGAGAAGGACAGATCAATCTCCAACTTTTTACAAAAGGCTCTCCAAAATAAGGAAACAAATTGTACCCCTCTGTCAGAAACAATATTGACTGGGGCCCCATGGAGACGCAGGATGTGTTTCACAAACAAAGAAGCTAACGTCTTGGCGTTAGGTAGCTTCTTAAGGGGCACAAAGTGGCACATCTTGCTGAAGCGGTCTACTACCACCCACACCACCGACTTGCCCTGAGATGGAGGCAAATCGGTGATAAAATCCATGGAGATATGGGTCCAAGGTCTCTGGGGAATGGGCAAGGAACGTAGTAGGCCCGCAGGTCGGGACCTAGGGGTTTTGGACCTAGCGCAAACCTCACAAGCGGCGACGTAAGCCCTAACGTCTTTAGGCAACCCAGGCCACCAATAGTTTCTGGTAATGAGGTGTTTGGTGCCCAAGATGCCAGGATGACCAGATAGAGCGGAGTCATGGTTTTCCCTGAGTACCCTTAGCCGCTATTGCAGGGGAACAAACAGTTTGTCCCCAGGGACGTTCCCGGGAGCTGCACCCTGATCAGCCGCGATATCAGAAGCTAAATCAGAATCCGTGGCAGAAATGATTATACCAGGGGGTAAAATACAAGCAGGATTTTTCTCGGAAGGAGGATTGGCCATGAAACTACGTGACAGGGCATCAGCCTTAATATTCTTGGACCCAGCCCTATAGGTAACCAAGAAATTAAATCTGGTAAAGAATAGTGCCCACCGAGCTTGTCTAGGATTAAGCCTCCGGGCCGATTCTAGGAAAACCAGATTCTTGTGATCCGTAAGGACCGTTACCTGGTGTCTGGCCCCCTCCAGGAAGTGCCGCCACTGTTCAAAAGCCCATTTAATGGCTAGAAGTTCGCGGTTGCCAATATCATAGTTACTCTCCGTGGGCGAAAACTTCCTGGAGAAGTAAGCACAGGGGCGGAGATGGGTGAGGGAGCTGGTACCCTGGGACAAGACGGCCCCCACTCCCACCTCGGATGCGTCAACCTCCACAATAAATGGCTCCTCTTGGTTGGGCTGAATCAGCACGGGGGCCGAGATAAAGCACTTCTTGAGGGTCTCAAAGGCCTGGACGGCCTCGGGGGGCCAATGGAGGACATCAGCACCCTTGCGAGTAAGGTCCGTAAGAGGCTTAGCGACGACCGAGAAGTTGGCAATAAATCTCCTGTAATAGTTGGCGAACCCTAAAAAACACTGTAACGCCTTAAGGGAGGCAGGTTGGACCCATTCCGCCACAGCCTGAACCTTGGCAGGGTCCATGCGGAATTCATGAGGAGTGAGGATTTGCCCTAAAAATGGTATCTCCTGTACCCCAAAGACACATTTTTCAGTCTTAGCAAACAGATTATTCTCCCGAAGGACCTGGAGCACCTTCCTGACATGCTCCACGTGGGAGGACCAGTCCTTGGAAAACACCAGTATGTCATCAAGGTACACAACAAGAAAATTACCCAGGTAATCTCTCAGGATTTCATTAATAAAATTCTGGAAGACAGCAGGGGCATTACACAACCCAAAGGGCATGACCAGGTATTCGAAATGACCCTCGGGTGTGTTGAACGCAGTTTTCCACTCATCCCCCTCTTTGATGCGGATAAGGTTATATGCCCCCCGTAGATCGAACTTAGAAAACCATTGGGCTCCCTGAACCTGATTAAAAAGATCCGGAATCAAAGGAAGTGGGTACTGGTTCCTTACGGTGACCTTATTCAGGTTACGATAATCAATGCACGGCCTAAGACCACCATCCTTCTTCCCCACGAAGAAGAAGCCAGCACCTACAGGAGAAGTCGAGGGGCGAATGAAACCCTTGGCCAGGCATTCTTGGATATACACCCTCATAGCTTCACGTTCAGGACATGAAAGATTAAATATCCTACCCTTAGGAAGCTTGGCACCAGGCACCAAATCGATGGCGCAATCGTAATCTCTATGGGGGGCAACACCTCGGAGGCCTCCTTAGAAAACACATCGGCGAAGTCCTGAACAAACTCAGGAAGCGTGTTTACCTCCTCCCGGGGAGAAATAGAGTTAACAGAAAGACATGACATAAGACATTCATTACCCCATTTGGTGAGATCCCCAATATTCCAATCAAACGTGGGATTATGCAACTGCAACCAGGGAAGACCTAATACCAGATCAGATGATAATCCCTGCATCACCAGTACAGAGCACTGCTCCAAATGCATGGAGCCAACCAGGAGTTCAAAAACAGGAGTATGCTGAGTAAAATAACCATTAGCAAGGGGAGTTGAGTCGATACCTACTACAGGGATAGGATAAGGTAAATCAATAAAAGGCATTTTTAGAGACATAGCAAATTCCACAGACATGATATTAGCAGATGAGCCAGAATCCACGAAGGCACTGCCAGTGGCAGACCGGCCAGCAAACGAGACCTGAAAGGGAAGCAAAATTTTATTGCGTTTCACATTAACGGGAAATACCTGTGCGCCCAAGTGACCTCCCCGATGATCACTTAGGCGCGGAAGTTTTCCGGCTTTTTATTCTTGCGCCTGGGACAGGTATTCAGAAGATGCTTGTCGTCCCCACAGTAGAAGCAGAGACCCTTCATTCTGCGAAACTCCCTACGTTGTCGAGGGGACATGGAGGCCCCGAGTTGCATAGGTACCTCCGAGTCCTCCGTGGAGGGGCGAGGAGAC
Source organism: Rhinoderma darwinii (assembly GCF_050947455.1). Lineage (NCBI taxonomy): Eukaryota > Metazoa > Chordata > Amphibia > Anura > Rhinodermatidae > Rhinoderma > Rhinoderma darwinii. Next base: position 105,819,278 of record NC_134695.1, read on the forward strand.
GGGACCTCGGGGGGGATCGCAGAAAAATCAGAGGGGAGCACATTGAAGCGTTCAAGCTGACGTTCCCTGAGACGTCGGTCAAGTCGTACTGCTAGGGCCATAACCTGGTCAAGGGAGTCAGAAGAGGGGTAGCTAACCAGCAGATCCTTCAGGGCGTCAGATAATCCTAACCTAAACTGGCACCTTAGGGCCGGATCGTTCCACCGAGAAGCTACGCACCACTTTCTAAAATCAGAACAGTACTCCTCAACCGGTCTCCTACCCTGACGTAAGGTCACCAGCTGACTCTCGGCTAAAGCAGTCCTGTCAGTCTCGTCGTAAATGAGCCTGAGGGCAGAGAAAAAGCGATCAACAGAGGAAAGTTCAGGGGCGTCAGGAGCCAAGGAGAAGGCCCACTCTTGGGGCCCTTCCTGGAGTCGGGATATGATGATACCCACCCGCTGGTTCTCGGAACCTGAGGAGTGGGGTTTAAGGCGGAAATACAGTCTGCAACTCTCCCGGAAGGAGAGAAACGTCTTACGGTCCCCTGAGAACCGGTCAGGTAACTTGAGGTCGGGTTCTAGAGGTGAGGTGAGGGGAACTATTACGGCAGCGTCACCCTGGTTGACCCTCTGGGCCAGGGCCTGGACCTGTAGGGAGAGGCCCTGCATCTGCTGGGTCAGGGTCTCAAGGGGGTCCATGATAGCGTCAGCGTAGGGGAAATGGTAGACTAGGTAAGGGGCTTGTAATTATGTAATGGCAGGAAGGAGGTGAAGGGAAAGTGAGCCCTAATCTACCCACCGCCCTGTCCCTGCCTACTTGCAACGACCCGCCCTAGGCGACGGGGTACAACTGGGCGGCGGTCCCTACGCTGTCTAAGTGCACGGGAAAATAAACAGGGAACACGCAAGGGAAGGGGCAGTAGCCCACGGAACGCCGCGAGGAAACGGAGCGGAGAATGAGTAGTCAGGACCAGGATAAGGTGGAGTATACCCAAGTGAGCACGGAGGAGGAAGCAAGCCGGAGGCAAAGCAAAGCAGGTTAAGCAGAACAGCAGCAAGGCAGAAGCACGGCAGAAGCAGGCTGGAGCAAGCAGCAGTGGGGCCAGGAATCCAAAAGAATTACAAGCACTGAGGAGGAGAACACAGCAGGTAATAAAGGACAGGGGGCGGAGCTAACTCCGACTGACCAGGCCGCGATAGGCTCTCCCACTCCTGAGCCTGCCACCCTGGTTGGTGGGAGAGGGTGTCAGTCGAACAGGTCTGGCCTCAGGTGTGGATTGATTAATCCCAGGAGTATACCTAGACGTAGTACCTGGCAGATCCCTAACACTTAGTCTCCGAAATTGCGGCTGATCAAGCTACTGCTCCCGAGAACCTTCCTGAGAACAAGCTATTTGTTCCCCTGCAATTCCGGCTAAGGTTGCTCAGGGAGAATCATGACTCTGCACTATCTGGCCATCCAGGCTTCCTGGGTACCAAGCACCTCATTTCTAGAACCTATTGGTGGCCTGGGTTGCTTAAAGACGTTAAGGCCTACGTCGCCGCTTGTGAAATTTGTGCTAGGTCCAAGACTCCCAGGTCCCGACCTGTGGGCTTACTATGTTCTTTGCCCATTCTCCAGAGACCTTGGACCATACTTCTTTAATTTTGGGTTTAATCCACGGTTCTCCTCCGTTTCACCTGGTGGTTCCAACAATCCCGAGGTAGATGTCGTTCATCTGGAACTGTGCACAGTCTGGGCCCAGGTTCAGAAGAACTTTGAGGCGTCCCAGAGCATCCAAAAGACTCAGGCAGATAAAAGACGTTCAACTAACCCTCTGTTTGTGGTCGGGAATCTGGTGTGGCTGTCTTCTAAAAATTTGCGCCTTAAAGTTCCGTCCAAGAAGTTTGCTCCCCCTGACACTGCATTCGAAGATGAACTGCATAGTTTTTCAATGCAACAGCACTTCATAGGGCAGGAAGGGGTTAAAACCCACTCTCTGAAGCCCCCCTTCAAGATACATTTCAACTAATCTGGTCCCCATGGCAGAAATATGTCTTTCCATCTGGCACCTCCACAAGACTCCTTTCAGTCTAGTTATCTTTTACCTCAGAGTTCCTCTTTTTACCTTTTTTTAATTTCTTTTCTCCCCATTTTTTTTTAACTATTTATAACAGGGGCTGTGCAGGATTAGAAAAATATGGCTGCTTTCTTCCAAAAACAGCACCACATCTATCCACAGGTTGTATCTGTTATTGCAGGTTTGCTCCATTGAAGTAAATGGTAATGAGCTGTAATACCACACACAACCTATGGACAGGAGTGGTGCTGGTTTTTGGAGAAAGCAGACAAGTTATCTTATCCTGGACAACCCTTTGTCATGGATTGTTCTTGTGCGGAGATGCTCCCTGCATTATCCCTTTTCCTTTATGGCCGCCGATATGTACTATTCAGCTTCATGGCCTCTGTGGTAAGTACACTGCCAGTCATTAAAGGGTTAACACTTCAGACCACTGTGGGTGACGTCACAATGAACATGGCGGCAGTGGTAAGAAACTCCTGCAGTAATGATGATGAATGTGCTGATGTCATAAATACAAATGTTTATGACATAAAGAAGATTCCATATTAGAAGGTTTTACTGCCACATTCAGCGCCATATTGGATGGGACTGAGGACCTTGAGCTTGACTTCCCCACCAATGCCGACCTGATGTAATTTGGAGGTTCTATCAGGGAAACCCTTCACCCACGAGCACTTCTTCATCACAGTGATGCCATCTTCTTCATACCGGTTGTCTGTAATAGAGGGGGGTTTCCACCAGGAGACAGGTGCTACAAGGAGGCATCTGGAGGACCCATCTCATCCGTGGATCGCCCATTAATTTTAATGGGTGCCGAGGAAGAGAGACATCCACCTAGCCAACCAGATCAGCCGATTTATGTGTTTTGTGTCGTTCGTTCAATGTCTTTCCTTGAAAATTGGAGAAAACTTATAAATTCTGTTGCAAATTATATTTTGGCACCTTCTAAGCCCAGAGGAAGGGCAATCCTCCAGCCATCGTTTCCCTAGAGGTTTCCCCCACAGGGGGTATTTCCTTTCCTGCGTGCTGGAGGGTGACTCTTCGTGAGTCGGAGGTTTGCCATTTTGGGTTTGGTCATATAATATAATAAAAGTTTTGACCATTTAACACCCAATTATAATGTTTTGTGTCTTTATTTTGCATTCTTTGGTTTGGTGATTGGGATTCTGGGTCTATCACATATCACAAAATCATAAGGCCGGACATCTACTTCCCACACTGACATAGAATGGAGACAACAAGCGTTGCAGCACAATTAAGTGTACACATCCTTACATTAAGATATTGTATTACGGTCTGTAGTCTTTGGGGGGAATATATGAACCTCTCTACAACAGTTTACTAGCGTAGAAAATATATATAATTTTTGCCCCCATAAAATATTTTTTGGGGGCAAAAAATGGGCGGAGCTTAGCAGAAATGGCCAACAATTTTACTATAATTTACGCTAGTAACTGATGTAAATTATAGCAGAAATCTATATGTATAATGCGGCCCAGATTTATCTCTGAGGGGCGTAAGAAGGTAAAGGTCCGTGCCAGACCCCTACCTCCCCCCAATCAGACTATTTGCCCCCCCAATCAGACAATAAAATACATTTTAAAAATGTACTTACCTCACCACTCCGATTCTCCCTCCCGGATTCCCTCAGGCTCTTACAGCAGGCCGCAGCACCTAGAAAGTACTGATGACAGGCCACGTTGCAGCTAAAAGATGCGACACATTTAATAAGAGTCGTTCGCCTGTTAATAAATGTGTTGCATCTTACTCCAGCAAACTGTTTAATAGGACTGGTGTATGAAACGCCAGTAATAAAGAGGTTTTCCACGTTTTGACAACTAATGACCTATCCACTATCCACCATATGACCTATCCATTCAATCATGATAAAAAATATATATTTATATCCAATAATATCTTACACTACATATATATCCATATATAGAACCCAGTCAATCCCAATGGTCTACCAAAATGATATAAAGCCACATCATGCCAAATTTAAAGCACGCAGTCAATAGTACTCTTTATATATACCCCAGCCAAACCAGATATTTATACTGAATACAAAAATATATATATATATGAAGAATTAATAAAATAATAAATAGGTAAAAACCACATGTGAAATTAGTGAAAAAATTGTAATCAATTATTATATATATATATACATACACACATATATATATATATATATATATACAACCATATTATACATAGTGACAAAATAAAAATTTATATATAGAAGATGAGGAATCAAAAGAGATCCTCAATATGAAAATTCCACGAAGAGCCCGTGAATGCCACAGCGAAAGCACGTGAAAGTCCCACAAGGGGCGGACAGCCGAGACACCCACCGAGCGGGGGCCCTCCGCTCAGGGATGTACACCGGGTCCCAACCCCATGCAAGACCAACCAAGCGATCGCCAAAGCCATCACACGCCGACCAAGGAATATAAAAAATGTGTACATATAAAATAATCTAGTGCTATACATGTATCCACTGCTGTGAAATTCACTATTATATATATTCTCACCAATATCATAGTCAATTTACACTATAATAATAATAAAAAAGTGCAAGACAACACCAAGAAAAAATTAATAATAAAAACGACAATACAAAACATGAAAAAAAAATAATATATATATATATATATATATATGTATATATATATATATATATATATATACACACACACACATTTTAAGTAAAAGAGCTTAAGTGATATTACAAAAATATTTTGTACATATATATGCATATACAGAAAAGTAGAAATACATATATAGTACATAAACATTTACAAAAAATAACACCACCATAACTAGGCATTGGAACCAAGCCTTCCACCTTAGCAGGTAAAGATTAACCATTTAAAAGGTTCATATAAACACATAAGGGCTAAAGGTGAAAACACAGAGGTGCTCACAATATATCCAGCGTATAACTGTGTCCTCCAAATCTTAGGAGTGCACGGAGCAGGAGTTGATCTAGATTCCTGTTTATATCCCAGACATGTTCATACCATTTTAGATAATGAATCGACATATCGCAAACTTGTGGCGAAACCAAGCACCGCATGTAAAGTATCTTTAAAAAATCTGCTAGAAGAAGGAATTGGATTAGGAGTATTAGCCAAGAAACAGGCAGAATACTTACTGATAGAATTCCCTATTGTTCCCATATTCCATGGGATGCCAAAAATCCATAACTTTGCATGGTCTTGGGTTATCTGTGACGTAGTTGGCTAGTACCCCTGCAAACCGGTCTGCTGGTACTACTGTCAGGGGCCTGGCCACAAAAGTAAAATAAAGTGGGCAGCCACCGCTCATCAAGGTTATGATCAGCGGTAATTGGTTTGTAGAAAGGAATGGGACCCATGCAGGGGCCAGAAGCGGCGGCGAGTTCTGCAACTTGGTGAGTGACTCTGTTTTAAGGCAGTAGATTCAGTTTAATTATTTTTTTTATGTTGCCCCTTCCCTCTCACCTTCCCACCGGTCTCCCTCCCCTTCCCTTCCCCAGATGCCGGTCATGCGTCATATCCACTCTGGCCCAACTCCCGCCTCGGCCACCTCCCGTTCTCTTAACTTAGTCCTCCGCCCGCTCACAGAGTCCCTGACACTTTGCGTCCTGCTCCCATCCCACGACTTTCCGTTCCCACCTCTCCAAATCCCCTAATAATGGCGGACCCAGATGTATTTCCTCAAATGGAATTCCACTGACTGTATGAGGCCCAGAAATTTCTGATGGCGGGCCTGCCTGCATACCACATATTCCGGCAATCAAGGCAGTGGAATTCCATTTGAGGAAATACACCAGGTATTCCAAATGTCTACAAGAATTTCTTTTAATGTCAGTGGAGTATCTGCACTCAAATAATTTTTTCTGCCTTGAGAGTTTTATTTTATTGCAGATAAAAGACGCCCTGATGGGGTCAAAATTCTCCCTCTCCATGGACAATTTGTTTATGACATGGTGGAAGAACAACATTTTCTCAGCCAATAATCCATTTTATGAGTGGATTGTGTGGGATAGACACTATATCGACAATCTTTTTTTTGTTTAGGGGTCATGATGAGGCGTCTGTACCACCATTTATGGAATACAATAATACCAATACATTTAATTTACAATGTTACAGGCTCGGCGTCCATGGATTCTGTTACCTTCTTCGAGATTACGTTACAGGGGAATTATAATACAGAAAAGGAAACATTTTGTGAACCCTCTTCGGGCACTACAGTCACCCAGCTCACACCATCTAGGCAATACCTACAGGGGAATTTATAAGATCTAGGATAGCTTGCTCAAATGACAAGACATTTCACAACCAATGTATAAATATTGACCGTGGATTACATTTTACAGGATATTAACAATGGATGTTAACCCCTTAATGACCAGGCCATTTTGCGCGTTAATGACCAAGGATTATTTTTTGTTTTTTCACGGTCACATTCCAAGAGTCGTAACTTTTTTTTTATTCCGTCGACATAGCCGTATATGTGCTTGTTTTTTGCGGGACGAGTTGTATTTTGTAATTGTACCATTTTTAGATGATTATAATATATTGATTAACTTTTATTAACTTTATTTTAGGAGACAATTGAAAATAAGCAGCTATTCCAGCATTGATTTTCACGTTATAAATTTACGCCATTTACTATGAAGCGTAAATAACATGTTAACTTTATCATATGGGTTGGCACGATTATGGGGATACCAAATATGTAAAGGTTTTATATGTTTTCCTACGTTTGCACAATAAAAAGTATTTTAGAAAAAAATTACTTGTTTTTGCATCACCGCATTCCAAGCGACGTCATTTTTTATTTTTCCTTCAATGTGGCCGTATGTGAGCTTGACTTTTGCGGGCCAATGTGTTGTTTTCATTAGTACTATTTTGGAGTACATAGGACTTATAGATTAACTTTTATTTAATTTTTTATGGGGGAAATGCCGTTGTTTTATGCGTCTTTTTTTTTTACGCCGTTTATCCGGTGGTTTAATTAATGTGTTCATTTTATTGTTCAAGTCGTTACGATCGCGGGGATAACATATATGTGCATGTGTTATTTGTTTTGACACTTTTACTAAATAAAACCACTTTTTGGGCTAAAAAAGTAGTTTTATTTGATTTTGACTGTAATTATTATTTTTTTTTTTTCACAAACTTTATTTAATTGATTCACATTTTTTTTTTTAGTCCCACCAGGGGACTTCACTACGCGATCTGATGATCGCATATATAATGCTTTGGTATACTTAGTATACCAAAGCATTATTGCCTGTCAGTGTAAAACTGACAGGCAATCTATTAGGTCATGCCTCCGGCATGGCCTAACAGGCATTTGCTGAAGGCAGACCTGGGGGTCTTTGTTAGGCCCCCGGCTGCCATGGAAACCCGACGGCGACCCGCGATTTCTTAGCGGGGGCGCCGATGGGGTGACAGAGGTAGCTCCCTCCCTCTGTCAAACACATTAGATGTCGCTCTCACTATTGACAGCGACATTTAATGCAGTGGCGTAACTACCGCCGTAGCAGCCGTAGCGACTGCTACAGGGCCCGCGGCATGAGGGGGCCCGTGTTGCCCGCCGGCACGGGCCCCCACCATGGCCGCAGGCTCCGCTAGCAGCCGCTATGACTTCTACAGCGGGACGCCACTGAACACTACGGCAGAGCAGGGAGGTATCTCCCCGCTCTGCCATTAAACAAAAGACATGTATGTATCCCCTATCCACAGGATAGGGGATACATGTGTGATCGCTGGCAGCAATAGGGAGAACGGGGGACTGAAAGTCCCCTGAAGTTCTCCATCACAATCCTCGGACTTCCGGGGTCTGTGTCGGCAGCTCCGTAGAAATGAATGGAGCGCCGGTCGCGCTTGTGCGCATGCGTGACCAGCGCTCCTTTCACTTTTATTGACCTGCCGACACAGATGCCGGAAGTCAGAGGTTAGTCATGGAGAAATTCAGGGGACTTTCAGTCCCCCATTCTCCCTATCAATGCCGTGATATCACACAACAAAAGTCATTAAAAAGTCATTGAAAAAACACTGCCACTGTGTATTTAATGCGTTGAAAGTCAAGATAAAGCCGGCTACATCTGTAGGGCGCACGATTAGAAAGTTCAAAACACGCATTGTAGAACACATTTCAGATACAAATACAAAAAAACACTAATGCCTCCCGGTGCAAAAAAACACTTCTTAGAAACACATAATGGTAATTTTTAAAGCTTATGGGGAAATGTATTAACCTTTCTACGCCAGTTTTCTAAAAGGGGGCTTCCCAAAAGGGGGCAAGGTGACAGCAGCACAACAAATTTATAATAATTTACACCTGGCGTAAACTATAGTCGAAATCTACACCTGCTAATAATTGGCAAAAATGTCACTATGTGGAGCGTAGCAAGGTAGAGGCCCATGCCAGGCTCCTCTCCGTCCCCTCTATCGGACAATTAAATAAAAAATGAATGCTCACCTCACCACTCCTCTTCTGGTCCCCTCATGTTCTCTCCGCAGCCTGCGGCTCAAACAATGCACTGATGACGTTGAGTGCTGTGTCGCATATAAAGGACCTGACGCTGCTCGGTGTCAGTGCATTGTATGGGCAGCAGGGAGCCTTAGGGGATCAAGGGGGAAGAAGAGAAGCAGAGAAAAGATTATACTTATTTTTTATTTTACATTATGTCTGATGGGTAGGGGGAATGGATGGAGCATGGTCGCGGTCGCTGCATAACGATTGTGGCGCACGAACGGCCGAAAGATGACACATTTAATAAATGTGTTGCATCTTACTGCAACTTTCTTTATATTAAGACTGGAATATGAAATGCCATCTTAATAAATTCCCCCCAATGTTTTTATGGCCTTGAACAAGTGAAGAAACCAGAGATGGGTAGATATTTGAGAAGACACTTCCTGAATAGGGAGGCGTTCTGCGATCTGCAGCTTCATACAAGATTCCCGAAGGGTCTTAATTGGAGGAATGATCTGTTATATGTTTACTTAAGCGGAATTCATACGACAGGGTTTCCCGGCCGGGTGCCGGCCGTTCATAAATCGGCCGGCACCCGGCTGCATTAGGAACAATAGACCCCTAATGGGGCTATTCACACGACCGATTTTTTGACGGGCCGGCAAAACCGGCCATCAAAAACTGGGACATGCCCTATTTTTGGCCGGGTGCCCGGCCGCCCGGCTCCCATAGAAGTCTATGGGATGGGGTAATACACGGCCATCACCGGAATGTGTCCCGAGTGATGGCCGGATCTACCGTCACTCGCGCACTCTCTCCTCCTCCTCACAGCGCAGAGTGCATGTGAGGAGGAGGAGGGTCTTTTTTTGCTCCCTGTAGGAGTCAGAATCCCCAATCCCCGGCCGGGGATTGGGGATTCCGCTACAGGAGAAGTGCGTGACTACACTGTCCATATATGGACACAGCGAAGTCACTCACTTCTTCAGCGGAATCCCCGACTCTATGGCCGGGGATTCCGCTACAGGAGAAGTGAGTGACTACACTGTCCATATATGGACACAGCGATGTCACTCACTTCTGCAGCGGAATCCCCGACGCTATGGCCGGGGATTCCGCTACAGGAGAAGTGAGTGACTACACTGTCCATATATTAAAACGGACAGGGAAAAAAACAGATGCAAATAGGGTCCAAATCGGCCGGTATAAACGGCAACACGGCCCGGAACGGAATCGGAACGGATGCAAACCGGCCGGGAAAATCGGCCAAAAACGGCCGACACTCGGTCCCGCCCGAGCCCGAGTGTCGGCCGGTAAAATCGGCCATTTTGCCTGGCCGGTTTGCATAAAGTTTTGCATCCGTTCCGGGCCGGGCAGATCTGGACAGTGACATCAGCGGCAACTCCTGAAGGGGAATCCCCATGTGTTCGGGGATTCCGCTTCAGGAGTTTCCCCTGATGTCACTGCCCAGATATGGACAGAGACATCAAGCGCTCTGTCCAGGAGCGGAATCCCCGAAAACACGGGGATTCCGCTCTTCAAGGAGCTAAAGTGGTGCTAGCACATAGCAGAGCGGGGAGATACCTCCCTGCTCTGCTATAGTGGCGTCGCTACAGTAGTAGCAGCCGCAGCAGCTGCTAACGGCGCCATGGAAGGTGTCGCCAGGCCAGGGCGCTTTTAAAACAAGCAGGGGAAGGGAGCCAGCGCAGCGCTCCCTTCCACCTGCTGTACACCCCGGCCCTGCCACACAGTGTACAGCGTACAGCCATTCGTCCGAATGGCATAAACTCCTCCTCCTCACATGCACTCTGCGCTGTGAGGAGGAGGAGGAGATAGAGCGCAAGCGACGGAAAACCCGGCCATCACTCGGGACACATTCCGGTGATGGCCGTGTATTACCCGGCCCCATAGACTTCTATGGGAGCCGGGCGGCCGGGTACCCGGCCGAAAACAGAGCATGTCCTATTTTTTGATGGCCGTCAAAAAATCGGTCGTGTGAATAGCCCCATTAGGGGTCTATTATTCCTAATGCAGCCGGGTGCCGGCCGATTTATGAACGGTCGGCACCCGGCCGGGAAACCCTGTCGTGTGAATGAGGCCATAATACACAATGTATATATCAACGACATAGCATAACAGTTATTTTCCTCTCATAATATGCAGTTTGACGATTTTAAGATGACGATTTGTTTTTAAAATATTGCATATTTAAATATGGTGCTAAACTCCTGTTAAATAAAGAAAGATTCAGCTTCTCCCCTACTGCACGAACTTGAGAATTTGCCTCTCTGGTCATGTGATCACAGGTCCTGCACACATAACACAACAGCACTACACAAACTATCTATGCAGTTTGGTCACTAGATGGCAGTAAAGCACTAAAATGATATACACAAACATGTTTACATAGGCGGCATACATGTTTACATAGGCGGCGCTCTTGGTGCTAAACTTGTAAATAAAAACACATCAAAAGAAACATAAACACATCAACTATCAATTTATAATCCATGCCCACCTGCGGCTGCTGCTACGCATATCCTCACCATTATGGTCGGACAGTCTGTAGGTGACAGTGGAGAGGATTATTTTCAGACAATTCTACACTGGTTTGGACTGGTTCACTGGTTTCCCAGTTTGATCGGCTGCATGTCTAAATTGAATTAAGAACCTCCTGAGCTCAGGACAAGGGGCAAATAACAGAAATAGTCCCAGAAAAAGTCTCTCTCCACCTGCAGCAAAGTAGACAAAGTGGTTTCCCCCATTCCTCACACTGGCCCCAGATGAAACTGCTATGGCAAAACTCCAGTTGGCGACATGTTGTCAGCAATCCTGTATTTAATAGAAGTGCATGTTCTGCACTGTGTGACCGAGGCCTAAATCTTTTCATGCATATTTTGAGCTTTTCTCCGTTTTTTTCAGGGACAGATTATACGATATGTACCAACGTGGTGTTTCCTTCGAGGATTCTTACTACATTTAAAAAACACAGGGGTATATGACCTGGACATCCACAGACCCTTCCCCCCCCTGCCCTTTCTCATTAGTTACAACTTGTCAATAAATATGTCCTCCTGTATAACATTATATATACGAGTAGGAAATGTCCCTACAAATTAGAAAAGATTTGGTCCCGATGGGTTAAGCTGAAAGAAACGGCTACGTAACTTGTAGCTCAAATGTGAAGGAAATCATTATCTATCCTTACAACTAAGGCTTCATTCACATCGGCGTTGGGACTCCGTTCATGGGTTCTGTCGGACCTTTCCGTCAGGGGAACCCATGAACGGACTCCAAACGGAAACCATAGGTTTCCGTTTGCATCACCATTGATTTTAATAGTGACGGATTCTGTGAAAATGGTTTCCGTTTATCACCGTTGTGTAAGGGTTCCGTTATTTTGACGGAATAAATACCGTAGTCAACTGTGCTATTCATTCTGTCAAAACTATGGAACCCTCACACAACGGTGATAAATGGAAACCATTTGCACCGAATCCGTCACCATTGAAATCCATGGTGATGCAAATTCCATTCATGGGTTCCTCTGACGGAAAGTTTCAACGGAACCCATGAACAGAGTCCTGACATAGATGTGAACGAAGCCTTAGATGAGGAAATGGACGCCTCTGTGTGACTGGTTGGGTTTGTTGGTTAAATAGAATTGAATGTGTTATTGTTTGCTTTTCATGCTTTGTAGTTTTTTGTCCGTTTTTTATTTTTTGCAAAATTATAAATTAAGCCTTTGAAAAATGAAAAAAAAAAATCGCTGGGAAATAGTTACCAATTTTCAGATTACTATTCAGATCACTAAAATTTTTATGCCAATTTAATAAAATGTGGTGAAAATCCACATGTGAACAGACTCTAATTGAAGCTGAAGGATCTCCAGCTCGTCTTGGTGGCCGTACAACTTATTTTTCCTTTTTGTACACAATCCCCCCCAGTACTATATTGTAAAGCTTAGACGCTGTTTTCTTATTTTCTCCTGTATGTATTCTGTCGTATTAGGCAATGTGAGCATTGTGTATTTTTTATATGGTTCCCATTAGTGGAATGAAGGGAAAACTTTTCCATAAGGGAGAGATGTGGGAAGGTTTTTCCCGCTTTCCTTTGATGGGATCAGATACAACAGCGATCAAACTGACCTGACAATACAAGCACGTGATACAGCCTGGAAGGGAGAACATCAGTATATTGTAAAGGTTTTTTTTTGTTTTTTTATGTTTTGTGGCCATATAAACCCATTTAAATGTTCCTGGAAAATTCTTTGAAATATGTAGTAAATTTCATTTAGTGTTAAGTACACCGTATTATTAGGGCGCTGTACTACAGCAGTATTGTATTGTATTGTATTGTATGGTGCTAATATTGTCTGACACTTATTTTGGCTCCCAGCAGTGTGTTCGGTCTGGGACTTGCGGCCGAAGTACGTTCCGTCCATTACGGACGTAATGTGCTCGTGTGAATCCAGCCTTACTCTCGTCAGACTTTCCTCTATTCAAATTTAATTTCTCTAACGGCAAAAGAGAGAAAATCTCAACATATTCATCACGCCAAATACGATCTCTAATCTCTGTCTTAAGGGAGCCCTCAAAACAAACATTTGGCTGACCGAACCCCATGCAGTTGAACCTCAACAGGAGCGCCAGACACACCATCACGCCCAGTGACTTTAGAACCTAGCGCAACAGCCTCAGATACCGAACCGTACCAAGCCGCCACAGGAAAAGGAGCAAGAGGGACCACAGGTGGTGGGACCTCACGCTGCACCAAAGCCTCTCTAACACCAGCTAATAATTGAGCCTCCCATATCAGACACAGTCAAGCTGGGGGGCTCCTGACTATGGTGTGAGCAGGGCTCAGGAAGCCTTGACCTTCTAGCTAGTCTTGACTTGGGGATTAGCGGCATATCCCTGAGCACCCCTGATGGTAAGTCTGTAACTTAACCTTTACCTAACAATGTCCACCACCCCAGTCTCTTCTGTTCCATGGGAGGTTTCTGTCCTCCCTGAGGTCACCTCAGGAGCAGGACGTATGTTACGTCCATGGCCGGGGGTCGTCGTTCTGACTTACCCCTTGACGATCCCGGCCATGGACGCCTCTCTTCTCTGCGTGTACTCCCTCCAGGGAGACGCCGGCACTCTCTTCCGGGTCCTCGGACTGTGTACCGCAGGGTGCGCGCGCACGCGCGTGCACGGCCTTAAAGGGCCAGTACGCATCCAGCTGCCTTACATCAATTATCAGCCCAAATGGCTGCTGGACTATAATAAGGGGCCCTGCCCACTGGTTCCTTGCATGAGCGTTGTTGTATACCCTAGTCTGTATTCCGTGCTATCGTTACCTGCAATGAAAGTCAAGTCGTGTCTTCCCGCTGCATCCGAGACGTCACCTGCTGTGAAAGTCAAGTCGTGTCCCTGCCACTGTCTACATTGCCTCAGGTACCCGTTCAGAACTATAGACATTGTTTTGTACCTTGTTGGCCAGCTGCTACCCCGCTACGCGGTACGGCCCTGTGGGTCCACACCCCGCGCCGTGACAACGTAGAAGAATATTTATCACCGCTTAACTGCAGTAAATCTGCTCAATCTTTATTAAAACCATAAAGAAGTACAAAATGTTAAAAAAAAATGCAGCTCACCAAAAGACAATTAGGAAACAATGTAAGCGTCGTCTTTACCAAATCTGTACATTTATCAATAAGAAAGGTTAAAACAACAAGCAATAGACAGACGACAATTAAAGAGACAGAAGAAAAAAATGGAATGGTCGGGCACTAAAGCGAGGTAGCAGAGTGGAGGGAGTTAGCGGTCAACTACTCAGAAAATGCCTGAGATTACTTCAACAATCGGCAGAGTTGCTGGATTCTGAATATCAGTGAATGTGGCCAAACATTTAGAATTGTACCGGGGAATTGTAGACTTCCAATGTCTAGGCAAAACCTAGTCTGAATAAATGGAGGAGAACCTTCTTCTGGAAAGAAATAGATCTGGAGAGAATGGAGATGAGAGGGCATGTTCAAAGAGAGCATTTATTGCCAACCAAAATGGTGCGATGTGCCTACAATCCCATCAGATGTCAGTAAGCGTACCTACCATTCCCCCACAGCTCCAACATGTCTCCAAACACTCCATGGGTAATGCCCATGGAGGACCACCAGGACTCCTGAACCAACATGTATGTAAAAGTTTTTCTAGTTTTGCACAATAAAAACACTTTTTAAGTTTTTTTACAAAATAATTTGTTTTTGTGACGCTGCATTCGAAGATGAACTGCATAGTTTTTCAACTAATCTGGTCCCCATGGCAGAAATATGTCTTTCCATCTGGCACCTCCAGCAGACTCCTTTCAGTCTAGTTTGATTTCTTTTACCTCAGAGTTCCTCTTTTTCCCTTTTTTTAATTTCTTCTCCCCCTTTTTTTTAACTATTTCTAACAGGGGCTGTGCAGGATTAGAAAAATATGGCTGCTTTCTTCCAAAAACTGCACCACACCTACCCACAGGTTGTATTTGGTATTGCAGGTTTGCTCCATTGAAGTGAATGGTAATGAGCTGTAATACCACACACAACCTATGGACAGGTGTGGTGCTGGTTTTTGGAGAAAGCAGACAAGTTATCTTATCCTGGACAACCCTTTGTCATGGATTGTTCTTGTGCGGAGATCTTCCCTGCATTATCCCTTTTCCTTTATGGCCACTGATATGTTCTATTCAGCTTTATGGCCTCTGTGGTAAGTACACTGCCAGTCATTAAATGGTTAACACTTCAGACCACTGTGGGTGATGTCACAATGAACGAGGCGGCAGTGGTAAGAAACTCCTGTAGTAATGATGATGAATGCGCTGATGTCATAAACACAAATGTTTATGACATAAAGAAGATTCCATATTAGAAGGTTTTACTGCCACATTCAGCGCCATATTGGATGGGACTGAGGACCTTGAGCTTGACTTCCCCACCAATGCCGACCTGATGTCACTTGTAGGTTCTAGCAGGGAATCCCTTCACCCAAGAGCACTTCTTCATCACAGTGATGCCATCCTCTTCATATGGGTTGTCTGTAATAGAGGGGGTTTTCCAGCAGGAGATTCCGCCCTATTAGCCGCAGCGGAGGCAGGTGCTACAAGGAGGCATCTGCAGGACCTGTCTCAACCGAGCATCGCCCATTCATTTTAATGGGTGCCCAGGAAGAGAGATATCCGCCTAGCCAACAAGATCAGCCGATTTATGTGTTTTATGTCCTCGTTCATTGTAATGTCTTTCCTTGAAAATCTGAGAAAATGTACAAATTCTGTTACAAATTATATTTTGGCACCTTCTAAGCCCAGAAGAAGGGCAAACCTCCAGCCATGGTTTTCCTAGAGGTTTCCCCCACAGGGGTTTTTTCCTTTCCTGCGTGCTGGAGGGTGACTCTTCGTGAGTCGGAGGTTTGCCATTTTAGGTTTGGTCATATAATATAATATAATAAAAGTATTGACCATTTAACACCCAATTATAATGTTTTGTGTCTTTATTTTGCATGACTTGGGGTAAGTCGAGTGATGTATGTGTATGCAAATTACACTTACCTATATATCTGTTCCCCATTCATAACCCACACCTTTCTCTCAAGAAGACTCGACACCGAGGGTTTGGATAAAGTGGCCACAGCAGCCATTTTATTAAGAAATTAATATAAAAGTTAGTTAACTCAATTAACCATAAATAAATAATATCCATATTATTTATTAACAAAAACAATAATAAATCAATAATGCACGAACCATAAATAACACGTCACACACCACTGACAAAAAAACATTAACACATAGACTAGGATAAGTCCTTGGAGCTATCATTAACTTTTTATGTTACCGGCTATCTGCCCCACCATTTTACCCCCATCCGTAAAAACCCGGCTCAGAGGCACCAATATTCCTGGCAGATGCCGTAAGGGAACTGCCACCTCTCCCAAGGGATAACACCCTAAGGAAACCGCAATATCCAACCGCCTTTCATCTTTAAAACCCGGGGGAATCCATACCCACGATGCATTCCCCCCATAATTATTTGTCTACCTCCAAGGACTCCCCAGCCACAGCGAACAGGCCTTGACCCCCTCATGACTTGCCTAAGTAGAGTCGTGTGTTAATAATGAGCCTTCACTTATCCCTTCTTTTCCCTCCACCCCTACCTTTGAGAAAAGACACGTGACACCGAGGTTGGGTGTGAAATGGCCACAGCAGCCGTTTATTAATTTTCACAGTTTTGTAAAATGCAATTTAAAATCCGAAACATTCGGATAACTAATTAGGAATCCAACCAGAGAATTCCTCCTAATAATTCACATGACCCAACATGGGTCATAATCATAAATAACAATTAAACGTTAACATTAATCCGAGCAGGGGAAGACCTTGAAGCCATTTTAGATATTCCTTTTATACCTCGAGTTAGCCATCTGCAACACCACCAAGACATTACCTCCAGCCGTAAACCAGCTCGGAAGCACCGCTCACCTCTGCAGATGGCTCCAACCACCAGAAGACCACTTCAAAGGGATAACACCCTATGAAGTCTTCAACCATGTACCTTTTTTGGGGGACGCATACCCCCGATGCGACCCCCCCACCATTTCGTACTGACCGACCTCAAGGACTCCCCCCGCCACAGCGAAACAGGCCTTGACCACCTTAAGCCTGTGAGTTCCGCCACACCACCACCGCCCTTTCAATTCCCTCTGCTATTGCCAGACTCCACAGATCAATCCCAACCTCGGTCAAATGAACCCCATCACTCCTCCAGTAGTTCCCCACTCCTGACTCCAAATCCCTGTGCCGCACACAAATGCCCCCATTCTTGGCCACAAAACGGGACACCACCCGATTAACTTTGATGCGAGCCTTATTGACCCTCTCCACTGACCTAGCCAGCCGCCATTGCTTCCTTGGAACAATGTCCGACCACACTATTACTAAACCGGGATAAGAAACCCACAAACACAACATATCGTGTTTGATATCCCGCACCAACTCCCGAAAGGGGCGGACCCCCAAATCATTCCCACCCACGTGCAACACCAAAACTTCTGGAACCCTATCCAGCCGAGAGTATGTCTGGAATTCCGCCAACACCCTGCTCCACAACATACCTCTAAATCCCAGCCAATGCAAAACCGCGTCTTGCCGCGGAATGCGCAACTGGCGACCGTCAGGGCGGACGTCCGCCCTCAAAGCCCCCCAATGCACGTAAGAGTGGCCCAACAACCATACAAGACATGGAAGCTGATCTGAAATGAAAAGAAAGTTAGATATAAGCACACAAACGTTTTTTAGCCCCTGCCAACATGACTCATAACAACTGGGGGCGCATGTAGGACCTAAACCTATTGGACTCCCAACGACCGATGCGCCGCACCCCTTCATCATCCAGCCCCCAGCGCCCCGCCTCATTTGCTGCGCCAATCCTGAAGGAATGAGAAGAGTAAGGACCCACCACGACACCGACCGCCGCCAAGCATTTCTTAAATACGGCGCCAAATTGAAATCTAGACAAAAATGACCCATCCTCGTGACATAGCAACGGCAACTCGGGAGACCCCACCTGTGGCTTAAAAGCACGCATGCAAACGACCGGGCACATCGCCGATCCCGGGAGGGCGAACAAAACTATCCGCTTTCCTTTTCCCAGTTGGTCAGTTTTCGACCGCCGCAACCATACCTCGAGCCGATCCACATATAGACTCACCTCCCCCAGTCTCAACCCCCCTGCCCGCTTGGTACTAGGTGAAACCAGCTCGCAAATTCTAAGAGCCCCAAAGAACGCTAGAGAACATGCTAACTGAAACAACTCCCCTTCGGACGAAGAATGACAGACAGATCCTAGCGATACGCCCAAAGTCATGAGAAGAGAAAACGACACTGGCCTTCTACAATCCGCTTCGACCCTACCTCGGCGCAGACCCTTTAAAGCCTGTACCACTAAGAATTCTTTGGATACATCCCGAAAGCCCTGTAACTTAAAACCAAAAGCCAACGCAGAAATGAAACGATTCACCTTTGCCAACGAAAACCCCGCCTCCCAGGCATCCCCCAACCAGTGCAAAAGTGCCACCAACCTGTCTCGATCCGTGCTGATGTCACCCAACTCCCTTACCCACTCATCCCACTGCTTCCAACAAGCAGAATAAGCACTCCACGTTGTGCGCGCCAACGACCTTTCCACCAACTGCTCTACGGGACCGAGACCAGATCCCAGAGATGTTCCGGACAAGCCAAACCGAGACGGTCCGCTCCCGGTGCCAACTGCCGAAATCGGTCCCACTGCGAGCGAGAAAGAGAATCAGCAATACAATTCCGTACCCCCGGCACATGCACCGCCACCACCCACGCGTTCAAAGACAAGCACACCAAGACTAAATGTCGCAACAGCTGAACTACCGGAGGAGAGGATGCAGTAATGTTATTAATGGCCAGCACCACCCCCATGTTGTCGCAGTAAAAACTAACCTTCTTATCCCTGAGCCTGTCCCCCCAAATGGTCGCCGCAACCACGATAGGGAACAGCTCGAGCAGGGCCAGATTCCGCGTGAGTCCGCTGGACACCCAGCTAGCCGGCCATTGACCTGCACACCACGGACCACCCCCGTACGCTCCAAACCAGCCGCATCCGTAAAAATATTTAAGTCACTCGTATCCTGCGCTGGAGCCATCCATAGCGAGCGACCGTTATACTGACCCAAAAATTCATCCCAGACCTGCAGATCAGCCCGATGCTCCTCCTTGAGCCGCACAAAATGATGTGGCGCACGAACCCCCGCTGTCGCAGCCGCCAAACGTCTACTAAAAACCCTCCCCATTGGCATAATCCGGCAAGCGAAATTCAACTTCCCCAGCGACGACTGGAGATCGCGCAACGTAATTTTCTTTAACCTACAAGCCCGGCGTACTTCCTGACTCAACGACCCTAGCTTATCCGCAGGAAGACGACACTCCACGCACAAGAAATCATCCAAGTAATGTATCAAAGAGTCGACCCCGGCTACTCCCTTCGTCACCCATTCCACTAAGCTACTAAACGCCTCGAAATACGCGCAAGAAAGGGAACACCCCATCGGAAGACACCTATCCACGTAAAAAGCCCCATTCCAAAAACAACCCAACAACCGTTGGTTTTCTGGATGAACTGGCAACAACCGGAAAGCCGCCTCAATGTCGGTTTTCGCTAACAGCGCGCCGGGGCCCGCAGCGTGAACTAGCCCCACCGCCTTGTCGAATGATGTATACACTACGGAGCATAACTCGTGATCAATCCCATCATTTACAGACGCACCCTTTGGAAACGATAAATGCTGGATTAAACGAAATTTCCGGGGCTCCCGCTTTGGCACAATACCCAATGGGGACACCACTAAATTCTTTATTGGCGGATCAACAAAAGTCCCCGCCATGCGACCCAACGAAAACTCTTTAAACAGTTTTTCCGACACGACCTCGGCGTGCAAGTAAGCCGACTTAAGATTCCGCCGCGTAACCGGGACCTCATAAGGAGGCGGAGGAATAATGAAACCAACACAAAACCCTTCGTAAATTAACTTGGCCGCAGCGCTATCCGGATACTCATTTAGATACGGGGCCATCCTTTCCACCCTCACCGGCGACACCCCCTTGACTAGCCGAGGAGGACTGGTTCCCTGACCGCTTCTTCCGCATACATTTTGCAGCCCCGTGGGATGAACCATTACATTCTGAACACACGTGCTTGAACTTACACGTGGCCCCAAACTTACACTGGCCATCGTTAAATTGCCAGCAGAATCCCAATTTCGCCCCTGAACCTTGACCGGCCTGGCTGGACTGACCTCCTTGGCCGACGCTCCCGGGAAAGGACTGCTTAACCGGCGCCGTAACCCTTAACCAGAGCGCAATATCCTTCTGGTCCCACCGAATCGCCGGCCGAACCGCTTTTCGCTGCCGGAATTGCTCGTCATATCTTAACCACGCCTGCCCCCCGTACGCCCTGTGAGCCTCCCCAATGGCATCAAAATAGCAAAACAACGCCGAACAATTTTCCGGCGCCTTCTCCCCGATCACGCTGGCTAATATGGCAAACGCCTGCGACCAATTGACGAACGTCTGCGGGATAAGCCTATACCGCCAACGTTCCTCCTCCTTCTTACTCTCGTCCCGCTTGCTTTTATCCAAGTTGAATTTAGCAAGCGGCAAGAGAGAAAAAATCTCGACATATTCGTCCTTCCAGATCCGCTCACGAACCTCCTGCTTTAAATGCGCCCCCAACGGACCTTCGAAGCAAACATACACCTCCCCGCGAGCACGATCATCAATACACACCCTATCGCCATCTTTCTGGGCCTCGGTCTGCACTGATACCGCGACCGCCTCCTTAGTCGCCACCACCATCCCGGGACGTGGCTGTAACGATCCCACCTCCCAGGGGCCTTCCAAACTACCGCCGGTGACACTGCCGTAACTACTGGCGCCGCCGCCCTATCAAGATGCCCGACCAGCTACCACAAGCAACCCACTAAATCCGCTAAACCCGCGCCGTCGCGCCCGACCGCGCCGCTACCGGCATCCGATGCTACGCTTGCTGCCCCCCCACTGACACCCGACATAAAAATCGCAGGATATGGCAAAGACGGAGTTATGCACTCACCGGGCTGCCCAGGCGCTGTATTCCCGTCAGCCGGACCATCCTGACCTCGCCGAAAATCGTCCAGTTCGCCTTCTTCCAGATCCTCTCTCGCAGGCGACTGGCCATCCCACCGACATCTCCTACACGGGGACAACGACGCGCTGACAGATGGGCCGGCAACCTGCCGCCCGACCGCGGGGACCCAGACTTCTGACCGGACCTGTTGTCTCATCGCCGCTGCAGCTCTAGGCGTCCTTCTTGACGGTCTCGATGAAGCCTGCCCCCTGGCCGGAACATCACCATGCGGGGCGACCGTAGATTGTTCTCCAATTCTTGCATCTGATGGGGGAGGGGTGACAGGGAGCCCGGCCTGAGACTCCCTGTTTACCACCGGACCTCGTCGCGGCTGGGGATTCCTGCCAGGACGCAGGGCCTGGGAAGAGGCGGCCCTCCCAGCTGCCTGGCCTGCAGCGTCGTTTGTCGGGCACATCCTGCGACGCCGAGTCCGCGGGACCACCTCAGGGCTGAGGCGTTCTGGAGGGCGGGAACGCCGGGAGGGACGGGGAGACCCGGCCTGAGCCACCGTCGCCCCCAACGACGCTCTCTGCCTCATCCGAGCAGGAGCGGGTGTTGCCAAGTCGTCCCCCTGCGCAACAGACGTCGTCTGCGCAACAGACCTCGGGCGCCGGTGCCTGACGTGGCGATGAGTCGGCCCCCGGGATTCTTGTCAGTGCAGCCACGGTCTCCTCTAACCAGTCGGGACCGTGGAATGCAGCTGCCGCACGCAGCTGCTCAAGTATGCCGACCTCCAACATGGCAGGTCAGCACGGAGCGGGACAACAGTGGGAGCTCTAAAAATTACTTGCTGCTTCTCCCGCTGCTTCCGGCTCAATGCCGAAAACAGCGGGAAGCCCAGTAACGTCCCCTAACTCCTCCCTACCTCTCATCTACCTCCCCCTACATCTCCTTTCTAGTTAAACCTTTACCTCCTAGGTCCTGTCATGTAGGCTTCCCCTGAAGCCCTGCGGGCTGCGTCCAGCCTCTTCTAGCCTGAGAGTCCCGCCACAACAAAATAGCCCTCTCAATGCCATCCTGCAAGCCCAAGCACCACAAATCCGTTCCCACATCATTCAGGTTAACACCATCTGCACTCCAATACGCTCCACCTTCCAAGTCCCAGTGCCGAACACATATGCCAGGATTCCACGCAACAAATGCAGACACCGCCCTGTTAACTTTTATCCTGGCTTTGTCGATCCGCTCCACCGACCGTGCCAAACGCCAGCATTTTCTAGGCACAATATCCGACCACACAGTGATCAAGTTCGGGTACAACGACCACAGTTGCAACAGATCATGTTTTATGTCCCGAACCAACTCACAGAACGGGCGGGCCCCAGTAGATATTGCCCCCACTGAAAAAACATTCTCACCTGTCCCCGTTGCCGCGCTGTCCTCCAGCGATGCAGGACTGGACAGAGACCAGTCATCCTCCAGCAAAACGCGCAGTCTGCATTATGACGTCATTGCGCCGACTGAGTCATTGCTAAAGCGCTAAACGGCTAGCCAGGGAACTAATAGTACCCTGTCTCGCCAGCGCTAGAGTAATTAATTGTCCCGCTTCACCCTGTTAATCCGAACCAGCTACAATTTTAACAACCGTTTCAGGAGAATCGGGGTGAACTGGGCTCCCTGTCAGCCTCGGGCCCTGGGCACTTGCCCAGATTGCACCTATTAAAATGCACCCCTGATTGCATCCAACCTACAGATGTAAGTAGGAGAGTATTTCTCCCGAGTACCTGCAGAATTCATTCTTGAGGTCTCTGGCATCCTGCATTCTCTATCGAACCAACAGTCTCTTTCACAGAATAGTCACCACTCTGGAATGGCATCCAGCTCACCCCAACACCGTGGCTGTCGGGTTAAGAGACGGGGACATTACTTTGTGGGACTACGAGGAGCAAAATAACACCTTGACAATACAACGACCATACAATGAACGAACAACATAAAATGCTTAATTCGGTTGACCTGGTTGACTAGGGGGATTTCTTCCTTGGCACCCATTAAAATTAATGGGCGATCCACTTAATGCACGGATGATACGCGTCCTCCAGAAGGGTCCTCCAGATGCCGCCTTGTAGCATCTGTCTCCGCTCTGGCTAATAGAGGGGGATCTTCTGCTGTAACTAACAGAATTTGTACATTTTACCAAATTACCAATGAACGACAATACAATGAACAAAAAACATAAAACACATAATTCAGCTGATCTGGTTGGCTAGGCGGATTTCTACTTTCTCAATTGGCACCCATTAAAATGAATGGACGATCCACGTAATGCACGGATGAGACGGGTACTCCAGAGGGGTCCTCCAGATGCCTCCTTGTAGCATCTGTCTCCGTTCTGGCTAATAGAGGGGGATCTCCTGCTGGAATGAAAATAATTTGTAAATTTTACCAGATTTACAATGAAAGACAATACAATGAACGAACAACATAAAATGCTTAATTTGGCTGACCTGGTTGGCTAGATGGATTTCTACGTTGGCATCCATTAAAATGAATTGGCGATACACGTAATGCACAAATGAGATGGGTCCTCCAGAGGGGTCCTCCAGATAACTCCTTGTAGCATCTGTCTCCGCTCTGGCTAATAGAGGGGGATCTACTGCTGGAATGAATAGAATTTGTACATTTTACCAGATTTACAATGAACGACAATACAATGAACGAACAATAATAATGGCAAGAGCAGTGAAGTTTAAGAAGTGCATTGCAGTTTCCCATTTAGTTGAGGTGAGTGCAGGAAAGGATTTTCTCACTTGGTATTTTTCAGATCCGTTTGTTATCAGTGGTTCTCCAGTAGACCATAGTGGTGGAAGAAATCAGCCCCCATGAAATACAAGTAAATTATCATACTTGATCATCAGTATGTCGTATAGATTGTCGGTTGGATTAGGTTTTTCGGGTGCTTGTCTCCCTTCTGATCTCTACAGTGCATTTCAAGTGTCAAGTCCCCTGTCTATTTTCACTGAAGATCGCTAGGAACTTGTTTACTCTGATAATTATTTGTACACCAATTTGACTATAGTATATATAGTTATTTGCCAATATGTATTATGCTAAAATGCTCTTAATGGGGGGGTGTCTTGCTTTACTGTTTTTTATTATCATAGTTAAAGATGGCAACTGAGTTTGCTACAATAAATATTTTGATCTAAATATGAACGCCTGTAACCCATGTCATGGTTTCATTGTCTTGCAAGTCCCTACACTAACCAATAAAAACGAAAAAAATAATTACCTAACAGGAACAACAATATAAAACTTCACACACGGCATCTCTAGCAGATAGAGTCCTGCTGCCAGGGCACTGCACTCTCAGGGCTCATGAAATAATTTGCAAAGAATTCCTGGATTCTGAGGCCAGATGTTCCTGTTCTTCTTTACGTTGTGTCGTTCAAAGTCAATTCTCCAGTGGCCATGTGATGTTCCACGTCGCCATCACCTGTTTAGTTGTACATCCGTGTGAAGTTGTGCAGGATGCCACAGGCTTTGATGACGTGATTTGCATTGTCTGCATCCATCTGGATTGTCGACATGAACACGCTCCATTTATTTGACAGAATACCGAAGGCACACTCCACATAGCGATGAGCCCTGGTTAGCCTATAACTGAAAATGCGCCTCCGTCGTCTAAACCTTGGCTAGGAAAGGGCGCATAACATGGGTGGAGCGTCCAAAGGCCTTATCGGCTACGATTACAAATGGTGCTGGGGGTCCAGAAGATCCAGGCAGTAGGCGGGGTTCAGGGATGCATAGCTGGTTGCTTAGAAGTTGCTGACCTATTCTGGAAGACCTGAAAATGCCATCATCCGCAGTGCTACCATAAGAACCGATGTCTACAATTACAAACTGTATTGACTGTCAGCCGAGGCCAACAGCACTACCGAGAAATACTGTTTGTAATTGTAAAATCGTGACCCCGAGTCTGGTGGCTTCTTCACCTGGATATGTTTTCCATCCAGCGGCCCAATACTGTTTGGGAATTGTTCGTTGTCTATGAACCCATCAGCTATACTTATCCACAATTCTGTTGTGGGTTGAGGCATCACGGTATCTTTGAGTTTCCGCTAGATCAGCTCAGAGGTGGACCTGATAATTCCTGAAATGGTCGACGTCTCCAATAGGAATTAAAAATGAAGGGACGCAAACTAATTTCCAGTGGTTAGGAATCTGAAGAGAAAAGATCAAAAAATAGATTCATTACAAAAACTATGCTCTGTGAGAATATCAACTGTGCAAATTAAATAAAAAATGATTTTTTTGGAAAATGGACTTTGTGGCCTTCACAATACATTTGCAAGCTAACATGTTGGTAAAGGAGGCATTTATACTGATAATTGGTAATTGTATCAGGCATTTTACCATAGTTCTAGCCTAGGCTAACAGGACAGATTATTTTGAAACACAGACAGTATGTATTCTTATCTCAGGGTAACGATGAGCCATTCCTCGGGTGAAGCGCTGCATTGCATTTTCGCATTCTGGAAAGTTAGTCCAGAACGCAGCTCCTTCAGCAGCCGATCAAATGTTGCGACTGACATCCGACAGAAGGAATTAAATTTCGCCCGATGCAGCCGCAGGTCCTCATACAGGGTGTGGAAGTGCCCTTTGGAAGCACACAAAGCCTTCTTCCCTTCCTGGGTTCTTCCTCCACCATCTGGCGTTGCTCTCCAGTTGTGCGAGAATATGTCAGGTCCGTATTTCAGGGTGGCTTCCTTCCCCCTGTTATTTCACACCGAATAAGCACCTCTGTAAATTGAAAGCTGAAGACATGCCTGGAAAGAAGTAAACCAGTCAGAGATGTTGGTACACAGCTTTCCCCAGATCAGACAGGAAGCGAACTGACTTTATTCAGAACAAAGAAACACAGGAAAAGACACATGCCCCCTCCCTAGGGATGTGGGAGTGCCCAAGCCCCCACCGGCTTCTCAGCTGCAAGTTCTCAGACTTACTCTTCTTGCATTCCAGGGGGCGGTGTCTTCCATAGGTGTGTCCGACATAAACAAAGAACTTGTTATATATATCAGCATATTACACAAAGAACTGAAATGTATATACATATGTGTGAGGATAATATTTTTCAAACAATATACATGGTAATGATCCCTGACAAGATCAGCCACATTTTTAGAACATAGTCCATAGCTTTGGATGTCCAGTTCCAACGAAAAAAGTAGTCTAAATCCAAACAGACCAAGCACAGGAATCAGAGAAAGCTCTCTATGCTGTAACGGCAATAGAAAATGGCGATTTCTGACCATGTGACTTCCTGTGGGTGTTCCCAGAGGGTTGGGACCAAAATTGTGACAAAAAGTCCTCCTTCTGTTTTTTGCGCGCATATAAAACACGTGTCATATGCACACACACGAAAGCACAACGGAGACACTCACGCGTGTATAATGCATCGTTTTTTGTACATGCAAATCGGACACGCTCGTGGGAATGTAGCCTAAGTTCCCTGAGCCTGCCCAGTGTAAACAGCGAAGTTGACAAGTGAGCTGCATATAACATGATGTGTCCTTATTTGTAAGCTCTAGTAGCTAGTGTGAAAACTGGAATATTTCAATAATGATTTTAACATTATGTAATTTTCCGATGATACATTCCCCTGAAGTTGTTAAACTACACCTCTGACAGGTAACATGTCAGAATTTTTTATCAGAGGAAGTCTGGGCTTTGAGAGTCCCATTGTTAACTAGAATAAAGCTATTTGGCTACTGCCAGAACTTTTGATTCCGTTCTAAAAAACGGAAACCTAGCGGACGGAGAAAAACGGAAAGCAACTGATACAAAAGAATTACCATTGAAATCAATGGTAATTCTAACGGAATTGTTGCTTTCCGTTTAATGTGTCAATCCTCTCTTTCTCTGACGGAAGAGAGTTAAACTTATAGTAACGGTATTGTGAACTTGGCCTTAGGGTATGTTCATACGGCTTATGTGTGAAAAATACGAGGCTGATTTCAAGAAAAATCAGCCTCTGAAAACCAGACACGTTGAAGCAGATTTTCCTAGTGGTTTTGAAGTGGTTTTTAACCCCTAGGCGCACTAGAACGCAACTGTACGTCCATGTGGCCAGTGTCTTAGCGCACAGGGACGTACAGTTACTGCGTGGTTCCCGGTGCACACTGTCGGCTTCAGTGTGCACCAGGAATCGGGAGGCCAGCTGTCCCTGACAGCTGACACTCCACTGTATGCCGATCAGCGGCTTATTTCCACTGATTTCGGCAATTAACCCCTTGATTGCGGTGATCAATTGCAATCACCGCATTCAGGGGTTTCTAGCTCATCGGCAGACCTCACAATGAAATCGTGAGGTTTGCAGATGGCTAGCATGGCGATCGGAGGCCAAATAATGGCCTCCGTGTCTGCCATGTACGAAAGCCGATCAGGATCAGCCTCCTGATAGACTTCCTGTCAGGGTGACAGGATGTCACTGCCGTTCGCAATGCACACCGTCGATGAGTGTCGGCGACAGTGTCGGCGACAGTGTGCATCGAGAACCGGGAGGTCAGCTGTCCCTGACAGCTGACACTCCACTAGTTGCCGATCAGCGGCTCATTGCCGCTGATTTCGGCAATTAACCCGTTACATGCGGGGCTCGATTGCGATCTCCGCATGTACAGGGTTTGTAGCACATCAGCAGCCCCCATGCAATTGTGGGGGCTGCTGATGCTTGTGATGGCACCCGGGGGCCAGACAACGGCCCCCGGGTCTGCCATGTATGCAAGCCTATAAGGATCAGCCTCTGTGACGTCACACTGACAGTTGGAATAAGTTACACTACCTAGGTAGTGTAATGTATTCTAGCAGCGATCAGAGCTGCATGTAAAAAAAGAAAGTGTAAAAAGTAAAGAACAAATAAAAAAAAAAAAGTTAATAAAAATGTTTTACAAAAGTGTAAAAATAAAAGATTTTTTTTTCCTATAATAAGTCTCTTATTATAGGGAAAAAATGAAACCGTTAAAAAAACAGTACACATACTTGGTATCACCGCGTTCGTAACGACCCAATCTATAAAACTATAATCTTATTTTTACCGCACGGTGAACGCCGCAAAAAAAAATAAACTAAAAACAATGCCAGAATCACTATTTTTTGGTCACCACCCCTCCCAAAATATAGAATAAAAAGTGATCAAAAAGTCGCATGTACCCGAAAATAGTACCAATAAAAACTACAACCTGTCCCGCAAAAAACAAGCCCTAACACCGCTTTTTTGACTGAAAAATAAAAAAGTTACGGCTCTCAGAATATGGTGACACAGAAAATAATTATTTTATAAAGAAGTGATTTTATTGTGCAAACGCTGCAAAACATAAAAAAACTATATACATATGGTATCGCCGTAATCGTACCGACCCGCAGGATAAAGTAAAATTGTCATTTATAGCGCATTATGAACGCCGTAAGAAATAAAGAATTTAAAACGCCAAAATCACTGTTTTTGGCCACCAAAGCTCTAAATAAAATGTAATAAAAAGTGATCAAAAATTTGCATCTACCAAAAAATGGTACCAATAAAAACTACAGCTCGTCCTGCCAAAATTAAGCCCTCACCCCGCTCAATTCATGGAAAAATAAAAAAGTTATGGCGTTTGGAAGGCGGGGAGTGAAAAACTAAAATGGAAAAGCAAAAAAGGATCAGTCCTGCAAAGGTTAATTAATTTCTATTAAAAAAATTAATTATTACCACATGTGGGGTATTGTTATACTCGGGAGAGATTGCGTTACAAATTTAGGGCGACTTTTTCTCCTTTATGCCTTGTGAAAATGAAAAAATTCAACATTTTAGTGGACAAAAATGTTTATATTCATTTTCACGGCCTAATTCTACTAAATTCTGCAAAAGACCTGTGTGGTATAAATGCTTACTAAACCCCTAGAAAAATTCCTTGAGGGGTCTAGTTTGCAAAATAGGGTCACTTTTGGGGTGTTTCCACTATTTTGTTCCCTCCAGGGGGTTGCAATCGTGACATGGCACTAAAAACCAATCCAGCAAAATCTGTGCTCCAAAATCCAAATGGCGCTCCCTCCCTTCTGAGCGCTGCCGTGGGTCCAAACAGCAGTTTATTACCACATATGGGGCATTTCCGTAATCGGGAGAAGATACTTTACAAATGATGGGGTGAATTTTCTTCTTTATTCCATGTAAATATTAAAAATGTCTATCTTATTTCAGAAAAAAAGTCGATTTTCATTTTCACAGACTAACTCCAATAAATATAGCAAAATACCTGTGGGGTCAAAGTGCTAACTATACCCCTATATAAATTCCTTGAGGGGTCTAGTTTCCAAAATGGGGTAACTTTGGGGGAGTTTCCACTGTTTTGGCACCACAAGACCTCTTCAAACTCGACATGGTGCCTAAAATATCATCTAAAAATAAGCAGGCCCCAAAATCCACTAGGTGCTCCTTTGCTTCGGAGGCCGGTGTTTCGGTCCATTACCGCACTAGGGCCACATGTGGGATATTTCTAAAAACTGCAGGACCTGGGAAATAAATATTGAGTTGTATTTCTCTGGTAAAACCTTCTGTGTTACACAATTTTTTTATTACGAATGAATTTCGCCAAAAAAAACAGAAATTTGTAAATTTCCCCTCTACTTTGCTTTATTTCCTGTGAAATGCCTAAAGGGTTAAAATACTTTCTGAATGCTGTTTTGAATTCTTTGAGGGGTGCAGTTTTTAAAATGGGGTGATTTATTGGGGTATTCTAATATACAAGGCCCTCAAAACCACTTCAGAACTGAACTGGCCCCTGTAAAAATCGCCTTTTGAATTTTTCTTGAAAATGTGAGAAATTGCAGCTAAAGTTCTAAGCCTTGTAACGTCCTAGAAAAATAAAAGGATGTTCAAAAAACGATGCAAATATAAAGTAGACATATGGGAAATGGTAACTACTGACTATTTTGTGTGGTATTAGTATCGGTTTTACAAGCAGATACATTTAAATTTCGAAAAATGCACATTTTTGCAAATTATATTTATATTTATATTTATAAATATTGAATTTATCGACCAAATTTTTTCACTATTATAAAGTACAATATGTCACGAGAAACCAATCTCACAATTGCTTGGATAGGTAAAAGCATTCCGGAGTTACCACATAAAGTGACATGTCATATTTTAAAAAATCGGCTGTGCCACAAGGCCAAAACAGGCTGCGTCCTAAAGGGGTTAACCCTGCACAACTCAGTCATTATGACGTCACCCACAGTGTTCTTATATTAACCCTTTGACGCAACATGAACGTGTCAGGGCTTAATATACATTAGTATTGCAGTGTATTGAACTAGTGATCTAACGATCGCTTGTTTAAGTTCCCTACAGGGACTAATACAGTTTTTTTTAATGAGTTAAAAGGGTTTTCCGATCTGGAACATTAATGACATATCCACAGGAGGAGTTCTACGAGGTTTAGGAGGCACTGTTCTAGAGATAAGTGCGGGTCCCAGAAGGGAAGGGACCCGCCCGCATCTATCTGACATTTATGACATATCCTGTGGATATTACAAACAAAAAGAGTTGGTCAGCTCCTCCTAAGGCCTCATTCACACGACAGTGAAAAACGGCCATGTGATGGCCGTCCTTTTAACGGCTTTCACATGGCCGTTTTCAGAACAATGATATTCTATGGGTGCATTCACACGGCCGTTTTTTTAACGGCCCGTGAATAATGGGCGTCAAAAAATAGGACATGTCCTATTTTTGCCCGTTTTAACGGCCTG
The DNA here is from genome assembly GCF_050947455.1 of Rhinoderma darwinii. Classification (NCBI taxonomy): domain Eukaryota; kingdom Metazoa; phylum Chordata; class Amphibia; order Anura; family Rhinodermatidae; genus Rhinoderma; species Rhinoderma darwinii. The sequence continues at coordinate 105,850,237 of NC_134695.1, forward strand.
ACGGCCCCAATAGAAGTCAATGGATCAGTTTTTAACGGCTGTCAATACATGTAACAACCGTTAAAAACGGATCTGTTACATGGGGATTGGCAAGGGAACTACTAGTTCCCTTGCTGGCTATCGTTGGCATACTCATGTTTGCGGCGCTTCTTCAGGTGTGGTCACTCGTCTTCACGGGTTTGAAGGCGCCTCGATGACGTCATCGCCCCGTCGCGCTGCCTTGCCAGATCCCGTGCAGACGAGTGACCACTCCTGAAGAAGACAAGAGACGGCGCTGCATCCGTGAGTATGTGGCATCATGTACAGGGAGGCTGGTGTGGCATCTACAGGGAGGCTGGTGTGGCATCTACAGGCAGGCTGGTGTGGCACCTACAGGCAGGCTGGTGTGGCATCTACAGGCAGGCTGGTGTGGCATCTACAGGGAGGCTGGTGTGGCACGATCTACAGGGAGGCTGGTGTGGCACGATCTACAGGGAGGCTGGTGTGGCACGATCTACAGGGAGGCTGGTGTGGCACGATCTACAGGGAGGCTGGTGTGGCACGATCTACAGGGAGGCTGGTATGGCACGATCTACAGGGAGGCTGGTGTGGCACGATCTACAGGGAGGCTGGAGTGGCACGATCTACAGGGAGGCAGGTGTGGCATCATCTACAGGGAGGCAGGTGTGGCATCATCTACAGGGAGGCAGGTGTGGCATGATCTGCAGGGAGGCTGGTGTGGCATGATCTGCAGCGAGGCTGGTGTGGCATGATCTGCAGCGAGGCTGGTGTGGCATCATCTACAGGGAGGCTGGTGTGGCATCTACAGGGAGGCAGGTGTGGCATCATCTACAGGGAGGCAGGTGTGGTATCATCTACAGGGAGGCAGGTGTGGTATCATCTACAGGGAGGCAGGTGTGGTATCATCTACAGGGAGGCAGGTGTGGTATCATCTACAGGGAGGCAGGTGTTGCATGATCTGCAGGGAGGCTGGTGTGGCATCATCTACATGGAGGCTGGTGTGGCATCATATACAGGGAGGCGTGTGGCATCATCTACAGGGAGGCGTGTGGCATCATCTACAGGGAGGCGTGTGGCATCATCTACAGGGAGGCGTGTGGCATCATCCATCATCTACAGGGAGGCGTGTGGCATCATCTACAGGGAGGCGTGTGGCATCATCTACAGGGAGGCGTGTGGCATCATATACAGGGAGGCGTGTGACATCATATACAGGGAGGCGTGTGGCATCATATACAGGGAGGCGTGTGGCATCATATACAGGGAGGCGTGTGGCATCATCTACAGGGAGGCTATAAATAGTGTCTAGGTGAACATGTGACCTTCCTTTGGTTGTTTTCAGGGGGTTGGGACAAAAAAAGCCTGACCAATGAAATTCATCAGTTTTTTTAACGGCCATGAAAAACTGATGCAAAATGGATGTCAAACGGCCATTAAAGACGGACAGATGGACTTGAAATGGATGAAAATTTAGAGACACACTGATGCAAAATGGTCATGAAAACATGACAGTTGATCAGTTTTAAATGGACATTTTTTTTCACTGTCGTGTGAATAAGGCCTAAGGCTGGGTTCACACACCTTATTTACGGACGTAATTCGGGCGTTTTAGCCTCGAATTATGTCCGAAAATACGGCTTTAAAGCGTCGGCAAACATCTGCCCATTCATTTGAATAGGCTTCACGATGTTCTGTGCCGACGGTCATTTTTTTTACGCGCCGCAGTCAAAAGACGGCGCGTAAAAAAGACGCCCGCGTCAAAGAAGTGCCTGTCACTTCTTGAGACGTAATTGGAGCCGTTTTCCATTGACTCCATGGAAAAACAGCTGCAATTACGTCCGTAATGGACGCAGCGAAAAGCCGGACAACGGTGAGAAACCAGGACTGTCCCGCCGGAACCGGGGCGGTTGGGAGCTATGTATATAGTAGTTAGGCCCCTTTTTTTGCTGCCAATATAGTAGTTAGGCCTCCTTTTTGCCGGTGATATAGTAGTTAGGTCCCATTTGTGCCACCAATAAAGTAGTTAGGTCTCCTTTTTTAGTTAGCACCCCTTTGCCCCCCATAAAGTAAGGTTCCTATTTGTGCCAATTTACCTTAATTAAGATGCAAGTCATTTATTAAAAGTCGCATTTGTCTCTTAATAAATTATTTGCATCTTGTGCTGTCCTCCCCCTCTCAAATTTGCTATCTACATCAGCTCCAAGCAGACATAAATTTCCGCCAGAATTTATGCTATTTTCTGGCGTAAAAGTTAAAAAATCTGTCGGGCCGTGGTTTCCCCCCTTTTGTAAATTTCTCAGTGAAATGAGCCATGTTGGGCTGCTGGTAGTGCCTTTCCCTTCTGTTAAGCACCACAAACTTTTTTGCTAAATTTGTGTGAGCTGCATAAATGCATAAAAAGAAAAACAAATTTTTTGCAAATATAGCTAAGTAAAGATATAATTTTCAAATTCTGTTTAACCCCCTGCCGCATAAGTTTGTACAACATAAAACTACAGCTCCCAATATAGCCTGAATAATGGTAAGAATATGCTGGAAGTTGCTGTTTCATAAAAAAGAACAATACAACCATCATCTCGCTGAAGATAATACAGTGGCTACAGTAATGATCAGTCAGAGGGAGAATAAAAATGTACATTTAGTGACTCACAGGTGACATCTTCTCAGATTATTTTTCGTTCTTTTTCTCTTTTCTTCTCCAACCAGTCCAGATCTCTGTGATGACTTCTCCCGGCCACAGCCCAGGTCTGCAGAGTTTGCCACTCAGATGTCTTCGGCTCCTCACTTTTCCCAACATTTTCGCACCTATAAACAAAGATAAAATTCTCATGGTAGCACACTCTGTGCCCCTGAATATAATAGTATCATACACTATACCCCTGAATACAATAGTACTATACACCGTGCCCCTAAATGTAATAGCATCATACTCTGTCCCCATGAATAAAATTGCGTCAAACACTGTAAAGTAATAAACCACACACACTCACAATGCCCGCTGTAAACAGCACCATTCACAATGCCCCTGTATACAGTGCCAATCAAAGAGCCCCTTGTAGATAGCACCCCTCAGAACCCCCTGTAGATAATGCCACTTACAATGCCCCCTGTAGAAAGTGCTAGTCACACTGCCCCCTGTAGATAGCGCCAGTCACATTACCCCCTGTAGAGAGCGCCCCTTATAGCCACCTGTAGATATCGCCAGTCACAATGTTCCCTGTAGATATTGCCCCCACTGAAAAAACATTCTCACCTGTCCCCGTTCCCGCGCTGTCCTCCAGCAATGCAGGACTGGACAGAGACCAGCCGTCCTCCAGCATAACGTGCAGTCTACGTCATGACATCATCACGCCGACTGAGTCATTGATAATGCGCTAAACGGCGAGCCAGGGAACTAATATCAGCCTGTCTCACCAACGCTAGAGTAATTAATTGTATCCGCGTCCTAAGGTTCAGATACAATTGGGTGCAAGGTTCCGCTTCACCCTGTTACTCCGAACAAGCTGCAATTTTAACAACCGGTTCAGGAGAACTGGGCTCCCTGTCAGCCTCGGGCCCTGGGCACCTGCCCAGATTGCCCCTATTATAATGCACCCCTGATTGCATCCAACCTACAGATGTAAGTAGGAGAGTATTTCTCCCCAGTCAGTAACTGCAGACTCCATTCTTGCAGTCTCTGGCATCCTACGTTCTCTATCGAACCAACAGTCCCTTTGACAGAAGAGTCACCACTCTGAAATGGCATCCAGCTCACCCCAACACCGTGGCTGTTGGGTTAAGGGACAGGGACATTATTTTGTGGGACTACGAGGAGCAAAATAACACCTTGATCCCTGGAGTAAGTGTGGTAGAGAAGTGCTGCAGCAGCATTGGCGGTACAGGTAAATAGTTGTTTTTCATCACCTTTCTCCTCTTTTTCAGATTGGAGCTGGAGGTTGCATTAGAGGGATGAAATTTGACCTATTTAATCCTAATCAGCTGTATACATCATCAGTTGCAGGCAGCACCATCCTGCAGGACTTCACTGGACGGACAATGCAGACATTTACAAACCCTGAAGAGTGGGCGTAAAAGCAGGTCTATTCATTAAAATAAGAGGAAGCGAGAGCTCCGGTTTAAAAAAAAAATTGGGGACTTAGGAAAGCCTAGTCCAATAAATCAGATGTGTCATATCTGTCATCTACAAATGTCTGTTGCAACCTTGAGGCACTTTGTGCATTTTGCCTCACTGGATGGAAACCTGTAGAAACAATTCTCACTGAGAAAAATAAAAAATTGAAGAAAACGGTCTCTCTAGTGCCACCTATAGGTGACTACACTGTAGGGTTGTCCAGTTTCAGGGCTGCTTTATATCCCCGAACCACGACAACCCCTTTAAAGCCCTGTATACACAGAGTTTTTTGTAGGCAGAAAAAATCTTGAAACTATTTTGAACTGCCAGAGTTGTTCCAATGCTTAGTTTCCGTGTTTTTAACTGCGTTTGTTTGATCGCAGCCATTGAAGTTAATGCAAGGAACGTGGGCAAAAAAACGCTCCATAGAGAAGAGCGCCGCAGGCTTTTTCTGCCTCCCACTGAATTCAATGGGAGGTCACAGGCAGAAACCGTGACAAGAAAACAGCCACCCGGGAAACAAAAAACACCTCTGCCTCCCATTGAAATCAATAGGGGGCAGTTTTGGCCGTTTTTTGCACGGATTCCGATGCAGTTTCCACGCAAAATCAGCGCCAAATACTCAATGTGAACTGGCCCTCAATGTTCAACAATTTAGTGAGAATTCACATGAGGCAGATTTGCTGCAGAAATTTCTGCGAATAAAAATCAGCCTGATTTACCTGAATAAGGTTGTTTTGGCAGAAAGCACGCGGTATTCTGCAACCCCATTCACAATGGGACAGTCACAGAAATTTCTGCAACAAATCTGCTGTGTGTGAATTTACCTTTATAGAGCCTTGAAACATGACTAAGTGCGTACTGCATATAGGCACTGACATGGCTTGTTCCGTTACGTGGCACTCACATTGCTGATACTATTACATGGCGGTATTATTTGTGGACTGTATGGAAGGAAAGGACAAAATAATAAAGAGTTTAGGAGCCATTCAGATTTTGTTTAGTGGCGGAACAGTAAGAACCAACTGCGTCAAAACCTCCTCCATTGGGAAGGTTATTGTCCTCTGTGGGAAGTAGATCTCCGGCCTTAAGACTTGTAATATGTGATGGGCCCAGAATCCCAAACATAATGAATCAACCCAAAAATGAAAAATAAAGACACAAAACATTTCAATTGGATGTTAAATGGTCAAAGCATTTATTATATTATATGACCGAAGCCAAAATGGCAAACCTCCGACTCACGAAGAGTCACCCTCCAGCACGCAGGAAAGGAAAAACCCCCTGTGGGGGAAACCTCTAGGGAAACCATGGCTGGAGGATTGCCCTTCCTCTGGGCTTAGAAGGTGCCAAAATATAATTTGTAAAAGAATTTGTACATTTTTCCAGATTTACAATGAAAGACATTACAATGAACGAACAACATAAAACACATAAATCGAGTGATCTAGTTGGCTAGGCGGATTTCTCCTTTCTCACTTGCCACCCATTAAAATTAATGGGCGATCCACGTAATGTACGGATGAGACGCGTCCTCCAGAGGGGTCCCCCAGATGCCGCCTTGCAGCATCTGTCTCCGCTCTGGCTAATAGAGGGGGATCTCCTGCTGTAATGAAGAGAATTTGTAAATTTTACCAGATTTACAATGAACGACAATACAACACAATGAACGAACAACATGAAATGCTTAATTCGGCTGAGCTGGTTGGCTAGGCGGTTTTCCTCCTTGGCACCCATTAAAATTAATCAGCGATCCACGTAATGTACGGATGAGACGAGTTCTCCAGAGGGGTCCTCCAGATGCCGCCTTGTAGCATCTGTCTCCACTCTGGCTAATAGAGGGGGATCTCCTACTGGAATGGACAGAATTTGTACATTTTACCAGATTTACAATGAACAACAATACAATGAACAAACAACAAAAAACACAGAATTTTGCTAAAATTGTTGGCTAGGCGTATGTCTTCTTTCCCCCTTTGCACCCATTGATTAATGAACGGATAAGACGGGTCCTCCAGATGCCTCTTTGAGGCAGCTGTCTCCGCTCTTGCTAACAGAGGGGAATCTCCTGCTGGAAACCCCTCTCTATTGTGATGAAGAAGTGCTCTTGGGTGAAGGGTTTTCCTGCTGGAACCTCCAAATGAGATCAGGTCGGCATTGGTGGGGAAGTCCTGCTCAAGGTCCTCAGTTGCATCCAATATGGCGCTGAATGTGTCAGTAAGACCTTCTATTATGGAATCTTCTTTATGTCATAAACATTTGTATTTATGACATCAGCACATTCATCATCATTACTTCAGGAGTTTATTAACACTGCACAACTCACGGTGTTCTTATATTAACCCCTTGACGCACCATGAACGTGTCAGGGCTTAATATACATTAGTATTTCAGTGTATTGTACTAGTGATCTAACGATCGCTTGTTTAAGTTCCCTACGGGGGCTAATACAGGTTTTTTTTAATGAGTTAAAAGGGTTTTCCGATCTGGGACATTAATGACATATCCACAGGAGGAGTTCCACGAGGTTTAGGGGACCCCGTTCTAGAGATAAGTGCGGGTCCCAGAAGGGAAGGGACCCGCCCGCATCTATCTGACATTTATGACATATCCTGTGGATATCCAAAAAATACAATATTTGAAGCAGCACAAATCCCGGTATCAGGAGCGTTATCATCTCTATCTGTCAACTCCTTCCCTATCGCTATACGATGTGACTAATCCAGAAGTAAACACTACACAGGCATGCGCAGTAACACTAGCTGAACGCTGACTGCTGCAGTGTGGTGAGCTCATCCACTCTTTAATTTTTTTTGCTTTATGCCTTTTGTCTCCACCTGTTTTCTCTAATGATATGTATAACTGATTGTCATTTAGTGGAATGTTTAATATGATGCACTATGAACACTTTTATATGAGAACACTGCTATGCATGTAATTGTACACCTGTGTGAGTCTCTCTGACATGCTGATATCTTGATTGGATCACCTGCACCATGTGATGTTGTATACTTCCCTATGTAAACTCACACTGTTAGACACATTGTTAGGCTTGAGAAAGACCCTCCACTTGTCACGGGTCGAAACGTTGCCATTTTTTTACTGGATGTTTGACCAATAAAAGAACTTATTGATTGAAACTTGGGAGACGTGTGCTGCTGTTCACCACGCTTTTTCTGAAGATATCCTGTGGATATGTCATAAATGTCCCTGATGGGAAAACCCCTATTAACATTATATTCACGCACAGCAGAGGTTTTTTTTCTGGAAACCACAACCAATTTAAAGCTCCTTAACTCTTTAGGGTCTCAAAGTATTCGGCTATTTTCTCTTCCGTATGGCTGGAGAGAGCAGGCGCCATCATGAAGACCAGCTGCACTGCAGGTAAGGTGTGTGTCTTTGTCTGTCCCTCTCTCTCACAGACCGCCGCTCTCGTGACCCCCGACGCCCCCCCCCCCCCGTCGGGCCCCTCCCCCGACGGGGCCCCCTGTAGTCGTGCAGGAGACTCTGTATAAAGGACACATGATGTAACTGTCCTGGGAAAGCTGGGTGATAAACAATATGCCCGCTGTTAGTGTGGTACCCAGCTTTCCCAGACCCCTGAACGATAAATCTCTCTAGTTGTGCTCAGACTGAGAGGTTCATTAGTCACATCCCCAAACAGTCTCAGCACAACTAGAGATTTACCGTTCAGGGGTCTGGGAAAGCTGGGTGACCACCATTACCCCTCCTACTGGAGTGTGAGAGGTTCATTAGTCACATCCCCAAACACTCCAGTAGGAGGGGTAATGGTGGTCACCCAGCTTTCCCAGAAGCAGATATAACCAGGAAAGGGCTGGATGGACGGGCTGAGGGTGCACAGGGTCTTTGGTGATCCCCTTCTGTAATGTGATTGGACCTAGGTTACCGGTTCTGATGCAGATGGGGTTCATGCGACTATAAATCTGTCCATAACAAGAGACCGTGCACTCAGGACAAGCCCTGTCCTCATGCCGTAGTTGTGGTTCTGTCTGCAGTGATGGCGGTGGGTGGCTCTGACACCCGCCTCCCCCGTCGGGTCATCTCAGGACAGAAGGGGTGTCCGGATTGGAGACACAGCGCCACACCTGTCCTCAGGTTGTGTCTGCTATTGCAGCTCACCTCCATTGAAGAGAAAAGGACAGAGCTGTAATGCCACACACGACCTGAGGACAGGTGCGGCGCCATGTTTTCCTGGACGACCCCTTTAAGACTTTTCCCGTTTGTGTGTGTGTGTGGCGCAGAGCGGAGTGTGCACGGGCGCCGCTGATACTTCATAGCCACTTATCAGCTGTTTTGAAGAATCAGCGGCGAGCACCCCCACCCCCCACACACACACATCCCCCCAAACACGCAAAATCAAGCGTAATCAAGCGGTTTTTTTGTGTGCAAAAAAAAAAAAACGTGTCAAATACATGGTGTGTGAAGCGGTCAACTGAAAAGTCATTCACTTCACTTTCATCATTCTAAGGCTTTATTCAGACAAACTGGAATTACGTCCGTGCAACGCGCGTGATTTTCAGGCGCGTCGCACGGCCCTATATTAGTCTATGGGGCCGTGCAGACATGTGCGTGATTTTTACGCAGCGTTGGTCCGTTGCGAAAAAGTCACGACATGTCCGTTCTTTGGGCTTTTTCCACGCATGACGCACCCATTGAAGTCAATGGGTGTGTGAAAACAACGCACGGCACACGGAAGCACCTCCGTACGCACCGCGTTTTTCACGCAACACTTGTTAAGTCTATGTAAATGAGTTGACCAAACTTGTCCAAACAAGCACAAACCAGGAAGTGGGTTTTCACTTGGGCACATGCGCACAGTTGAAACTGACATCTGCTGCAATGCCTCGTGCGTGCGATGTAGAGAAGCTCATCTGCTTTGTCCAGGAGAGGCCACAGTTGTGGAACACACGGGCAGAGGCCTACCACAACCGCACGGGCAAGGAGGTCGGCTGGGATGAGGTCGCGTAGAGCCTATTCGGACAGGAGTGGGCTAAAAGCAGCACGAGAGACCGCAAGAGCATTGGTAAGTCCAGATCTTTATTTATGCAAATGCAATCGCCCATGCTGTAGTGTATATCCTTGTGTTTCACATGTTCCTACTGTGCAAGGTCGCGGGTGTGTCACAGCATCATTAGGCAAGTGTATAATGTTTAGTGGTGTCTAAGGAATGGCGACGTTTCGGACAAGTGCCGTTTTCATTGATATCACTTGGTGACCTTATTTTTTTGTTTGGTGTTCCTATGTCCAGTTGATGATGTTAAAACACGGTGGAGGAGCTGTCGGGATCAATTCCGGCGGGAATTTGGCGGCAGAGGGCGAAGTGGGGACGGCGCGCCCAAGAAGCGCCAATACATCTACACCAAACAACTCATGTTCCTGAAGGACATTATGGAGATGCGCCTGTAAGTACTGACTGTACCTTGAAGACATGTGTGTGCTCACAAAATCTGCCAAAACTGGTTGTTTGTCCCTTGTGCCCATGTTAAAAGGACTAACGCTAAATGTTTCTGGCAGATGCAGTGATAATCTCCTTGACACCGAGGAGGAGGCTGGCCATGAGGAGTCGCAGCCGGCCCCGGAACAACATCCCATGCTGCCCTTGACCCCAGAGGCGACCGCACCACAAGCAGCCACCCAGTCGAGCAGCCAACCCCAGCTGGCACAGGACGTCGACAATCCCTGGACACCACCAGCCAGGCGCCGGCGCAGCCAGGTTGCCTCATCAGGTGCCCACGTGGACTCCCGAGTCCTGGAGTACCTCCGCCGCTGCTCCGAGGACGCCTGTGACGCGTTTTGCCGTAGCCTAGCGCCGCTACTCAGGCAAGTACCTGACTACCGGATGGCGCGCGTCCTTGGGCTAATTGACTCCGCCACACCTCCTAACAATTCACGCCAGTGCTTCCAGGCAATTGAGCATTGGTGTGGATTGCCTGAGGCATCGGTGCCCTACACTGCACCTCTCCCTTCCCAGCCTGCCACCCCCTTGCCCCGGCCACAGTACCAGCGGCCAATGGTGAGCCGAATGTCACCTGGTCATGTGGTGGTGCGGGACCGGCCTTTCCCACCCTACGGCAGACCCCTGGAACCCTTTGCCCAGGGCCCACCGGCAGGGTACAACACTCTGCATCAGCACCACTATGCTGTGGAGGAACATCCTCAGCAGGCCCAGGGACAGCATAGTGGTGCTGAAATGCCAAGCTATCACTCCCCATCACACAGATATTAGGAGTTGTAGCGCTGTGTCGGCAGATTATGGTGTGCTCGTTGTTGTGAGCTAAACCTATAAATTGTATGTTAATTTTGCATCATGTTGGTGCGTTTTTGTGTTCATTTTTGCTGCTTGGTTATGTTTAAAGTGCATTTAGCACATTACACAATAAAGTGTATTTTGGTTTCGCAGGAAAATTGGTTGTGTTTGCCTCCATCTATGTGCTGTAACCAAGGTTACCGAACAGGTCCTTTTAGGTAACGTTGGAACATTCTGGCCAGGGCCTGAGATAGTTGCATGCCATTATTGAGGTATTAGTGTATCTTTTGCGGTTTTGCTCAATTCCTCAAACTCTGCTCTGCCGCATTGCAGTGCTGTGATAAAGTCCGGGCGAATGACTTTTGGCTTTGTATTTGTGAACATTGGATAAGCCAATGTGCGTCACATGCAATTTCGTTTTGGACATGAAAACAAAACAGCAAAACCACCTAAGATATAAGCTCGCAACCCACGTCAAGGGTCCTCATGTCTTGCGAGTCCCTAATACTAAAATCCCCACCCAAAATTACGAAATTTTCAAAGAACAAATGATACATTGGGCCACTAATCTCCACGAGGACACCCTTCAAAGAGCATCCTCCTGCCATGGCAGTGCTCCATCGGGGCTGTCAAAATATTGTGCAAATATGTTGCGTACTCGGATACCAGATGTTTGAGCCCTTCCGAGTGGAATTTGTTGCGGAATGGTTGATGTTGTTACATTTCGTCTAATATATTCGGCATCACAACCGGCGTCATGTATGCGGCAAAAATTATGAAGAACAACACACGCTTGTATGACACGGGTCACATTTTGCGGCGTCAGTTGCATTGTGGTGAGAAAAACACGCCATTTGGTTGACATAATGCCAAATGCACATTCCACACATCTTCGTGCTCGGCTTAGCCGGTAATTGAAGATGCGCCGACTGTCATCCAAGCCCCTTCTTGCAAATGGACGCATTACTTGGCTTGTGAGGCCAAAACCCTTATCTGCCACAACTACATAAGGGACTGGAGGTCCTCGCGAGCCAGGCAGGAGGCTCGGTGACGGCACAGAAAGTTGATTGCCCATAAGATGATGGCCCATTCTAGATGTGCGAAATATGCCGGCATCAGCAGAGCTTCCATAGGACCCAATGTGTACAATGGTAAAACAATAATTACTGTCGGCCAAGGCCAATAAGACTGGAAAAAAAAACTGTTTGTAATTATAGTATCTGGATCCAGAGTGGGGGGGCTTCTTGACATGAATGTGCTTCCCGTCTAGGGCACCAATACAATTAGGAAATTGGGTGGTGGCGAGAAAATCATCAGAAATAGAAAGCCAGTGCTCTGTCGTGGGCTGAGGCATCACTGTGGGCTTTAATCGCTGCCACAGCACAACACAGGTGCCTGTCACAATGCCAGAAATTGTGCTCACTCCCAGAAGGAATTCGAAATGCAAGGAATGGTAGCTATTTCCTGTAGCCAGAAATTTACATGGGCGAGAAAAAAAACCACAAAGAAACTTGATGTAGGACATGACACCCACACACCATCCTGTAAGCTGGAATTGTTTAAAACACACATACCTCAACGTCACAAGTAGTCGCTCCTCGGGGGAAATGCAGCGCCGCATGTTTGTGTCCTAGTAGTTGATTCCTGGTCAAATCTGGGCCAGCAGAATATCAAATGTCGACACAGACATGCGGCAAAACGACCTAAATTTCTCAAGGTGGCTGCGAAGGTCATCATAGAGAGTATGAAAATGCCCTTTGGAGGTGCGCTGGGCCACAAGAGGATGAACCCAAATCCTCCCTCTTCTCCGGGTTCCCTCCTGAAGCATGGGTCGGCGCTCGCCAAATCGCCGAGAAACCATCCAGGAGATCAGCACACGGCCCAGCGGAGTCAACGGCATAATAATTTTGCTTTTAGAGAGGCAAACAAGGCAAGAAACACCCTACACGACCAAAAGTAGTTTGCAAGGTGCCAAAAGAATGCGAACATGTGCTCACATCAAGCAGGCGTCTGAGAAGGGTGCCTCTTTGTAGGCTGCCCTCTCCATTACTCCACCCTCCGTTTTTTTTACGCGCGGAAAAACCGCATGCCACATGCAACTACAACGCACGCAAAACATCGCGTTTTTTACGCACGCAAAAACGCCACGCTCGTGTGAATCCAGCCTAAAAGTATGTTCACACACAATGTTTTCAGCTGAAAAATCGGAAGCAGAAGGGCGTTTTTTACGTGGTCGTTTTCCAAAACCGGCACTTAAAAAGATGCCCACCAAAATAAAGTGCACATCACTTCTTGGGCCGTTTTTGGAGCCGTTTTTCATTGACTTTATAGAAAAACAGCTCCAAAAACAGCCGTTAAAAAACGCGAGTTTGATTAAAAAATGGCTGAAAATCAGGAGCTGTTTTCCCTTTGTTTAGTAAGCGTGTGAACATACACTTAGCCTTTTGGTGTGTCCTATAACTTCTGCCAGCTGCAGAATCACACCCAAAATGGCTGCCGGACACTGCTTAGCAATTTAAAGACACCTTTTCCTGGCTTGTGGGGGGGGGGGTGAGATTCCCCCCCCCCACATTTACAGCAGCTGTGAGTCAGGTTGCTTTGCCTTATTCACATTGCTGTAATTCTGGGAAGTGCTCCCCCTGGTGGCCAACATAGGAAAACATGTCAAATTATTATTTAATTTTTAATACTTTCCACCATATCGAATAAAAAAAAAAATACAGCAAAAAAAGTAAAAAATATAATAGAAATAAGTAACGACACTTAAAAAAAAAGGTTTAAATCGTGACACGTTCCCTTTAACTCGCAGGGTGAGCACTATAAAAAATAAATCCAGAATTGCTGTTTTTTGGTCATATGTGCCATGAACGAATGATAGGTGCGGCAGCACTGTGAAACCCCCAACTATCAGGAGTTTGCTACTTGCTTGCTATTTCTGTAACTCCGATAGACCTCACTGGAGAGGGCTGTGCACAAGTGCAGACACTCCTCTATTGATGTATATGGGGAAGGCGGCGGCCAGAATCAGCAATGGGGGTTACTCAATCCTTGTTCTCCCAATAGGTGAAGGACACAGAGGTGGAAATGCCCCTTTAACCACAAACAAGGTGCCTTGCTATAGAGGCCATTAAAATGTACTTGTTAGTCTGTGTTTACATTTGGGTTGGACGCTCCGTTCGTAGCCTCCATCTCAAATTCAGTCAGATACGACCAGGGTCAGACTGGAGTGACTTGGGCCTACCAGAGGAGATAATTCTTGGGGTCCATCGTTCAGCTATATAGAAATAACGCGACCACTATTGATTGTGTAGTAAAACGTGGACCAATATTACCACCATATAGCGACAGGTACCAGTCCTACACAAGCACTCTGCAGACCATATATGTGAATACAGTACAGTGAAATTTAGTGACTCATAGGATATCACCAATATTATATTTCAGGTTATATCGTCTTTATGTTACTTTTACTAACTTGGGTATAACATTTGCTCATCATGGCAGCAGCAACAGCTGCAGGACAAACCAAAAGGCTGAGAACAATGAAAGTCAAGAGGGAGACCCTGTGGTTGATGACTTTTCAATTGACAGGTAGCAGAGTTACACTACCGTTCAAAAGTTTAGGGTCACTTAGAAATTTCCTTATTTTTGAAAGAAAAGCACAGTTTTTTTCAATGAAGATAACATTAAATTAATCAGAAATACACTCTATTCTAGCTGCAAACGTCTGGTTTTTAATGCAATATCTACATAGGTGTATAGAGGCCCATTTCCAGCAACCATCACTCCAGTGTTCTAATGGTACATTGTGTTTGCTAACTGTGTTAGAAGGCTAATGGATGATTAGAAAACACTTGAAAACCCTTGTGCAATTATGTTAGCACCGCTGTAAAAAGTTTTGCTGTTTAGAGGAGCTATAAAACTGACCTTCCTTTGAGCTAGTTGAGAATCTGGAACATTACATTTGTGGGTTCGATTAAACTCTCAAAATGGCTAGAAAAAGAGAGCTTTCATGTGAAACTCGACAGTCTATTCTTGTTCTTAGAAATGAAGGCTATTCCATGCGAGAAATTGCCAAGAAACTGAAGATTTCCTACAACGGTGTGTACTACTCCCTTCAGAGGACAGCACAAACAGGCTCTAACCAGAGTAGAAAGAGAAGTGGGAGGCCCCGCTGCATAACTGAGCAACAAGACAAGTACATTAGAGTCTCTAGTTTGAGAAATAGACGCCTCACAGGTCCTCAACTGGCAGCTTCATTAAATAGTACCCGCAAAACGCCAGTGTCAACGTCTACAGTAAAGAGGCGACTCCAGGATGGTACGTCAGCAGCGTCTCCTGGAGTGGAATTGACGGTCATAGCGTCTGCAACGCTGTGACCGGGGATTCCGCTTCAGGAGTTTTCCCTGATGTCACTGTACATACATGGACAGAGGCATCAAGCAGCGCTCCAGTACCGGAATCCCCGGCCACACGGGGATTCCGCTCCTTCAGGGAGCTACAGTGGCGCTATCTATACTGGAAGGGGGGGGTTGCTATCTACAGGGGGGCACTATAGCAGAGCAGGGAGGTATCTCCCTGCTCTGCTGTCTACTATCGCCACAGTAGCTCCCTGAAGGAGCGGAATCCCCGTGTGGCCGGGGATTCCGCTCCTGGAGCGCTGCTTGATGTTTCTGTCCATAGATGCCTGATGAAGATGCCGGTCCGGTATCGAAACGCGTAGCATTTATCGTCATTAAATTAATTACATCAAGCAGCGCCGCGTATCCCGTTTTTTCTTCCTGTATTTCTACATATATGGACAGTGACATCAGGGGAAACTCCTGAAGCGGAATCCCCGGTCACAGCATTGCAGACTCTATGACCGGGGATTCCACTCCAGGAGAAGCCAATGACGTCATGGACATAGACGACAGGAGCTTCTCCTGGAGTGGAATCGACGGTCATAGCGTCTGCAACGCTGTGGACGGGGATTCCGCCTCAGGAGTTTTCCCTGATGTCACTGTCCATATATGGACAGAGGCATCAAGCAGCGCTCCAGGACCGGAATCCCCGGCCACACTGGGATTCCGCTCCTTCAGGGAGCTACGGTGGCGCTATCTTTACTGGAATGAGGGGGGTTGCTATCTACAGGGGGGCTGTGGGCTGTGTGGCACTACCTACAAAGGACAACTGTGCAGGAGCACACAAAAGACCCAGCTTTCCCGGGCATAAAAAAAAAAGTGTGGAATCAAACTTAGTTATAACTTTTATTTAATCTAGCTAAAAGGATTAATCCTTTACTCAGACTAAATAAAAGTTATAACATAGTTTATTTCCACACATTTATTTGATAGCTGGGAAAGCTGGGTATTTTGTGTGCTCCTGCACAGTTGTCCTTTTTTGAATGTCTATTGCCCGCCAGCTATCGGTCATTTCGTAGTCCTTGCACTACCTACAAGGGGGCTGTGGGCAGTGTGGCACTACCTACCAGGGGGCTGTGGGCTGTGTGGCACTACCAACCAGGGGGCTGTGGGCTGTGTGGCACTACCAACCAGGGGGCTGTGTGGCACTACCAACCAGTGGGCTGTGTGGCACTACCTACCAGGGGTCTGTGTGGCACTACCTACCAGGGGGCTGCGTGGCACTACCTACCAGGGGGCTGCGTGGCACTACCTACCAGGGGGCTGTGGGCTGTGTAGCTCTACCAACCAGGGGGCTGTGTGGCACTACCAACCAGGGGGCTGTGGGGCACTACCAACCAGGGGGCTGTGGGGCACTACCAACCAGGGGGCTGTGGGCACTACCAACCAGGGGGCTGTGTGGCACTCCCTACCAGGGGGCTGTGGGCTGTGTGGCACTCCCTACCAGGGGTCTTTGCGACACTTCCTACCAGGGGGCTGTGCGGCACTCCCTACTGGGGGCTGTGCGGCGCTCCCTACAGGGGGCTGTGTGGCGCTACCTACAAGGGGGCTGTGTGGCGCTACCCACAAGGGGGCTGTGTGGCGCTACCTACAAGGGGCTATGTGGTGCTACCCACAAGGGGGCTGTGCGGTGCTACCCACAAGGGGGCTGTGCGGCGCTACCCACAAGGGGGCTGTGCGGCGCTACCTACAAGGGGGCTGTGTGGCGCTACCTACAAGGGGGCTGTCTGGCGCTACCCACAAGGGGCTATGTGGTGCTACCTACAAGGGGCTGTATGGCGCTACCTACAAGGGGCTGTGTGGCGCTACCTACAGGGGGAATCTGTGAGTGGGGGTCTGATGGTCATTTTACTGAGTGGTGGGCTGATGGTCATTTTGCTGTGAGTGGGGGGCTAATGGTCATTTTATTGTGAGTGGGGGGCTGATGGTCTTCAAGTGGTTTCCACTTCTGACCTCCAATTGAAATTAATAGGAGGCATAAGATACCTGCGGCGCTCGTTTGGAGCTTTTTTTTCCTGCGTCTTTTGCATTTGCTTCAACAGCTTAAGAAAAAACACAAAAAAAAAAGGTCAAACAACGCTGTCAGTTGCTGAAGGAATTTTGAGGCAGATTTTTTTTGCCTTACAAAAAACGTGTGTGAACATGCCCTACGAGTGGAGTGCTTGTTCTTTGCCATTTTCTGTCTTTCTCAAAACAATTTTTTGGTAGGGGTCCCTGAGGAAATTTTGTTTTTCCAGTGCTGCCTCGAGTCCGAAAAGGTTGGGAAACTCTGTACTTGGCGGCAGGATCCTGTCATGGAGCAGCTCAGTTCTTCATGGGAACGGGGCCTAGGCGAGTACAATTTTTGTTTTTGTTTGGGGGCACTGTCTACAAGGGGGAGGTGGGGGACTGTATGGCACTGTCTACAAGGGGGAGGTGGGGGACTGTATGGCACGGTCTACAAGGGGGAGGTGGGGGGCTGTATGGCACGATCTACAAAAAGGAGGTGGGGGATTATGGCACTGTCTACAGGGAGGCTATATGGCAAAATCTACAGGGGGGCCACTAAGCGGACATTATGCTGTGTAGGGGTACTACAGGGGGCATAATACTGTGGGCACAATTAGAGGACAAAATACTGTGTCCTTGAAGGGGTTGTAATATATTCTATTATTAAATATTATTATTATACTGTATGGGGGCACTAAAGGGGCATTATAATTTTTTATGGTGCGTTTTTTTTTAATGATGGGGTGGGGCGCCGAAAGATCATTTCGCACAGGGAGCTATCTATCCTAGGGCCGGCCCTGTGTATGGCCAGCCTTAAGCGTCCACCTCTGCCCACGTTTAATGTGTTCATTGTGAGTTTTTTCCCAACATGTAGGTAAACGTAGCAGAGAAACACGATGTGAATATAGATATAGCATGAATGGAAGCTGACTAATCACTGCAAGTCATTTACATGAGTAGCAAATCCTGCAAAAGCTCTCCATTTTTGTCAAAACCGCCCAAAAAAAAAAAAAGACTTACATAAGCATACGCTTAGGGTCCCATAAACACATGCCGGTTAAGGTGCGCGTTGATTTGATGCGTCTTTCGATGCGTTTCTTGCTGCAACTCAACCGCAACGTGTGAATGGACATATACAAAAACTATGACTGATGCAAATGCACTATTTACCTGGGCATTGTATTGCACAATATATGTACAGAGCCCATACAGGTTAGTGTCCCTTTAAGAGAAAATGACGTGAAATGTCATGTGATCGATTTCTTTCCCGCGACCAAACTAGTCACGTGATGGAGCTAGTGACGCTTGTTCCTGGAGTCACATGATCCACTGATGATGTGTCTGGTTAATTCCTCCCCATTCTGTGGAACGTCACGGTGACGTGTCTATCCCGGTGTCAAGATGTGGTTCTGGTCTCGGGACCCGGCCCGTGATTTTCCTTATGATATCACCGGGGAAAGAGAGGAATTACCGGGAGGATGGGGAATTCAGAAAGGCAAAAAGAAGGTGCGTAACCGACATATCCTGCCCCCCTCTAGGGAAACATGGGGGTTGAGTTGGGCACCTCGGTAAATGGACTGTAATGTAGATGACGTTGCTAGGCAGGTGGTTATTATAGGCTCTGCTGGGCATAATATTATCTTTAACCCTTTCTGTGGATACTTTCCCTTTTACATATAACATTAACATATTGCTACACAGGAAGAATGGATTTAAAGCTATACCCCCCTATATTATGCAAGGGAATCCCATAACGAACAATGACCGAATATATTGTAACTTAAATCTCTCCCTCCACAAGTGAGAGGGATCTGATCATAAATTGCAAGCTTGTGGGGTTAGCTGCAGGATCCATCATCAGAATATAGGTGCTGTTTACTGCAGTCGGTATTCTCAATTCTCTGAGTGAACTGGCTACAGTAAAGGCTGTGAACAGATCATGAGCGCTGCATCATCCTGTGGACGGGTCATACTGGGCAAGCACAGGAACATTGACATCCCCACATTATCCCATCCCTTCTATTGTAAAGGGTGCGTTCCTTAATACATGTATACTAGAGGATTGGAACCTGTACTGATCCCAAATACAATCTGTCATGTGGCACAAACTAAACATTCAATCAAAATTCAGGAGATTTCTTTGCATATTTAGGAGATTTTCACATAGAACTAGCAGAATTTTGGCGACTTGCGGCCACCACTGGCGGGATTGATCTGTATTCAGATCTATAAACCAGGTCAAATTCATGAATCAAATACAATATACTTTATCAGCGCCCCAAGTGACCCCTAGACATCCAAGGCTGCGACGTTTCATCGCAGCGACGGGTATAGGACAGTCCACACACATGACGTAAGTAATATGCTGTGTCTGTCATTCACGTTAGTTTCTCCTATTTCACCATTGATCTGGGGGCTGACACGTATAGGAGTGCACAGTCGTCCCGGTTATTCTCTATACGTATACTTTCTTAGATATAATGTAGGGGAATCTAAATGTGGACTGTTTAGTATCTGTTTGCACAGCTCGAGAAAGGCCACTGGGCCGCAACGTTGCTACTTTGTATGTCGTGCCACCTTGTTAGGCCTCATGCACACGACCGTATTTTTGTCCACCCGTAAATACTGGCGTAAATACGGGTCCCTGGTCACACGTATTCGACCCGTATTCCACCCGTATTTACAGGCACGTTTTTGGCTGCAAAATTGCACTGCAGTAATCGGCAGCCCCTTCTCTCTATCAGTGCAGGATAGAGAGAAGGGACAGCCCTTTCCGTAATAAAAGTAAAAGAAATTCATACTTACCCGGCCGTTGTCTTGGTGACGCGTCCCTCTCTTGACATCCAGCCCCCGACCTCCCTGGATGACGCGGCAGTCCATGTGACCGCTGCAGCCAGTGATTGGCCTGTGATTGGCTGCAGCGGTCACTTGGGCTGAAACGTCACATGGGAGGCCGGACTGGAGGAAGAAGCAGGGAGTTCTGGGTAAGTATTAACGTCTTTTTTTTTTTTTTTTTTTTACAGATTTATCTATATTGTGATCGGTAGTCACTGTCCAGGATGCTGAAACAGTAACTGCCGATCGTTTAACTCTTTCAGCACCCTGGACAGTGACTATTTACTGACGTCGCCTAGCAACGCTCCCGTAATTACGGCTGCACACACGTAGTCACCCGTAATTACGCGAGCCCCATAGACTTCTATGGGCCTGCCCGTGCCGTAATTACGGCCTGAAATAGGACATGTTCTATTTTTTTAACGCCCCGGTCACCTTCCCGTAAGCATACGGGGAGGTACCCGTGGCCAATAGAAGATTACGGGCCGTAATTATGGGAGTTTTTACGGTCGTGTGCATGGGGCCTTACTCTGAGGTAATTCCTACCAAACTTGTGGAAATCCTACGTAAAATAACACCTAATTTTGTCTCGCCTCCTAAATTGTCCCACTTGTAATAGATCCATTTATGGAGAACATGTCAGACACCCAGTGAAGGATTTGCTCAGAACATCCAGGGTGCTTCTCTTCCAATGTCTCAATAATGCTGCCGCCCGCTGACACCCCCGGACTTCAGTACATGATGTTTTTAGATAGACGTCTGGATGTCAGTGTATTGTCCGCTGTCTCACAGATTGAATATGACACAACTGACGTCTTTCTTTATCCGTTTTCAGTGTAGTAATTGATATTATTATGTATAATATGTTCTCACATTAGAATAGTAGGTTGACAGGTCTATTCTTTTTTTATTTCCTCATTGATCAGGCTGGGGGTGATCCAGTATCTGTGTTCACTTATGAAATCCGTCCTGGAGCAGAAGAACAGGCACAAGCGGCAAAATCAGCCCTGAAAAGAATCAAGACTTTAAGACACCCAAATATCTTATCGTATGTGGATGGCTTAGAGGTAATGGCTGTTGTCCTGAGCAAAATTTCTGTTGTCCGCACATAGTGTTTTGTTAAAGGATTATTTTCCATATTACAGCCTGAGGTTGTTTTAAAGAGAACCTGTCACCTGCCCAAAAAACTGCAGTTGACCTATCCGTTAGATTGCAGGCGCCTCGAGGATTCTGCTGCTTTTTCTTTTTTTCTTTTAGCCCCCACTGTTGCTGAGATATCGGCGCCCTTAGTTTTGGTGGCCGATATGCAAATAAGGCCTTTGACTGGCAAGTGGGCGGGTAACATCTGTCACTTGATAAGGGGTAACCGCCCACTTGAGTCAAACGCCTCATTTGCATATCGGACACCAGAACGAACGGCCCTTATATCCCAGGAACGGTGGGGCCTAGAAGAAAAAAATAAAAAGCATAAGAATCTGTGAGGCGCCTGCAATCTAAATGAGATGTCAACTGCAGTTTTTTGGGCAGATGAGGTTCTCTTTAAAGTAGGTTTTTATATTATGTCAACCAGACATGTCTAAAAGTCATATTGGCAGCTGGGGTCACCAATTATCCCAAAAACAAAAAATCTATCTATATCTGATCTAACTATCTATTTTGCAACAGACTACACAGAGTTTGTTTGTAGACTGTTACCACGGAGACTCAGATTTCTTTTAAGCAAATAAAAATGGAGGCAGGTGTTAAAAACTCATCGTCCTGATGCCATATTCCTTTATTTGTTGCAGACAGACAAATGTTTATATATAGTGACTGAACCAGTTACCTCACTGGAAATGTACATGAAATCCAAGGCTGACACGGGAGGAATCAGCGAGCAGGAAATTTCTTGGGGTCTTCACCAGATAGTGGTTAGTGTATTTGTTATGCTTTTTACATTGTGTTTATGTCTTTATAACCCCATTTTCGAATTTACAACCTTCTATTATTTCCCCTGTTTTTGGATTTAGAAAGCGCTCAGTTTTTTGACGAATGACTGCAACCTCATTCACAACAATGTCTATATGTCAGCTGTGTTTGTCGACCGGGCAGGGGAGTGGAAACTTGGGGGCCTGGACTATATGTACCCAGCTGGTAGCGAGGAAAGTGCCCCCAAAAAAGGACCTGAATTGGAGAAGTATAATCCCCCTGAGAAGTCAGAACGCTCAAAGACTTTGGGAGAGAAGTGGTATGTGAAACGCCGCTACATTTTTACACGAAGGCTGTTCATGTAAATGTTCTCTGTTAGCCTTACACTATATAGAATGATTGTATGACCGGTGATCTCCATGTAACAGGTCAGCAGACATGTGGTGTCTTGGTTGCTTAATCTGGGAAGTGTTTAATGGCTCCCTACCACGCCCCACGGCTCTTCGCTCACTTGGAAAGGTATGCTATGTATTTAAAACATATTAAAAAAAAAAAAAAGCATTCTCACTGTTGGGGTATTTTCACGTGCGGCAGCTTTGTTGCAGAAATCTCTGCAACTGAAAATCTGATCGATACAGTTGCAAGAACAAGTAAGTGGACATCCGTGTGCAGTGCGTGATTTGCGCATCAATTCCTTTGAAAGAAAAAAAGTGCTTTTGCGAGTGCGTGAAAAACTCATGCCACTCGCAAAGCACACTGATGCAATAACGCAACGTACACGGGCAGATTTACGCACGAAAATCTGTCATGTTCGTATGAATGTAGCCTAATGGTCAAAACTCTGACTTGGCGAATCCAAAACAAAAATCTTCCTCTTTTTCAACCATTATTGAATTAATTTACTTGTGTGCATTGGGTCATTGTCTTGTTGCATCTCTTCTTTCTTGAGGTCATGGACTACTGCCCTTTCATTCTTCTTTAAAGGGAATGTGTCGCTAGAAAACTTTTTTTTTTTCTGTTAAACAGTTAGTATATAAGTGATTACACATTGTTTTAATTTTTTTTAATTTTTTCACAAGTCAGGAAATATTATGAATTAGATTCTAATTTATAACATTTCCATGTGCTGGTCACTAGAGGGAGCAATTCCCAAAACTGCAGCATTGCAATGTGGTAAAGCAACCTCATTGCTTTATGCTGCAAATTTGGGGTAGACACATTCTCTCTAGTGTCCACACACAATCCCCCATCCCTTATTCTGGCTAGTGCCAGGAGAAGGAGGGGGTTGAATCTTCAAACCTCCTACACTGTGTGCCGCCATTTTCTGAGCGAATGCACAGTGTAGGAGGATTAGATACAGGGCCCAGCAGACAGTATCACACGAACATAATACACAAATCACATACACAAACATAACTTACCTGCTCCTGCCGCCTCCGCTCCTATACCTTGCGTCTTCTCTGCCTTGAGCATATGACCGGAAGTCGTCATCTTACTGTCCGGCCGCGGCTTCCGGTCCCCATGAAAATGGCGCCCGATTTCGCTCTGCCAAAGACCTTCCTTTTGGTCTGTGTGGGAGCGGCGCATGCGCCGTTCCCACACAGACGGCATACACTATAGTGAATAGAACGGCTCCCGTTCGCGTTCTCTGTGGGGATGTATGTGCCGTATTCCATCTCTGTATGTATCGTTAATCGACACATACAGAGATGAAAAAAAAAATGGCAGCCCCCATAGGGAAGAAAAAGTTAAAAAAGTACAACACAAGAACACAAATAAAATGTATTTTAATATCAAACTAAAAGCAGTATTATATTAAAAAAAAAAAATTTGTGACACCTTCCCTTTAAAATGTTTTGATTTACCTTTTAAATTCAATGATCACAAGGCATCCAAACCAGGAGGCAGCGAAGCAACCCCAAACCATGATGCTCCCGCCACCATTCCTCCCCGTTTGGATGAGGTTTTGGTGTTGGTGTGCAGTCTTCTTTTTTTTCCTCCAAATATAACGTTTTGCATTTGTGCTAAAAAGTTCTACTTTTGTCTCGCCTGTCCATGGAACATTTTCCCAGAAGCATTGGGGAACATACAGGCGGTGTCGGGCAAACGTCAGACAGGCCACAATGTGTTTTTTTTTTTTTTTTCTTTGACAGCAGTGGCTTCCTTCCTAGTCTCCTTCCATGGACACCATTCTCGTTCAGTGTCTTTCTAATAGTGGACACATGAACAGAGGTTTTTGCAGTTTGTAAAGTCTTCCGTAGGTCATTTGCTGTTACCCGTGGGTTCTCGCCTGTTTCAGGATTGCCCTTTGTGCTCTTGGCGTGATCTAAACGGCACACCCACTCCTAGGTAGAGTAGCAACAGTCCTAATTTTCTCCATTCCGCCATGTGTGAACAACACAACATTGGTAGACAGTATGGATTATCTAGCCTATCAATCGGTATAAGCCAGGCCTGTAATATGGGAGTGTTCTTACCCTATTACATTACTTGCAAATACAATGTATAGCTGCTTCTTGTTCTTCCGATTCTTGTAATTGCGGTGTACTTCTATAACTGTCCGACTTTAGTGGAACCGTACTGTTCTTCTGAAATACTTGCATTTGTCTACTTCAGATCACTAAGTCACTGGTGCCTCACTACTGCGAACTTGTTGGAGCAAACCCGAAAATCCGTCCCAACCCTTCGCGATTCCTGCAGAACTGCCGTGCTCCTGGTGGATTCTTCAGCAATAGCTTTGTGGAAACCAATCTGTTCCTCGAAGAGATACAGGTCAGTTCCCCTACAAATGGGCCCCATGCATAAAAGTGGTCCTAATAAGAAAAAAGTCAGTGTTGCCCATAGCAACCAATCATTTCTCTTTTTTATTTTTAGTCCTGGAAAGCGAATATTGTCTTTCTACATTATCGTATTCATTAATGTTTTCTATTCTTTTTCTATCCTGTTGTAATAAGGTTTCCTCCTTTTATAGTAGATTATTTATTACTGTATTTTCCTTTCTCTGCAGATTAAAGATCCTGCTGAACGTCAGACATTTTTTGAGCAGCTCAGTGAACACCTGGATTCTTTTCCTGAAGATTTCTGCCGACACAAAATCCTTCCCCAGCTTCTGACGGCTTTTGAATTTGGCAGTGCAGGCGCTGTCATCCTCACACCCTTATTTAAGGTGAGCACCACATAAACCTGGAGACAGATACGTTAGTTGTAATACGTGGCGTCTCCGAGTACTGTCGTCTTTGCAACCAAAGCAGAAAGCGTAGCAGAAGAGGGGATAGGAAAGAAAAAAATATCGAACTCCGACACATCCCTGCCCAGCATCAACACAGTGATCATATAGTACACAGCTTCTCCTCCTTCCCTGCCCAGCAACACAGTGATCATATAGTACACCGCTTCCATTCCAGACTGTGTATTCAACTGGCGACATCTCTGGTTTTTTCACATCTAGAACTGCGATCCTGGTGCCCTATGAAATATTAGAATCACCTCTTTCATATGCCGAGATATGGCTGTTTGAAGTGATCTCCCTTCCTCCCAGTTTTAGTCTCACACTGTGTGTGAAGAAGCTTCATGCTGATAGGACCGGTCAGAGGCTGTGAGGAGGCTCCACCTCAGGGGAATCGCTGCTGTTACCTCCCAGTTGTCTAATAAAGGCTCAAATAAATAAATAAGAGTTTTGGGACACAATTTTCACTAACATTATCAGTGTGACAGTGCCTATTAGATTAGCTAGGAGATTTGGCATTACTAAACTAGTGACAGATCCTTTTTAAAGTGAATGTCCTTTCTTAATTAATTTCTTCTTATATCTCTTTAGGGATCAGGGCTCTTTTTTTTTTTTTTTTATACAGAACTCCAAATCCCTTCAATAGACAGAGTTAAACAACAACCTGGCTACCTACAGCCACCACTAGAGGGAGTATACTGTTTGTAGATTGAATTTAAAGAGGCTCTGTCACCACATTATAAGTACATAATGTGATCGGCGCTGTAATGTAGATTACAGCAGTGTTTTTTTATTTAGAAAAACTATCTATTTTCACCAAGTTATGACCTATTTTAGCTTTATGCTAATGACTTTCTTAATAGACAAGTGGGCGTGTAAAGAGAAGTGTATGACGCTGACCAATCAGTGACCAATCCACGTCATACACTTCTCTCCATGCATTTACTCTGCACATAGTGGTCTTGCGTTGTTCACTATGTGCAGTCACATACACACACATTAACGTTACTGAAGTGTCTTGACCGTAAATAGACATCGCGTCCAACCAGGATGGGATGTCTATGCACAATCCCGACACTTCGGTAACGTTTGTGTGGGATTTACAGCACAGCAAGCGTAATCTCGCGAGATCTCGCTGTAAATGACAGCACAGCTTGATCTCTTATGTGCTTTGTGAGTTGCGTTTGTGTGTGACTTACTCACACAGCATATAGAGATCAAGCTGTGCTGTCATTTACAGCGAGATCTCGCGAGATTACGCTTGCTGTGCTGTAAGTCCCACACAAACGTTACTGAAGTGTCGGGATTGTGCATAGACATCACATCCTGGTTGGACACGATGTCTATTTACTGTCAAGACACTTCAGTAACGTTAATGTGTGAGTATGTGACTGCACATAGTGAACAACGCAGGACCACTATGTGCAGAGTAAATGAATGGGGAGAAGTGTATGACGCTGATTGGTCACTGATTGGTCAGCGTCATACACTCCTCTGTACAACGCCCACTTGGTCATATAGTAAAACACGCCCAGTTGGGCATTAAGAAAGTCATTAGCATACAGCTAAAATAGGTCATAACTTGGTGAAAATAGATCGTTTTTCTAAATAAAAAACACTGCTGTAATCTACATTACAGCGCCGATCACATCATGTACAAGATAGGCCACTTATAATGTGGTGACAGAGCCTCTTTAAAGAAGCACTTCGTCAAATGATTTTATTTCTTTAAACATATCATGCTAACTCACTAGCAATATTCTAGCCGTGTCATTTGTTTTTTCTCTGCTCAGTTGCATCCATGCATTTTGAACCCTTTCATTTTGGGTCATGTGATCTCCGTATGACCACCAGAATAGACCAAGCTTTCATGTGTAGACAGGATGTCATCTCCCCTGTGTGACGGACTTCCTGTGAACTACAGGATTACATCATCACCAATCCAATCCTTCCTGGCAGCTCTGAGACACCTCCCACCAAGCTCCGCCCCCCATGTTCCTCTGTATGTCTCCCATGCATAGTGTTCTAAAGAGATTATGTAAATACCGGAGCACAGATGGGTTCTGCCACAGCTTCGGCGAATTCCACCAGTTCATGACCCTTGCAGAGCCTTCCGGCTTGGAGAGTTGGAGATTAGGTCGGGAGCACTTCTATTGGAGACGGCGTGTTATAGACCGCATCCTTGTGCACTTGGGTGAGCACACATCTTTAGAGCTTGATCTACCGATTGTTAGTGATTTACCTCTTTCTTTCGTCCAGATTGACAGCCATCAAAGACCAACTGAGAATGACAAATTATTCAGAAAGCGGACATCTATAATCTCTAGTGTATGGCCAGCTTAACTGTGATCTGATGTCTGACAACTGCCCATTGTGTTTTATAACTGATGCAGCCTCACCAATACAATGTGTGGTCAGGCACTACAGAAAATGATTCCTTTTTTCGATTATTACACTTCACAGCAAAATATATATATTTTTTTATCTTATGCAGATTGGTAAATTCCTGAATGCTGAGGAATATCAGCAGAAAATCATCCCGATCATTGTTAAGATGTTCTCTTCCACTGACCGAGCCATGAGGATACGACTCCTGCAGCAGGTGTGCTACTTGTTTTGTTTTGCCTTCTTGAGACAAAGATGTTCTAAAAAGTTCACGTCACATTATACAGGTGTCAAGAGATTCATTCTGTAATTTATTTGCCAGAGTGGCGAAAATTTTAGCCTAGGACTGCAGGTTTTGTGCCAATATTGGCTGATATTTGGAACTGTCCATAATTTCCTCCACCTTGACTAAAGCCCCAGTTCCAGCTGCAGAAAAACAGCCCCAAAATATAATGCTGCCTCCACTATGCCTCACTGGGTATGATGATCTTTTGGTGATGTGCAGTGTTGGCTTTGCTCAAATATTCCCTTTTGGAATTATGGCCAAAAAGGTCAACCTTGGTCTCATCAGACCAAAACACATTTTCCCACATGCTTTTGGTAGACTTGATGGAGGTCTTTGCAAAACATATCCGGGCTTGGATGTTTTTCTTTCTTAGAAAAGGCTTCCGTCTTGCCACCCTACCCCACAGCACAGACGTATGAAGAATACGGGAGATTGTTGTCACATGCACTACACAGCCAGTAGTTGCCAGAAAGTCCTGCAGCTCCTTTAATGTTGCTGTAGGTCCCTTGGTAGCTTCCCGGACCAATTTTCATCTTGTCTTATCATCAAGCTTTGAGGGACGTCCAGTTCTTGGCAATGTCACTGTTGTGCAAAATGTAATCCACTTCTTGATGACCATCTTCACTGTGTTCCATGGTATATCTAATGCCTAGGAAATTCTTTGGTACCCTTCTCCTGACTGAAGCCTTTCAACAATCAGATTCCTTTGATGTGTTGTAAGCTCTTTACGGACCATGGCTTTTGCGGTCACATGCAACAAAGAAAATGTAAAGAAAATCCTGATAGAACAGCTGAACTTTATATGGGGTTACTCAGAATCACTTTAAATAATGGCAGCTGTGTACGGATTACTATTTAACATGAGTTTAAATGTGATTGGCTAATTCTGAACACAACCACAACTCCAATTATAAGAGGGTGTTCACACTTATGCAACCGCATTATTGTAGTTTTTGTTATTTTTATTTTTCCCCTCTAAATGATTTCAGTTTGTTTTTCAATGGAATTGTACAGATTATGGGTCACATTAACGGTGGAAAAAGTATAAAGAAAAAAAGAAATTGCCAGTATGGGGAACACAGACATTAGTACAGTTTTTAAAAATGGGGTTCCTGTTGCTTATTTAAACACTATGCGTAACTCCCAGAATACCCCATCGAAGAGCTTGCTCAGTTTCTAGAAACGATATACATAAAAATGTTGCTAATGTGCATTGGGTTCCAGTTCCGTTGCATTTCTTCACTCACTAATTTTTTAGAAGTAAATTTAAAAAGGCCAAATCCTTTTTTGCTCTGTTGTTCACTTGAGTTTTCTTGTGATTTTGCATGAGGCAGATGGAGAATTTTATCCAGTATCTAAATGAACCGACTGTCAACTCCCAAATCTTCCCTCATGTGGTCCATGGTTTTATGGATACAAACCCCGCTATACGTGAACAGACTGTGAAGGTAATGACCGTACGCAGATGTTGTCTTCTTTGCTTTGAAGTATTGTGGGTAATATCTTTATCACTTGATAAGCTAATCAGAATTAATGAGTTTATTTGTTATATAAAATTATTAATAGAAATGTGTCATGTTATATGCAACATTGTCTTTACAAAACACAGAAAAATACCTCTAATCTGGCATTCGATAGTCCGGAAATGATGATCATTCACCACGTTATTCACCGCTCCATTTAGTATCTATAGGGCCGACGGAAACAGCCGAGTTCTGTCTGAGTGTGTAGGGACACGCCCCTTGGACAAGGGGAATGGTAACGCCCAGTTGTCAATTTATTCATACATTTCCAGGAGGAATAACAAAGGAATGGCACAACACCGATTTCTTAGAAAAGTTGCTCCAGGATTGATATTTAAGTATTTACTCAAACAGGCAGTTAAGGAGAGCGGACAGATCCTCTTTAGGCTACATTCACACGACCGTGAAAAAAAATGTCCATTAAAAACTGATCGACTGTCAATTTTTCATGGCCATTTTGCATCAGTGTCTCTAAATTTTCATCAATTTCCAGTCCGTCTGTCTGTTTTTAATGGCCGTTTGACATCCGTTTTGCATCAGTTTTTCATGGTCGTTAAAAAAAATGATGAATTTCATTGGTCAGGCTCTTTTTTGTCCCAACCCCCTGAAAACACACAAAGGAAGGTCACATGTTCACCTAGACACTATTTACAGCCCCCCTGTATATGATGCCACACAACCTCCCTGTATATGCCACACACCTCACTGTATATGATGCCACACCCCCCCCGATGTAGATGATGCCACACAGCCCGACATGAATGCTCTACATACTCACCGATGCAGCACTGTCTTCTCCAGGTAAGGTCTCTCGTCTCCACGGGATTTGCGGTGACGCGATGACATTCACTGATGCATCTCGTCTTCACGCGTGGTCTCTCGTCTTCACGCGATCTGCAAAGGCGGCGCGATAACGTCATCTCGTCACCTTCGCAGAACCCATGAAGACGAGAGACTACACCTGAAGCGGTGGGCGCTGTATCGGCGAGTGTCATGGAGCCGCCAATAGCCAGCAAGGGAACTAGTAGTTCCCTTGCCAATCCCCATGTCACAGATCCGTTTTTAACGGTGGTTACATGTATTGACAGCCATTAAAAACGGATCCATTGACTTCTATGGGGGCCGTCAGGTCGTGAAAACGGCCAAAAATAGGACATGTCCTATTTATTGAAGCCTATTATTCACGGGCCGTTAAAAAAACGGCCGTGTGAATACACCCATAGAACATCATTGTTCTGAAAACGGCTGTGTGACGGCTGTTAAAAGATCGGCCGTTTTTCACTGTCATGTGAATACGAACGAACGTTATATTCGCTTATGTTGTGATGTGCTTTGTTTTTCCATAGTCCATGTTGCTCCTGGCTCCCAAGTTAAATGAAAATAACCTCAATGTGGAGTTGATGAAGCATTTCGCTCGACTGCAGGCACGGGATGACCAGGGACCTATCCGCTGTAATACAACTGTGTGTTTGGGCAAGATTGCCTCTTATCTGAATCCTACTGTGAGTATAGACTCAACAAGAAGGGAACTGATCTAAGGGCTTCCTTGTGTTTTGTTCGGTACATATTGAATTCAGAGATACATCTGTTTTCCATTTTTTGAGGGTCTGATGTTTTTGTATGTATTTATACTAATATTTAAAGTGTACCTATCATATTAGATTGAATTACATGCTGTTGGCTCGATCTCTAATTTTCAGATTTTCATGTATTAAAGAGGCTCTGTCACCAGATTTTGCAACCCCTATCTGCTATTGCAGCAGATCGGCGCTGCAATGTAGATTACAGTAACGGTTTTATTTTTAAAAAACGAGCATTTTTGGCCAAGTTATGACCATTTTTGTAGTTATGCAAATGAGGCTTGCAAAAGTCCAAGTGGGTGTGTTTAAAAGTAAAAGTACAACTGGGCGTGTATTATGTGCGTACATCGGGGCGTTTTTACTACTTTTACTAGCTGGGCGTTCTGACGAGAAGTATCATCCACTTCTCTTCAGAACGTCACTCACAGGTCCTGCATCGTGTCAGACGAGCGAGGACACATCGGCACCAGAGGCTTCAGTTGATTCTGCAGCAGCATCGGCGTTAGCAGGTAAATCGATGTAGCTACTTACCTGCTAACGCCGATGCTGCTGCAGAATCAACTGAAGCCTCTGGTGCCGATGTGTCCTCGCTCGTCTGACACGATGCAGGACCTGTGAGTGACGTCACAGCGTGATCTGGCAGAAGCTGGGCATTCTGAAGAGAAGTGGATGATACTTCTCGTCAGAACGCCCAGCTAGTAAAAGTAGTAAAAACGCTCCGATGTACGCACATAATACACGCCCACTTGGACTTTTGCAAGCCTCATTTGCATAACTACAAAAATGGTCATAACTTGGCCAAAAATGCTAGTTTTTTAAAAATAAAAACGTTACTGTAATCTACATTGCAGCGCCGATCTGCTGCAATAGCAGATAGGGGTTGCAAAATCTGGTGACAGAGCCTCTTTAAAGGGGTTGTTCAGGATTAGAAAAACATGGTTTCTTTCTTCCAGAAACCGTGCCACGAGTTATGTCTGGTGTTGCTGCTAAGCTCCAACAAAGTGAATGGGGCTGAGCTGCAATACCACTCACAACCTGTCAACAGGTGTGGCGCTGTTTTGGGAAAAAAAGCATCCATGTTTTTCTAATCCTGGACAACCCCTTTAAACTCCAGAATGGGGGGGGCGGGCACTCGCTGCTATGATATTGTCCAACATTCATGAACATTTCAACCTTTCTTCCAGCCCACAATTCTGTGCCCGCTTCCAATGAACTAACAAGAGTTTTATAACTTACCTGAAGGTGGTATTTTTAGCAGTAGAACTGTGTGTGTGGGTATTTGTCTGTCTGGAGGCAGCCCCCCTCCCATTCCCCCCCCCCCCTTTGATTCGATCGAATGGCCTTACTTACTGGCGGTACTGCAGAGATTTGGGTTCGGTCCCCTGTTCATCGGTTGGATATCCACGCTATAGAAGTCCCCTAGAGCTCAAATTTTGGTAAATGGACTCTTATCCCCATATTTTCAATTGGCAAGGGGTACCAGACAGGGATGTCCTTTGTCACCCCTCTTATTTGCAATAGCAATAGAACCTCTGGCTTTGGCTATACGTCAGCATCAGTCATACTATGGGATACAGTTAGGAGGTAGGGAGGACAGAATCGGCTTGTACGCTGATCATATGATCCTCTTCATGTCTAAACCCAAGGATACTCTACCTGCTGCGATAGATCTGATAGATCGGTTTGGGAGGTTCTCTGGACTGTGTATCAACTGGACGAAGTCCTATTTTCTACCAATGGGTTGGGCTCCGGTAGAGTGTGGGCTGAAGGTGGTACCGAGTTTCAAATATCTGGGTATAGTGATAAGCAAAGTTCATGGTTCAGATATGCAAAATAATATTTACCCTCTATTGGATTACATAAAGGACAAATTTAAAGTATGGGGCTCGCTACCCTTAGCGGTCGTGGGATGCATCAACCTGGTGAAAATTATTATACTTCCCCAAGTGTCTCTATATGTTAGAACATATAGCGGTACCAATACCGCTGTCATTTTTTAACGCAATGCATGCTCTTTTACCTTCCTTTATATGGGGATCCGGTAGGTCAAAACTTAACCTCTTTACAGAGGCCTAAAATATTGGGAGGTACATCACTTCCAGATTTTTACTTGTATTACTTATCTGGCCAACTGCGTTACCTTACCACATGGGTCAGTATGGATGTCTTGCCTAATAGAGAATATTACCTAACATTTTATTTGGATTTACCTAACCTGTGGCCTATACTGGAGGTTATGCCTCATTCTCGTAAGAAGTTATTACCACTACATAGAGTAGCCGCACAGGTTTGGCAGGCGACCAAAAAACTTCTATCATTCACGGATATAGTGGCCGAGCAATCTTTTTGGCACAACCTCACTCTAGTACATATGACTTGCTGGATCCACAATTCTGGATAGGACATGGAGTCACTTGTGTAGGGGATCTGTACACAGAGGGTGCTATAATGTCATTTCTACAAATACAGGAGGCGTTTGATATTCCCAGGGACGCCTTTTACAAATTTTTACAATCAGACATGCGCTCCGCTCTCAATTTCCTCTTACAGGGAGGAGCATTTCTAATTTTTCCCCTCATAGGTGTTTTTAAATCGCAGGGCCCTAGGGGTTTAATCTCCGCTATATACTCCTTTCTCATCCAGGCGAAATTGGCGGCTGCTCCGCTGGCAGTAGAGGATAGGTGGAAAGGTCTTATCCCTGACATGGACACTGACCTGTGGAATGATGTTTTGCAATCTCACTTATTAGTATCTCCAGCCGCTAACAACAGAATGACACAATTGTTCATAATACATCAAAGCTATTTAACGCCGGTTAGACTTCATAAGATGGGTAGGTGCCCTACTACTGAATGCCACAGGTGTGGGGCCCTGGACTCTGAATTCTGGCACATGATATGGTTGTGTCCATGGATTCAGTCATTCCGGAAGGAGGTTCTAGACCAGACATGGGCAAACTACGGCCCGCGGGCCACATACGGCCCGTTAGGCTTTTTAATCCGGCCCGCCGAACTTGTCCAAATCATAGTAAAAACCTCCTTTTTTTTCCCCTTTCCCTGCAATGCCCACGTTTTCCCAATAGATGGCGCACTCAAAACACATTGACCGTTGTTAACTCCTTAACGCCGAAGGACGGATATATCCGTCCTCAGCAGCTGCTAGTTCGCGCAGGAGGACGGATATATCCGTCCTGTGATGGCGCGGGTACTGCCAGTGTACCCACGCGATCAGCGGCAGGAGCACGGCTGTTATACACAGCCTGGCTCCTGCTGCAACTGCCGGAATCGAAGCGCGCTCCGA
The DNA here is from genome assembly GCF_050947455.1 of Rhinoderma darwinii. Classification (NCBI taxonomy): domain Eukaryota; kingdom Metazoa; phylum Chordata; class Amphibia; order Anura; family Rhinodermatidae; genus Rhinoderma; species Rhinoderma darwinii. The sequence continues at coordinate 105,884,051 of NC_134695.1, forward strand.
TTCCGGCAGTTTAACCCATTAAATGCCGCTGTCAATAGTGACAGCGGCATCTAATGTGTTTGACAGAGGGAGGGAGCTCCCTCTGTCACCCGATCGGCGCCCCCGCAAACAAATCGCGGGTCGCCGTCGGGTTTCCATGACAGCCGGGGGTCTAACAAAGACCCCCAGGTCTGTCTTCCGCAACTGCCTGTTTGGCGATGCCGGAGGCATGACCTAACAGGTTGCCTGTCAGTTTTACACTGACAGGCAATAATGCTTTGGTATACTAAGTATACCAAAGCATTATATATGCGATCGGCACATCGCATAGTGAAGTCCCCTGGTGGGACTTAAAAAAAAAATGTCAATCAGTTAAATAAAGTTTGTTGAAAAAAAATAAAATAATTACAGTCAAAATCAAATAAAACTACTTTTTTTGCCCAAAAAGTGGTTTTATTCAGTAAAAGTGTCAAAACAAATCACACATACACATATATTGTATCCCCGCGATCATAACAACTTGACCAATAAAATGAACACATTAATGAAACCGCCGGATGTACGGCGTCCAAAAAACCCGCAAAAAACAACGGCAAAATTCTCTCTTTTCTCCCATTCCCCCCATAAAAAAGAAAATAAAAGTTAATCTATAAGTCCTATGTACCCCAAAATAGTACTAATGAAAACTACGCATTGGCCCGCAAAAATCAAGCCCCCATACGGTCACATCGACGGAAAAATAAAAAAATGACGGCTCTTGGAACGCGGCGATGCAAAAACAAGTAATTTTTTTCTAAAAGGGTTTTTATTGTGCAAACATAGGAAAACATATAAAACCTTTACATATTTGGTATCCTCGTAATCGTGCCGACCCATAGAATAAAGGTAACATGTTATTTACGCTGCATAGTAAAGGGCATAAATTTATAACGTGAAAATTAATGCTGGAATAGCTGCTTATTTTCAATTCTCTCCTAAAATAAAGTTAATAAAAGTTAGTCAATATGTTATAAGCATCTAAAAATGGTGCAATTACAAAATACAACTCGTCCCGCAAAAAACAAGCCCTTATACGGCTATGTCGACGTAATAAAAAAAAAGTTACGACTCTTGGAATGCGACCATGAAAAAACAAAAAATAATCCTTGGTCATTAACGTGCAAAATGGCCCGGTCATTAAGGGGTTAATGTGGCGCGTATTTCTCTTTATTTCACTTTAATTTTCACTTCGTTTCACGTCACCATTAAGCCCTTCGGTTTTCAAAGAGTACAATATCAGCCGTCACTTTGCCACGAAGCATGCAAACTATGCTAGCAAGCAGTCAACACAAGAACGGGCGGCTACTGCTCAGAGGTTGGCAGCTAATTTACAGAGTCAACAGAACTTTTTTCTTGATAAATCACAGTGCGTATGTTATTTTAATCTATTTACATTTCCTCCTCCCAGTATCTGCGAAATAGTATGTAAATGCCATATCTTGCATATTCCTTGAGACAAATTTATTAACTGATAAGGGCTATTTTTCACATTTGAAAGACAGTTAATAAATTGGGTTGTAGTGTTCTTACTGTGCTATGAGGTTTGCACACACTACATTTAATGCTTTAGTATATCCGGCCCAAACACTCCCTCCAAATGCTCCTGGCCCGGCCCCTCTGTCAAATTTTAGAACCCATTGTGGCCCGCGAGTCAAAAAGTTTGCCCACCCCTGTTCTAGACCTACTTAACGGAGTATTACAATTTCCACTCCCACGTTTGCCTGAATTGTGTCTGTTTGGGATCACCTCTGAGGAAATATGGTCTAGTCACACTTAAATATTTTTGAGGCAGGCGCCGTTTCTGGCTCGCAAATCAATTGCTCTTAGGTGGATGGGCCCTCGGCCCCCTACTATTTCCCAGTGGAAGGCCTTAGTAAACTCCATGCTCTCTTATGATAGAATGGTATACAGACATAGGGGTTGTGAGGAGAAGTTTATAAAGGTATGGGGCCTGTGGTGTGACTCGCCACTTACACACTATACACCACACAGATATGTTGATTTACGTGACTCTCTGTTGTCAACACCGTGAATAACCTTGTGCTGATCTGATGCTTATTGTATAATGTGCTATACATATATACCCTGTATTGATGTTGATTTCATTATGTTTCAAGTATGCTGTGAATTGCGAGCTGTCGAATTGATGTACTTTATCACACGATACTGTAATGTTGATATGTTTTGAGATGTAAGACTCTTAGGCTGGGTTCACACGAGCACATTAACGTCCGTAATGGACGGACGTATTTCGGCTGGAAGTCCCGGACCGAACTCAGTGCAGGGAGCCGGGCTCCTAGCATCATAGTTATGTACGACGCTAGGAGTCCCTGCCTCTCTGCAGGACAACTGTCCCGTACTGTAATCATGTTTTCAGTACGGGACAGTAGTTCCACGGAGAGGCAGGGACTCCTAGCCTCGTACATAACTATGATGCTAGGAGCCCGGCTCCCTGCACTGAGTTCGGTCCGGGACTTCCGGCCGAAATACGTCCGTCCATTACGGACGTTAATGTGCTCTTGTGAACCCAGCCTTAGCCATAGCCTTTAAAATACTTCTCTACGTCACAGCCCCTAGTGTAGTTGACCACTTTTGTGAGTTTAACCAGCTGTATCGAGAACAGAATATAAAACCTTTGGGGCAATAACAACAAAAAAGTTTGACAGCTAAGGATTACATTTTCTGTCTGGTGAAAAAAAACGACCCATTTATCGTATGAATGGTTATAAAATAGAAGTGCAAGATAATCTGATATAGCACAGTGGGATCTATGAGGAAGGGATCGGATAAGTTACTTATTGTACGTGCAAGTAGGGAGCAGTAAGGCATGTCATTCTTACAGACACGACAGAGGGTCTTGATCTCCGCATTCAGTAGAGCTACGAAAGATCCCTTTTCCCCCTCACGTGCTGCTGGTGTCCTTGGCTTTGCTGCTACACACAACTTTTACTCCATGAGCGATTGTGCCGGAAAAATTCTTCCTGGACTATGTGGCGTCACGATGGATACAGAGAAGAGTGTACGGGATCAAGTAAGTAGCATATAAGAAATCTATCTGTCACTATAAATTTCTGAATAGGCCTAGTAGGCTGTGTTCATTATATTAACCTTTTCATTCTAGGCTTTCAAAGCAATCCGTAGTTTTTTGGATAAACTGGAGGCTTTATCGGAGGACCCGACACAGTTATCTGAGCTTGGTATGTGAGATTTTTATGGAATGTTGTGCGGTGCTCCAGTCTCTGGGCCTTGTCACTTGAATTGCTTTTTTTTGTCCCTGGGTATGTGTGTGATGGGTTACTAAAGGAGTTTTCCAGGATTTTACATAGATAGACCATCAGTTTGTGATTGTGGAGGTCTGACCCCATCGGTCAGCAGAACAATGGCACTTCTGTACGTGCAGCAGCACTGACAGTCACATTTGCTACAGGAGCGCCGCTGCTACCCCATCGTTCCTCCAATCACTGGGTACCCCAAAAGCCACACATAGATGCCCTATCCCTAAACACATGTCATCAATGTCAATTCCTGGAAAATCAGCTTAATCAACTGAGATTGGTGTGTTTTTATTCCATAGTGCTCCTGCACAGGACCGTATTTGGGATTCATGTGCTACGAATCCAGAATACAGTGGTAATATATTCGTATGTAGGAATACATGGTTCTTTTTTTTTTTTTTATGCACGCATGTGCAGCATACTGCACTTTTATATCTGTTATCGAATATTGGACTGTATTAGGGGAAAGGGTATGATCCGAGATATGAGACACACAATACTGAACTATAATAAAGTTCTTTGCCATACCGGTTGTGTACGTGAGGCCTAACCCAACTGTTCTAGGAAATGACTGGGGAACTGCTCTGGTAGTTTTCTCTATGTGCTAATAAATGATAATGTGGTTCTCGTCAAATTTTACTTTTATTTCCCCAGAAAAAGATGTACATGCAGCATCAACAAGCCCGGGTGTTGTTGGTGGATGGGCTGGTTGGGCTGTAACAGGAGTCTCATCCTTGACCTCTAAATTCATCCGCACCAGTCCATCAGGTGGACCGGAACCGGCACCAGCAGTTGGAACTTCAGTACCCGCAACAGCAGCACCTGCAGAGGCTAGTAAGCCAGGTAACTGCTCTGAGGTTCTGCCATTCGGCTTAACCGTCTTAGTTGTGTTGCTACTTTGTAAGATTTTACTTCTCCTTTGGAGTCACCGCTTTTTGAGATGGAGAATAGGACCTCGGGCCATTTGGTATTTATGAAAGTCCAGATTGGTAATGAACAATGTTATATTCAGAAAGTATTAGCGGTTTTATACCATTTAGAAAAATACAACACAAATGTCCAGAAACAAATAGAATAATTTAGCAACCATCAGTGTACATTAACCACTTCCCAATATATGATGTACATGTATGTGGTTGGGCAAGTCTGGCACTATAGCGGACATGTATGTCATGGAGATTATACAGGCACAACTGCTGTGATTGACAGCCACACTACTGGCCGGGATCAAAGAAAACTGATCCCGGAAGTTTAAGGCTCTGTTCACATCTGCGTTGGGGTCCCGTTCTGACGTTCCGTCGGAGGTTTCCGTCAGAACAGGACGCTGAGCAGACACAAACTGACACCGACAGAAACCAGAGGTTTGTCTCTCTTGTGCACTGGATCAGTTGTTTTGCTGGAAGCAATAGCGTAGTTGACTACGCTATTGCTTCCGGCAAAACGACGGGTGCGGTGCACATAAGAGGCAAACGTAAACCACCGGCTCAGTCACCATTAAAATCAATGGTGATGGAGATGGAAACCTCTGGTTTCCGTCGGTGTCACTTTGTGTCTGCTCAGGGTCCCGTTCTGACGGAAACCTCAGACGCAACGTCAGAACGGGACCTCAACGCAGATGTGAACAGCCTAATCCTGTAAGCACAGCAAAACGGTGACGGTCAGTCTCGGTATCGCAATTCCCCCGAGGGCTGTCCAGTATTAGTGCAGACCTGAGGTATAGCCTAAAAGGCACTATCAGGTAAAAAAAAAAAACATTTCAACAGTTCAAAACATATACATAGTCGATATCCCCATACTGGTAATGACCTGTATGCAATAGTGATGGCATGGGGTAAGGTGAATGGATATAAATTCAATATATCATCAATGCACAGCTTGTTCTGCAAAAAAAACAAAAAACAAGGACTCAATTGCTACATAGACGTAAAAATAGGAACTACAGTATTTTTCGGACTATGACACCGTTTTTAGAAAGAATAAATCTTGCTAAAAAGTCCCTGCGTCTTATGGTCCGCAGTCAAGGGACCCGGCATCGCCGAGCCCCATGACCGCTTCATTACTTAAACCCTTCCCGACCCATGCCGGCACATCGGGGGGCGGGATGATGTATGGAGCGGGCTCACGCACTGAGCCCACTCCATACACTGCAGCTGTCGGCTTCTGACACGCTCGAACGGCCAGGAACAGCAATTTCGCTGTTCCTGGCAGTTTAAAGGGCTTGTACCATAAAACACATGTATCCCCTATCCACAGGATGGGGGATACATGTGTGATCCATAAGGAGAATGGGGACCGAAAGTTACCAAGAGCGTTGCATGAGAAGCTGTGACTTCCGCGTTCTGTGTCCGGCAGCTCCATAGAGATCAATGGGATTCTTCTGCGCATGCGCGAGCGGCTCTCCATTGATCTCTATGGAGCTGCGGAACAGAACCCGGAAGTCCAGGCTTCTCATGTAGCGCTTTGGGTGACTTTCGGTCCCCTGTTCTCCTTATCGCTGGGGGTCCCAGTGGTCGGAACCCTAGCGATCTCACATGTAGCCCCTATCCTGTGGATAGGGGATAAATGTAGTTTATGGCAAACCCCTTTAACTAGTTAAATGCCGTGGTCAATAGCAACCGCTGCATTTATAGGGGTTTTTCTATGAAAGGATATTTGACATATCCACAGGATATGTCATAAATGTCAGATAGGTGTGGGTCCCAGAGGTGGGACCTGCATCTATCTCTAGAACGGGGCCCCCTAAACCCCGTTCTAGCTTTCTGTGCTCTCCCAGCCACTTGTGGAGTTACTGAAACAGCGTATCTCGCAGAACTACGCGGTTTCCGTAACTCCCATAGAACTGAGTAGTTAGGGAAACAGCGTAGCTCGCATGCTACGCTGCTTCCGTAACTGCCATTCACTACTATGGGAGTTAGGGAAACAGCCTAGTTGCGCTGTTTCAGTAACTCCACATGTAACCAAGTTGCCACTGGTTCAAGTCCCCTAGGGGAAACTAATAAAATGTGTAAAAAAAAAAAACCTGTTGGATACATTTTCAGGAGTGTAAAAAAAAAAAAAACCTTTTCCCATTTTTCCCCAAGCACAATGTAAAAAATAAAATAATTTGGTATCGCTGTGTCCCTAAAAGTCTGATCTATTACAATACACCATTCTTTAACTCGCACGGTGAGTTAGTCATGAAATAAAAAATTGAAAAAAATCGTATGTACCAAAAAAATGTGCCAATAAAACTACAGCTCGTCCCGCAAAAAATAAGCCCTCACACCGCTCAATCGAAAAAAAAAAAATATAAGAAAATGTTGGCTCTCAGAATGTGGTGAAACAGAATTATATATTAATAAAGTCTATATACTTTTTTTTTTCCTATTTTCTGTTGTCTAAAACCTGGGTGCGTCTTATGGTCCGAAAAATACGGTAACTCTTGGGGTCATTTCAAAATTTGTTGGTCACAAAAGTCGCAAGTATGTCACAAAACACAAATGTTGCCAGCCCAATTTCTGGTCTTTGTGAATTCCACAATCCTCTTTTCTTAGGACCACATACAATTTTCGGAGTGGCGCAGAAAGTAGCAAATTGTTTCAACTATGAGTAGATGATATTTGTCAATGTTCATAGTCCTAAAACATGACTGTATATAATTTGTTTACGCTGGCAGGGAATCAAATGGACACGGATCTTCGACTAGTCATGACATGTAAAAAAAATGGAGTTCGTGTTTAAAGCGTGGCCCTCTTTATTTTCCCTCTAGATACTGTCCCTGCATCTGTTCCCATCTCTTCCTCATCCCAATATGAACCAGATGATGATGAAAATGAGGCCGAGGATAATCCGTTAGACCGGTGGGATGACGACGATTGGGGACGTCTTGAGGTAAAGCAATAGATGTTCTATATTCAACACTGTTTTTAATGTTCGCAGATATATATATATATTTTTTTTTTGCCTGTACTTTTTGATATGCAGGTTTGTTTTTTACTATTGACCACCTTCCAATTTTAAAACGTTTGTATTTAGGATTCAGATCAGAACAAAGTACAGCCAGAGAGCGATGACTGGGACACAGCCTGGGGCCAGAGCTCTAGTAAAAAGACATCGGAGAAGACGGTAAGAGGGGAGGGGGGGGGGCGGTCTTATGCACGCTCGGTAAATAAACCGGTTTTTCCTTGGGCATGGTATAGTTGTTATGCAAATTTGTACGCATTCCTTCTTATTAGGCTGAGGATCCATATAAAATATACACAAATAAAGTTAAACGATGAAGTATTGCTTGTTGAAAGTTGATACATGAACGTTATCCTTTGATTGGTAAAAAGGTTGTCCTACTGTAATGTATTTATTAGTTTGAAATCATCCATCTCGTGGTTGTAACAATTGGTGATGTAAGAAATGTGTAACACGTCCAGTAAATGGCCTTAAAGCAAATGTAAGTGACCTATAAAAACTGGCAAAGATTTAGATTTAGCGCCAAGCTTTGAAATGGATACAAATATAAAATAGTAAAAAAAAAAAAGATAGTGTGGTCATTGCTCAGCATCCGCCAAGGCCACTATCACACGGCAGTATTTTGCATCACCAACACCAGGAGTGGAACCTACACAGAGAAAAAGTATAATGGAGAGACTGGCACCTCTTGTGTGGTTTGGACCCACTCCTGGTTTTGGCTTAGAAATAGTGTATAGCTCTGTAATAAAGCATTCAATGGAATATGCCACAAATATTTTATTTGTATCCTTGTGGATCCTGTATGAAAACTTCTTAATGAAAAAAAGGAGACATTTCGGTATATTATAGGCCCATCGATTCCTATGGGTGCCATGTTGTCCGGCAGGGACTCCTAGCGTCGTACATAACTATGATGCTCGGAGCCCGGCTCCCTGCACTGTGTTCGGTCCGGGACTTCCGGCCGAAATACGTTCCGTCCATAACGGACGTAACATGGTCGTGTGAATCCAGCCTAAATCTGCTGCTATTGTGTATATTTCCTAGGGCCCATTCACACGATCAACGTCCGTGTGCTGCGCATGGAAATCACGCGCAGCACACGGACCCATTGATTTCACTGGGGCCGTTCATACATGCGTGAGTTTTTACGCAGCGAGTATCCGCTGCGTGAAACTCACTGCATGTCCTATATTGGTGCGTTTTCATGCACCTACGTGCCCATTGAAGTCAATGGGTGCGTGAAAACCACGCACCGCACACAGATGCACAGCCGTGTGTGGTGCGTGATTTGTGCATCAATTAGATTGAAAATAAATTATGTGCTCTGCGAGTGCGTGAATAACGCATGCCACTCACAAAGCACACTGATACATAACGCAACACACACGGACCAGATTCACGCGCATGTGAATGTAGCCTAACCAGCAGGAACCATCAGTTCTGTCAATGACATTTTGTTTCCAGTTACAATTGCTTTGGCTTCTCTACTCAGGTTTCACACACGCAGTCCAAAAACAGAACAAATACAGGAACAGATCATAGGCTGGCGGATACCAGGAACTTTCCTGCTGCTGAGGACCACTGGGGTTGGGGAGATTCTCGTCAGCCTGTTTCCCAGACCAAAGGGCGAACCCAGCCCAGCTTCTCTCCCCCTGAGGGCACAAGGCCAGCCAGTGATTATAACTGGGGCACTACAGAAGGAAGTGGGAAACACGTGGAATTCTTCTCCGTTGCTACTGAGAAAGCCGGCCAGGTAAGGAATGTTCTGGTACCCATGCTCAGACTTCAAGAAATATTGGACTGAAGTTTTCGCTTAGAGGTTACGCACCATTCCTTGGTCCTTTCTCCCCCTCGGTCTGGATTCATTTGCTGTTCATGCACCTTTTTATGGACTTTCCAGAAGGAGTTCCAGACTGCCCCTCTCGAAACATTCCTACAATAATACATTATGTCATGATCCTATCGTTCTCTTTCTGGGAAGGGTCTTGTCCTTACCACTTCCTTCTGCAGTCTTTAGAAGTCATCTGCACCCCCAACCCAATCTTCCACAATTAGGGCTCATGCATACTACCCTATTCTGGATTTGCATTACATGGAACCCAAATACTGCTGCCATATATCTGTTAGGTCATGCTCATTTTTTTTTTTTATACAATCTTCATAATTAAATGCTGTATATCTGACCAAGCACTTAAAAAAAACATGAAGCCTTATTTTTCTGGGTAGTTTTTCACAATCATTTGGGGTAGGAAAACAGCTTTGTATTTTTTTTCTACCCACCCCCACGAGGAAAGGTTTCTTCTCACAACATAAACATTTAACTTTTTTTTTTTGATAATAGATATATGGTTGGTATTTGCAAGGTTTGTTGTCCCCTCCAATGCAGGCGCCAGGTGTCATATTACAAATACATGGTTGTCCCTCTGCCTATGGAGACAAGTACATCAGCGTCTCTGTCACTCACCAGGCGTATTTTTTTTTACTATTAACTAGTGTCAATTTCTGCTGGATAGTGCCGGCGGCACCATTTTGCGGCGGTGTGTGCGTGTAAAATGGGCTCTCCGCTCATGCAATAGAGAGCTTTTCACTCTCCCCTCATGGGGAATCAGGATCTATCCTCCGATGGGCTGCACAAGAGCACATGATTGCCAGCGGCAGTTTGGGTGTGTGGGTTTTCTAATCGGTCTCTCCTTTATTCCGACAGGTGCTGCTGGGGGATACAGGACCTCCTGACCATGCCTTGATGTATCTCCCTTTAGGATTATTTCTTAACCTGGGTCAGCAAAGCTACCACTAAATAGGCACACCAACCTAGTCATGGCCTCCGCTCCAGGGCTCCTTAGGAGGAGTTGGTTGAGCCGTCCAATCTTCTCTGTAATGCGTCCAAGTACCTTTGTGAGGCTTCTCGATGCTTCTTGACTGTTGGTTCGGACTTCATCCTCTACCATTGCTATACGCAGGATGAACTGGCTAAAAGGTTGGTCTGCAGATACGGACTTCAGTCTGCCAAGGCTGGAGCTGTAAAGCTGAACTCCGCCTGAAAGTGCGCCCCCGCTTGGTTCAAGGACATCTTGCTTTTCCACATTATGGGCACCTGGATTTAGGAAGTGCTATCCTCAGGATAGAAAATCGAATTTACCAGTCTTCCTCCAGAGCACTTCTTTCAGTCCGCTGTTCCTCAGTCCCCCTCGGCCACCTTTTTTCGAGCAGTCGACTCTCAGCTCCTTCAGGGAATCTCTAGTCAGGATCCCTCCAGCCACAGGTTGAGGGTTTTACTCCAACCTTTTTGCCAAAAAGACGTCCCCTAAGCCTCAAACATCTCAATGAGTAAGTCAAGGTTCTCCATTTCCACATAGAATTCCTCTGATCAGTCATCACTTCCATGGGATAGGGGTAGTTCCTTTCGTCAGTGAACATCAGAAACGCGTATTTGGAGGTCCTTCTTTGCGCTTCTTCACAATCACCAGTTTTTAGCTCTTCCGTTCAATCTGGCTACAGCCCCGAGAGTTTTTCCAAAAATTCTATCTGTAGTGATGGCGCTCCTTTGGACCAGGGGGGTGTCAGTCATCCTGTACTTGGAGAACATTTTGATCAAGTCTCCCACCAGGAAGGACAATGTATCTGAGCTCCAGATCAATCTGGACACCTTGTGCCCGTTTGCTTGGATTATCAACTGCTCCAAATCTTGCCTGTTTCCCTCCCACTCAGTCAGCGAAGGTGTTCTTTACCCAGAAAAGGCTGCTATCCTTCAGGAATAGATTCGCTTGTTGCAGAAGCCAGCGCTGACCTCTCCACCTTTGCATGAGGGTCCTTGGAACCATGGAGGCCATTCCCTTTGTGCAACTCCACGCTCACCCTTTTCAGCAGGAAATCCTTTCCCGGTGGAACCATTCTCCAGACTCCTTGGATTAATGAATCCGCCTTTCTCTGACTGTCAGTCGAGCCCTCCAGTGGTATCTCCTCCCCAGCCTTTCCCCGAGGTTGCTCCGTCCTTCCACTGAACTAGTAGGTCTCTCCACGGATGGCAGTCAAGGGGTCAGGAGGAACATTTCGGGACCTCACGACTCAGGTTTTGTGGTCCCCACAGGAATCCTCTCTTCCCATTAACCTACTGGAGTTGAGAACCATCTTCCTTTGCCTGCTGCACTAGATATTGCCCCGGTTTGCTAGTTTGGGCTCGCACCAGATGGCTGATGCCACGGCTGTGGCTTATCTCAATCACTAAGGCAAAACCTGCAGCGCAGCAGTGTGGGTCGAGGCCGCAACAGTCCTCGTCTAGGTGAAACATCACTTTTCTGCTCTATTGGCGGTACACATTTCAGGTGTCAACAATTGTCTCGTAGACTTCCTAAGTTGCGAAAGGGTGAATCCCAGGGAGTGGTCCCTCCACCAGGAGGTCTTCGACCACATTTGCACCAGATGGGGCAGGTCAGATGTGGGCCTGATGGCATCCAGGTTCAAGAGGAAGGTTCCTTGATACATCTCCTGAGCCGGGATCCAGAGGCCTACCCTGTGGATGCTTTCGTGGCTCTCTGGACCTGCTTCAGGATCCTGTATGTGTTTCCCCCCCCCCCCCTGCTACTCTGACAGGTCAAGAGCATTACAGCAATCTTGGTAGCGCCACATAGGCGTCGTCGATACGTGGTGGCCCTGCCGGCCAACATCCTGTGGCTCTTGCCTCTCTGTCCTGACCTCTCTCAGGGACCTCTCTTCCAGAATTTAGGGTCACTATGTTTATGGGCGTGGCTCGCAGTTTGTCAGAGGGTGTTTTCTCACCATGCTCAAGGCTGAGAAGCCTTCATCAGCCCGTATTTTTCATTGCAATCTCCCTCTCTCTAGTTCCTTCTTTCATCCGGGGTAGCCTGGATCAGCATTGGGCTCTTGGCTCCCTTATGGGACAGGTGTCACCACTTTCCATCTTGTTCAGTCGCCCGTTGGTGTCTAAGGCCAACGTGAAGACTTTTCTACAAGGGGGTGGGGGGGGGGTGTCGCTTAAGCGGTTTCCCCTTATCCTCTGATCCCTTAACTTGGTTTTGGAGTTCTGACGCCCTTTTGTCCATGTCCGAGATAGTGTTCTCTCCACAACCTGGATGTTGTCAGTGCCTTGTGGACTTACATTTCTGTAACTGCTCCTTTCCAGAGGTTCGATTTCTTGTTTATCCTCCCAGAGGTCCCAGGCAGGGGTTGGCAGCCTCCAAGGTCACTATCGATTGATAAATTCAGATGGCTTTTCGCAGGGCTTACCGGGAAAGGTGCCCCCTTTTTGGATCACCTCCACTCTACCAAAGTGCTTGGGGCTGCGCACATCTTTGCCTCTGCAGACACTTCCCTTGGACACAAGGTCTTGCATGCATCTGTAAAATAGGTGACCATGTTCGTTCTTTCTTTCTGTTCCTCTCCCTTAGGACTGCTTTTGGACCTTCCTCGGTCTGTACCCAATGTAATGCGACAACAGGATTCATTTGGGTACTCATCGTAAAATCCTATTCCCGTCCATTTCAGTGGGGGGAGGGGACACAGCTACCACCCATTTGTTTGTTCAAGTTTTTCATCAGTGGGGGTTCGAGCACTGAGACCCCTACCAATTGCTTGAATGTAGCAGCTGAAGCACTCGTGTGAGCACTCAGTCGCTTCGTGACGGTTTGGCTTTTTCCGGAAAAAGGCTCGGAGACTTTCTATTGAGTCCGTACACCGATACATTTATTCCCGAAAAAAGCGCTTCAGCTGCTTCGTTCTAGCGATCGGTGGGGGTCTCAGTGCTTGTACCCCCACTGATCCAAACTGCTGACATGTCACAAGTTTGTGAAACGTTTAGCTACACTTTAACTTGTGTTATTTAGTGCAGAATTTATGCTCCCTGTTGAAGTCTATTAGATAAACTCGCAGCATCTCCGCACAAAATACATAGAATAATATCAATTACAACTTATCAAGACTGGGAGCAGCAGCAGGCACATTCCTTACCCAGACTCCTTTGGGTAAGTCACAATTTACACTACTAACTACTCCCTTAACACCCGTTTGGTTTTTTGAGTAGGCATGTTTGGAACATTAAATCTCCGCTGCATAACATTCTGGTGGTTTAGTGGCTCCAAACCCACTGAAATGTTCCCAGGATCACACACAGAGTTGCGATTTTGGCAGGCTCAGTTCTTTGAGTGAAACAGAGGATTGGACACAAAAGAAAGGAGATGTATCAATCTCGTCTTTATACCTTTCCTTTTGGATCCACTTCTAGCTCTGGCTAAAAAAAAACACCCCCAAAAAATTGCATTAAAACGGATACTGGCCTAAGAGGGTTGCTTCAGCACAAGCAGTTTTAGCATATCGATAGAATGTGCCATCATGTTCCGACTGGTGGGTAAACTACCACTGTGATCCCCACCAAACGCTTTAAAACAGTTGCTAGGAAAGTTCTGTGCCACTTTTAAATCCGGCCTGCTCTGCTAGAGGCTGCACAGATAGATTTGTCACATGCTCTTTTTTGGCTTTTGTGAGTTTCTTACAGCGACGATCCTTGTCGTTTTCTTAATTTTTTGTTTCTTATAATAGGTGTATGATATGGGGTACATTCTATACCTTACTCGGGTATTTTTGGTGTCTGTCTTATAGAAGTAGAGCCCATGCCATTATGCTGGGTCCATGTTACTCTAACATAGGTTAAGTCTTATCAGATCTTGAAAGTTCAAGAATTTATGCAACTTTGCAGAGACATCTTTTGTCAAGTAATGTGGTTCTAGATATTCTGTAGTTATGAGAAGTAATGGTGATTCTTCAACAGAAACAAGATGATAATCGCAGTTCAGAAGGAGGTGGAGACTGGGGCGGAGAGGATAACTGGGAGTCTGTGGAAGCAGAGCAGGGTGAGTTGCCAGTAAACTATAGTAGAGAGTTTTCCGAGACTTAATTTACTTCCGCTGTTCCCTATAGTGGTCACGTGACCCGATTTCCCCTCTTCCACTGCCGTGCCAGATCCCATGCAGAACGTGATCTAATCCCGATTGTTCATGTTATTAGCATTGATGTCCGTTTCTCATGGCGTATGTAACGTGCATGCGCTGTGAGAAACAGAGCATTAAGGGCTAGTTCACACGTGGCGTAAATACTGCAGACTTTCAGCAACGTATTTTGTTGCGGAAAATCCGCAGAATAATACAGCAGCAAAGAGACCGATGAGATTTCAAGAAATCTCATCGCATATACAGCGTGTGGCGTGGGAAATTTCACACAAAAAAAAAATGACTTGCGTTGTTTTTTAAGCCGCAGCATGTCAATTGTGGTTGAGGAATCGCCGGTAGTTTGTTGCGGATTTTCCCCATTGAATTCAATGGGAGTCTATAACCGGCAACAAACAGTCAAGTGTTGCAACTTTTGCGGCGGATTCGCAGCGAATACGCCGCAAAAAAACCTTATAGGCCGGGTTCCCACGGGTCGGATATGCTGCGTAAAAATCACGCAACGTATCCATCCTGGAACCTGCAGCACCCTCGGTCCGAAAAATCACACCATTGTGGTGCGGTTTTTCAGACGGAATTTCCGCTGCATAAAGAAGTGCTCATACTTAACCCCTCCCTCCTTTGACGTCTGCTCCGGCCTCCTACGATGACGTTGCAGCCTGTGATTGGCTGCAGCGGCCACATGGGATGAAACGTAATCCCAGGAGGCCAAACTGCAGGAAGGAGGAGAGCGTTCTGGGTTGGTGTGATTTTTATATTTTTCCCGGAGTTGCAATTTTTGTGGAGTAATGAAATTGTCATTCCTTTACGCAGCATATCCGCCCCGTGTGAACTTTGCCTGCCCATGTATGTGACATGGGTGATCCGAACGGCAATCTAACACGCCCCTAAAATGGAACATCAACATAGAAATCAAGCGGTGCGTGCAGGGAGGATTGTGTGGGGAAAAAAAAAGTTACGAAAATGTGATTTCACAAGTACACCACTTTTCACAGAGTTGTAGGGATGTATTAACTCATGGAAAACCACCTCAATCTATTTCTTGTTTGGATTGCATGAACACTATGCTATATTGTATTACATAAATACACATGTTGGTTGCTTGTACGACAGGCCTAAGCAAAGCAGAGATCGCGAGGAAGAAGAGGGAGGAACGCCAACGAGAAATGGAAGCCAAAAGAGCAGAGCGGAGAGCAGCCAAGGGACCCCTAAAACTTGGAGTGCGAAAACTGGATTGAAGAGTAAAAAGGACAGTCGTGTAAACCTGAGATGGGGTACGGGCTTTATGTTTTACATCTGAAACATATATGCAAGAAAAATCAATCCAAACCGCAGCCACCTGTTAAAGGCCACTCGTCTCCATAGACTTGACACCTGCATAAGCATCTGTACAAAACAAAGCAAGTTTAACCCCTTAATGACCAGCCTATTTTGGACCTTAATGACGAAGCTATTTTTTAAGTTTTTCCATCGTCGCATTCCAAGAGCTATAATTTTTTTATTTTTGCGTAGACATAGCTGTATAAGGTCTTGTTTTTTGCGGGACAAGTTGTATTTTTTAATAGCACCATTTTGAGGTACATATTATTTATTGATTAACTTTTTGGGGGGGGGGGGGGGGGAATAGAAAAAAATCTGAAATTTCGCCACACTTTTTTGCGTCCTAAATCTATGCCGTTTACCGTGTGCTATAAATAACACTAACTTTATTCAGCGGGTTGTTACGATTGCAACGATACCAAATTTGTATAGTTTTTGTATGTTTTACTAGTTTTACACAGTAAAAACGCTTTTTTTCCAAAATTATTTGTTTTTGTGTCTCCATATTTGAAGAGCCGTAACGTTTTTATTTTTTCGCCGATGCAGTTGTATGAGGGCTTTTTTTTTGCGGGACAACTTGTAGTTTTTATTGGTACCATTTTGGAGTAGATGCGACTTTTTGATCACTTTTTATCACATTTTTTTAAAGACAGGATTCACAGAAAACAGCAATTTTTCCCTCTTTTTTTATTTAATTTTTTACGGCGTTCACCGTGCGGGTTAAGTAATGTAATAGCTTTATAGTCGGGGTTGTTACGGACGCGGCGATACCAAATATGTGTAACTTTTTTACTTTATTTTGGTTTTTAATACTAAAGCAGTTTGTAAGGGGAAAAAGTGGGTTTTTCATTTTTTTTTTCACTTTTTTTTTTTATTAACTTTATTAAACTTTTTTTTTTACTTTTTTACTAGTCCCACTAGGGGACTTTAATATGCGATTCTGCAATCGCTATTATAATACACTGCAATACTTTTGTATTGCAGTGTATTATGCCTGTCCGTTTAAAACGGACAGGCATCTGCTAGGTCATGACTGCGGCATGATCTAGCAGGCATTCATTACAGGCAGACCTGGGGGCCTTTATTAGGCCCCCGGCTGCCATGGGGGAGACAGACACTCGGCGATCGTCGGTGGGAGAGAGAGGGAGCTCCCTCCCTCTCTCCAAAACCACTCAGATGCGGTGCTCGCTATTGAGCACCGCATCTGAGGGGTTAAACGGGTGAGATAAATAATATTGATCTCACCCGGCAGAGCAGGGACGCCCCCAGCCCTCAGCTACCTCTGGCAGCTGAGAGCAGGGAGATTTGACAGCTCCCTGCTCTGTTTACTTATTCCGATGCCGCGACGTAAAAAGTCTATGGCATCGGAATAAGGCCCGTTAGTGACCGACGTAGAAACACGATGGACCGGTCACTAACGGGTTAAAGATGGGACAAAAAGCGCATGTAAAATAAATATCCTAAAAAGAAAAGCTTCAAAAGTTTACTATTGCTACCTGAGAATTAGACAGTGTAGAACCCAAGTTTGGTGAAACGGCCTATCACAGGTGCTCAAAATGTATCTTACAGCATGCACCAGTGTTAGAAAGGGTTAAGAAGGAGAAAAGTGTCTGTCGTTTTTTATGCTTTTGTTTTTTTCCTCTTAGCCTTCAAAAAGTCATAACTTTTTAGTTGACACAGCCATATGAGGGCTTAGTATTTACGGGACGAATTTTACTTTCTAATGGTACCATTTAATATTATGTAAGATGTACTGGGAAGCTGGGGAGGAATTGGAAAAAAAAAAGTACAGTTCCGCCATTTTCTTATGGGTTTAGTTTTTAACCCCTTCCCGCTCCTTGACGTACTATTACGTCATGGCAGCTGTATCGTTCGCGCTCCATGACGTAATAGTACGTCACGGGAGTAACGCCCGTTTCGGCCGTCCTCCCGACACATACAGGAGCTGTGACGCTGCTGTCTTGTTCAGCAGCTGTCACAGCTCCTACAGCGGGGACCGATCGCTGTGTCCCCGCTGATTAACCCCTTAAAAGCAGCGTTCTATAGAGATCGCGGCTTTTTAGGGGTTAAGCTGCCATCGCCGGCCTGCTACGCGATAGCGGCCGGCGATGGTGACTATGGCAACCGGACACCAAACAATGGCGTCCGGCTATGCCATAGACGGAAGCCTAGTGGGTCCTGACAACGTCAGGACCCACTATGCTTGCTGTCAGTGAGTAGCTGACAGTTCTAATACACTGCACTACGCATGTAGTGCAGTGTATTAGAATAGCAAAGTAATAAAGTAATAAAGTTAAAAAAAAGTTACAAAAAGATGTGTAAAAATAAAATAAAAGATTTAAAAGTAATAAAAGTAAAAATCCCCCCTTTTCCCTTATCAGTCCTTTATTATTAATAAAAATATATAAACAAACAAATAAACTATACATAATTGGTATCGCCGCGTCCGTAACGGCCTGAACTACAAAACTATTTCATTATTTATCCCGCACGGTGAACGCTGTAAAATAAAATAATAATAAACCGAACCACAATCACAATTCTTTGGTCACTTCACCTCCCAAAGAATTGAATAAAAAGAGATCAAAAAGTCGCATGTACCGAAAAATGGTACTGATCGAAACTACAGTTCGTTACGCAAAAAATAAGTCCTCGCACGGCTTTATTGATTGAAAAATAAAAAAGTTCTGGCTCTTAGAATAAGGTAACACAAAGTGAAGGATTGTTTACAAAACGTATTTTATTGTGCAAACGCCATAAGACATAAAAAAAAAGTATAAACATCTGGTATCGCCGTAATCGTATCGCCCCGCAGAATAAAGTGAATATGTCATTTATAGCGCACGGTGAACGCTGTAAAAAAAAAGAAAAAAAAACAATAGTAGGATTGCTGTTTTTTAGTCACCACGCCACCTAAAAATAGAATAAAAACTGATCAAAAGCCGCATGCACCCCAAGAAAACTACAATGGATTCCTCAAGGGGTCTAGTTTCCAAATTGGGGTCACTTTTGGGGGGTTCCCAATGTTTTGGCACCACAAGACCTCTTCAAACCGGACATGGTGCCTAATAAAAAAGAGGCTTCAAAATCCACTAGGTGATCCTTTACTTCGGAGGCCGGCGCTTCAGTCCATTACTGCACTAGGGCCACATGTGGGATATTTCTCAAAACTGCAGAATCTGGGCAATACGTATTAAGTTGCGTTTCTCTGATAAATCCTTTTGGGTTATAAAAAAAATGGTATAAAGAGGATTTTCTGACAAAAAAAAAATGTAAATTTCACCTCTACTTTGCTCTAAATTTTTGTGAAACACCTAAAGGGTTCATAAACTTTCTACATGCTGTTGTGAATACTTTGAGGGGTCTAGTTTCTAAAATGGGGTATTTGATAGGGGTTTCTAATATATAGGCCCCTCAAAGCAACTTCAGAACTGAACTGGAACCTAAAAAAATAAATAAATGAGGCAATACTTCGCTTCTTACATTATACTAATAATGAGCCGTGCCCACCCCGAGATGACCCCAGTTTTGACCGTTTGTATAAACGGAGACCCCTATTAGACCGTTCCAGTGCCCGGTTTTCGCAGCATACACCCCCGAGAAGTGTATTTCTATTGATGAGTCCCTGGTACATTTTAAAGGGAGGGTTCAATTCCGCGAGTACCTGCCGGGTAAGAGGGCAAGGTATGGCGTGAAGATGTATAAGCAGTGCTAGGGTGCATCAGGGTATACCTACAGGTTTAGGATATATGAAGGAAAGGCCACCCCCAAACCAGACTGCATCCTGGACTACAATAGGTACATGGGAGGGATGGACTTGTAAGATCAAGTCCTGAAGCCCTACAGCGCCATGCGGTGTGGTATAAGAAGCTGGCCGGGCACATCATATAGATGGCTTTGTACAATGCGTACGTGCTACGTCGATGTGCAGGCCAGACGGGAACTTTCCTGGAATTTCAAGAGGTGATTATCAAGAACCTAATCTTTAGGGACCAAGAAGGGGGGGGCACCCAGTACTTCTGGAAGCGGGGCCACACGCATCGTACCAAGGCCACAACACTTTCCAGGAGAAGTTCCCCAAACTGGCAAGAAGGGAAAAAGTCAAAAGAGGTGCAAAGTCTGCAATAAGAGGGCGATAAGGGATGACACAATATATCAATGTGACACGTGTCCCGAATAACCAGAGCTCTGTATGAAAGTGTTTTAAAATTTATCATACATCCCTTGGTTTATAATTTACCCCAATTTTACTTACCCTGATGCACTCCGCACAGCTTATCCCCCCTCGTCTTTCCCCTCTGAGCCCTGCTGTGTGTCCAGGCAGCTGATAACAGCCACATGTAGGGTATTGCCATACCCGGGAGAACCCACATTACAATTTATGGGGTGTAGGTCTCCGGTCAAAATGCTCACTACACCTCTAGATGAATGCCTTAAGGGTGTAGTTTTTAAAACGGGGTCACTTCTTGCGGGTTTCAACTGTACTGGTACCTCAGGGGCTTCTGCATACATGACTTTGCACTAGAAAATCCCCAGTAGGCCAAATGGTGGTCCTTTCCTTCTGAGCCCTCCCATGGGCCCAAACGGCAGTTTATCACAACAAATGGGGTATTGCGGCACTCAGAACAAATTGCGCAACAGAATGGGGTATTTTGTTTTTGGCTGAAAATTTCTTATTTTCACAAGAACTACATATTATTTGAAAAAAAATATTTTGTTTTCATTCCCAGCCCAATTCAAATAAGTTCTGTGAAAAAACTATGGGGTCAAAATGGTCACAACACCCATAAATGAATTCCTTGAGGGGTGTAGTTTCCAAAATGGGGTCATTTGTGGTGGGTTTCTATTGCTTTGATACCTCTGGGGCTCTGCAAATGCGACATGGCACCCGAAAACCAATCCAGCAAAATCTGTACTCCAAAGAACACACAGCGCTCCTTTCCTTCTGAGCCCTCCCATGGGCCCAAACGGCAGTTTATCACCACAAATGGGGTATTGCCGCACTCAGGACAAATTGGGCAACAAAATGGAATATTTTATTTCTTTTGAAAATAAGAATTTTTGAGCTAAAATGACATATTATTGGAAAAAATATATATTTTTTTAATTCCCAGCCCAATTCAAATAAGTTCTGTGAAGAAACTATGGAGTCTAAATGGTCACATTACCCATAAATTCCTTGAGGGGTGTAGTTTCCAAAATGGGGTCACTTCTGGTGGGTTTCCATTGCTTTGATACCTCTGGGGCTCTGCAAATGCGACATGGCACCCGAAAACCAAACCAGAAAAATCTGTACTCCAAAGAACACACAGCGCTCCTTCCCTTCTGAGGCCTCCCATGGGCCCAAACGGCAGTTTATTGCCACAAATGGGGTATTGATGCACTCAGGAGAAATTGGGCAACAAAATTGAATATTTTGTTCCCTGTGAAAATAAGACATTTTGGTAAAAAATTACATCTTATTGGAAAAAATGTCTTTTTTAATGTCACAGCCCAATTGAAATAGGTGCTGTGAAAAAACGGTGCGGTCAAAATGCTAACAACAACCATAAATGAATTCCTTGAGGGGTGTAGTTTCCAAAATGGGGTCACTTTTGGTGGGTTTCCATTGCTTTGATACCTCTGAGGCTCTGCAAATGCGACATGGCACCCGAAAACCAATCCAACAAAATCTGGACTCCAACAAACATATAGCGCTCCTTTCCTTCTGAGCCTTCCCATGGGCCCAAACGGCAGTTTATCACCACAAATGGGGTATTGCCACACTAAGGACAAATTGGGCAACAAAATGGGGTATTTTGTTCCCTGTGAAAATAAGAAATTTTGATCACAAATGACATTTTATTGGAAAAAATGAAATTTTTTTCATTTCAGAGCCCAATTCAAATACGTGCTGTGAAAAAACTGTGCGGTCAAAATGGTAACAACAACCCTAAATGAATTCCTTGAGGGGTGTAGTTTCCAAAATGGGGTCACTATTGGGGGATTCCTACTGTTTTGACACCTCAACACCTCTTCAAACCTGGCATGCTGCCTAAAATATATTCTAATAAAAAAAGAGGACTCAAAATGCACTAGGTGCTTCTTTGCTTCTAGGGCTTGTCTTTTAGTCCACGAGCGCAGTAGGGCCACATGTGGGACATTTCTAAAAACTGCAGAATCTGGACAATACATATTTAGTAGTGTTTCTCTGGTAAAACCTTCTGTGTTACAGAAAAAAAAATGAATAAAATTGAAATTCAGCAAGAAAAATGAAATTTGCAAATTTCACCTCCACTTTGCTTTAATTCCTGTGAAATGCCTGAAGGGTTAAAAAACTTTCTAAATGCTGTTTTGAATACTTTGAGGGGTCTAGTTTTTAAAATGGGGTGTTTTATCAGGGTTTCTAATACATAGGCCCCTCAAAGCCACTTCAGAACTCAAGAGGTACCTTAAAAAAAAGGCTTTTGAAATTTTCTTAAAAATATGAGAAATTGCTGTTTATGTTCTAAGCCTTGTAACGTCCAAGAAAAATAAAAGAATGTTCAAAAAACGATGCCAATCTAAAGTAGACATATGGGAAATGTGAACTAGTAACTATTTTGGGTGGTATAACTGTCTGTTTTACAAGCAGATGCATTTAAATTCTGAAAAATGCAATTTTTTCAAAATTTTCTCTAAATTTTGCAATTTTTCACCAATAAACACTGAATATATCGACCAAATTTTACCACGAACATGAAGCCCAATGTGTCACGAGAAAACAATCTCAGAATCGCTTGGGTAGGTTTAAGCATTCCGACGTTATTATCACATAAAGTGAAATATGTCAGATTTGAAAAATGGGCTCTGAGCCTTAAGGCCAAAACTAGGCTGCGTCCTTAAGGGGTTAAGGTGTCATTTTTACCTACAGTGAACAAGTTCGCTTTATCCTGCAGGTCAGTACGATCACGGTGATATCAAATTTATATTGTTTTAGTACCGTTAAAAAAAAAAAAAAGAAGTAAATGTTTGAACGTTTTTGCATTGCCATATTGTGGCCCCCGTAACTTTTTTTTTATATTCCTGTGTACAGAGCTATGTAAGGCATCTTTTTGTACGTGGAAAGAGGTCGTTTTTATTAATACCATTATGGGGAATGTCTGGCATTTCGAATACTTTTCATTCAAATTTTTGGGGGGTTTGAAGCGGCAAAAAACAAATTTGGCCATTTTTACCCGCTACGGCGTTCACGGTTTTGTAAAAATATTTTTATAGTTAGGGCATTTTTGGACACGGGGATACCTAATGTGTTTATTTTGATATGTGATCTAGGGAGAGGGTGGGTGATTTTAATTTTTATATTTTTATTATTTTTGTTTTCGATTTTGATAAGTCTTTTTTTTTTATTACTAGTTTTTAGCCTCCCTAGGGGGCTTGAACCTGCGATAATTAGATCGCTTATGCCATAGACTGCAATATCACAATATTTCAAAATCAGTGCACAGGCGGGTCTCAATAGCAATCTTCCTATAGGAGGGCTGTGCGGGAGGCGGTGACTGGCCCCAATCAGAAAGTGAAAACACATCAGATGCCAGTGGTCTTATCTGACACCGGCATCTGAGGGGTTAAATGCTTGCGATCAGAGCTGTTTCTGATCGCAAAAAGAATTGCTGCTGGGTCCCTGCTGTGTAACACAACAGAGACCCAGCGGCTACGGTGCCCGCTCTGCTTCTGAGCGGGCACCATGTTTAGTATTCTACACAACCGGACATTCAAACCAATGGTACTTTGCACACAATGTTGTTAGATTTCCAGTCCAATACATGTGCAGTGCCCAAAGGGTATACGTCTCAGAGTGTCCGTGTATATTAATTTTAAAATAAGCTAACATTAAGAGAATGTACATTTGCCAAATTTTATACATTTACTCGGACACCGCACCCTTTTTTATAATACAGTACTAGGTCTAAGATTAGAAAAGTGAATACTTTTGATTTTGGTAAAGTTCCCCCAGTTTTTGGCAGAAGACTATAAGTTTACTGCATTTTACGACGCCTCTTTATGCCTATCTTGACAACTTTGTGATTTAGACATTTCTAGATGTTTTACACATTTAACTCATGCCATAACTTTTTTTTTTTTTTTTGGCTGAACTTAACAGTATTCTGGCACATTTTCCTTCGTAAAGGTCTGCCATCATGTCCGGTTAATCATAAATAAATGTAGTCATCATACACTATGCAGATGTTTCAAAAAGCTATTGTCTGTGTGGTTGCCTCTGTCGTTTCTTTGCCTTTTGGGACCATTTATTAATATTCTTCACTTAAGGTGGGTAAGGCTCTGTTCGCATCTGCGTTAGGAGCCTCCAGCGGCAGTTGCATTACTTTTTTATAGCAAGAATAGTGCAGCACGAAACGCTATTCTTTCCATCAAAATGACAAAAATCGCGATGGACCCCATAATAGCGCAATAGGAGCTGTAAGGAGACCCTTGGATCCGTGGTGCAACATATTCATCACACGTTGTGAACGGAAGAGACACCTCCAGTAGTCATCACACATTTATAGTACCTGTGGGCACATGCACCTAAGAAGTTGATCCATTTAATCTTGTATGTTTTCTCAACAGGACACAGACCAACCCCTACTTGTCGTCAATAAAGAAAGGACACGGTCAGAGATTTCATAATATTTATGCTGTATAAATTTTTATCTTACATACAATGCTGTATATTCACAGCCAAAAAATAAAATGACATTTTCCAAACCGGAATTTATCGCTTCTGTAATTTCATGTACATATATAATAAACTCCATAAAAAAAGCCTCACACTGTAGGTGCTTCTTGCGGTTTAAAATAATTTGAGATCCACTGTATATAATTCATCCACATACTTTGTCATGGGTACGAGAGATGAAGGGTTGTGTAATCACTAAAGTCCGTGGCAATCCAGAAAAAACTATTTTCACACTTTAAAACATAACAAGACCGTAAGAAAAATCTATTACTGTAGCAAAAAAAAAACTCAAAAAATCCACCAAGTCACTTGTGATTAACCCTTGTCAGCATAAAAAGCAGCTGTGTCGTGCATCTGGTCTTATGAAGAAGTGTTGGACATATTCAAAATACCGGTGTTGTCAGGAACCTAGAAAATAAAAAGTTAGGTGTTACAGTGAAATATCATTGTGTACTTTATACTGTTCGATACAAGGGATACCGGGCCAAACTGATACCACTAGTTCAAGGCCTAATGCGGTGGTGCATGACACGGATTCTAAGAACACTTCAGAGAGAATCTTTTATAGGGGTAAGCACCGGCCTCATTATATGAAGAGGTAGTCATACGGGCTTCGTTTTACAGACTATATAAGCCAGTGTCCTTATTGACATTTGGCGAAAGAATTATCGCGCTGGTGCACCCGGGGACCAGTCCAGTTTCATGCCATCAAAGTCTACGGCAGTGAACTATCTTTATCTAATTCTCAACATGCAGGCGGTCCCAAATAATCCCTAGAACGCAGTTTAAGGGTTTTTATAGCATCGAGTGGATATATCTGTAAGCCATTATAGAAAAGATGGGCATTCGGCCCGAATTACATCAGTTGGATTCATTTGCTCTACCATGCTCCCAATGCAAAAACAAAAAAAAGGCAAATGTGGCATCGTAAGAGCATTTTTCTTGGACCAGGGTGACACAGCAGAGATGCCCTCTTTTACCCCTGCTGTTCGCACTGGCCGTGGAAACACTAGCATGTATTTTAAGAAGTCACCCCCGGGTGAATACCTTCCAGTCTGGGGTGGTGGAGCAACGGGAATAAATCGCTGCCAGAAGTTGGGGATATTATAAATCTGTATTTAGGAGGTATTTAGAGCTGACCATAAATTGGTTGAAATGGACCCTCTTACCCCTAGAGAGCACATCTACCTCTATTGTACTGACTTGGATATCAATCCCATGTGACACAGAATTCAAATATTTGGGCATTAGGATTTATATCAGTTATGGATTATATCAGTCTTAATAAAAACCTCTCCTAATTAGGATACGAGATTAGATGGATGTCTGGATTAAGCTGCCCCTCTCAGCTCTGGGTGGAACGAATTTTAAAAATGTCATTTATTGCCACAAATTCTCTATGTTGCACCACAATGCACCAGCGTGGATTTCCACATATTGGTTTAGAAGGATGCATATCTAGTTTTCTGATTTTGTATAGAAACGGGGCATTCCTAGAACTTGGAGAAAAATCTATTTCACGGGGAGAAGGGGGTTGGCATTACAAAATTTCCTTGATCTATTATTTGGCTGCCCAGTTTTAGCATTTTAGAGAGTGGAAGATCGTGTAGAACTGTGATTCGAGCGGAACACTAACTTGCTATTTAGGGGTTGGGTATCCGCTGCTTGAGGCTTTGGAAGCCCATAGGCTTTATGCATAAAGTAAGTCTATGTTTGGAATCTAGGGGTGTTCAAAGTTTATGCTGATTTGGAGGGTTTCAGTAGTGGGAAAGGAAGGGAGCGGAGTATGTTCGGCAACTATCTGGATATCGAATTTAAATCCTTTCACCAAGTTTGAACTCAATAAATGAGTTTTATAGGTATCTGCAGATGAGACATGATGCCCAAATGCAGATACAATCAGTAGATTTGAGTATTACCTCCTCGGGGGTTTTCGAACATGTAGTTAAGACCGCTACAACTAAGGGACTGATCTCCATGACTTATAGGTGCCTACTGTCTGATCATCTAGGTGACCTATTGGAACCTATTAGACTAAAATGATGTGGGGCCTATACGTAAGGCTATGTCGGAGGAGGTGGTGGCATCAACGGGGGGGGGGGGGGGGGTTTGTCCATTAATGTGGCTCAGCGTATGTCACTATATTTAGTACGTAGGGTTTACAGAAGCCCCTGGGTATTCTAAAAAAAAAATGGGTTTGAGAGCGGATGCAAGCAGTCTTATATGTGCTGAGAAAAGGGCTGATCTAAAAACACATGTTCTGGTCTTAAATAGCCTGGAGAGATTTTGGAGGGATGTGAAGGAACTGATTGATAGAGTATTTAGGATAGCAGTACCCGTGGAGCCGAGAGTGGACCTCCTAAGCTTTGTCAGGGGGAGCTGTTGGAAGACCTTATGGAACAACTGGCCATTGCTAAAATACTTAACCAGGCTCTTAAAAAGATAGCTAAATATTGGCTACAGGCGGATTCCCTCGTTCCCCCATTGAGGTTATTAACGCCTTCAATTTGACTTGCTGGAAAAAAAAGGTATATTTTAAGAGAGGCGTCACTAAATAAATTTGAGCAGCAATGGGGAAAATGGGTAGACTGTCCAGGGTTTGGCTTCTGCTACACTGCTTATGAGAAGAACATTGGGGGTTGGTTTAGAATGATCAGCTTTTCTGTGATATACGAGGTAAAACCCCATGTAAGTAGTACTTGGAAAGGGTATAAGGTTGTGATTTACATGCATGTACGTGTATATTCTTTTCACTGCTGGGCTGTGGACTTCAGGAGTGATTTGCAGTATGACCCGGACTACAGTGGAAATGTATATACAACAGGGGTAAAGGACTAATGTTAATGTGTTTGTATTTATTCCTATGTACCTTGTATATCATATTGTGGCAGTCTCTTACTGTATAGTAGAAACTCTGATTAATAAAAAGTACTTTATTTAAAAAAAAAAATGAATACATTTTTTGTGTGTATCAAATCACCGGCCCCTCAGTCCCTGCACTAGGCATAACACAGCGTATCAGTTTTGCCGGGAATGTTCCCTTAACGTTCCAAATCAAAGAGGGAACATTGTAGAAAATAGTTCTTAAAAAGGTCTGATCATTGCCACAGCCAGGAACATTGTCTTGATTGCTGCCAAGATGCCTTTCCCCATCTTCTCGGTCTGTACACTAAATAAGTCCTATTAGATTGTGGTTGGTACCCCTAGCAGCCAGTCCACTTTTTACTAGGGTTGTCAACATGTACTTAGCAACTAGTGCCGAATGGTGGGGGGGGTGAAAAGACAGCACATCTTTGTTCTAAGGAGTCACATGATCCCTCTCAGCAAGTCAGCAGCTCTCATGTGATGATTCACTTTGCAACTCTTGTTTTTGAGTAGTCCTGGAGTGTCACATGATCTTTAAGGCTGCTGATTAGCTGAGAGAGCGTGTTTTGCATCATTTGACTCCAGAGAACCAAAAAGTGTTGTTTTTTTGAGTGCCCTGTTTGCCACTTTAAGGGGCTGTTTATTGGATGTAATTACTCTCACTAGTATAACTATTAGGGTACTCAAATTAAAAGGCGTCTCCCCGTGACGGGTTCTCCTTAAGACCACACCAATTGGTGCTGACCTTTTGTCCTATAATTCTGAATGCAAATAAGTTACAGTTTACATTGTGAGCTTAGATCTAGAATTCCATGTAACCTTGTACGAACATTGCAGTCACACGTGGTAGGGTTGTGGCTAGAGCATTGTAGTTGTAGGTCAATACACTAGACCAGAAAATCATTTATATACTTTTTTTGTCATATTCCTCCACATGCCCTTAAGGTGTATAGAGGGTCAACCCTCTGCATATTTCCAATACCTTTGTCATATAAGAAATAATTTATAGTTGTCTATGGGCTGGAGCAGTGGCTTAACATGACAACTGCTCCAAATGGGTGACATGTCTGTTTCCCCTTTCCGCCATGGGCAGAAGTTCCACCTAGCATAGAACTTTCAATATGGCACCTTCACAAATGTACTCTTGATCCTAAACTTCAGGATGACTAAAAAGATTTTCAAAATTTAAATAAGGCCTTATACACGAATTACGTGATAAAACTGGATATTCTGTACATCTAGAATAACTTCATTTATACTCAACATAATAGTATGGGACAGATTTACTAATACTGTTTAAGTTTTAGACCATGCAAACTTAGACAAGGCAGCCCGAAGATACACCAAATTGATCAAAGTGGTGTGGGCTGTATGAAAAACGTGGCGCCTCCAGCTGGACACTTTGCTCTTCCTTATTCCACCTAATAGTTGACTTAGTTTACGCTAGTTTTTTGCGCCAAAATTCTGGCGCATGGAGTCACATTTTAAACCACACCCCTTTCCCACTGTCATGCATGTCAAAAAAAGGGTCTAAAACCGTAAACTAAATGTGACACACAGCATGTACACCAGAATTCTGGCGCATTTTGAATAGTAAATCTGCCCCGTTGTGTTCTTACCTCATGTAGGAGATCTGACGAGGGGATCAAGCTGTGAGGTGAGGACAGGGAATCTTCTGACTGGGAGCTGCATGAGCTTCGTTTTACTGTTAAAATAAAAATCCATATTATTTCCAATTGGACTATACTAGTATACTGTAGCAGTTCTAGAATGTGTTGGGTATTTACCGGTGTCACTGCTGGAAGACAGTGGTCTTCCCATCCCTGCTATTTCTTGCCCGCTGCTGCTGCTTCTTTTTTCTTCTTGTGCCTGATTGATAGTTCAGAATATTGTGTCAGAGTTTGGGTATGTTCACACTACAGCGTCCGTAACGGCCGAAATTACGGGGCTGTTTTCAGGAGAAAACAGCCCCGTCGTTTCAGCCGTAACGGCATGTGCAGGTGCTTGAACGCCGCGTCCATTACGGACGTAATTGGCGCTGCTTTTCATTGGAGTCCATGAATAACGGCTCCAATTACGCCCCAAGAAGTGACAGGTCACTTCTTTGACGCGGGCGTCTATTTATGCACCGTCTTTTGACAGCGGCGCGTAAATATACGCCTCGTGTGAACAGACAAACGTCAGCCCATTGCTTTCAATGGGCAGATGTTTGTCAACGCATTCAAGCCGTAATTTCGGACGTAATTCGGGGGTTAATACGCCCGATTTACGTCCGTAATTAGTGTGTGTGAACATACCCTTAGGGTATGTTCACACACAGTGTTTTCAGGCGTATTTCAGGGCGTTTACGCCTCAAAAACCGGAAGCTGAACGCCTACAAACATCTGCCCATTGAAATCAATGGGAAAAACAGCATTTAGTTCATACAGGGCGTCTTTTTACGCCGCTGTTTTAAAAAACAGCGTAAAAGTTGCTCCGTAAAAAGTAGTAGCATGTCACTTCTTGATGCGTTTTATTGGAGTTGATTTTCCATTGAACACTATGAAAAACGCCTCAAAAGAAGCTTCAAATTCAGCTTCAAAAACGCCTGAAAATCAGGAGCTCTTTTCAACGTATTTTGCTACTGCGTGTGAATATACCCCAAGGCATGATTCAAACAACAGTATTTTGGGAAGTAATTTGAATCACTATTTGTAAGCCATAACCAGGAGTAGTTCCAAACCACAGAAAGATTTGCACCTCTTCTATTCTACTTTTTCTCTGTGCAGTTTCTACTCCTTGTTTTGGCTTCCAAATACTGATGCAAAATATTGACCATAATACATAAGTGTGAATGAGGCCTTAGGCCCTGTTCACACACAGTTTTTTTGACGAGGAAACCGCTCCGCAAAACTCTTCAAAAAACGGACGAAAATGCCTCCCATTGATTTCAATGGGAGGCGGAGGCGGTTTTTTACCACGAGTGGAAAAACCACCTCGCGGTAAAAAGAAGTGACATGACCTATCTTGAGGCGGTTTCCGCCTCCAAAACCCCATTTCAATCCGTGGGAGACGGAAAAAAAAACGCCTCGACAAGTGTTTTGACACGTTTTTGTCAAACCACTGTGCAAAAAACGCCTGGAGCAGATTTTGCAGCAGGAATTTTCCTCCTGCAAAAAAAAACTGTGTGAACTAGCCCTTAGACCATTAAAAGGGTGTTCGTATGTCAGAAAATAGACTTAATTCATTGTACAATGCAAAGTTATACTACTTTTCAATATACTTTCTATATTAGTGGATTACAGTTTTGAAGGGAATGGGAAGCTTCCAATGGATAAAAACCAGTCCTGATCATGTGAGGGACACACAGGCGCACGGCTTGTTACACGACTCCGCTCTTATAACTGTACTGTAACCAGTCTTGCACCTGTGGGTGTCCATTACATAACCATGAAGGTTCCCATTGAAAAATAGCAAGCAGAGATCTTTAAAATTGTGAGGAAACGGCTACAAAAGCTATATTGGAAAATTGTCCAACTTTTCATTATACAAAGAAACACGTTTATTTGCGGGAACCAAGGTTTCATCTGGAGGCAAATGGGATATTTGGGTAGAAGTCTTTTCCTATGGTTGGAGGACCTGAAGACTCGACACCACCTTTGCTTCGGTTTCTGGTCTTGCATTAAAGTAGTTTCCTAGGAATTGTTCCTTTGCTGCCATGGTATAGGGACCCCACCTCATCCGTCTACCCTCCTGCGTAATGACAGTCGTGTGAGAGAGCCAGCTCATCATAGGTGCTACACAGTCACCACATCGCTCGAGACTGGCCGGCCCGCTCACGTGACGCGTCATCCCTATCGGACCTACACATGTAAACAGATATGACAGGGTAGCCCAACAGCAGCGAGGGAACGCTAAAGAACTCTAAAAGGTAAGTATATTAAAGGCTATGTACACTTTTTTTTTTAATAGGTTAGTCAGTGTGTTTGGTGTAACTTTATAAATAGTTTTTATTAAAATTAATTTTACTTTTTGAGAAACAGCTGCTCTGTATTCTCTATACAGAGCTGCTGTATCCTTCGCTATGACCTGATTCAGCCATTCCCACTGACCTGACTGGTTCAGTGTTAGCAGGTCAAGATCCACCTGTAATCTATCAGTTATGAACTTAGACGTGATAGATAACAGGTGGATCCTGCGTGTCAGAGACACAGGACCCATAGTCACTGAACACTGGTTAGATTACATGCAAGGAATAGTGCTGCTGGATGCTATTCCCCATGCATTATCATCCCATGCTATACCCATAGTGTGCTGCATCTTTCAATCTGAATTAATACACTTTAATATAGTAAGTAACATAACTTTTCTAAGCACACAAACGTATTTTTGCAGCCGCAATTCACCCGCAAATCTGTGGGTGAATTGCGGCCCCATTTCAATGGGCCCATTCACACGACGTGGTTTCCACGGTCCGTGCATGGCCCAGGAACCTGGACCGCAAAAAGAACGGACATGCCTTATTACGGCTGCGTTTTGCGGTCCAGGCTCATAGAAATTAATGCACGCGGCCATGTACATGACCCGCGATTTGCGGGCGGCCCACTGGTGACACTCCACGTCTATCACACCCCGAAAATCACGGCCGTGCACATGGCTACGGTCGTGTGCATGAGGCCTTATGCAATCATTTTTATAAAACTACCTAATCCCTCCCTAGTAAGGTATCTGGAAAATTCTATATCCCCCATTCAACATAAGAAGAACAGACAGGTCTTACCACTGGCAGATCTTTTAACTGATGCTTTCCATCCCCAGGCCCAACATGAACCAAATGATTAAAATTCTTAGGATTGGATATTAGTTTCAATCTCATCTGAGGGTCTTTCATCATCACCCTGTGAATGACATTGCAAAGAATGACACGTTATATACTATTCGATCTATTAAGCTTCCTCAGGGTGAATGGGCGTTATGAGGAAAGGTAGCAGACAAGACCTACTTGTGCTCTGTGTATGTGTATTAAGGAATAGATAGCAGATTCATTTCTACAACACTATACGTAAACTGTAGTTGTGTGGATATTAAGAAAACATGAATTCTTTTTAAGACTGCTGTACTATGTAATCAAGCCATTTGTGACTTTTCTCGTGACAAGAAGGTGTTTTCTAAGGACGTGTCGTTTTAGTCAAATGTATTAAGGAAACGGTGCAAATTTCTAAGTAAATCTACACCTGCTCATAGCAGGCTTTGATTTGTTTTTCTGCCCCTCACAATGTAAAATGCGCCAAGCCTATTAAGAGGCGTGTACATTTTAATAAATTTGGCGCAAATTACACCAACTCTCTCTTTTACTAAGACTGGTGTAAAATGCACACCAGTCTTAGAAAATGTGGCCCATTTTATACTGCACGGAGTTAGGCTTTTTCTCTGTATCACAGATACTTTCCCCGATCAACTGGCTGTCACATGTATATGAATTGGCAAACCTTTACGAATGTTATTTTCAAAATAAAGATGGTCATTGATGTTGGAATTTTCAATACAGAGCTGTGCAATTTAATGGGATCTGTATAAATCTATATTCAGAAATCTTTTTACATATAAAACTATTCCAACTGTACGGGAGGAGCAGCAGTGGATTTGGAGTTCTGTATAGGAGAAACAGACCTCGGACCCCTATGGTATCAAAGTGATAAACTTATGAAGACAAATCCTCATGACACAAACATTATACATAATGTTTTCTAAATCCACACTTACCTTCTCTGCTGTTGCCGTTCCTCATCGGAAATTCGGAAGGAAAAATGTCTCTTGCTTTTCGTTTTAAGTAACTGTCTTCGGCTGTTATCAGACGTCTCTGGAACTTCAAACTCATCGTGATCTGTTGGGAACCCACGACAGACTATTATTAAAAGTAAACTGATCACCTACTGATTTACAAAGATTTTATCTTTTTAGGAATTGCCAAAATGGCTGGAATTTTTATTTGTACACAAACAATTGATATCCCTGTAGCTGTAAACACTAACCAGCCAATTTATTCCGCAGATAAACCAGACGGACTTTCTCAGTTCCAAAGACACACAGAGATCCTTCAGAATTCAACGGCCGAACCTGAGGTGAAGAAAAAAAGTAGAAAAGATTCTCAATGTTAAATGTATGATATGAAATAAGTAAAATAGAAACTTGTTTGGCAGCATAACTTCAAATCTTGGTCACCACCAAAGCAAAGCCCTAGTATAAGGCCATGTAATTCATCATTTCTAGAAGCTGCAGAAAATTGCTTGTGAACAATTTAAAGCTTACTTCCTGCTGAGCAGCTGACTAGGGGGAGAGGTTAACTGGTCCCAGGTGGTATAAAGTAGCCCTCAGGGCTCTAGAGAGCCTGCTCTAGTGGGCTTGTAAAACAAGTGGTTTGTATATCAAGTGGAGTTACAAAACCGGAGTTAAAAAGAGGAGTTAAAGCCCCAGTAAGTACTCTTCTTTTCTTTTTGCATTAACAACTGTTCGCTGTTTTTTTGTAACTGGGATAATGGACAGCAACATTGGAGGTTTTCTTCAGTGCACAGTTTGCCATGTGTATGCACGACAGGAGCCTGAGTTCCAGGGTGAATACCTCTATGGCAGATGTGAGCATGTTGGTCACCTGGAAGCTCGCAATAGAGATCTGGAGGAGCAAAATGCAACACTGAGGAAGATAGACAATCTTGAGCAGAGCATGCTGCTCACAGAGCATGCAGTTAGTGGGTTAGAACTGGAGGGTGAAGACATGGGTGAGCAGGATCAGGCAAGTAGCTGGGTTAATGTAGTTAGGGGCAGTAGAAAGGGGTCCAAGAAAAGGAAGGCAAATCCGGTTTCTGACATTCCAAGCAAAATTGCCAAGTTGGGTGATGATGCGAGGGTGTCGGTCTCAGAAATGGCAGCCCTTGTGGATACTGATCTCCCTAACAGCCGGGAGAACAGCCCAGCTAGTAGTCGGCGGGATGGTAATGCAGGTAAGGCAAGACAATTGATAGTCGTGGGGGATTCTATAATCAGGAAGACGGATAGAATAATTTGTCAAAAAGACCGCCTCAACCGAATGCTTTGCTGTCTCCCTGGTGCCAGGGTTCGGCATGTGGTGGAACGGGTGGACAAATTGCTGGGAGGGGCTGGTGATGATCCAGCTGTTGTTGGTACCGACATGGACCACAACAGAATAAATAGTAGGTGGAGGAGCCTTAATAATAATTTTAAAGAACTAGGCTACAAGCTGAAGGGAAGGACCTCCAAGGTTGTATTCTCAGGAATACTGCCTGTGCCATGCGCATCACTGGAAAGACAGCGGGAACTCAGGGAGTTAAATGCATGGCTGAAGTCTTGGTGTAGAAGAGAAGGCTTTGGGTTCCTAGAGCACTGGGCTGACTTTTCATTGGGGTACAAACTGTATTCTGCAGATGATTTGCACCTAAATGGAAGGGGGTCCGCTGTGCTGGGGGAGAGAATTCTAGATGGGGTGGTGGAGTATTTAAACTAGGGCTGAGAAGGGAGGTCAATGTAGAAAATAAAGGGGTAGTCAGGTTAGAGAGGGGTCAGACTATATTGGTGGGGGGAGAAACAGAATGTGGGGAGAGGACTAGACAACAGGATAAGGAGATCCTTTCATTACAAAACAGCAGTGAAAATAAAAATGCCCAAATAATGTCAAATCACATTTCTGATAATAAAAGTGAAAAAATGAAAAGGCAAGTTAAAGTGTATGTTCACAAATGCCAGAAGTCTAGCAAGCAAAATGGGGGAGCTGGGGGCCTTGGTACTGGAAGAAAATATTGATATAGTTGGTGTTGCTGAAACATGGCTGGACTCTTCACATGACTGGGCTGTAAATCTACAGGGTTTTAGACTGTTTCGGAAAGACAGGACAAGTAGGAAAGGTGGTAGTTTATGTCTGTATGTGAGAAGCGATATGAAGGCGAGTGTGAAAGAGACAATAGTGGGTGAATACTGTGAGGAGGTTGAAACCTTGTGGGTGAAACTAGAAAGGGAGGTAAATCACTGAAAAAATTACTTTTGGTGTAATCTATAGACCCCCCCAATATAACTGAGGAGATGGAAGTTCATCTATATAAGCAGATGGAGCGGGCTGCACAGGCGGGTACTGTAGTGATAATGGGAGATTTTAATTTCCGGGATATTAATTGGTGTCATGGTTCGGCTTCAACTGCAAAGGGGAGACAATTCCTCAACCTGTTGCAGGAAAATGTTATGGGCCAGTTTGTGGAAGACCCGACTAGAGGTGAAGCTCTGTTGGATCTGGTCATTTCTAATAATGCAGAGCTTGTTGGGAATGTCAATGTTCGTGAAAACCTCGGTAACAGTGATCATAATATAGTTACATTTTACCTATACTGTAAAAAACAAACACAGGCTGGGAGGGCAAAAACACTTAATTTTAAGAAAGCCAATTTCCCCAGGATGAGGGCTGCAATTCAGGATATAGACTGGGAAGAACGAATGTTAAATAATGGGACAAATGATAAATGGGAGATTTTGGGTAATTATAGTGCAAAATTTATTCCTATAGGTAACAATTATAAACGACCAAAATTAAATCCCACATGGCTTACACCTTCTGTGAAAGGGGCAATACATGACAAAAAAAGGGCATTTAAAAATACAATTCTGAGGGTACATCTGTAGCCTTTGTAAAATATAAAGAGCTTAATAAAATCTGTAAAAATGTAATAAAATCAGCAAAAATACAAAATGAAAGGCAGGTGGCCAAGGATAGTAAAACAAATCCCCAAAAAATATTCAAGTATATAAATGCAAAAAAGCCAAGGTCTGAACATGTAGGACCCCTAGATAGTGGTAATGGGGAGTTGGTCACAGGGGATCAAGAGAAGGCAGAGTTACTAAATGGGTTCTTTAGCTCTGTATATACAACAGAAGAAAGAGCAGCTGATGTAGCCGGTGCCAGTGCTGTTAATATATCAGTTGATATACTGAATTGGATGAATGTAGATATGGTCCAAGCTAAATTAAATAAAATAAATGTGCACAAGGCCCCGGGACCAGATGGGTTACACCCTAGAATTCTTAAAGAGCTTAGTTCAGTTATTTCTGTCCCCCTTTTGTAATATTCAGAGATTCTCTAGTGACTGGTATAGTGCCAAGGGACTGGCACAGGGCAAATATGGTGCCTATTTTCAAAAAGGGCTCTACGTCTTCCCCGGGTAATTATAGACCAGTAAGCTTAAAGAGACTGTCACCACATTATAAGTGCCCTATCTCCTACATAAGGAGATTGGCGCTGTAATGTAGGTGACAGTGATGCTTTTTATTTAGAAAAACGATCTATTTTAAACCACTTTATTAGCTTTATGCTAATGAGTTTTTTAATGCCTAAGTGGGCGTGTTTTTACTTTCGACCAAGTGGGCGTTGTACAGAGGAGGGACTATATACAGAATTATGTGACAATAAATAGTATTATAAGTGACAGCCAGCACGGTTTTACTAAGGACAGAAGTTGTCAAACTAACCTGATTTGTTTTTATGAAGAGGTAAGCAGAAGCCTAGACAGAGGGGCCGCTGTGGATTTAGTGTTTTTGGACTTTGCAAAGGCATTTGACACTGTCCCTCATAGACGTCTAATGGGTAAATTAAAGACTATAGGTTTAGAAAATATAGTTTGTAATTGGAATGAGAATTGGCTCAAGGACCGTATCCAGAGAGTTGTGGTCAATGATTCCTACTCTGAATGGTCCCCTGTTATAAGTGGTGTACCCCAGGGTTCCATGCTGGGACCACTATTATTCAACTTATTTATTAATGATATAGAGGATGGGATTAATAGCACTATTTCTATTTTTGCAGATGACGCCAAGCTATGTAATATAGTTCAGTCTATGGAAGATGTTCGTGAATTGCAAGCGGATTTAAACAAACTGAGTGTTTGGGCGTCCAGTTGGCAAATGAAGTTTAATGTAGATAAATGTAAAGTTATGCATCTGGGTACCAACAATCTGCATGCATCATATGTCCTAGGGGGAGCTACACTGGCGGATTCACTTGTTTAGAAGGATCTGGGTGTACTTGTAAATCATAAATGAAATAACAGCATGCAATGTCAATCTGCTGCTTCAGAGGCCAGCAGAATATTTTTGTGTATTAAAAGAGGCATGGACTCGCGGGACAGGGATGTAATATTGCCACTTTACAAAGCATTAGTGAGGCCTCATCTAGAATATGCAGTTCAGTTCTGGGCTCCAGTTCATAGAAAGGATGCCCTGGAGTTGGAAAAAATACAAAGAAGAGCAACGAAGCTAATAAGGGGCATGGAGAATCTAAGTTATGAGGAAAGATTAAAAGAATTAAACCTATTTAGCCTTGAAAAAAAGACGACTAAGGCCTCATGCACACGACTGTATTTTTTCCCATCCGTAAATACTGGCGTAAATACGGGTCCGGTGTCACACGTATTCGACCCGTTTTGCACCAGTATTTACGGGCCTGTGCCTGTAAATACAGGCCCGGTGTCACCCGTATTCCACCCGTATTTACGGGCACGTTTTTGGCTGCAAAATTACACTGCACTAAATCGGCAGCCATTCTCTCTATCAGTGCAGGATAGAGAGAAGGGACAGCCCTTTCTGTAATAAAAGTTAAAGAAATTCATACTTACCGGCCGTTGTCTTGGTGACGCGTCCCTCTCTTCACATCCAGCCCGACATCCCTGGATGACACGGCAGTCCATGTGACCGCTACAGCCTGTGATTGGCCTGTGATTGGCTGCAGCGGTCACATGGGCTGAAACGTCATCCAGGGAAGTCGGGCCGGATGTCGAGAGGGACGCGTCACCAAGGCAACGGCCGGGAGACTGGACTGGAGGAAGCAGGAAGTTCTCGGTAAGTATGAACGTCTTTTTTTTTTTACAGGTTGCTCTATATTCTGATCGGAATTCACTGTCCAGGGTGCTGAAAGAGTTACTGCCGATCAGATAACTCTTTCAGCACTCTGGACAGACTATTTACCGACATCGCCTAGCAACGCTCCCGTAATGACGGGTGCACACACGTAGCCACCCGTCATTACAGGAGCTCCATAGACTTCTATGGGCTGCCCGTGCCGTTATTACGGCCTGAAATAGGACATGTTCTATCTTTTTCAACGGCACGGGCACCTTCCCGTAAGAAAACGGGAAGGTACCCGTGGCCAATAGAAGTCTATGAGCCCGTTATTACGGGTCGTAATTACGACCCGTAATAACGGGTGTTTTTACGGTCGTGTGCATGAGGCCTAAGGGGGGACATGATTAATTTATATAAATATATTAATGGCACATACAAAAAATATGGTGAAATCCTGTTCCATGTAAAACCCCCTCTAAAAACAAGGGGCCACTCCCTCCATCTGGAGAAAAAAAGGTTCAACCTGCAGAGGCGACAAGCCTTCTTCACTGTGAGAGCGGTGAATCTATGGAATAGTCACCGCAGGAGCTGGTCACAGCAGGGACAGGAGATGGCTTTAGAAAAGGGTTAGATAATTTTCTAGAACAAAAAAGTATTAGCTCCTATGTGTAGAAATTGTTCCCTTCCCTTTCCCGTCCCTTGGTTGAACTTGATGGACATGTGTCTTTTTACAGCCGTACTAACTATGTAACTCCGTAACCAGGTCAATATGACACCTATCTTATTTACAGTAGATGTGCTTAGCACAAAATTTCTGCACTAGTTTCAGATCACTTTTAAATGTAGAGGTCAGTGAGAGTCAACTATTAAATATATTCGCCGGATGCCGCCAGACCTGGCTTGGGATAATATATTCTGGCCTAACGGTCGTCAATCAAGCCAGAATGAGCGTTTATGGACCATTTACCGTGACTATTCAGCCTAGGACTTCACCTCCATGACTTCAAGCGGGTAATTAGCATATACCATGTGTGGCGGTGCAGCTAATAATACTGATAGAGGCATGTATATAAAGATATTCAGCTACACTATAAGGCAGTGGTGGCGCTTTAGTGGGAGGCTCTATGATGAAAATCAGTGCAAGGAAACCTGGGCCAAAAGAGAAAGACATGTAGCTGTGGTGTAGATACTGCGCTGTAGCACATTGAGAGAGTCCTGCACACCACTTGTGTTGATCTGCACCGGATAAAAAGAAGATCTGTGATAGATCACTTTTGATTAAAGTGTATATATCAGGTCACCTATTGCAAGCGGCAGGCCCACAGACAGCAAGATTGTCCTTCTGCATTCAGGATGTTTAGGGAGCATGCCACGATTCACAACAAAAACCGGGTGTGCCTCAAAGTGTGAGAAGCCCTGCGCTAGAGCACTGAGAGAAGGGAGGGGGAGAGAAAGCATGCTTAAGTTTGTGGTAAAATTTGGTCGATACATTGTGTTTCTTTGTGAAAAACGCCAAAATTTAGAAAATTTGCCAAAATTTGTATTTTTAGAAATTTAAACTTATCTGCTTGTAAGACAGATGGCAATACCACACAAAATAGCTACTATTTCACATTTCCCATATGTCTGCTTTATGTTGGCATCATTTTTTGAACGTCCTTTTATTTTTCTAGGACGTTTCAAGGCTTATAAGTTTAGCAGAAATTTCTCACACCATCAAGAAAAAGTCTTTTTTTTAGGGACCAGTTCAGTTCTGAAGCGGCTTTGAGGGCCTTATATATTAGAAACCCCATATAAAAATCAACGCATTTTAAAAACTGAACCTTTTAAAGTATTAAAAACAGTTACGTTTCTTAACCCTTTAGGCGTTTCACAGGAATTAAATCAAAGTGGAGATGAAATTTACAAATCATTATTTTTGCAGAAAGTCTGTTTTAATCCATTTTTTCTGTAACACAAAGTTTTATCAGAGAAATGCAACTCAATATTTATTGCCCAGATTCTGCAGTTTTTAGAAATATCCCACATGTGGCCTAGTGCGCTACTGGACTAAAACACCGGCTTCAGAAGCAAAGGCGCACATAAAGGATTTTGGGGCCTCCTTTATATTAGAATATATTTTAGGAACCTGACAGGTTTGAAGAGAGGTCTTGTGATAACAAAACAAAGGAAACACCCCAAAAGTTACCCAGTTTGGCAAACTACACCCCTCAATGAATTTATCAAGGGGTATAGTTAGCATTTTGACCCCACAGGTTTATTGCTGAAATTAGGCTGTGAAAATTAAATTTTAGACATTTTCAATTTTTACAAGGCATAAAGGAGAAAAAGGACGCCAACATTTGAAATGCAATTTCTCCCGATTACGTTGATACTGCATACATGGTCATGAATTGCTGTTTGGACCCAAGGCAGGGCTCAGAAGGGAAGGGCACAATTTGGCTTTTGGAACTAAAATTTATCTGGAATGGTTTTTGGGAGTCATGTCGCATTTGCAAAGCCCCCGAGGGGCCAAAACAGTCGAAACCAGCCAAAAGTGACCCAATTTGGGAAACGACACCCCTTAAGGAATCTATCAATCGGTATAGTGAGCATATAGACCCCACAGTTCTTTTGCAGAATTTATTGGAATTGGGCCATGAAAATGAACACCAACATTCTTTCTACTAAAATGTTGAGAATTTTTTCATTTCCACAAGGAATAAAGGAGAAAAAGCACCTCCAAGACTTGTAATGAAATTTCTCCCGAGTATGGCAATACCCCACATGTGGTTATAAACTGCCGTTTGGACACATGGCAGGGCTCAGAAAGACAGGTGCGCTATTTGGCATGCAGATTTTGCAAAACCCCTGAGATACCAGAGTACAGTGGAATCCCACAAGAAGTAACCCCATTTTGGAAACTACACCCCTCAAGTCATTTATCATTTGTCTGGACTTATAAACAGCTCTCAGAAGTGAGTAGGTTCATGCGCATTTGTGGTCTATTTTGGCGATTTTCACAGGATTGGTCCACAATTGCAGAGGCTCTAAGGTCAAATAGTAAAACAAACTCCCAAGTAGTGACCCCTATTGTGGAAACTACACCTCTTAAGGAATTTTAAGGGGTGTAGTGAGCATTTTGACCCCACAGGTGTGGTTTCATTAGAAATGAATGCGCAGTGAATGGTGCAAAGTGAAAATTGCAATATGTTGTGCCCAGTTTGTGCCGCCGAAGACAAAATATCTCAAAATGTTAAGCTGGTTCTCCCGGGTATGGTGATGCCATATATGTGGACGTAAACTGCTGTTTTGGCACGCTGTAGGGTTCAGAAGGGAGGCAGCGCCATTTGGCTTTTGAAGCGCAGATTTTGCTTGGTAGTTCTTCTGTTTGGGGTTTTGCTGGTATTTCAGTTTATGATGTGGGGGCATATGTAATCTGTGCGGAGTACATCAGGGCATAATAAGAGGGTATAATAATGCGGTAAATAAACAATAATCCATAGATATGTGGCAAGTGTCGCACTGATAAATGGTGCCCAATCTTATCCGCTTTTAGAACGCTCTGCACAATTTGTCGCTATATTCTGAGAGCCAGAACTTTTTTATTTTTTCTCCAATGGAGCTGTGTGAGGGCTTATTTGTTGCGGGACTATCTGGAGTTTTCATTGGTACCATTTTGGGGTACATGCGATTTGTTTGATCACTTTTTTCCACTTTTTGGCAAGTAAGCTGACCAAAAACCATCAATTCTGACAATGTTTTGTATCCTTTTTACAGTGTTCACCGTGGGCTATAAATTACATTTTTACTTAGATACAGGGCCCCAGCAGTAAGTATCCTTGTACTCACATATGTCCACCCCCCAAAAAATGTGTGTGCGTGTATGTGTGTGTATATATATATATATATATATATATATATATATATATATATATATATATATATAGGAGACCGCATATCTGTAGCACTCTGACCCTATAGCTATAGATAGGATTAGATAAAGTGGCTCAGCAGACAGTATCACACATGATAGACATATATAGGGCCCAGCTTGCGGACATTTCGGCTCCAGCGCTGAACCCAGGAAAGGTAATAATAATAATTGTTTTGCTTTTTTGTGTGTTACTAACTTTTTTTGTGTGTTTGTGTTTATTTACAGGTTCGGTCATTGGACTACGTCAGATTCAAGGACTACTTCGATGATGGCTTTTTTTATTCTTAATAAAATGGTTAATGAGGGTTGTGGGGGTTTTTTTATTTCAATAAAAAAAAAATTTTTATGTCCATTTTTTAAACTTTATAACTACTGCCTTATTAATGGCCGCTGGCTGATTGACAGCATCCATTACTAAGGCAGAGCTTAGTGTTAGCCGGTGCAGAGGCTAACACTAACCCCCATTATTACCCCGGTACCCACCGGCCACCAGGAGTGCCGGGAAGAGCCGGGTACGATCCAGTACCTGATCATCTGTAGTGATAGTCGATAGTCGGCCACTGGGGTGGCCGCAGGCTGGTATTATCAGGAGGGGAAAGGCCAAAAACAGTGGCCCTTTCCAGCCTGGTAATGCTAGCCTGCTGCTGCTTTGTTGTATCTGGTTGGTTATGAAAAATGAGGGGGGGGGGTCGTCATTTTTTACAGTTATAAATGTAAAAAAAATTACGTTGAGTCCCCCCCCCCCCCCCATTTTCATAACCAGCCAGATACAATACGGCAGCAGCAAGCTAGCATTACCACGGTGGGAAAGGCCATTGTTTTTGGCCTTTCCCAGCCTAATAATACCAGCCTGCAGCCGCCCCAGTGGCCGACCATCGCGATAGATGGTCAGGCAGTGGATCATACTGGTCTCTTCCCAGTACCCCTGGTGGCGGTGGGTACCGGGGTAATAATGGGGGTTAGTGTTATCCTCTGCATCGGCTAACACTAAGCCCCGCCTTAGTAATGGACGCTGTCAATCAGCCAGTGGCCACTACTAAAGCAGTAGTAATAAAGCTTAAAAGAAAATACAAAGACAAAAAATAGTCTATAGAAATAAAAACCCCACACACACAATGCTCATTAACCATTTCCTTGAAAATAAAAACAGCCGTCATCGAAGTAGTCCTCGAATCCGATGTACTCCAACGACCGAACCTGTAAACGCAAATAAAAACATTAGTAACACATTTGGTAGGCTTAGATATAGGGCCCATGTGTGATACTGTCTGTTAGACCCTGTATCTAAGCCTACCACAAGGCATGCTTAGATACAGGACCCCAGCAGACCATAACGTTCCACTTACCCTCCTCTTTGGATCCAGGTGCAGCGGATGTCCCAGCACCATCTAGCGTCGTGACGTAATCCACGGCGCACAGCGTCCTGACGCGAGAGGACTTCCGCTGCGCTCGGGAAGGAAGATGGGCAAGTATGTGTCATTATAGTAACGGGCACATGTATTTTATTACATAGGCCCCAGTTACTATAGTAACTTTTAAAGATGCGGTGCAGGTGGCCGCGGCCCAGTCGTAATTGCGACCCGAATATGGCAGTCGCCGGGAATCTGGGGCACCTGGCCACGTTGTACAATGTATTAGACAGCAATGTATTGCTGTCATACATTGACAGCAAGCCTATTAGACTCCGCCTCCAGGCAGGGCCTAATGAGCTTCCGTACGTGGCAGACCAGGATGCCATAGCAACAATCGGCACCCCCGCGATCGCATCGTGGCAATGCCGATCGCTACAAACCACTAAGACGTCGCAATTGCTTTTGATTTTAGCATCTGAGAGGTTAATGGCAGGGATCGGCGCTAGCTCCATTCCCTGACGTTAAAGCAGAGTGTCAGCTGTAACATACAGCTGACACCCCCGGCTGATGGCGCAGGATCAGCTTCTGAGCCCGCGCCATCTTTTTTTGCTACCGGAAGCCTTAAGACTCCGCATACGGGTACGGCC
Organism: Rhinoderma darwinii; assembly: GCF_050947455.1. Lineage (NCBI taxonomy): Eukaryota > Metazoa > Chordata > Amphibia > Anura > Rhinodermatidae > Rhinoderma > Rhinoderma darwinii. Next base: position 105,927,912 of record NC_134695.1, read on the forward strand.
TAACAGGCCTCCGTACTTGGCAGACAGGAGGCCATTATTAGGCCTCCGGTTGCCAAAGCAGCAATCGGTAACCCCTCAATTGCATTTTGTGGGTGCCGATTGTTTAGTAACCCCATAGATGCAGATGCATCCACAGCCTTACCCAGGTTCAGTCTAGAACTTACCTTCTCAAAGAAGCTAATCAGATTGGTTTGATAGGACCGATCCCTCATAAACCCAAGTTGATGCTGCATTAAGAGTTCATTTGTATGAAGATACTAGAGAATAGAATCTCTTAGAAAACCCTCAAATATTTTACCCACAATGGAGGTTAAACTTACAGGTCACTCTTTGACCCCTTTTTGAATATTTGCACCACATTTGCTATGCGCCAGTCATATGGAATAGACTCAGTCATGATAGAATCCTTAAACAGCAGAAATAAAGGTCTGTCTATCACGGTACTTAATTCCTGCAGAACGTGGGGGTGTATACCATCCGAACCTGGTGATTTGTGATTTGAGTGTTTTTAAGGCGATGCTTGCTGGGTTAAGCAGGTGACATTTAATGGAGAAAATTTACTTTATCCCTAATTGTGTCATCTGACATTGGATTTTCATGTGCAAATATAGTAGAGAAAAAGGCGTTTAGTAGACTGGACTTTTCCTCATTCTCCACCATTATATCCAGATTATTTTTGAGAGGGCCAACACTATCAGTTTCTTATTATTTATGTATTTGAAAAATATTTTTTGGTTATTTCTGCTTTCTTTGGCAACAAGTTTCTCTGTTTCAATCTTTGCTGCCTATTTATAATCATTTAACCCCTTAAGGACATGGACTAGTTGGCACGTTCAGGACGAAGCCCCATTTTTCAAATCTGACTTGTCATTTTATGTGGTAATGCAAATTGGGAAGAAAAAACTGCTCCTCTGAACGGGCGCTCAGGTGTGAATTGAACTAGTATCCTCACAAAATCGTCGGAGTTTATTACAAAGATTTTATTCAATATGCTATTAAAACAATAAAAATTCAGTTGCTGCAACGCGATTCAACCACGCACTGTGGTCTTCATCAGGAATATATGCCTGATGAAGACCACAGTGCGTGGTTGAATCGCGTTGCAGCAACTTAATTTTTATTGTTTTAATAGCATATTGAATAAAATCGTTGTAATAAACTCCGACGATTTTGTGAGGATACTAGTTCAATTCACACCTGAGTGCCCGTTCAGAGGAGCAGTTTTTTCTTCCCAATTTGCATCACTTCAAAACCGCGAGGAGATGAGTTCCTGATACGAATTCACCCCATGCGGTTATGGCTCTAGAGACAAGCACAGTTCTGATCGAGTATGTACAAGCTACAAAGTCAAGTTGTGCTGGCGACATTGCACAACTCACCAAGGTGAGCTCTATTCATAGCTACTTTCTATCCAACAAATATCAGAACGATATCACCTTAGAGGAGCGCCGTTTTCTCTCTTTTTTCCAAGAATTTTATGTGGTAGTAACTTTGGAATGGTTTTACCCAGCCAAGCGATTCTGAAACTGTTTTCTCGTGACACATTATACTTTAAGTTAGTGGTAAAATTTTGTGGATACATTCAGTATTTTATTGTGAAAAACACCAAAATTTAGTGAAAAATTGCAAATATTAGCATTTTTCTAATTTTAAGTGTACCTGCTTATAAGACAGATAGTAATACCACATAAAAAGAAAAATGCTAATTAACATTTCCTATATGTCTACTTTAGATTGGCATAGTTTTTTGTTTTTTTTAACATCCTTTTATTTTTCTAGGATGTTACAAGGCTTAGAACTTTAGCAGGAATTTCTCAAATTTTCAGGAAAAGTTTAAAAGGCTATTTTTATAGGAACGGGTTTAGTTGTGAAGTGGTTTTGAGGGGCCCATATAATGCAAACCCTCATAAATCGCCCCATTTTAAAAACTGAACCCCTCAAAATATTCAAAACAGCATTTAGAAAGTTTATTAACCCTTTAGGCTTTTCACAAGAATTACAGCAAAGTAGAGGTGAAATTTACCAATTTTATTTTTTTTGCAGGAATTCATTTTTAATCCTTTTTTTTTTTTTACTGTAACACAGAAGGTTTTAGGAGAGAAACGCAACTCAACATTTATTGCCCAGATTCTGCCATTTTTAGAAATATCCCACATGTGGCCCTAGTTTGCTAATTCACTGAAACAGTGACCTCCGAAGCAAAGGAGCACCCAGAGGATTTTGGGGCCTTCTTTTTATTCAAATATATTTTAGGCACCGTGTCCGGTTTGAAATGGTCTTGTGGGGCCAAAACAGTGGAAACACCCTCAAAAAGACACCATTTGGCAAACTACACTAGAAATTTATCAAAGGGTATAGAGAGCATTTTGACCCCACAGTTTGTTTGCCGAATTTAGTGGAATGAAGCCGTGAAAATGAAAATTAAGTTTATTCCAATAAAACTTAGACATTTTCAGTTTTTACAAGGCATAAAGGAGAAAAAACACCCCAACATTTGTAAAGCAATTTTTCCCGATTACGGCAATACCCATATGTGGTAATAAACTGCTGTTTGGACACACGGCAGGTCTTAGAATGGAAGGAGAACTATTTGGCTTTTTGTAGTCAAGTTTTGCTGCAATGGTTTTTGGGTGCCATGTCGCATTTGCAAAGCCCCTGAGGGACCAAATCAATGGAAACCCCCCAAAAGTTACCCCATTTGGGAAACTATACCCATCAAGGAATTTATCGAGGGGTAAAATAAGCATTTTGACACCACCACCAATTTCTCCATATTACGGAAAAACCCCACATGTGGTCATAAACTGCTGTTTAGACACACGACAGGGCTCAGATTGGCAGGAGCGCTATTTGGCATGCAGATTTTGCTGGATTGGTTTTTTGGCTCCGTATCGCATTTGCAAAACACTAAAGGTAACAGTACAGTGGGAGCCCCCATATGTGACCCCATTTTGAAAACTACACCCCTCAAGGCATTTACAATTTGCCTGGACACATGACAGAGCTCAGAAGCGAAGAGCACCATGCTCATTTGAGGTCTATTTTGGTGACTTTCGCAGCATTGGCCCACAATTGCAGGACCCTGATGTCAAATAGTAAAACAAACCCCCAAGTAGTGACCCTTATTTTGGAAACTACACCCCTTAAGGCATTTTAAGGGGTGTATTTAGTAGTTTGCCCCAACAGGTGTTTTTACATTCGTAATTAATGCGCAGCGGAAGGTGCAGAGTGAAAATTGCAATTTTCCGCCGATATGCCATTTTAGTGCACAATATATTGTGCCCAGTTTGTGCCACCGAAGACACACACCTCGTAAACCGCTAAGCTGGTTCTCCCGGGTATGGCGATGCCATATATGTGGACGTAAACTGCTGTTTGGGCACGCTGTGGTTCAGAAGTGAGGGAGCACCATTTGGAGCGCAGATTTAGCTTGGTAGTTGTTCTGTTTGGGGTTTTGCTGGTATTTCAGTTTATAATGTGGGGGCATATGTAGGCTGGGCAGAGTACATCAGGGCATAAGAAGAGGGTATAATAATGGGGTAAATAATATTTCAGGAGATATGTGGCCAGTGCTGCACTGATAAATGGTGCCCGATCTTATCCGCTTTTGGACACTGCACATTTTGAGTCGCCATATTCTGAGAGCCAGAACTTTATTTTTTAGTAAAAAAAAAAGCTGTGTAAGGCCTCGTTCACATCTGCGTTGGGGTCCCGTTCTGACGTTCCATCGGAGCTTTCCATCAGAACGGGAACCTGAATCGACACAAACGGAAACCAGAGGTTTCTGTTTCCATCACCATTGATTTCAATGACGACGGATCCGGTGCCCATGGTTTCCGTTAGTTTCTGTTGTGCACTGGACCCATCGTTTTGCCGGAAGCAATAGTGAAGTAATTTCTTCTAAAGTGACTGAATGTAAAATTTCCCTGAAACAATGTCCTCCACCCCTTCAAATCATATCTGATGTAGCTTCTGGTAGTTCGTGGTATAGTTACAATATATGACATGCTCGCAAACTCTTCGGAATATCATGCTATGTTACTATGTATAATATGCTTGATTTAGGTTTCCCTTACCTACCCACCCTTCTTTTTCTTTTATTTTCTTCCCTATTATGTTTGAAAAATCAATAAAAACATTGAAATATAAAAGTGACTTAATGACTTAAGACACTGCACACTTGAAATCAATGCACACTCCCAAGCTCCCACACTCGCTCAGCTGCTTGTTTTAGCCACTTAGCTGCACTAGTCTGCTCTTTCCAGTAAGGTCTCTGGCTGCAAAACCCTAATCGGCCAGATCGGATTCTAGATCCAGGCATGGTCTTGCAGCAGGGTGTAAGCTGTAATATACAGCTGAGCCTACACCATCACCACAACGTAGTTAAGTTGAGTTTCGGGAAGTCATTGCTCGCAACGACGTAACTGTAGGTTGAATGTCCTTAAGGGGTTAAGCTCCTCTCTATATAAAACACGCACATCCACAGAACTGAAATTCTAATTTTTCATTAATATCTTTGGGTTAACCAACACCTTGGGTCTATGGTCCTGCCACTAGAAGGCTGACCCCCGTTGACTCCCACAGGCTTTGGCTAATCAGTTTTATCTAAGTATCTATAGGAGGCAGACAACCTACTTATCAGGTCTGCTACATTGTTTTAAATTATAGTTTCATTTCTTTATTTTCTCACCCTACAGGTGGCGAAGGAAACGGGTCAGACACAATTAGTATCTCCATCCACTTTGTCAAGTGAGCGGGGCGGGGCTCTATTCCAGCATACCTGCTTCTAGTGTGGGCTGACCGAAGAAGAGGTTAATTTCTTTCTCGGACATAGCGATTCCAGTCTCTGCCTGGTTATCCTTTCCCTTCCTCCCAAAAAATGGTCCCATAGTACAGTCTTGGCCAAAAGTTTTGAGACTGACACAAATTTTTGTTTTCACAAAGACTGCTGCTTCAGTTTTTATAGTGGTAAGTTGCATTAACTCTAGATTGTTATGAAGAGTGATCAGACGAATTGCTGTTAATTGCAAAGTCATTCCTTGCCATGAAAATCAACTTAATCACAAAAATCCCATTTCCACTGCATTTCAGCCCTGCCACAAAATGACCTGCTAACATCATTTCAGTGATCTTCTCGTTAGCTCAGGAGAAAGTTTTAACGATTACAAGGCAGCTGGGTATCGTTCTAACTACAGGAGGCTGGGTGTGGCATTATCTACAGCGGGCTTGTGTGGTGCTATCTACAGGGGGATGGGTGTGGCGCTATCTACAGGGGGATGGGTGTGGCGCTATCTACAGGGGGCTGTGTGTATGTGGTGCTTTACTTTACAGTGTTGGACACAATCTTATTCAGGGGCGCAGTGTATGGTGCTATTATATTTAGGAGCACAGTGTGTTGCACCATGATAATTTTATCTTCGTTTATAGGTGTGGAAATGTTGGAAAAGTGAGGAGCCGAGTGGCAAATTCTGCAGAAATGGGTTATGGCCGGGAGAAGTCATCCTGAACTCTGGACCGGATGGAAAAGAAAAGAGGGAAAAAAATTACTAGAATCTGAGAAGTTGTCACCTGTGAGTAACTAGATTTATAGAGAATCTGTCACCTCTCCTGACATGTTTATTATAGGAAGTCCTTGTATTTCACAAAAAGTTTTTGTGCAGTCCAGGACCGAGACAAATGGGTGTTACCATTCCCCTTGTCAGGAGGATGTGTCCCTGCAGTGTGATACTGTCAGTGATTTTTGGAGACTCCGTATGTAGGGACACAGTCCTTTGAGAAGGGGGATCGTAACACCCAATTGTTAATGCTCACACAGAAAGGCAGTGTTAACAATAGTTATGGCGCGGCAGGGCGGTGGTGGTGAAGGGTGCCCCAAGTTTGGGTAACAGCCCAGGGCCTATGGTCTACTTAATCCGCCACGGAGCACAGGGATTGGACTGCAGAGGACTGGGGTAAAGTTATTTTCTCTGATGAAGCCTCTTTCAGACTGTTTGTGACATCTGGAAGAATGATTGTCCGGAGAAGAAAAGGTGAGTGCTACCATGAGTCCTGTGTCATGCCAACAGTAAAGCATCCTGAGACCACTCATGTGTGGGATTTCTTTTCATCCGAGTGAGCTCTCTCACAATTTTTCCTAAGAACACTTCCATGAATAAAGAATTGTGTCTAAACATCCTCCAAGAGCAACTCCTCCCAACTATCCAGGAGCAATTTGGTGATGAACAATGCTTTTTCCACCATGATGGAACACCATGTTACAATGCAAAAGTGTGGCTCGGTGAACAAAACATTGAAATTTTGGGTCCATGGGCAGGAAACTCCCCAGATCTCAATCCCATTCAAAAAGCGGATAGACAAACAAAAACAGAAATTATGACAAACTCCAAGAACTGATTAGGCAAGAACGGGTTGCCATCAGTCATTGCCATCAGGATTTGGCTCAGAAGCCGATATCTATTATGCCAAGTCTTGAAAAAGAAGGGTCAACCCTGTCAATATTAAGTTTTTGCATAAACTTGATGTATTTGTCAATAAACTTTTAAAAACTTGATCTGCTTATAATTGTACTTCAGTATACCATAGAAGCATCTGATTAAAAGATATAAAAACACTGAAGCAGCAAACTTTGTGAAAACTAAAATGTGTGTCAGTCTCAAAACTTTTGCCAAGACTGTACTTTCCACTAGGATATATATATATTTTTTTTTCACTCTCCAAGTCAGATCTCACAACATGTCCCCCTCCCACGAGGATCCCTCTAAACAATCGAGCCTTTTCAGCAGTGGCTACGCATTTTGCTTGTTCGCATTGCAAGACCAAGTTTCCATGAGGCCAGCCCCAGGTCCCAGGATTCCACTGACGCAGTCAGTCAAGAAGCAGTACTACCCCAATGGACCAGGTCCCTAACCCAGGCCACTAGAGATTCATCCAGACTCACAGTCCATGGCTGCTGCCCTGAAATATTTGCCACTTCAGTAGGCCGGCTCAGGATAGTCACACAACGGAATCTTCTACAAGGACGACAAATTCCACCCCAAGGGGCAGGTCACATAAGCGGATCAGAAGTTCCCAGACAGATCTGCTTCCTAATAAGTCTCCTATAAGATGTTATCTGTCAGTATAGCCGTTGGCCAATTTCCTTCCTTCCAGGACTAGGTTGCCTCGGAAGTGCTCTGACTCAGTTTGTCAGAGCAGGATACAGAGGTGACATCTGCCACACAGTATCTTATCCACGTCCGGTCAATGTCTTCTCAAGCCATGGAGAATTTAAAGGGGAGATACTTAATAAAGAATAGAAACACCTTGAATGCCCTCTATCAAATGCTAAGAAAACGCAACCGCGTAAAAAAATAATTCACAAAAGTGCAGTAAAAACGCATGCAGTTTATGGATACAGTTCTACGAGCATCTCAATCGCAATGTGTGGATGGACCCTAAAAGTGGTTTTACATCGGCCGATTTCTGCTGGTAAACCAGAGTTGATGAACAAAATAGGTAAGACAGCTGCAAAAGGGCAACTCCATTCCAGTGTCTAAGTTATGGAGGTAGGTTGATTGGAAAGCGCCTGAACGTCATAATTTCTAAAGCTACTGGAGGTAAGAGCGCCCTCTTACCTCAGAATCGTCATTGGGAGTGTTTTTGAAGGTTGTTTACAACAAAGGTTTCATTCCTTTCGTGACTTCTCTGAAAGAGAGAAAAAGCCCAATCAGGCTTCAGACACCAGGAGATTGTCGTTAAAACCAAAGCCCTCCTTGCAGTCTCGACGCCAGGGCCTCCAAGCCTGTATCTGCTAAGTCCACTTCAGCCTGGAGATTTTTTTTCCCCATTTGCGTCCTCTCCTCACGTGAGGGACGACTTCTCTCCTTCCAGAAGGTTCGGCTTGCTCACGTATATGATACCTGGGTCCACGAGGTGGTGTCCACAGGGTACAAGATCTAACACTTTTCCATTCCTCTAGGTCGGTTCTTTCCCTCAACACCACCTCGTTCTTCTCCTTGCACATCTGCAAGTCCGTGGTCGCATCTATTGAGCAGGGCGACACGTGACACCTACCTACACATTACTATTGCCAGCTCTCACCAGCGTTTCCTTTGATTTGCTGTAGGTTCTCAGCATTTCCAGTTTATGGCCTTCCCCATAGCCCAGACTAGTTTTTCAAGGCTTAGAATGCCGAAACCATCAATCTGCTCACTGATGCTCCATGGTCTCTCCTCCAGCAGCCCGACTTCCTTTCCCAAGGTCCGCTACTCCACCCACGCTCTACCTTCGGTTCGTTTAGCAGCATAGCTGTTGAAGCAGAGATTCTAAGATTTCGGGGTCTTTTTGAATTTGTCATCCAGACTAAACTAAAAGGCTTGAAATGCTCAAATCGGCTAAAGAGTACCATCGCACTTGGAAGACATTTCCACTGGTACAAGAAGAACAACTTACACCCGCTAGTGCGCTCCACTTCCGGAAATCTGTCCTACCTCCAGTGTGGCTTAGAGCAAGGCCTCGGTTTGGTTTCCCTAAAACGTAAGGTTCCTGCCCTGCCCATTCTCTTCCAGCATACGCTAGCCTTCTGCTCTCAGGTGAAGACATTTTTGCTGGGTGCGGCTCATTGAGCCCCTTCTTCTGCGACGGTCCGACTACTGGGAACCCTTACCAGACGCCAGCATGGGGGGATCTTGGTCCCCCAGCCACAAGACGGTGGCTAGAAGGATTATGAATAAAGCGGAGGCCAGGCATGTGCAGTGCCGCTCCTTTCAAAAAAGTCTATGAGGCTGATGAAACCAGCCCGGCCTCTGCTCCATTCAAACTCCTAGACACCGTCTTGGGGGGGGGCAAGGGTCCCCCGTTCTAGTGATCGGTGCGTGTCCCAGCAATCGGGCCCCCACCAATATAGAAATTTCTCGCCTATCCAGTGGACATATTGAAAATGTTAAAGGCTGGAATACCTATTTAAACATTATGTACTGAGGACATGCAAGGGGTGAGAAGAGAATGAAGTCAGTGAAAATGTGCCCGTTTCACGTTAAAGCTCAGAGATAAGAAAGGGGCAGCTGGAATGTATTTGATTATTTAATGGTTTTCTGATGCTATATTTCCTGGTTAAAGGCAGTATTAGCAGCTAAGGAAACTCACTTTCTTCAGATGGACAGTCTGGATCCAGTCACTTTTTCGGACATCGAATATGTCTACCGCGTTTTCACTGAAAACTATGAGATGAGGACAGGTGTACGCTGAAAGGAGAACACATTTGCATTAATTATCCCCATATATAAGTCATACGCATTGATTCTGTCCCTAAGAGATTCTGAATGGCATGTATATAAATGAATGCACATAAGAAAAATTGTTACTTTGCATTAACAGGTTAACAGACAACCATCATCAATTAAAAAAAATTATAATCTTGTTCACAATAGACTTGACACTTCCTGATTTCTGTAGCGAACTTTTAGCAAAGTCATCGTATTATCTTTTACGGTCAGGGGATCTAATGACAGCTCTATTGCACTGCTGAAGGCCTAGATACAACAGGATAGTAACACTATTAACACATGTAAAGGCGATGTACTTTGATTATTGACTCTTATGCTAGCCATACACTTTTGATACAGCTATTCCTCCCCACTCCCCCCATAAACACGCACGCTCGGCTGTGTTTTCAAATGGGATTAGAAAGCCGCAGTCGCCGGCTTATCTACTCACAAACAAAAGGATCGGGCACATTGAAATTTAACAGTCCGAACCTTCTCTCCTCCAACAGAGTCGGAATGCCACCATACACATTAGATGGTCAGCTGGTCCTGCTGAAAATGGCAGGTTCCACTGACATATGTCGAATGTGTATGGCCAGATGTAGGGGACTTTGGCGCCTCTCCACTACCTATCAGCCTCATGACTGTTACTTATCCTTAGTACTTTGTGTGCATTTGCACTTTTGATCTATAAGGTAGTTGAGCAGCTTACAATATTTACATACGATCTATTACAACTATACAAACATCCATTTTCTTTTTTGTACTACCCATATTTATTTCAATTTTTTCATATACTTTGGAGTTGTTGATGTGCATTTATTATTGTATCTGGTCAAAGAATACATATTGTGCTGTGGGTGCTAGATACCAGGTGCATGATTTGCGTAGATTTATAGATTGCGTTTACATCTTTAGGGGGAGTTCACACTGAGTTTTTTTACACATTTTTTTTAAGCGGAAAACGCGACGGAGAACACGACAAAAACCGCTGGGATACGGCTCCCATTGATTTCAATGGGAGGCGGAGGCTTTTTTTCCCCCGGGAGTGTTAAAAAAACGCTCCCGGAAAAACTGAAGCGTCATTCACGTCTCTCACCTTCCATTGACATCAATGGGAGGCAGAGAAAGCGTTTTTCGTGGCATTTTGTGCCCGCGGCGCTCAATGGCCTCGGGTGAAAAACGCAGCAAACGGCGTGCCAGAATATCAAAATCTGCCTCAAAATTGCCCGCAAAAAAACTCTGTGTGAACAGGGCCTTAGACTGCTGGTTATTTCCAGTTTTTATTTATTACCATGTATAATAATGTAACTTTGCAATTCATGTGATCAAATAAACTTTTTTATATATATATATTTTTTAATACTATTGAGATAATGATCTCTTGTTTCGGTTGGTAGTTTCTATAAATGGAGGTGCCAATATGAGAATTTTTGAGTCTGCACATAAGATAAAAAAAATATATATATCTTTTTTTTTTTTTTTTTGCAGTGCATTATATTATAGAAGGGTACTCCATTCAATACCATTAAAAATGTCACCATTATAGTCAGTCACAGATGCCCCCATATAGTAGGTGAATATCCATAGGTGCCCGTATAATTGCCAGCCATAGATTTACCAATAATTGTTAGTTACAATTGCTGCTGATGCCCCATAAATGTCAAGCCACACGTACCCCTCTAATTGCCAGCTACATTTTACCATAAAATTGCCAGCCACGGTTCCCCCTTTAATAAAAATATATAAACAGAAAAGTTACTTTCTGTACTCCACTTCCTGATGACTTTAACCCCTTCACGACAGCCATACGGCTATACACGTTCCAAGTGACGATGCCCTGTGCAGTTGTCATGTACGTAAACGTTGGCAGCCTGGAACTGGGTTTATTGTGGGCAGTGCTGCTTCAGTGTAAGCAGCGCTGCACTTTCAGGTTTGCCGGGGCTTTGAAAAGCCCGAAATACTCCGCCCTTTAGATAGCACCACAAAACCCCCCTGTAAATTGCGCCACACACAACCCCCCCCCCTGTAAAGAGCGCCACCCAAGTTCCCTATAGGAGCGCAATGCCCATTCAAAGCGCTCTGGCTGGGAATTCCGCTCCTAGTGGGAGCCCTTGACGGCACTATCCATATATGGACAGTGACGTTAGGGGCTCTCTCTAGGAGCGGAGTCCAAGGCCAGAGTGTTGCCGAGGCTCTGACTGGGAGCTTTTCTCCAAGAGGGAGCTCCTGATGTCACTGTCCATATGTGGATAGTGCCCGGCAATTGTAGAAGCGGAATCACCGGCCGGAGCGTCACTCCGCTCCTAGAAAGAGCCCCTGACGTCACTGTCCATATATGGAAAGAGATATTAGGGGCTCCCTCTAAGAACGGAATCCCCAGCCATGGCACTACCTACACAGGACACTGTGGCGCTATCGACATAGTGCTGCAATGCCCTTGTAGATAGTGCCTATTTCCATAGGCACTGTGGTGTTTTCAGGGGGTTGGGACAAAAAAAAGCTAATGAATGAAATTCATCCTTTGGTTTTGATTTTTTTAACGGCCATGAAAAAAAACAGATGGCGGTTAAAACGGGTCAGACAGCCCAGAAAACGATTAAAATTTTGAGACCAACTGATGCAAAACAGCCATGACAAACAGACAGTTGATCACTTTTTTTTCACGACGTGTGAATATAGCCTTATAGTCCTCTTCGCTCTCCCCTCACAGTGATCGAGGCGGACTGTGAGAGAAGACTACTAATTGTTACAGAGCTGCAACTTCACACTGGACCGCAAGAAACTTGGATGGAGTCCCTCTCCACTTTGCCTCCAGACTCTGGGACCTTGAAATTTACTTTCATCTGAAAACAGGACTTTGGACTACTGAGCAACAGTGTTGGTCCAGAGTCAACGCAGCCGTCTACCAGGAAATTTTAGAGCACTTCATGCTTCCCTCTGCTGACAAGCTTTATGGAGATGCTGCTGATTTAATTTTCCAGCAGGACTTGCCACCTGCCCAAATTGACAAAAGTACCAATACCTGGTTTAATAACCACAGTATCACAGTGTTTGATTGGCCAGCAAACTCGCCTGACCTAAACCCCACAGAGAATCTATAGGGTATTGTCAAGAGGAAGATGAGACACCAGACCCAACAATGCAGAAGAGCTGAAGGCCAATATCAAAGCAACCTGGGCTTCCATAAAACCTCAGCAGTGCCACAGGCTGATCACCTCCATGCCACGCAGCATTGATGCAGTAATTCATGCAAAAGGAGCCCCGACAAAGTATTGAGGGCATATACTGTACATACTTTTCAGTGGGTCAACATTTCGGTATTAAAAAATTTGGCTTATATAATATTCTAATTTTCTGAGACTAAATTTTGGGTTTTCATTAACAGTTATATATAATCATCAACAGTAAAATAAAAAAAAATGCTTGAAATAGATCACTGTGTATAATGAATCTATATAATATGCAAGTTTCACGCTTTGAATTGAATTACTGAAATAAACTTTTTGATGATATTCTAATTTATTGAGAAGGACTAGAATATACATATATATATATACACACACACACATATATATATATATATATATATATATATATATATATAGTCGTCCAAAGACAGGCAGCACTCCAAGTTTTAGTGAAAAAATTGCTTTTATTTAGCCCTTGTGCAACGTTTCGGCTCAGCGTATGGAGCCTTTTTCAAGCAATGCTCCATACGCTGAGCCGAAACGTTGCACAAGGGCTAAATAAAAGCCATTTTTTTCACTAAAACTTGGAGTGCTGCCTGTCTTTGGACGACTATACTTGGATTTAGAGCAGTGATCAAGCTCCCAGGGCGTGCACCCATCCACAACTTTGACTGGTGCTGCTGGATTGTGGACTTTCTATATATATATATATATATATATATATATACCTATACATATATATATATATATATATATATATATATATATATATATTAGGTAGAAAAAAGCAGCACTTCAGAGAATTAAAGTATCACGGTGCTATACGTCCTTGACCGTCATCCACACGATCCTGAATTGGATACACAAACGAGGAAATAGACGCAGCACTCCAGGAGTAGTTGCAAAGATAGTGGTTTATTCACCCATGTAAGTAAAGTTTGTTTGAAGCTCGATTTTTCATTGGTTTAAAAGCAGTCCATGTGACCGCTGCAGCCTGTGATTGGCTGCAGCGGTCACATGGGATGCAACGTCATCCCGGGAGACCGGACTGGAGGAAGAAGCAGGAGTTATGGGTAAGTCACTGTCCCGGGTGATGAAAGAGTTACTGCTGATCAGTTAACTCTTTCAGCACCCTGGACCGTGACTATCCCCTGACGTCGCCTAGCAACGCTCCCGTAATTACGGGCGCACACACGTAGCCACCCGTAATTACTGGAGTTCCATAGATTTTAGGCCTCATGCACACTTCCATCACCGTTTTCACGGCCGTTTTTCACAGATCCGTGTGTCCGTGATTGGAATTGTGTGCTTCCCATGTACACTTCCGTTCACACTATGTACACGATATTGTGAGCGCCACATATGCTATTCCCTATCTAGCGGTACTCACTGTCCAGAGTGCTGAAAGAGTTACTGCCGATCAGTGCAGCCCCTTAGCTCTGCCAGCACCCTGGACAGGAACTACCGCTGGACAGGGAATACCATGCGCGGCGCTCACAATATAGATTTAACAGGTTCCCGACCGCTGGCCGTAAATATACGGCCAGCGGTCAGGGTCTCTAAAGTCCGGCGTATAGTATATATACGGCCGCACTTCAGAGACTGTGCACGCGCGATCGCGTGCACACAGCTCTATGCCCTGGCTGTTGCTAACAGCCATGGGCACTGGGCAGAATGTCAGGGGTCAATCTTTTGACCCCTGAACATGTGATCGCTGTGACAACCAATCACAGCGATCACATGCATTTCTGCATAGAAAACAGTGTGCACGCGATCGCGTGCACACAGCCCTGTGCCCTCGCTGTTACCAACAGCTCTGGGCACTGGGCAGAGTATCAGGGACCAATCTGATGGTCCCTGAACATGTGGTCGCTGTGACAACCAATCACAGCGATCACATGCATTCCTGCTTATAAAACAGTGTGCACGCGATCGCGTGCACACAGCCCTGTGCCCACGCTGTTACCAACAGCTCTGGGCACTGGGCAGAGTATCAGGGACCAATCTGATGGTCCCTGATTATGTGGTCGCTGTGAAAACCACACAGCGACCACATTTGTTTTATTTTGACTTTTCTGGCAGGAAATCTCCTGCCTCTTTTCTTCTCCTCAAACATTGTTTCAGTTTGAGGAGAAGAAGAGACTCGGGAGAATTGCTGCCAGAAGATTACAGTTACAGTTACAAAAAAAATACAGTTACACTCTAAAACATTCTCTGTATAGATAGATTTCTATCTATCTATACAATCTATCTATCCATCTATCTTTTTTCTATCTATCTACCTTTCTTTCTTTTATTCTATTAGAATAGGCAGGTAGGGAGTATATAATTATATATATATCCACATATATATAATATATATAGCAATAGCGGTTTATTTTTTTGTTAGCGGTAGTGTAGATATATATAGCAGTTAGTTTGTGTGTTTTATAAAAAAAAAAAAAAAAAAAAAATAAAAAATTTGTTTAGTTAGTGTTAGTGTTAGTGGAACCTGTTTTAGGTAGTGACGATGACAGCGTCACTTCAGGTTCATCTTCAGGGGACGTTGTCCCTGATGCAGTCGAAACTGCAGAACATGAAAGCGCAGGGCCAAGTAGCGCTGTAGCACGGGACAGCCTGGTCCCTCCAGTCCAGGCTCTTGTATGGGCACCTGCCCCATCTTTTGGGCCTAGAATCCACGGATTTACGGCCACTCCTGGCATAACCGTGGACAATACAAATTTTGTCCAAATGGATTACTTCCATTTATTTATAACGGACGACATCCTAAATCAGATTGTCCACGAAACAAATTTATATGCCACGCAATATATAAGGCAGAAACCTTCATCCACCCATGCCAGAGATTGGACGCCCACCAATTTGCAGGAATTAAAAAAATTTTTGGGGCTCACCCTAAATATGGGTATTGTCAAAAAGCCCTCCATTAGGTCTTACTGGTCAACAAGACCCGCCCAAGCCACCCCAGTATATTCTGCAGTAATGCCCAGGTCTCGTTATGAGACAATAATGAGGTTCCTCCACTTCAATGACAACGCACAGGCCCCCCCAAGTACCGATGCAAACCGGGATCGGTTGTTCAAAATAAGACCGCTAATAAATTCCCTGAATAATTTATTTCTGCAACTCTACACCCCTGAGCAGAATGTAAGTGTGGACGAATCCCTCCTCAACTTTCATGGCAGACTTCGCTTTCGCCAATATCTACCTTCCAAAAGGGCAAGATATGGCGTTAAGCTCTACAAATTGTGTGAAAGCGGGTCAGGATATACCACCGCCTTCAGGATTTATGAAGGGCGGGACCGCACAATAAATGTTCCTGGATGCCCCCCTGATCTTTCCACCAGCAGTAAGATCGTGTGGGAGATAATGCAGCCTCTGCTTCACAAGGGGTACCACCTGTACTGTGATAATTTTTATTCCAGTGTGCCCCTGTTTAGGCATTTGCATGCTGCAAGGACTGGGGCATGTGGTACCATGCGCAAAAACCGAATTGGTTTTCCACAGCAATTAGTGGGGAAGCGCATGGTAAAGGGGGACTCCTGTGCTTATGCATCTGAAGAATTGCTGGCGGTCAAGTTCAGGGATCGCAAAGATGTGTATGTGCTAAGCACGATTCATACCGCAGGAACAGTGGCAGTGAGGGAAAGAGGGGCAACATCGGACAAGCACAAACCAGTGAGCGTGTCCGAATATAACAAGTACATGGGGGGGGGGGTGGATTTAAGCGACCAGGTTTTACAGCCCTATTTAGTAAAACGCAAAACTAAAACCTGGTACAAAAAGGTGGCCATTTATTTGTTACAGGTGGCCATCCACAACTCATTTGTGCTCTATAAAAAAAACAGAGGCAGAGACACATACCTGGATTTCCAGGAAAAAATTATTGAAGGCCTCATTTTTGATGTTCAGGACACCCGAGAATGCCCCCAGTCTGAGGATGTCACGCGACTGACTGAAAGACACTTCATCAGTCGGATTCCCCCAACAGCAACCAGAAGCAACCCCCAGAAAAAGTGCCGCGTCTGCAGAAAAGACGGGCACCGCAAAGATTCCCGATATTTCTGTCCCTCATGTCCCTCACAACCAGGCCTGTGCATTGAGCCATGTTTTAAAAAATACCACACTGTTCTGAATTATTAGATTTTAGTTAATTTGTTGAAAATATATTTGCCCTACATTACGTTTTTATTTTTCCCCTGATTTTACTCCAAGGGTGAGGGAGGGAATGGGTGGGGGGTGGATGTCATGTTTGATGTTTTCTAAAGTTCATCTGCTGGAGAGCTCCATTTGCATTAACCTGCAATTTCTTATTTTAGAAAACCCCAAAAAATAAATTCCCATTATACCCCTAGATGAATATTTTGAGATTTCTGCTTCAAGAGCAGATATTTTGGAAGTGTTATAGAAACTCTGTTGAGTTTTGTAAAACCAGCTTTGAAAAAAAGCGATTTGTGAAATAATCTTCTTCTATCCTCCGCCCTCCTACATCTCTATGTGATAAATAAGGCCACATATTTGGTATCCCCGTGCACGGGAGAAGTGGCAGAATGTGAACGGAGATTAATTTTGACCGTGGTCTATACCGTGTGTGAAAAATGCTGGTATAAACTGACGCATTTGCTAAAAAATTGCTAATTTTATTTTGATCCATCTTATTCAAGAAACTTTCAGAAGAAAACTTGACTGTCTAAAAATATGATAAACCCCTTGAAGGAAACCTTGTGGGGTCTACTTGTGTGAATTAAGTAATTTATGGGGTGATTCTAATGTTTCAGCAGCATTAGGCCCCCCAGAAAACAGTATGCTGCTATAAAATCAAATGCAGAATTCCTGGACCAAAAAGACTCCTTTTATGCCAAGCCCTGGCACATGCCCGCACAGTGAATAAGGCACACATATTTGGTATCCCCATGCACGGGAGTAGTGGAAGAACGTGAAATGCGATGAATTTTGTCCGTGGTCTATACCGTGTGTGAAAAATACTAGCCTAAACTGACACATTTGCTAAAAAAGTGCTGATTTTATTTTGTTCCATCTTATTCAAGAAACTTTCAGAAGAAAACTGGACTTGCTAAAAATATGATAAACCCCTTGAAGGAAACCTTGTGGGGTCTACTTGTGTGAATGAAGTCATTTATGGGGTGTTTCTAATGTTTCAGCAGCATTAGGCCCCCCAGAAAACAGTATGCGGCTCTAAAATCAAATGCAAAATTCCTGGACCGAAAAGGCCAAAAAGCCTCCTTTTATGCCAAGCCCTGGCACATGCCCGCACAGCGAATAAGGCACACATATTTGGTATCCCCATGCACGGGAGAAGTGGAAGAACGTGAAAGGAGATGAATTTTGGCCGTGGTCTATACCGAGTGTGAAAAATACTAGCCTAAACTGACGCATTTGCTAAAAAAGTGCTGATTTTATTTTGTTCCATCTTATTCAAGAAACTTTCAGAAGAAAACTGGACTTGCTAAAAATATGATAAACCCCTTGAAGGAAACCTTGTGGGGTCTACTTGTGTGAATGAAGTCATTTATGGGGTGTTTCTAATGTTTCAGCAGCATTAGGCCCCCCAGAAAACAGTATGCGGCTCTAAAATCAAATGCAAAATTCCTGGACCGAAAAGGCCAAAAAGCCTCCTTTTATGCCAAGCCCTGGCACATGCCCGCACAGCGAATAAGGCACACATATGTGGTATCCCCATGCACGGGAGAAGTGGAAGAACGTGAAAGGAGATGAATTTTGGCCGTGGTCCATACCGTGTGTGAAAAATGCTAGCATAAACCGACGCAATTGTTAAATTCTTGCATTTTTTTCCAATTTTGCCCACTTTAGAGAAAAAAAAAAAAATTATATATACTGACAAATGCCACTAAAACAAAGCCCTATCTGTCCTTTAAAAAGAGTGTAAAATTCAAAGATGAACTTTATTCACCTGCTGAGTTATAGTCATCTAAAGAAGCGCATAGCAAAATTGTGAAATTTGCTCTGGTCATTTAGCTGTAAAACAGCCTAGTCCTTAACCGGTTAAGGTTCATTAAAAAAAACATGCTACAAAAAAAAAAAAGTTACTACTTACCCAGAACTCCCCGCTTGCCTGCTTCTTCCTCAAGTCCGGACTCCTGAGATGACATTTCAGACCATGTGACCGCTGCAGCGGTCAAATGGACTGCCGCGTCATCCAGGGAGGTCGGACTGGATGTCAGAGGAGGGACGCGTCACCAAGACAACGGCCGGGGTACGTATGAACTTCTTTTTCTTAATATTGCTGCGTTCCAGCACTGATCAGCTACCTCTTCTCTCTATCAGTGCTGACAGAGAGAAGGGGATGCCGATTAGTGCAGTGCAGTATTTTTCTTTATGTGTACCTCTGCCCGCCCGGCCGTTGCTAGGCAACGGCTCCGTCACACAGGGACGCCTTCCGTGTGCCTTCAGTTTTTTTGATGGCCCCATTGACTTGCATGGGCCTCATGGTCACGGAATCTCGGACCAAAGTAGGACATGCTCTACTTTTGTCGGAATGGAGCAACGGGACCGTCAAAAAACCTGAAGTGTGCATGGCCCCATTGAAATGAATGGGTCAGGGTGCTAGCCGTCTGAAAAACTGAAGTGGGAATGAAGCCTTATATGTGCCTGCCCGTGCCGTAATTATGGCCTGAAATAGGACATGTTCTATATTTTTCAACGGCCCAGGCACCTTCCCGTAAGCAAACGGGAAGGTACTCGTGGCCAATAGAAATCTATGGGCCCATAATTACGCCCCGTGATTACAGGCGTTTTTACATTCGTGTGCATGAGGCCTAAATCTGTAATGAATATATTGTTTCATTTAATTTCTTTTATGCTTCCAATAACATTATTTACACTCTAGCATATCAAGAGGTAGCAATTAAATTCATACTGAGAGGTATTTAAATAGTGAGCTTTTATTCTATCCATACCCTAAATCAACCTCCCGAGCAACGCCGGGTATAAAAGCTAGTACATCTATATACATAATCTATATACATAATCTATAAATATATATTTTAAAAAAATCAAAAAAGTCTTTTTTAGTGATTTATCTTCATACTAAAAATTTTAAATATTGAATTAAACTAATCTAGAAAATGAAAGCCTCATAAGTCTTCAATATGTAAGCCCCCAGGGAAAGTTTATAAAAAGAAAAAAATTACATAATAACGTTGTAGCTATTAAAAATAGCTGCAACCTTATTTTAGATTTTTCCATCTACCAGATGTGTTTTAGCTCGGAGCATGGTTGGGGCTTAGGAGGTGCTCTGTGCTTACTGCTGGATTTCTGAGGTGCCTAGCAGAGCGTTTTTGTTCAACGATTGCCTGCCCTCCTAAGTAGCTGGTCACACCAGTGGTAAATTTCAGGCAGTGCGCATGCTGCCTGTCGTTGCAGGCTAGGGTTATGATGCATGCGTGGGAGTCCTGAAGTTTGGTGATGGCACAGGGGTTTGAGTGGTGCTAGATCCAATTTAGCGTCCACACTTAGTCAAAGCAGCAGGACTGAGGCACAGTTAAGATACATGCCAACTAGCTACACCTCTAATTTGGCCTGAGTTCAAAGTTCCAAGTGGTGAATTAAGGTCCGTATTAACTTATACTACTAGCCTCGATATCTACATTTCTTTGGGAGTCCGATTGAAATACAGAGATGCTCTGGTTATTGCTAAGCTGACATATGTCCACAATATTTTTTTCATTCTACATTTGTTCTACAAGAGACCAAAAAACAGAAGAATAATATACAAGATGTCCAAGTGACACCATAGACTATGCTTGTCAAGTCAGCACCTTTTCCTGGCGAGAAAGCATCTGACATTTTAGTCGTTCCCCGCTGACAGATAATCTAGCATCTGATGTAAGAGACTTCTTCTGGTGGTTCACCAACCAACTTTCAGCTATGCTGGAGGAAGAGAAGATCCTCTTCTTCCAGTTCATCTTTAGAAGTAATCTCTCTTTCAGAGTTCAGACCTGATGTTTAGGAAAAGGAAGTCTAAGAGGATTATTTCCTCTTTCATTGAGATGGAACAAATCGTCTAGTTAAAGCAGGGAAGAGTATTGTGGAGATGGGCTAACAATGAAAGGTTGCGGTAAATAAAGATTTTTCATATTCTACTTTAATAAAAAGTAAGCCATCCAGATCTAAAATCGGTTATAGAGCAAGATTGGGATATACCAAAAAAAGATTTAAGTCAAATCAATCTCCTGGATCCAAAAGTCACACAGTCATGGAAGCGTCCATTCAAGGTTGATATCCCTGTGATATCCCTGAGTTATCCAAGAAGCCCATTTTTCCAGCAGAAGAACTGTCCTTATTGACCAAAAAGCAGAAGCTGTGTTGAGAGCTTACTTGGTGACCATGAAACAGACGCGGACAAGGTACCAACACGAATTAGGAAAAAAAATATCTATCTAGAGTTCGATAAGCATACTATGATAAGGAACGATAATTGCATAGTCTACTATGGCACATAAAGGAAGAAAAAAAATAAAAAACTCAAACTGCGTTTACTATCTCAACAAGCAGGGGGGGCACGGGAAGCCCCCATTTGGACGAATGCCAGGCCAACATCACATGAGACACAGTTCATCTGTTAAGAAGATTGGCAGTCCACATTAGGGGTTTGTGGAATACCCGATCAGAAAAGCTGGGGGTACAGGCAAATGAGCCATAATTTCAGAAGTATTTAAGCAAACGACAAAAATGAGTCACTCATTTTGACACTCCAGAACACTCAGCTTTTCCTGCTTTTGTTCAGTTAACAAGAGTGAAAACCCAATGGCAGAGAACGCCATTCTCTCGTAACTGGAGCAGGAGATTCATCTATGTATTGCTCCCTCCAGTAATCAGTGCAGAAGGTACTTCAGAAAATCAAGGAGGAATCGCCAGAAGCCATCTTGATTATGCCATTCTGACCTTGCAGGGCATAGTGCCCTCTGCTGCTCCAGCTGTTGGGGTGGTAATATTGGCCTTTATGCTCTTGCTTGTGCTCTCAGTTGGCCACTGGGAGCACATGGTAAGGGGAGCTTATACGATCTGTTCACATTTTGTGGTGCTGTGTGGTGGTGTCTGTTGCTGTAGTGCTGCAATTGTGGGGGGACGTGGCTCAGAGCCAAGGAGACTTGGCGTGGCCAGGCAGCATGGGTTCTTTTTGGCCTCTGTCTTGCTCCCTCTGCAGGAGCGGTGTTGCAGTGGCAGTGGCTGCCATGCGTTCCTGCAACCAATAGTATAAGGACCTACTTTGGAAAGGTCGCCGTGAAGTGGCAAGTGGGCTTATACGATTTGATCAAAATGTTTACAAAGAACCTCATGTTCATGTTTATAAATTTTTGACTAGCAGCTATAGATCAAAGTATAACAAGTGGATGTGCGCTCCATGTCTAGTTCTACAACACGGATATCATCAAGTGGGAGTTTTCCATTAAGACCTGGAGAAGTTGCACCGGACAGAATGGCACTTGAGAAAAATATCCTCATGAAAAGTTTCTTCTCACAGGGTACTATCGCTCTTTACGACAGCCATCGACAAAGATGTATCACATCCCTACATCTTACAGGGCCCTTCTATCACCTCTTCAGGAAAAGCTTTACTCTATGAGGTGTACCTTAGTCTCCAGGGCAGAATTAGCTCAAGTGTCTCTAGACCAGGGGTCTCAAACTCGGCCGGGTAAGTGGGCCGCATATAGAAAAAATGGGAAGTTGACGGGCCGCATTACTTTCAAATTTGATACAATACAAAATTATTGTTAATCAATTAGTTATTTGAACTACTTACTATAACACTATATTACTATAATACTAAATTACTATAATAATAGCGCTAGGTTTAAAATTTGAGATATTTCTCCACGTGCTTATTTCAACAACCCAGCTTTCCAGTTTAAGTGTCGCTAAATGCAGTACGGCGGCTCAGTTAGCACACATGTCAAGATTGGGCAGCCCCTTTTTAGATAGTGCCGCAGTGCCCTCTGTGGATAATGCAACACACCCCTAGACAAGGCCACAGTGCCCTCTGTAGACAAGGCCACAGTGCCCTCTGTAGACAAGGCCACAGTGCCCTCTGTAGACAAGGCCACAGTGCCCTCTGTAGACAAGGCCACAGTGCCCTCTGTAGACAAGGCCACAGTGCCCTCTGTAGACAAGGCCACAGTGCCCTCTGTAGACAAGGCCACAGTGCCCTCTGTAGACAAGGCCACAGTGCCCTCTGTAGACAAGGCCACAGTGCCCTCTGTAGACAAGGCCACAGTGCCCTCTGTAGACAAGGCCACAGTGCCCTCTGTAGACAAGGCCACAGTGCCCTCTGTAGACAAGGCCACAGTGCCCTCTGTAGACAAGGCCACAGTGCCCTCTGTAGACAAGGCCACAGTGCCCTCTGTAGACAAGGCCACAGTGCCCTCTGTAGACAAGGCCACAGTGCCCTCTGTAGACAAGGCCACAGTGCCCTCTGTAGACAAGGCCACAGTGCCCTCTGTAGACAAGGCCACAGTGCCCTCTGTAGACAAGGCCACAGTGCCCTCTGTAGACAAGGCCACAGTGCCCTCTGTAGACAAGGCCACAGTGCCCTCTGTAGACAAGGCCACAGTGCCCTCTGTAGACAAGGCCACAGTGCCCTCTGTAGACAAGGCCACAGTGCCCTCTGTAGACAAGGCCACAGTGCCCTCTGTAGACAAGGCCACAGTGCCCTCTGTAGACAAGGCCACAGTGCCCTCTGTAGACAAGGCCACAGTGCCCTCTGTAGACAAGGCCACAGTGCCCTCTGTAGACAAGGCCACAGTGCCCTCTGTAGATAATGCAACACACCCCTAGATAATGCCAGTGTCCTCTTCAGATACTAGATACTAGGAGACCCTAGCAATTGGCAGGCATATGTTGAATATAGAAAGAACAAGATGTGCTTAGAGCACATCAAAACCAATTTCCCAATTGCTAAACAGTGTAGTTAAAATATAACTTTTATTATTTTGCTATTAAAGATGTCCATGGGGACATAACACTCAGCACGAACGGTTAAAATTAGTAGCCAGTCTTGCTTCAGCACACGCTCTGTATTCACTCGGTCTGCATGTGTTGCCAGACGGAGTGTAAAATACTCAGTTGCCAAGTCTTATGTCAGCAGCTGCAGACTGCCGAACTATAGTGGATACGATATGGTATGCGTGCTCAGATTGCCAAGCAGGTTAGGCTTTTTAAAATAATAGATTTGGATATGGACAGCTCACAATGGACAACGTGCTGCCACTTCAGCTACGTCAGCTACCTCTACATATGCTGCCTCTTCTATCCCCCCAGCGTCCCACATACCCACAACGGTGACACCCAGCACCCCATTTCCGGTGGGAATACACACGGATGGCCCTATGAGGAATGTTGTGAACATGGGAAACGCGAACTCCTTAGTTTCAGTACCCACAAACACCTTTTCTGCGATACCTTTTTTAGGTCTGCACAACACACCATGGAGCCAGACCAAGTGACACACAGTGACAATCGCTTATCAGATGATATGCAAGTAGTAAATCTCTCACAATTTGAACTTAGCTCACAGCAAAAATCACTTTTATGTAAAGGCCTATCATATACTCCCACTCCAAATTTTGATGAATTCACTTGGACCAAAGATGTCAATTTATTTGCAAGAAAGCTTGCCTTACATAAATATTTCAAGAACAAATCAGATGATGCTACTGCTTTTAATCATACTGAACTGACTACCTTACATGCACTAGAAGAACTAGCAAATGAAAATGAACACCCAGCTGATATGGCTACTGGCCCTTTCTCTACACTACGACCGAAGTCACGACTAACACCTCCTATATCGCAATATCCACATATCGATATATTTGTTAAAATGGTCAGTGCTGATCTGAAGAAACTTCAATCGCAAAAACAAAAGCTTCGAAGTAATCTCAGTAAATCGGAGAAAACAGCACTGGATGAACTTAGCAAAAACGAAGAAATTATATTCAAACCCTCTGACAAAGGGGGCAATATTGTTATTCTCAATCGTAAAGATTATGTCTCGATGGTCCAGAGACTCCTTAATGATACATCTACATATAAGGTATTGGATGGTAACCCAACTGAGCGATATCTATCTGAATTACGTACACTACTGACTAATGCAAGGTCAAATGGAATAATATCACCTGAGGAATTCAAATCGATGTATAACTCTACACCTACTTTGGCGACTTTTTATGCCTTGCCCAAAATACATAAAAATGTCACACCAATACCTGGTAGACCAATTGTCTCCGGTAATGACAACTTAACGCAAGGTATCAGTACATACGTAAACGAAATACTGTCTTCCTTTGTTACAGCCCTGCCCTCGTTCTTACGAGATACAAAAGACACCCTCACCAGGATCCAGGGGACTAACGTCTCTTCCACTACACTAATAGCCACTATCGATGTTGAGTCACTGTACACCAATATCAATCACGATCTGGGTCTTAGTGCTGTCCGACACTTTTTGAGCACTAAGGGGACTCAGTTTCAGGCACACAATAATTTCACTGTATCTTTATTACAATTTTTACTCACACACAATTACTTTCTTTTTGATAATAAATTCTACCACCAACTTAAAGGCACGGCCATGGGCACTGTTTGTGCACCCACTTACGCAAATTTATTTTTGGGGTGGTGGGAGGACACTTTAATTTTTAACGACGATCTACTCCCCTTCACTTGTCACATTTCTTTTTGGGGTAGATATATAGATGACATACTTATTTTTTGGGAGGGGGACACTGCACTTTTCTCCGACTTCATGGATATCATCAACAATAATCATATTGGGATGAAATTCACTTACACTATACATACAAATGAAATTAACTTCTTGGACTTAAAAATTTCCCTGGATCCTGGTGGGACAGTACAAACTAATATCTACAGAAAAGAAACTGCAACAAACAGTTTCCTGCATTGGGGAACCTTCCATCCGCCGGCCCTCAAAAAAGGTATTCCTATCGGACAGTACTTGAGAGCAAAAAGAAACTGCTCTGAAGAAATCACCTTCCAATTAGAATGTGATACACTATATAAAAAGTTCCTCGCGCGCGGATACCCAAAGAAAACCCTGCATAGAGCCTATGCTAGGGCTAGGGCAACATCGAGGGATGATCTACTACATGGAAAAAAGGAGAATGATAAATCCATTCCGGCTGTTAATAAACCATCTTCCCTCACAAGATGCATAGGGAATTTTGATAATTGCTCATATCAAATTAAAAATATCTTAAAGAGACACTGGTCTATTTTATTAGCAGACAGTGACATTTGTGACACAATCTCTGATATTCCCAACATCACTTATAGGAGAGGTAAGAACCTCCGCGAATATCTAACACATAGTCACTATTCGAGACCATTAACTGAACAAAAAACGTGGCTTCCGCCCCCAATACAGGGCTCCTTTCCCTGTGGCAGATGCTCCTTTTGCCCTTTGATGCCGACGACCAAAACCTTTTCCAACCCAGTTGATGGGAGGATCTTTACCATAAAACAATTCATTAATTGTCAAAGTAGTGGTATCGTTTATGCTGCACAGTGCCCTTGCCCAAAATTATACGTGGGCAAGACCATTCAACAACTCCGTAGAAGGATCTCGAAGCACAAAAGTACGATCAATATGAAGGAGGATACACCTCTCTCCAAACATATTAGACTTCACCACCAAGGAAACATCAATGCTCTTAAATTTTGGGGCATCACCCAAGTCAAGCTGGGTCCCAGAGCTGGGAATCTTGATAAAAAACTATTGCAAGAAGAAGCAAAATGGATTCATAGGCTCAGATCCCTAAGCCCAAATGGGTTAAATGAAGGATTCACTTTTGCAGCCTTTTTATAATCGCCCTAATCTCTAATGCCACACTTGGTATACACATATGTATATATTGATAGATGTCATCTGGTCATTAAGACCAATGCTTATCTCTATTTGAAAAAAGAGACAATATATTTCTACATTGACTATTCAAGGAGTCTATTAAGTCCATTGGACTAATTGTCCGTCCCTCTCGTCTTCTCCCCTCCTTTCTTTACTTGAACCAATACAGTGAGGCTGAGCCGTATTCCCTGTGGAAGTGACAATGTATAGGTGGACTTGTAATATAGACAATATATGCATTTATTATAATACGTATCCCATCGGTAGGAGAACTCCCTGCTGATGTATTCACTAAGTGCCTAGACATGCGCTCTAAAACTTCGGAGCACTTCGTTAAATATGACTGCGAATACAGTACCATTGTGTTCCTAATACACTCAGACCCCTATTTCAGATACTGTCCAAGTTATCTCTGGACGTTCCACCAAGCCTGTCCGTGGTCATGTTATCTATAAACGTGATCGGCATCCTGGTAGGTTATTTATATTCTCTTTATAGTGGTCAAACTAGATGGTATATCTCTATTACAGAGATTCATCTAGCGATCTTTATTTCTAAGTGCCTAGACATGCGCACATGCCGCTACCAACCTTGAAAATCGGATAAGATCCTCGGTGCCTCTTGTACGCAGGCGCCAAAAACAGTGCCAAAGCAGGAGAATTTACTAAGTCCAGCCGTGCTGCTGGTGCCCATGCGCACTTAGCACAGCCCTATTGGTCACACACACGGCTCTCATATTGGCCAATACATGTGTCAATCTCTCACTGTGGAGGCTCGGTC
Organism: Rhinoderma darwinii; assembly: GCF_050947455.1. Lineage (NCBI taxonomy): Eukaryota > Metazoa > Chordata > Amphibia > Anura > Rhinodermatidae > Rhinoderma > Rhinoderma darwinii. The sequence goes on from NC_134695.1 coordinate 105,955,034, forward strand.
CTTGTACTGAGCTCCGATTGGTTCTTACACAGGTGAACCCTGTGTGAGGATAATCGTAAACTTTTAAAGGGACTGACAATCTACACGCGCGCTCACTAGCCCCGTTTTGATCCCCTGAGGACGCTGTGTTGACAGCGAAACATGTCGGGGGGGCTAAATCTATTATTTTAAAAAGCCTAACCTGCTTGGCAATCTGAGCACGCATACCATATCGTATCCACTATAGTTCGGCAGTCTGCAGCTGCTGACATAAGACTTGGCAACTGAGTATTTTACACTCCGTCTGGCAACACATGCAGACCGAGTGAATACAGAGCGTGTGCTGAAGCAAGACTGGCTACTAATTTTAACCGTTCGTGCTGAGTGTTATGTCCCCATGGACATCTTTAATAGCAAAATAATAAAAGTTATATTTTAACTACACTGTTTAGCAATTGGGAAATTGGTTTTGATGTGCTCTAAGCACATCTTGTTCTTTCCTCTTCAGATACTGTCACACACCCACTTGTAGGTGACGCCACAGTGCCCTCTGTAGAGGCTGCCACAGTGCCCTCTGTAGAGGCTGCCACAGTGCCCTCTGTAGAGGCTGCCACAGTGCCCTCTGTAGAGGCTGCCACAGTGCCCTCTGTAGAGGCTGCCACAGTGCCCTCTGTAGAGGCTGCCACAGTGCCCTCTGTAGAGGCTGCCCCAGTGCCCTCTGTAGAGGCTGCCCCAGTGCCCTCTGTAGAGGCTGCCCCAGTGCCCTCTGTAGAGGCTGCCCCAGTGCCCTCTGTAGAGGCTGCCCCAGTGCCCTCTGTAGAGGCTGCCCCAGTGCCCTCTGTAGAGGCTGCCCCAGTGCCCTCTGTAGAGGCTGCCCCAGTGCCCTCTGTAGAGGCTGCCCCAGTGCCCTCTGTAGAGGCTGCCCCAGTGCCCTCTGTAGAGGCTGCCTCAGTGATGTCAGGGGCTTGCCCAGAGCTGGAGTCCCAGGCAGAGCGCTAGTAGGCTCTTCCTGGGACTCCAGCTGTGCTCCTGACATCACTGGGACTCCTGCTCTGGGGAAGCCCCTGACATCATTGTCGATGTATGAACAGCGATGTCAGAGGCTTCCCCAGAGTCCCGGAGCAGAGCCGATAATAGCACTCTGCCCGGGACTCCGCTCTGGGGAAGACCCTGACACACTATCCATATATGGGCAGCGATGTCAGGGAATTCCACAGAGTCCCGGAGCAGAGCCGACACCAGCGCTCTGCTCGGGACTCCGGCTCTGGGGAAGCCCCAGACATCGCTGTTCATATGTGGACAGCGATGTCAGGGAATTCCAGAGTCTCGGAGCAGAGACGATACTAGCGGCTCTGTGTCCCGCGGGCCGCAGATGACAGCCCCAGGGGCCGCATGCAGCCCGCGGGCCGCGTGCTTGAGACCCCTGCTCTAGACCAATTTGCCAAGCGGCATTCTGGTCCTCGGCCAACACCTTCATGAGGCTTTATATTCTGGATGTGTCTTCAGCTTTAGAGAGCTAAGTGGAGAAGTTTCCCATCCCCTTTTCTTTGCTACCTATTTCCAGGGTGCTGCCTGAGGACAATAAGAAAGAAGTACATTTCACTCACTAATAATTGCTTTTCCTGAAGTACGAAGGCAGCAGCATATTCCCACTTATTAAACTTGTTTTTTAAATAGGCACTAACTTTTCAAAAAACTTTGCATATAGAACAAGTGAATATAAGAAACTTTGCAATGTATCTTATCATTGAAAAAGGACTCTCTCCACTTATGTTTTCCTCCCCCCTCCTAACCTTTTCACACTCACTTTGCATATACTAACCAACTGCTCACTGAGGGATCAGGTTACAGCTCATATAAGTCTATGGAGAGGGGTGGCGAAGAAGGGAGCAGGAGCAATGTGAGAGAGAGGCAGACACTGTTGCAGCTTCTAGTAAGTATTATATCTCACCCCAGTGCTGGATTCACAGCTACACTGCTAATTTCTGCTGTATGATGTCCTCCATGTTGTGTGTCTCTCTCTCTCTCTGTCATAGAGATATAGTGTTTTTGAACTTTGCAAAGGCATTTGACACTGTACCTCATAGACGTCTAATGGGTAAATTAAGGACTATAGGTTTAGAAGATATCATTTGTAATTGGATTGAGAATTGGCTCAAGGACCGTATCCAGAGAGTTGTGGTCAATGATTCCTACTCTGTATGGTCCCCGGTTATAAGTGGTGTACCCCAGGGTTCCGTGCTGGGACCACTATTATTCAACTTATTTATTAATGATATAGCGGATGGGATTAATAGCACTATTTCTATTTTTGCAGATGACACCAAGCTATGTAGTAATGTTCAGTCTATGGAAGATGTTCGTGAATTGTTAGCGGATTTCGACAAACTAAGTGTTTGGGCGTCCACTTGGCAAATGAGGTTTAATGTAGATAAATGTAAAGTTATGCATCTGGGTACCTGCATGCATCATATGTCCTAGGGGGAGCTACATTTGGGGAGTCACTTGTTGAGAAGGATCTGGGTGTACTTGTAAATCATGAACTAAATATCAGCATGCAATGTCAATCAGCTGCTTCAAGGGCCAGCAAGATTTTGTTGTGTATTAAAAGAGGCATTGACTCTCGGGCCAGGGATGTAATATTACCACTTTACAAAGCATTAGTGAGGCCTCATCTAGAATATGCAGTTCAGTTCTGGGCTCCAGTTCATAGAAAGGATGCCCTGGAGTTGGAAAAAATACAAAGAAGAGCAATGAAGCTAATAAGGGGCATGGAGAATTGAAGGCACTCAGGCTTATTGGCCGTTGTGCCCAGGACTGGGTAGCAATAAAGGGGTTAATTTTGGCTACGTTAAGCTAGGTGGGTTTCGTTCCATAGGTTGTTTATAATAAGGAGCCTATAGCAGTGGAGCACCCGCCCATAGGGGGCGTTTTTTGGGGGGAGCTATAGGGCAGATTACACCCTCCCAGGCTAGGGTTTATGAGGGCAGATAGGGAGGACATCTTCCTCTTTTGGCTGTTACCACTCAGGGATTTGTATTGCCAAAGAATCGTGTGTACACTTACCTGTATGTGATGGACCGGCAAGAGCTAGAAGGGATTATCCGCACCAGGATGCAAGAAGAGGGGTCAGTGTGGCTGCAGTCTCTTAGACAAGAGAATGTGGCTTTAGAATCCTTTTTGCCCACCTCACTCCCTGCGCGTCGTTCCTCCCGTCGCGCCAGGCTGCCATCTTGTCTCTCACCCTCCGGCGTCAGTAGAGTTTGCTCGCTGTCGGCTAGAGGGGCCGCGCATGCGCAGACCGCACGATCACCGCAAGTAGCGCGGGAAGTGCAGGCGGAGCCCGACGAGGACATTATTCCTCCCTCACCGGGTCTGCAGTCTCCGACCGGCATGGCCACCCACAACCCAGCAGCAAGAGCAACAGCTGTGCGTAGAGGGCCCCCCGTACCGGCAGCCAGCCGGCCTGTTACAGGTGGGATACCTGGGGGGATAGCCACACAGCACTCCCTCCAAGGTTCTGCAGCAGGGGGGGTGGCATGACACGCACCCCCCTCCATTGGACAATGGGGACACTGGCTCAGTTGGGGACAGTGGAGTAGATTTTGTCCCCTGCGAGCAGGAGATACGCGGGGTGCAACAGCCTCATCCACCACCACATACCCCCATACAGCCCGGGCATGTCATACCCTCGGGCTTAGGCCCTGCTTACGTCCCGGCAGAAAACACTGGGAGGGCCTCTTCAGTTTACTCAAGGGGGACGACTAGGACCCACCGTCCTCATTCTCGCCGATCGACCAGACGTCGTACACGGCATAGGAGATCTTCATCAAGGTCGTCTTCTGGTTCACAAACTGGGAGCTCACACACTGGGTCGTCACACCACGGCAGTCCGCACGGCAGCCATGACAGACATCTCCATAGCAGCCACTCCTCTGCTCGCTGTCGCTTGGCAAGGCCGATCATTGCGGAGGAGCCAGTAGCACCTGCTGCACCTGTACCTCCACCGGCGCCATCATCGGGGTTGGTCACGGTAGCCGCTACAGGACACGGTGAGCATGACTGCCTTCGGGCTTGGGGTTCAGGGGGAAAATCTGATGCAGAAGTCTTACATGTGTTGTGATCCCTGTTGGTGGGGGCTCCGGCGGCTCCAACCGTGCCCGCTTCGCAGGTGGAGGCGGGAAAAACGTTAGTGGAGGCGTCCACGTCCATGGTATCCCCGTCGCTGCCCGCCTTCAGGGATACTTATTTTTGTGGTATCCCCCCCCCCCCTGGGGGGCGCATTTGTCGGACACCAGGGAAAAAATAGCAAGGAATGATTATATTGATATTTGGTCCCTGGTATCGGTGTATTCGGCTACAATTGATAAGGAGCGTCGCTTTGAAAGGGGTGCCCCGTCCAAAGCGCGGGTTGCAAGATCGTTTAATAGCTGGTTGCAGGCTTTCACGGTGCTGGGTTGCGTGGTTTTGCAGAAGTTCCCCGATAAGTCTTTTCAGCTCTTCGTGTATTTGGATGCTATTTTTAGGGCGTATAAGTCGCATGGGGGCTCCGCTTGGTGGCGCTATGATGAGGAGTTCCGTAGACGTATGGCGCAAAAGCCCGCGGTAGGTTGGGATACAAAAGCTACAGATGTTTGGCTGAGGCTCATAATGTCTCAGCATCCCTTTCAACCAGCAGCCCCCTCTCTATCCGTGTTTGGCGGTTCCTCCGCCGGGGTCGGGGCTCAAAACAACAGGCGTACCAGGACTTGCTGGCTCTTCAATGAAGGGCACTGCAAGTTCTATGGCTGCTGCAAATTCAAGCACGAGTGTTCAACTTGTGGGGGTTCCCATCCAGCAGTCCGTTGTAACCGGCGGACTGCCCAGGCCCCGCGTCCCAACAGTACGGGTAGGGTTGAGGACCCGAATACGCGTCCTAGAGATGCTTCACTGGCTAGACCGTCACCCCAAGATGGGGGAGGCCGCCCTAATTAGGACTGGTTTTTCGTTATTTACAAATCTGCACCGAATTTGCGCCAGAGAATTCCCGTCGGTTGTTATAGACAAGGTGAACAAGGAGGTGGAGCTCGGCCGGATGGCCGGCCCTTTTTCTGAGTTACCTTTCTCTAACCTCAGGGTATCTCCGTTAGGGGTGGTACCCAAGTAAGAGCCGGGAAAATTTTGCTTGATCCATCACTTGTCCTACCCCAAAGGCGATTCAGTCAATGACGGCATAGATAAAGACCTGTCCGCGGTGTCGTATGTCTCGTTCGACAGGGCAGTGGAATTAGTTTGTCAAGCGGGGCAAGGAGCCCTAATGGCCAAATCGGACATCGAATCGGCGTTTCTGCTATTACCTGTTCACCCGGATTGTTTTCACCTGCTTGGTTGTGAGTTAGCTGGACGGTTTTATTATACGTGTTGTTCAATTTCATGTTTTTATTTTTACGTTTTTAGTTCCTTTTTGGAATGGGTTTTAAAGGACTTTTCAGGTTGTACATTAGCTACGCATTATTTGGACGATTTCCTTTTTGTAGGCCCTGCTGCGTCACCGTGGTGCCAATTATTGCTGGATTCTTTTCGCAGTTTGTCAGCCCATTTCGGCGTCCCCCTTTCCGAAGAGAAAACTGAGGGCCCTACTACAGTGTTGTCCTTCCTCGGTATAGAGATTGACTCTTCGTAGATGGTTTTCCGATTACCGGCTGATAAAGTCATCAAATTGTGCTCGCATTTGACAGCGGCCATTTCAGCTAAGAAATTACAGCTCCGTCAGGTTCAATCCTTGTTAGGTCTGTTAGCGTTCGCCAGTAAAGTCATGCCCATGGGATGTATTTTTTCGTGTCGCCTGTCATTATCTACGGCCGGCGTTCGGTTGCCCACGCATTACGTGCGCATAACCGCCGCACTGAGGAACGATTTTCAGGTATGGTTGACTTTTCTCTCTGATTTCAATGGGTGCACCTGCTGGAGGTCACCTACTGTGTCCAATCAAGAGATTCAGTTGTTCACGGAAACTTTGCTGGAGATGTTCCCAATCATAGTTGCAATAGAATTGTGGGGTGATAAATTAGCTAACTCATCCATGGTGTTTTGGCTTCCTCTTCAATGCCGGTGGTGGTTCTGATTAGGCGCTTGGTACTTAGATGCTTGCAGCACAACATTCAGTTTAGGAGGCGACATATTCCAGGTGTTCAAAATAATGTTGCCGACGCCCTTTCCAATTTTAATTGGCAGGTTTTCCGTTCCCTCTGCCCATGGGCGGACTTGGAAGGGGCCAGCTGCCCGGATACGCTGTGGAGGATGCTGGATCTCAGCTGGTCCCCCTCGTAAGGTCATCCCTCGCTTCCTCTACCTGGGCTACATACGGTAAGGCGTGGAATGAGTGGTTGGATGTTGTTGGGGTCCGTCCCCTGGGTCCAGACGACGCTACCCTACGTGTTTATGTCTCGGAGTATCTGTCTAGGTTATATGACCGTTGGGTCTCAGGGGCTGTGGCGCAGCGGAACCTTTCGGGTCTGGCATTTTTCTTTAAATTGCGCGCATGGCCAGATGTAACCAAATACTTCTTTATTGCGCAAGCTCTAAAGGGTTGGAAGAAGTCTGCGGTTAGAAGAGAAGCCCGACGCCCGGTTTAATTCCCTATTCCCATAAAATTGTTACAGGCCCTTGAGAAGGTTTGTTCTTCTCCTTTCGAAATATCTTTATTTACAGCGGCCTTTGTGTTGGCCTTTTTTGGGGCTTTACGTATCTCGGAGTTGATAGTCATGTCTGCTACCCGGCCTGGCGGTTTGTTGGCTGACGATGTTGCATTGTCCAATTCAGGGGTTCGATTCCGTATTCGGTAGTTGAAGACAGACATTTTTGGCAAAGGGTGTTGGGTATCTTTGAGACCGGTTCCCGGTCCGGCCTGCCCTGTCCGGGCCGTCACCTTTATATAAATGTTCGTGCGTCAGGTACGCAATTCTTGTCGCATGCCAATGGTAAACTACTCACTAGGTTTCAATTCACGTCTATATTTAGTTCAGCGTTAACTCATGCTGGCTTTCCCCACAAGGAGTTCGGAACTCATTCTTTCCACATTGGAGCCGCTACCACGGCCAGTGGCTTGGGCCTATCTGATGAGGAGGTACGGCACAATGGGCGGTGGCGCTCTGACTGTTTCGCCGGTTATATCCGCCCGGATTTAATTTTGCAAGAACTTCTCATTGTTTTCATTCTAGGTCCACGCCCCGTTATATGGATACTTGGTCATTCTTAAGTTTTTTGGGCAGAACGAAGAGCGGCAATACGACCAGGAGGTCTCTCGATGGGTCTGTTGGGAGCCGACGTTCATTGGAGGGGTTTGCGAGGCCTAAGGTGGCTGGATATGTTGCCCGAGTTGGTGGCCATAAGCGGGCGAAGAGTCGGTCCTACGGTACTGGTTATCCATGTCGGGGGGAATTACCTATGTTCCGTTCCCTTGGGTGAGCTTATAGCACTGATTCAGTCCGACTTGGAGAGGTTTACTTCGTTTTTTGACGAATTGGTGCTGGTGTGGTCTGAGGTCATTTCCAGGGCAGGTTTGGCAAGGTGCCCGTGATGAGGTGGCAATTGAAAGGGGCAGGAGGCTGCTTAACACCAGGGTGTCCAGGTATGTCAGGGCTGGTGGAGGTGTGGTGATTAAGCACCGGCAGTTGGAAGGTGACAATTGGTGTCTGCTGCTACAAGACGGGGTACACCTCACGAATATCGGGTTGGATATCTTTTTGTCAGGGCTCCAGGATGGTATGAAGGAGGCTCTGTTTCGGTTGACCAGAGGTCGTGGGGGAGGAGTTGTGCGCAGTTAAGGATGCTCACCTTCCTCGTGGCGGTATTTGTGGAAAAGTACGACCTACATGCCCTGCCTTAGGGGGCTGGCATACGAGTACATTAATAATGGTTTACAGTTATATATTTTGAAATTATTAAATTAATAAATAAAGCTGTGGCCGACCCTCCGTGTCAACCCACGTTTAAAAGTTCAGTGGTAGTTTGTCTTGTTATTTATAGTAAAAGGTCTTCGTCTAACCTAGCGTGATAAAGGGTAATATGCACACAGTCTCTAAGTTATAAGGAAAGATTAAAAGAACTAAACCTATTTAGTCTTAAAAAGAGACGACTAAGGGGGGACATGATTAACTTTCATAAATATAATAATGGCACATACAAAAAATATGGTGAAATCCTGTTCCATGTAAAACCCCCTCAAAAAACAAGGGGGCACTCCCTCCGTCTGGAGAAAAAAGGTTCAACCTGCAGAGGTGATAAGCCTTCTTTACTGTGAGGACAGTGAATCTATGGAATAGTCTACCGCAGGAGCTGGTCACAGCAGGGACAGTAGATGGCTTTATAAAAGGCTTACATCATTTCCTAGAACAAAAAAATATTAGCTCCTACGTGTAGACATTTTTTACTTCCCCTTTCCCATCCCTTTTGTTGAACTTGATGGACGTGTCTTTTTTCGACCGCACGAACTATGTAACATAGATAGGATAGGAATAGATAGATAGATAGATAGATAGATAGATAGATAGATAGATAGATAGATAGATAGATAGATAGATAGATAGATAGATAGATAGATAGATAGATAGATAGATAGATAGATAGATAGATAGAGATAGATAGATAGATAGAGATAGATAGATAGATAGATAGATAGATAGATAGATAGATACTCCTCTTCTATTTGTGCAGTGTATAGCAGTCAGGCTCCACCCATTAGCTCAGAGAATTAGAGATAGAGCCTGCAAAGGGGAGAACTGCTAAAAATAATGCCATATACAAATTATATAATGGCCATTCCTCATGTACAGACATAACAGCTTATTCTAAAAAGTCACCTGATAAGTTAGGTACGCTTTAAAGAGGCTCTGTCACCAGATTTTGCAACCCCTATCTCCTATTGCAGCAGATCGGCGCTGCAATGGAGATAAGAGTAACGTTTTTTTTTTTTTTTTTAAAACGAGCATTTTTGGCCAAGTTATGACCATTTTTATATTTATGTAAATGAGGCTTTCTAAAGTACAACTGGGCGTGTTTAAAGTAAAAGTACAACTGGGCGTGTATTATGTGCGTACATCTGGGCGTTTTTACTTCTTTTACTAGCTGGGCGTTGTGACTAGAAGTGTATGATGCTGACGAATCCGTTCGAGAGAGATCACGCTGTGACGTCACTCACTTCCTGCCCCAGGTCCTGCATCGTGTCGGACGAGCGAGGACACATCGGCACCAGAGGCTACAGTTGATTCTGCAGCAGCATCGGCGTTTGCAGGTAAGTCGATGTAGCTACTTACCTGCAAACGCTGATGCTGCTGCAGAATCAACTGTAGCCTCTGGTGCCGATGTGTCCTCGCTCGTCCGACACGATGCAGGACCTGGGGCAGGAAGTGAGTGACGTCACAGCGTGATCTCTCGAGAAAACGCTGTGTCTGCACTGCCAGAAGCTGGGCGTTGTGAAGAGAAGTGGATGATACTTCTATACACAACGCCCAGGTAGTAAAAGAAGTAAAAACGCCCTGATGTAACGAACACAATACACACCCAGTTGTACTTTAACTTTAAACACGGCCAGTTGTACTTTAGAAAGCCTCATTTACATAAATATAAAAATGGTCATAACTTGGCCAAAAATGCTCGTTTTAAAAAAAAACAAAACGTTACTCTTATCTCCATTGCAGCGCCTATCTGCTGCAATTGGAGATAGGGGTTGCAAAATCTGGTGACAGAGCCTCTTTAAGCAGTGTGGTCAGTGGGAGACTCTTCTGGTGTGCCCAGTTACTGGATTAAGTTAGTGTTAATTATACAAATTTTTACGTTTGTAGAGTATGGAACAATTACCCAGAATGCTGCTTTCAGACAAGGAAATAAAAGGTACTACTTTCTCTTTAAACATGAAATAGGGAAGAAAATATGATGAAACTAAGTACTAGCGCAAATGTGTACAAGTTAGGCAAAGTATTTACAAAGTTGCTTAATGTTTTATGAAGATCTTAAATTGTGTGCTTATACTTAAAAACAAAATATAAGAATTCACAAATGTGTTTAAAGGCGTTCTCCTGGAAAATAATTACAAAAAATAAAATATGTCAGTAGAAATACGTTTAATTAGCAAAAGACGCTCCTTTTGTCTAGGCGGTAATCATTGTGCTAAATTACAATGGCCGTCATCCCACTACTCTGTCAGAAGAGTACACGCAATAGGAAAGGTTGCAGGCATTGTGTGAAGAGGTAGAGCTTGGGGCGGTGCAGGACAGCCGGATTACTGTGCCACAAGCAGACAAACTACTGCTGGTCCAATGCTTACAGAGACGTGTTCTGTGTAGAAATGCGTAGTTAAAAGAAAGATTACTGATAGGAACTAGAAGTTGCTGCCAATCAGCCTGAACTGGGGAGGTCTGAGCCGTGTGTCCTCAGGCAACCTATCCTGAATTTTAGGACTGAGTACTGTGATGACAGACATTTTAATTTAGCATAATGACTACCCTCCTAGACAAAACGAGCATCTTTTGCTAATTAAACGTATTTATAATTTTATTTATACTGTCATTTTTTTCCCCTTTTCCCGGAGAACCCTTTTAAAGACTATGTACATCTTTGAACAAAATAATTTTTTCTTAATAAACCAATGTTTTTAGTGATTTCATACAACCTTTAAATTGACTTTAATTAATTTTTTTTTTTAACTTTTTAAGATACAGCTTCTATGTAACATGTATACATAGAAGCTGTATCCTGCCGTCAAAGAGGATTCAGTCTGGTTAGCTGCACTGATGACTCCGGTGGTCCCAGCTAATAACGATCACATCTAAGTTCATAGCGGACTTGACGGAATCGGCTTCGATGGCAGGATACAACTTCTATGTATACAAGATACAGCTTCTACGTATAAAGGATACATAGAAGCTATACCTTAAAAAGTAAAATCACTTTTTAAGTTAAAGCCAATCTAAAAAGTTGTTTGAAATAATTAAAACATAAGTTTAAAAAAAAAAAAAATTACTTATTTTTTCTTCAAAAAGGTGCACGTAGCCTTTAAACTTTCTATAGACTCCATTCATTCTGGAAATCAGCAGTGGTCCGAGATCCCAGACTTCACCAATTGTCATCTTCTCACATGTATCTATGATATATCAGAAGAGCATTTTTACTGGATTGTCCTTTTCGGGAGATCATTCTTATTAACACAGTCTACAAACACACATTTTGTTGCCAACCAAGCAGAAAGAAGCAATAACTGTATAGTAATAAGCCACAAAAGCCATAATATGCTTAATCTTTAGAAATGGGTTATTACAAATTAAATTACAAATTCATAGTTTTATAAATAAGTGGTCATTAAATGATACCACTAGAGAAGTTAAAGAGGCTCTGTCACCAGATTTTGCAACCCCTATCTGCTATTGCAGCAGATCGGCGCTGCAATGTAGATTACAGTAACGTTTTTATTTTTAAAAAACGAGCATTTTTGGCCAAGTTATGACCATTTTTGTATTTATGCAAATGAGGCTTGCAAAAGTCCAACTGGGCGTGTTTAAAGTAAAAGTCCAACTGGGCGTGTATTGTGTGTGTTACATCGGGGCGTTTTTACTACTTTTACTAGCTGGGCGTTCTGACGAGAAGTATCATCCACTTCTCTTCAGAACGCCCAGCTTCTGGCAGTGCAGACACACAGCGTGTTCTCGAGAGATCACGCTGTGACGTCACTCACAGGTCCTGCATCGTGTCGGACGAGCGAGGACACATCGGCACCAGAGGCTTCAGTTGATTCTGCAGCAGCATCGGCGTTTGCAGGTAAGTCGATGTAGCTACTTACCTGCAAACGCTGATGCTGCTGCAGAATCAACTGTAGCCTCTGGTGCCGATGTGTCCTCGCTCGTCCGACATGATGCAGGACCTGTGAGTGACGACACAGCGTGATCTCTCGAGAAAACGGCTGTGTCTGCACTGCCAGAAGCTGGGCGTTCTGAAGAGAAGTGGATGATACTTCTCGTCAGAACGCCCAGCTAGTAAAAGTAGTAAAAACGCCCCGATGTATGCACATAATACACGCCCAGTTGTACTTTTACTTTTAAACACGCCCAGTTGTACTTTTGCAAGCCTCATTTGCATAAATACAAAAATGGTCATAACTTGGCCAAAAATGCTCGTTTTTTAAAAATAAAAACGTTACTGTAATCTACATTGCAGCGCCTATCTGCTGCAATAGCAGATAGGGGCTGCAAAATCTGGTGACAGAGCCTCTTTAACAAAACAGTGAGAATTTCGTTGTATTTGTCATTATACCCACATTTTAAATGCCAAAGTACCAATGTCTGAGAAAAGACAGCGTGGTAAGATGGTGTAGAACTCTAGTAGACAAGAAGATATGTCAAACAATATAACTACATCTCTAGTTATTATTTGTATACAAATAAGTCTACAGAAAAATGTGTATTAAACTCACAGCAAGCCAGTGGAGGTGCAGGCCACATGATTTCTTGTGAACGTGACTTTTTCCCATCTGCGGTCACATATATTCCAAATGTGGAGAAACATAGTAGATACTCGCTAAGTGCCAGTCTAGCTGCACAAAGTGCATCAGGTGCAGCTTGTAAAAGGAAGGTTAACTTGGCATCATCTGGATTTGGAAAGTTTAATGGGGCCCCTTCATTAAGAAGAGGATAAAGAGAAAAACCAGATGTGAATCCGACGCATAGTCGTTCACCCAAGATGTCCATGCACTGTACCACTCCAGCGGCTTGGAATTCTTTAATCCGCCGTGGAAGACCTTTTCGGTTGGTTAATTGGAAGCAGACAACCTGACGCTTGGAAGCAGCACAAAGAACACTGGTTGAGCCTTGGCACACCAAACCGGTTGTAATGACCTGACAGCCCTTTGCTTCAGGGATCTTTACTCCAGGAGAGTCTGGTGGGAGGTCCCAGGTGAAGAGACGAACACTATGGCTCTTCCCACAAAGGACTGCCAACTGCTGGACTTCTGGGATGGAGTGCAAAGACAACACACGCTTGCAATCTCCCAGCTGGGTGATTTCTAGTTTAAACAAAATGTACAGATATGAGATATGACTTTGTGCGTTTAAAGCAAAATTACAAATACAGAAAATGGAAATGTAAAAAAACACGCAATATACAAAAAGATTAAGTAAATTGAGGTATACCAGCCTAGTTCTGACACATTTAGAAGCGTAAGAACCTCCTCACAATATGGCAGATTTGTTAACCGGTTCCTGACCGCCGGCTGTGTATATATGTCCGGCGGTCGGGGTCCTTAGATTGCTGGCCGAGCAATCGAGCAGCTGAATGTCAGGTCTCTTAATGTCAGGTCCGCTGTTTCTATCTTCTCTGATCTCTTTTACACAGCGCTCAAGGAGCGCTGTGTATATGAATAGAGGTAACGGCCGCCAGTTACAGTGGAAAAACATTGTGTAAAAGAAGAAAAATAAAAATAATATTATATATATATATATATATATATATATATATATATATATATATATAGTCCCACAAAGGTTTTCTGACCTTTGAGGGACAGACTATAACAAAAAAATAAGTGAAAAAAATAGAAAAGTAAAAACAATATTAAATGATAAATACATAAAATACGCCCCCCAAAACAACATTGTTCCCCCCCCCGCCAATCATTTTAGTAACGCTAGCCATGACTCAATTACCCCAATATAGACATGTAATATATAAATTTATAGTAGACAATGACTATCTCAAATAAAAGGTCTATTTTAGGGTAAAACTATGTTAGCAGAAAAAAATTGCTAAAAAGTAAAAAAGCTTATTTTTTTTACTATTATTTTCAAACTTTCAGCCAAAACATTCTAAAATAGCAAAAAGGACGTGTATTCAAATGATAAAAATAAATAAAGAAACCTGCATGGTCTACGGAAAAAAAACACTGCAAAAATCACGTCTCTAGCCCAACAAATAAAAAAGTTATAGCTGTTTAACGCGTGCTAAAAATGGCTAAACAGTGTCTGGTCCTGAAGGCTCAAAATAGCCCGGTCCTGAACCGGTTAATAATCAAGTTCCTTTTAACATATATTGTGATCACCTACTTTATGCAACTACAAATTAGGTATATAATAGTTATATATGCTTCACCATAAAATCCATCTTATAATCTGTAGGGAACATTTCCCTTGTTATGTCTTCTTTTCAGCCACTTCTCAAGGTCTAAATTTTAGTTATACTGATAATGTCATGTTAAATTCCAACATGTCGATCCTCACCCAAACCCACCCCTCCCCCATCGGGGGAACAACTGGCATGCCACCAAACATATTAGATTGCCAGCGGATCTCATACGGTTTAATAAAAATGGCAAGCTCTAATAACCATTACAGCCTTTAAAGGGTTGCCACCCAGCTTTCCAAAACACCTAAAATGTGCACATACAGACAGGTCGTGTGAATACTGTATATTGTATGCCAAAGACTGGATCAGATCCTGTCAGATTAAAGCAGGGAGTCCTTTCCCCAAAAAAATTTCGAAAAGTTTTCCTGACTTCCTTCAACAGGATCGATCTATATTTATTGGTATCTTTATAAGGTTTGTACGAAAAATTTGACAGCCTCCTCAGGGCTGCAAACATTTAGACAAAAAGAGTCTCACCATTTTTATTCATGTGCAACAGGAAAAGTCCTTCTTCGGTCCCCAATGCAATTCTTTCCTGATCTGAAAGATACATTTGTACCTTAGATGTACTCTCTGGATAGGTGATAATTCATGATTTTGGGAATCTCCCTTTAAGGATCTGTTCACACATGCGTCGTGGCTTCCGTTTAGAATGTTTTGGCAAATCTGTCGTACGATGAAGACCACTGGCGCCTGCCAGACCCCATTGACTTGAAATGGGGTCCGTCGCAGTTTCCATCATGGTTTCTGTCATTTCAATGGGAATAACAGCGCTGCATGCAGCGCTAATCACCCTGTCAAATCTGACAGAATTTGCGACAGACTCCAAATGGAGCCTTTGACACAAATGTGAACAGAGCCTAAACGCAGGACAACATCAGTGCATAACAGAATAACAGAGAAGCAGAACAATCTTATTCTACCCTGTGGTCCAGTTTGTTTCTCTACTGTTCTCCCACTAGTATGGTAATAATGCCATAAAAAGGTATATTACCCATGATCGCAGCACAGAGTGTTGTGCGTATGAGGGGCAATGCACTGTCATATGCCTCCTTTAACAATCGAACAGAGCGATCCTGTGGCCTCTGCTCCCGCAAGAGGGATTGGAGTTCCTTCAGCACTTGCAGCCATTTTAGCATTTCCTCGGAAGTCTCCGCCAGCAGAAGCTGAGAGGACATTGTGAGCGGGGAGCTGAGCTGTGAGGAGGTCACCTGCAATAGATGGAATGGTAACAATGACTGGATCTATCAGCAATAAAAAACTCATCAGAACGTGAACTCAATCTAAAGAGAACATTAGGTAATTTGCTGGAGAACATAGACACCGAAGTAGAAATTAAAAATTCACCAGTAAATATAAGTCCCTGAGTTTAGTCATTTCTTAGTACCACCTGTTTCTGGGATTGCTGAGCGATAATCAATGAGGCCACCATGAAGGCCGAAATACAGGAACTGGGGATGTATCACTACATTATTATCAAGAAGTCCAGTAAAGCTGGGTCACATGGCCTGTGGAAGCAGTCATGGCACATATATTGGTTGTCACTCATATATAACTAAAGAATAAATATAGATTGACATTCGGTTAAAATCTTAAATCTTGAAATTAAAAGTCTTCATTACATACCAGAAATATACAAGGAATGTCCTTGGGGTTAGCATGAATGACATCAGACTCCAATACAGAACTGACAGAAAAACGTTGATCTCTGCACAGGAAAAGGCACAAGACAATGACACATTAGGCCATGTTCACACAGTTTTTTGGCGCTGTTTTTGACTCCGAAACCGTGAAAAAAAAACATACAGAATCGCCTCTCATTGACTTCAAATCGGAGGTGGAGGCGGTTTTTTCCTGCAAGCCGTAAAAACGCTAGCGGGAAAGAAAGAAGAAAAAGAAAAAAAAGACATGCTCTTTCTTCTCGTGTTCCCGTCTCTGACCTCCCACTGAGCGAAGGCACAGAAAGCGGTTTTCGTAGCGTTTTTTGTTTTTTTGCCTGCCAGGCTCAATAGCCGTGGCCGAAAAACACTGCAAAGAAAGTGCAGGCAGAACAAAATCTGCCCCAAAATTGCTGAAGGAATTTAAAGGCAGATTTTTCTGCCAGCAAAAAACTCTGTGTGAAGTAGGTCTTACAGCTGAAATTAGAAAGGAGTATACAACAAGCATGGGCCATGGGGATACTCACCTCATATCGATGACCTGTAAGATAGTGGTATTACCCTGGGAGCTGGAATCATACACAAGGATCTTGAAGTCACTTATAATCACATAGACTCGCTGCCATCCCTTCTTAACGCCAGCTGGCTTAGGGATCTGAACAACAATAAAATAAAAAAATATTTGATTCACACAATCTTCTAATAGGGAAAATGTATAAATGTATAGTTGCCAAATTATAAAAAAAAAAGCATAGCAATGAATTTGAACTTATTTTTATTATAATGTATCAGCCTTCTTAAATGGACACTTTCAAACAACTGCCACTAGATTTCTCACTTCCTGTAATCTGATGTCCACTCCCTATTGTCATGTAAAATCTGTCTCTGGTTACAGAACAGAGGAGACGGACTGCAGGAAGAGCAAAATCACACTCCAGTGTGAGCACAGCCTGCCTATAGAAATCTATGGACAGGGGAGGGGGAGGAGAGAGAGAGAGAGAGACTGAGGTTGCTGCCAATATAAGTCTATGGAGAGAGAGAAGGTAGGAGCAGGATGAGGGAACAGGAGCAGAGAGAGAAAGACACTGTTGCCTAAAGAATTCTATAGAGAGGTGAGGAGGAGCAGGATGAGGAAGCAGAGAAAGAGACACTGACGTTGCTGCCCATAGAAGTCTATTGGAGAGAGATGGGGAAGCAGGATGAGAGAACAGGAGCAGAGAGAGAAAGACACTGCTGTCCAAAGTAGTCTAGGGAGAGGGGAAAAGAGAGACACAGACGCTGCTGCCCATAGACGCCTACGGAGAGGGGAGGGGGGCAAGAGAAAGGAGGTACAGACAAAGATGCTGAAGTCCACACAAGTATATGTGGAGGGAACAGGAACAGAGGGAGGGAGAGACACAGGCCTTGCCTATAAAAATTTATGGAGATGGGAAGGGAAGAGGGAGAAGGAGAAGGAGATACCATAGAAAAGAGATACAGGCTGTTAGTAAGATTTATATCTCGTCCGAGCATTGAATTCTTAGCTAAACTGCTCATTATTGCTGTATAATGTTCTCCATGTTTCTGCTGTATCTATATATGTGAAAGATAGAGATAGGAGAGCAGGATGTGTGATCAGTGCACGGCAGACATGATAGCAGTTAGGTCCTGTTCACACGGCAGAAATATTGTGGCGGATTTCGCCGCAAAATTCCTCCACCTATTCATTTCAATGGGAGTCGAAAGCTTATCTTT
This sequence comes from Rhinoderma darwinii, assembly GCF_050947455.1. Classification (NCBI taxonomy): domain Eukaryota; kingdom Metazoa; phylum Chordata; class Amphibia; order Anura; family Rhinodermatidae; genus Rhinoderma; species Rhinoderma darwinii. The sequence continues at coordinate 105,972,550 of NC_134695.1, forward strand.
CCTGCAAACAGTTTTTTTCAGATAGCCGGAAAAAGAAGTGTCCTGCTCGATCTTTGGGCAGATTCTGTCCGAACCCCCCCCCCCCCCCCCAAGTCAATGGGAGGAATATTCCTGCCTGAGTCAGGAATTATTCTGCAGTGGATTTTGCAGCGGGACACGCCACGCCACGCAAAATCCATTGGGTGAACAGGGCCTTAGGATCAACCCATTAGCTCAGGGAAAATTAAGAATTAGAGATAGTCTACAGAGGGGAAAACTGCTAAAAAAAATAATCCATATACAAGTCATATAATGGCCTGAAATCGTATTCTCCTCATGTACACACATATGACAGCTTATTCTGAAAGTCACCTGAAAAGTTAAGTATGTTTTTAATAGATACTTTTTGCATACTTTGAGATCCTTTAAGGCACATATTGTGACATAAATCAAAGTGGGTTTTAAAGCCTAAATTAGATTTAACAAAAAAATAAGTTGCCTAAAGCAACCATTTTCTACCTTTAATTTCTCAGGTCAGGAAATTGAAGCAGTGATCGGATTGATATTGATGGGCAATATACCATTGGAATATACAAAATAAAGAAAGGACCTGGTCATATCACAGTACAACATATGCTCTTATTGTAAATTGGTTTTCTGAGCAATACCAATGGACGTAACGAATGTGACCTCTTCATATGATTAATTTTATACATTTCTGTTCTATATACCACTACTTGTTAACCTGTTTATAGACCAAGCAGCGGTATATTTTAAAGGCAGTTATATGATATAAACAGAAAAATGGAGCATGGTCCTCAACAGAACAAATAAGTGCCTCCTTTGACCCAATTGCATGAAGATTGGACATAAACACCATGGTCTGTAGAGCCGCAAGTGTGAAATATCAAGTACAGATCTCCACTTTTCTTCTTGGTGAAAACAATAAAAAGTAATAATAATTATTACTGAAGGTATTGAACTAACCGATAAGTATCCTTCCAGAGCAGTGCCGCTGCCAGTGTTCGGGTCTACTCCAAGAATCCTCTTATTTTGACTTGGAGGGGATGGGCAAATGGTGGCACCGTCACAACAGGATACATGGCACATATATCCGCACACTACAGATACAAAAGTACATTAGTTCTAAATAAGGGTTCGGCATGCCAGCTGTGGTGAGACTACAGTTCCAAGCATGCCCTTGACAGCCTTTGGCTGGAATAAAAAGGCCTTTGGCTGTCAGTGCATGCTGGGAGCTGTGGTTTCACAACAGCTAGAGTGCCAAAAAGGTTGCTGTTCTAAATCACTCCATTACAAAACATCAACATATCTAAAATAACTAATTAGCTCTCACCTTCACAGCACAATCCTTGCCGCATAAGTCCAACCATGACAGATGTACAGCGGAGACATTTTGTTGGTGATGTAAAGCTTTTCACTTTAAAGGTGTGTGTCTTAGGCTGTAACAGTAAATAATATAAAGAGAACTGAACCAACAAATACACCATTTAAAAAATATATCATACTTTCAGGGAACACAGTTGAAGGGTTTCACATATAAAGGGAATAACCAAAAAGCAAATATGCCCTAATGTCATAATTCAACATCAGCTAAAAACCACACCCCCAGCACAAATCCTGGGAACTGCAGGGAAAGGAAGATTGCATATTTATAAGGAATATGTGCAGAGATCTATTTCGGGTCAATAGATGAAGACATGTTGTAATGTAAAAGTAGTAAAAAAAAATGTACTACAACAATACCTTGTCGGAGGTCTCTTCTATACATTCTATGATACCGGCAGATTTCCTGTTGGCTTTATTTTTGACAGACTGGGAAAAGGACAACATTTTTTTTTAAACATTATTACCATTGTTTGATGTAGTTTACAGTAATCATTTTAGAGACTCATTACGTAATTGCTTTCATGTATTAGCAAGCAATAAGTAACGACGATATGCTGTGTAAGACTACAAAGCTAGGGATCAAGTCTTGGAAGTTTAGCTAAAGGTTTTTAATCAACAATGTTTTTATTGAAAAAATTTTCAGTACAAATTATGCATTGCAAGGACAAGAATAACATACTCATCATCACATAAAGTTTATCAAAACTAGCTAAAGGTTTTTATATGGTTACGCAACTTATTAATTATTCTAGTACTTTGTGTTTGAAGTACCCCACCATTTTTAGGATCTCGGTTTGTTAACAGTGAGTTGAAATAGCTAAACAGCTTAAAACACTGTCCTGATGACATTCAACTTACAAAAGGTACAGTACATGTACAAGTGATTCACTTAAAAGTGGTTTTCCCACCAGAACCACCCTGTCTACATGAATTACAAAAACAGCCGCGCAAGCTAGCTCGGCTGTTTCCATAATGCCCGAGGACTAGTATGTAGAGTGTTGCAGATTCGCGCAGCCATCTCTCCCTTTAATGCCCGCTTGGATGCCGTAGTCTCTTAACCTGGCATATCTGGGGGTCCAGGGATATGATTCTAGTTTACAATTAAAGATGCTGTAGTATAAAATCTGGTGCGTGGAATAAAAAAAAAAAAGCAGGTTGTAAGGACATTCAGATTTCATGCCACAAATACTGGTAAATACTGCTCCTCTTGTCTGGTCAGAAAACTTTATCCAATCCCCAATAGAAGTATACAATCAGTACTGGTGGACTCATACTCACATCAGTACTGGTGGACTCATACTCACATCAGTTCTGTCTCCTCTTCTCAATATGACATTGCTCAACACTTGGGGTTGTTCTGAGTTTTCTGAAGTGACCACATCCTTCTGTTGGAAAAATGAAATCATCACTTGACAAACTTCCAAAAACAGTTCGACCAACCACGCCAAGGCTCCCCTACTGCCAATTATGGAAGATGGAAGTCTCCCTATATATTTCCAGCTACGGTTAACTAAAGTATCAGTATTCAAGGATGCTCATTGTTGATAGACATTATTTACAATTGAAAAAGTCATTCATACCTCAGAACGGAATGATAAAAATGGAATAAGAGAGCGCTGTGGCTTGTTTTCTGAAAAACAGAAAAGTCACATTGAAGACAGAGGTTTATCATGACCATCATTTTATCACCAGAGATAACCCGCTGTTACCTGCTGTCCCTTTGGTCTTTGCTTCCTCGCGCAACATCTCTATTTCCACTCTCAACTTCTTGTTTTCCTCATCTGCCTCTTGTACTTTTCTAAAGCCATAAGATAAACCATACATTAGCCTCCTTACCACAATCTTACTGCGTTATTTACATTATTTTGGCATATAAATTTTTTTACAAACTTATCGCAATGGTCCCTACATGTAATACACAATATGACAGTCAGCACCTGTCAGTTTCAAGGCTCTCAGACTTGAGTTTATGCAGTTCCTCCTGGATACTTTGCTTTGCTCGGATCTCTGCTTCAAGAGCAGACTGGAGCTCAAGCCGTGCTGAAGCCTCTAGTTTCTGCAGCCTTCGTGCTTTCCATTGGCTCTCCTGAAAAAGTAAGAATGAATACATATTGTATACACTCAGAAAAGCAATAAAATGATAGCTTATTTTAGCATGTTCCAATTATCATACCAGATTACATTTGGTGAAGGTTAGAAAATCCTTGTCTAGACTAAAGGCCCTTTTACACAGGCCGAGCGCAAATCGATAATACAACATGTTGATCTATTCAAACGGAGAAATGATCACATGTACGGGGATGAACAATCATTAATACGATCGTTCGTCCCCATACAATTGCATCTCGTTCGCAGCCCATCCCCTGTTTACTCGTGCTGCTGTCCAGCAACCATTTTTTTGGGCCGCATCAAGTATGTGATCAGCCGACAAACTATGGTTTGCTCATTCATCAGCTGTTCGCTGCCCTGTTTACAAAGGCCAATGATCGGGAAAGGGCATTCGTCCCAGAGCTTGCTCGCCTGATTAAAAGGGCCTTAAGACAGTCTTCCAGTGAGTTTTCACCCAACTGAAAAACAACTTGAGAACTGCCACCATTCCTTACCCCTGTCTTGCTGGATGGTGTTTGATTTCCAGAACTTTTCAGAGCCTCTAACTCTTCTGTCATTTTGACTGACAAGGCTTGTAGGTACACACGTGACTGTTTCTCATCATTCACCCTACAAAATAAAAAGAATAATATGTATGTAGAATATCAGATGTAAATGCGCAACCATTTCTTCTCTGTTTACTCAGCACCAGGAAATTGTTGACAAACTCCATCTCCTACGTGGATGCCATGGGGATTTCCCAGTCACCAGCCCATATCTTGGCCACTCTTCCCCTCTGTGCAAACAGTCTTCCATTCATTTTAGTGCACGCCCATGGTCACACCACTGATACATTACAAAAACTTAGTAGATGCAACATGTGCCATGGATGTATTGTTGAAGGATTGTGCCTATTACTAAATAGAACTACACTAGTCTGCTATATAGGTTCAGTCATGATATCTTGGCATGAATGTAGTCTAAAGGTTTCAATATTGAAAAGTTTTTTTGATCTTAGCTAAATATTTGGGCCTATGGCAACCTTTAGTCACTTAAGATCTGATAACCTTATCCTAGCACTTAGTTCTGACTACATTACAGACTTTAATACCTTCACGACTGCCATACGGCTATATACGTTCCAACTGCCGATGCCCCGTGCAGTTGTCACGTATATGGACGTTGACAGCCTGGAACGGGTTTAATGAATGCAGTGCTGCTTCAGTGTGAGTAGCGCTGCACTCATGTCTGCCGGGGCTTTGCGAGCCCCAAAATACATCCCCCACTGTAGATAGCGCCACACACAACCCCCTGTAGATAACGCAAAACCCTCTGTAGATAGTGGCACCTAAGCTCCCTCCAGCATCGAAATCCCCAGCCAGCGCTCTGGCCGAGGATTCTTCTCCTAGCAGTCTCTCCATCCCCGCTGTAGATAGTGCCAAACCCCCTGCAGATCGCATCGTACCCCCCCCCCCCACTGTAGATAGCGCCACCCGAACTTCCTCTAGGAGCGGAATCCCTAGTGTCAGATTGCACTGGTCGAGAATTCCGCTTCCCAGAGAGCCCCTGATGTCACTGTTCATTTGGACACTTAATCGACGGAAAAAAATAAATAATATATTGCTTTCAGAATTTGGCGACACAAAATAAATGTAATTTTTTACACTTAGTTTTTTACTTAGAAAAGTAGTAAAATATAGAAGAAACAATACCTATTTGGTATTGCCATAATCGTATTGACTCGCAAAGTAAAGTTAACATGTTGTTTTAATTGCACAGTGAATTCCGTAAAAACAAAGCGCAAAAAACAATGGAGGAATCACGTTTTTTTTTTTCATTTTCTACCCCACAAACAAGTTTTTTCTCGGTCTCCTAGTAAATTTTATGGCACAATAAATGGCACCATGAAAAACTACAACTCGTCCCTCAAAAATCAAGCCCTCATAGGACTAGATCGACGGAAAAATAAAAAAAGCTATGGCTTTTGGAAGGTGGGGAGGAAAAAACTAAAATTAAAATTTGAAAGTTATTTATGACAGGAAGGGGTTAAAGAAGTGCATATCAAAAATGGAAAATTTGACCTGGACACAGGGGCATCAGTGCAATGATATATCTATATCTGTGTGCAATGATTATACTAAGCAGCCATCCCCCTCTTGAAGTGTGTTTTCAGCAGTATTTTTGCATCTGTGCAACCTCCCTCTATGTAGCATTGTAGTCTGTCTGCATCCCCATGTGAATTGGTGTGTGTATCTGCCATTGTGAGTAAGTTTGTCTTTTTTCAGTATTTTTGGAGAAATTAACATTTCTTATATACTAAGGGTATGTTCACACGGCAGCCTCCGTTACGTCTGAAATTACGGAGCTGTTTTCAGGAGAAAACGGCTCCGGAATTTCAGACGTAATGGCATGTGCAGGCGCTTTTCGCTGCGTCCTTTACGGACGTAATTGGAGCGGTTTTTCCATGGAGTCAATGGAAAACGGCTCCAATTACGTCTCAAGAAGTTACAGGCAGTTTCATAAAAAATGACCGTCGGCTCACAGAACATCGTAAAGCCCATTCAAATGAATGGGCAGATGTTTGCCGACGCTTTGGAGCCGTATTTTCGGACGTAATTCGGGGCTAAAACGCCCGAATTACGTCCGTAAATAGGGTGTGTGAACCCAGCCTAACTCTACATGGGCGAGATAATTCTTGTATTAACCAAGTGTCCTCTAGCGTGAATTATGTGACCTTTGACTTGTCAATGATGCCCAGAAGAAATACAATTTTATGTGATGTAAACATACAGTTCACCTGTATTGTCATATTTGCAACCTGTATTGGAGTCTTCAATAGAAAGATAAGACAGCATAGAAACGGTTAGGCCCAATGCACACGACCGTATATATTTCCTCCGTAATTACGGCACGTACTCAACCAGAGAAGCCTATGGGCGTTTCCGTAAACACGGACGGCTACGGATATGCATCCGTAAACCATCCATATTTAACCCCTTAATGACCGGGTCATTTTGCGCGTTAATGACCAAGGATTATTTTTCGTTTTTTCACGGTCGCATTCCAAGAGTCGTAGCTTTTTTTTTATTCCGCTGACATAGCCGTATAAGGGCTTGTTTTTTTGCGGGACGAGTTGAATTTTGTAATTGTACCATTTTTAGATGCTTATAATATATTAACTTTATTTTAGGAGAGAATAGAAAATAAACGACTATTCCAGCATTGATTTTCACGTTATAAATTTACGCCGTTTACTATGCAGCGTAAATAACATGTTCACTTTATTCTATGGATCGGCACGATTACGGGGATACCAAATATGTAAAGGTTTTATATGTTTTCCTACGTTTGCACAATAAAAAGCCTTTTAGAAATAAATTACTTGTTTTTGCATCGCCGCATTCCAAGAGACGTAATTTTTTTATTTTTCTGTCAATGTGGCCGTATGTGGGCTTGATTTTTGCAGGCCAATGTGTCGTTTTCATTAGTACTATTTTGGGGTACATAGGACTTATAGATACATTTTTATTTACATTTTTTATGGGGGGAATGGGAGAAAAGAAAGAATTTTGCTGTTGTTTTTTGCGTGTTTTTTTGGACGCCGTTCATCCGGCGGTTTAATTAATGTGTTCATTTTATTGTCCAAGTTGTTACGATCGTGGGGATACCATATATGTGCATGTGTTATTTGTTTTGACACTTTTACTAAATAAAACAATTTTTTGGGCAAAAAAAAAGTAGTTTTATTTGATTTTCACTGTCATTTCATTTTCTTTTTTTCACAAACTTTATTTAACCGATTTACATTTTTTTTTTTAGTCCCACCAGGGGACTTCACTATGCGATCTGCTGATCGCATATATAATGCTTTGGTATACTTAGTATACCAAAGCATTATTGCCTGTCAGTGTAAAACTGACAGGCAATCTATTAGGTCATGCCTCCGGAATGGCCTAACAGGCATTTGCTGAAGGCAGACCTGGGGGTCTTTGTTAGGTCCTGGGCTGCCAAGAAAACCCGACGGCGACCCGCGATTTCTTTGCGGGGGCGCCGATGGGGTGACAGAGGGAGCTCCCTCCCTCTGTCAAACACATTAGATGTCGCTGTCACTATTGACAGCGGCATTTAATGGGTTAAACTGCCGGAATCGGAGCGCGCTTCGATTCCGGCAGTTGCAGCAGGAGCCAGGCTGTGTATAACAGCCGTGCTCCTGTTGCTGATCGCGTGGGTACAGTATCAGTACCCGTGCGATCACAGGACGGATATATCCGTCCTGCGCGAACTAGCAGCTTCAGAGGACGGATATATCCGTCCTTCGGCGTTAAGAGGTTAAGGAAGCGTTGCTAAGCAACATGTTAGTGACATCATTTGTAGTCTTCCTCTTTTTTTACGGATCTGTATATACGGATCAAATACGGATGAAATACGGACCATATTTACGGACAACCTTCGGTATATATGGATAAGTTACGGATGACTACGGATCCGTATTTACGGATAGATGAAAATACAGTCATGTGCATGGGGCCTTAGTAATATCAATTATGTCAACATTTTGCAGATTTATTGTCCTTTGTGTAAAAAGGGTATAAAAACTGATCAAAGTGAGGGGGCCTACACTCCATTTTATGAGGTAAGAAAGCGGTGTTGGACCAACTCTGCTATGTGTCTTGTCAATGAATTGCTATTTGCTAAAAAATAATTGACCCCTGAGGAAGCCACGTTGTGGCGATACGCGTGGGGCGTTTCATACCTTTACCACCCCTCTGTATGGACACTTTATAATGCTTTAGGACTTCATTCATATGGTCTGATGCAATATTCTTTTCACTTGTGTCCTTACCTTTTGTTACCATTACATGAGGGGTATCAAGGTAGGTTCTTGTTTTTGGGGTTTTGTGTATTGGACTGCTTATCAGGGCGGCATCCCCCATTTGAACCAGTCCTAGCAGCCATCTGCTTTTTTAAGTGTTTTTATTAGATCTTTGTGGAGTATACTCTGTTAATAAATTTATACGCTTTATTATATCTCGTGTCTATTGACTTTTTTGCCATATACATACCCGTATGTGTTCTCTGTCCCTAACAATTTTCCACAAAGAACCGTGATTTCCAACCACAATTTCAGTCAAAATAGTCTTGTTGAGTGTTGGTCTTCTCAAAGAAGAATACACACGGAATATAGAAGAATTTAAAATCCATCACACAGAATAATCTGTTCTCGATGAGATGTGGTTTTCTCAAAGAAGCGGTCTTTTAGCAAGGTTTCACTGTAAACTGTAATAAGGAAAAAAGATGGCTCACCATTGAAGAACGTCTGTTATCTGGGCTTCCCAATTGGCTAATGTCTCTTTCTTATCTTCCAATACTCGGACTTCTTCTTCCAGTTGCTTCTGAGAAGCTGACAGCTTCTCGGATATCGTCTTTAACTAGATAAGGACAGAATATTTTAAATAATCTTACCAAATGACAACAGTAATCAAAGCCTCATCCTCTCAATAAAAAATGGACTTGAAGATGCTGATAGAATATAATAGAGGTGTCAACAATAGAGTCTCTCACCCTAGCCATGTCTTCCTGAAGTTTTCGGTTCTCTTCCTTAAGTTGATGTTTCTCCCGTTCATTTGCATTTTGTATGTTATGAAGTTCCTCCTCTTGTGCAAGAGCACTGAGTGGGGGAATAAGAAGGATTTAAATTTTCTGTGCAAACATCTTTTAATTAATAAGCTCTCAAAGAGATTACGACTAAAGATGAATATTAGAAATTATATGTAGGAAGTGGAAGAATTACAGAACTACATAAGCACAGAAGGTACAATTAGAATATTTACCTAGCATTTCTTGTTTTGCCAATGGTCTCCTGTATTCCTTCCAATTCATGTTTTAAGGATATCAGTTTCTCCTCCTTCTCTCCAAGTTCTCTGCGGAGTAACTTGGTCTCATTGGCATGTTCTGCCTCCTGACGTGAAAAATCTCCTCTCAGTTGAGAAAGTTCTGTCTCTAGCTGCTGGCTCCGTCTTTCAAGATCAATTTTCTGCTGGGTCATCTCGTAGTTATGAAGTGAGCCACTGATGACGGGAGAAGCAACAACCTGCTGTACCTATAGATTAATAGACAGAATTGCACAACTATGAGTACATGCTTCACTCTTCACTCTAGAAGGCACCCACTGTAGATGTTAAGAAACCTGCACTAAATGTCAAAATTATTTGATTAAAGAGAACCTTTCACCGACCCATACATGTGCAGCTGAGTGGGATATCCATCCCGAACTCTTATAGAATCTGAATATTCCTGTCTAGGAGTGCAGTCCATCATTCTTTCTATGCAGAGTGTAATAGACAGGCCTGCACAAACCCTGGGGCACTTTAAAAAAAAAATCCTATCCCCCTCTGTTATTTAGATATCGTTGCCATTATACTTGGCGCCCGATATTTAAATAACCCCCTGAACTGACAATGAGGCGTGTAATTGGCAAGGGGGTGTGTAACATCGCTATGACACTGCCCAATCAGCTACGGACAGTGTCACAGCAAGAGCTGGAGGAGAGCGTGTGCACACGCGCAGATCGGAGCTGTGCGAGCATGCTCTCACTCACTCTTCAGCTCTCGGCAGACAAGGACGACAAGACTGATCTCTCGCGAGAGATCGCACAGTCTTGTGTGCCGAGAGCTGAAGAGTAAGAGCGTGCACGCACCCGCACGCATGGGCGCAAAGCTCCAATGCCACTGCCGAAGATACTCCTGCTGCCATGGAACAGAAGAATAATTCACATTCTTCTATTCTGTTGCGCGGTGGCAGCGGAGCTGCGCGGGCACACACGCTCTCCAGCTCTTGCTGTGACACTGTCCGTAGCGGATTGGACAGTGTCACAGCGATGTTACATGCCCCCTTGCCAATTACACGCCTCATTGTCAGTTCAGGGGGTTATTTAAATATCGGGCGCCAAATATAACGGCACCGATATCTAACGGAGAAAGATAGGAAAAAAAATTATAGTGAGACCGGCTTTGCACAGCCCTGCCTATTACATGATGCACATGTATGGGCAGGTGAAAGGTACTCTTTAAACCATGAACTTGAAGACTCTTCATCTGCTTGTGTCACACATTTTACCTTTACTCTTTCCAGGTCTTCCAAAGACTGGGCCGCTTGTGCTTCACTTCTCTCTACCAACTTCATTTGTCTTTCCACTTCTATGGTCAGATCCTCCACTAGTGATTCTGCCTAGAAAAAACAAGTGATAATAAATTACATAATATAAAAACATTATCCACTGTCTACACCCATTAAAGGATTTAATACAAAATATATTTAATGCATGAGAAAAACACATCCACTTCAAAAAAGAGCAAGATGTATAGTATCAAAAAATTTCTAAATAAGCATATGTTCCTACCTCCCTTCTAGTGGCCTCTGCTTTATGCAGATCCTTCCTGAGGGTCCTCACTTTTTCTGCTGCCGCTTCTGCCTCATCTTCTTTATCTTTCAGTCTACGAGACAATCTACTATTTTGAGTACTTAGTCCTTCACACTTGTCCTCTATACCACGCAGCTCATCCTGAGTTTTTCTCTGCTTCTCAAAAGCCAACCTTAATTCTTCTCCCTGAGACTTTAGCTGTTCCAACAATTCAGAGAGATCCTGTAATGAAAGAGTAGAGCGCCGGATGACTGAAGCCATACATACAGTAATATTTATGTTATGGTTTGTCAAGCTCAACGCCACAAATTGGTCATCAAAGTGAACGGAGCTTCCAGCAATTACCTTAGTATATCGATCTTTATCTTGTTTCAAAGTCTTAACCTGTTTCTCCAAGGACTGAACTTGTGCTCCTGATATGGTCTCCTCATCTGTGGATTTTTCTGTTAAGTAAACTAGCAAATTAGCTTTAAACATACTTTCCTAGATGTAATTGGTAATTACTTGTTATCCCTATATCCCTAGACTATGGTGCTGCAAGTCACAGCCCTTGTATGTTCATCCTTCTCACCCTTTTCCATATACTATTGAAGGGAATACGACCATAGCCGATTCCCCCCTCCATTGAGGGGAGCTCAGCAAAGTTTCACACTGCCCACAAGGAATGAAAATGGGACTGCACTAACTAGGACGCTGCTACTCATCTCTCCAGGACACAAACCTTCTCAACTTCCTAAAGATAATGCAAATGGCTGAAGAGAATATTACCACATCGGACCATCTTTAATGGTCAGGCTGGTCCACGTTATGGTAGCTACAGTTAAATAGTAAAACTGTAAAAAAGAAATACACCCAAAATTCTGTGCAATATGAAGAAATTACCATGCCGGAAATGCGAAACAATTTTTAGATATTATACTACAATTTTTGCTATTAAGTTTAAAAAAAATGTTGTTCCGAATAAGGCACAGAACGAAAAAAAAATATCTGTGCATAAATAAGATGCCATGGATCGCCAAAAAAATAAATAAAAATTAAATTAAAAAAAGAAAGTTACGGCAATTAACACCGGATGTACTAAAATTGCTCAACTGTATCTGGTCATTAAGTGGGAGAAATCCTGGCATTGAAGTAGTTGAGAATTTACACAATAACTCCAAGTTTTTACAGGCTATTTTTTTTTTGTAGCACAAAATATAACTCTGATATAATGGAAAGTACATAGGAATTACCATACAATGCACACACCTGCTAATTTCTTTTGGAGAATTTCAATCTTTGTCTTTAGACTCCGGATCTCACGATCTTTAGCAGGGGTCTCAGAGTTTAAAACGTGTGAATTCTGCATGGCAGCTGCAAGACGACAAAAAAAAAAAAGGATACTTCATTTCAACAATGCATGCGAAGAGTTCCGCAGGTGCCCTGGTTTTCATAAGACACTCCCCTCTAGATGTAACTAAGGGTGTGTTCACATCCGTGTTCGGTTTCAGTTGATGGGTTCCGTCAGCCCTATTAGTCCCAACAACGGAAAGGCAAACGCAAACCATAGCTTCCGTTTGCATTACCATTGATTTCAATGGTAATGCTTCCGTTGCTAATGGTTTCCGTATGTGTCCGTTCAGCAAAGGTTTCCTATTTTTTTTTCTACTAAATCAATAGTGCTGTCGACTACGCTATTGTTTGCGCAAAAAAAAAACTAGAACCTTACGGAATCGAGACAAACGGAAACCATTAACAACGGAAGCATTACCATTTAAGTCAATGGTAATGCAAACGGAAGCTATGGTTTCCGTTTGCCTCTCCGTTGATGGGTTCCTCCGACGGAAAGGTCTGACGGAACCCATCAACGGGAACCGAACGCTGATGTTAACAGGCCTTTTACATGGGGCATTAATTGTGTAAAAAGAATCGTAATATCTCGTAAACGTTCACAATCATTGGCCAGTGTAAACGTGTGAGAAATCGCTAGCTTGTAAAATATCGAAACTCGATGGTGACCTAAAAATTATTCTTGGTCAGCGGTACATCCCCTCCTGATAGTAACCCGAACACTGAATTCTCTATTATTTATCTGCAGAACCTAAAGCTACATAAAGAATGCCATACACATAAAATGAATGAATTGTTGGCTGAAAGACATTCTGCTTGTGTCGGATTCTCCTATATTATTGTCTGTGGGCACCCTAAAAGGAGAAGTACTGGTAGTATTATTTAAAATACCTTTTCGTGTACACAAAAAAAAGACAGTATACACTTTAAAGGCTATGTACACCTTTGATTTATTTTAATTTTTTTATTATTATTATAAAAATGTCTATCAGTGTGTTTTGTGCAACTTTCTAAATACTTATTAGAAATTATTTTTACTTTTTGAGATACAGCTGCTTTGTATTCTGTATGAAGAGCAGCTGTATCATGCGCTGTGACCTGAATCCGTCAGGTCAGTGGCACTGACGGGTTCAGTGACAGCGGTACACGCAGGATCCACCTGTTATCGATCACATCTAAGTTATGAACTTAGGGCCTGTTCACATCACCGTTCATTTCCGTTCCGGGGTTCCGTCCGAGGTTTCCGTCGGGTGAACCCTGCAACGGAAAGTAAAAACCGACAGCACAGCTTCCATTTCAGTCACCATTGATCTCAATGGTGACGGAAACTTCGCTAATGTTTTCCGTTCCGGCTGGTTTCCGGTTTTCCGATGGAATCAATAGCGGAGTCGACTGCGCTATTGATTCCGTCGGAAAACCGGAAACCAGCCGGAATGGCGACGAATGGAAAGCATTAGCGAGGTTTCCGTCACCATTGAGATCAATGGTGACTGAAACGGAAGCTGTGCTTTCACTTTCACTTTCCGTTGCGGGGTTCACCCGACGGAAACCTCGGACGGAACCCCGGAACGGAAATGAACGATGATGTGAACAGGCCCTTAGATGTGATCGGTAACCGCTCGATCCTGCGTGAACCAGCGGTCACTAAACCTGTCTGTGCCTCTGACCTGACAAATTAAAAATAGACAGCACGGATAGACATTTTTATTTCAAGAAACAACTATTTTTAAAAAGGTGTACATAGCCTTTAACAGTTCATTGCTTTGCACCTGAGTGTTCTGGTCTAATTCAGTCATAGAGACCTATTATGGATCCCAAATCAACATCAATGTCATTCCACATATTCATAATTGACACTATTGACACAAATAAAACCAGTTAGGATGTGAGCACAGATTTTGGATGCTGTAGATCCACACAACGCATCTATGGCAGGCTGAAGAAGGTCAGAGCACAGCCGGGAAGTGTTGTAATGGTGATATAAGAGAGAAGCTGCTGCAAACTCTGGGCATCTAAATTTATGCACTAGTAAATCATCAAAAGCACTTTCCAATTTGTCACGTACATTTAAAAGGGCCTTTTCTATACTATTTATAGTAGTTCTCTTAAAGAAACAAGAGGTTTCGTAATTATTTTCTTGCTTTAGTCTTATAGAGCAAATACATCTTCTATGTTCAAGATTAAAATGATCTCTGGAAGGACTTACCTTGAATGGAGTTTTTTTCTAGCCCGGTTCTGGTTACCATGCCATTACTGACCCCGCAGTTAATCAGCGTGCCTTTGTCCGATAATGGGCTAGATTTATAACATGAACAGTTTATTTCACAATTCGAGCACAAATGAGTCATTAGAAATGAAAAAAAAACATAAAAACAAAAAAGAATTGCATTACCCATTGCCTAGTTCATATTAGTCTCTTATCTGTGCCAATGCTTTAGTTTCTGACTGATTTCAACAGAGAAGACCATAAACACAAAGGACTGTATTAACGTTAATTACGATTTAGAATACAACTTAAAAAAAAAAAAAAAAAAGGAAACCCGACGGCACACAGGTTAACTGAACACTGATAGCACAGCATTTACCATCTTAAAAATGAAGGAAGAGGATAACATAGAGGTCAACTAATGTAAACAGAGCTTTATTTAACTACGATGATGACCATCTACCTTAAGGAGATTGTATCTTTAGTAAATTACATATTATTTAATTTTATTTTTGATACTGGCTAGTAAAGCAGTCACCATATGCCTTCACTACCTGTTTTCTGTAGCTCAATTATTTTAGATGTATGTCTCCCATGAATTTTTCCAGCAGATAGCATAGTAATGAAGTTAAAAACAAAGTTTTGAGATGTAAGTAGCTCTAAGGCTTCGTTCACATCTGCGCTAGGGCTCCGTTTCGACGTTCCGTCTGAGCTTTCCATCAGAACGAAGCCCTGACAGACACAAACGGGAACCATAGGTTTCCGTTTGCATCACCATTGATTTCAATGGTGACTGATCCGATGCCAATGGTTTCCGTTTGTCTCCGTCGTGCCAGCGTTCCGTCGCTTTGACGGAATCAATATGGTAGTCGACTACACTACTCGTTCCGCCAAAACAACGGAACCCTTGCACAACGGAGACAAACAGAAACCATTGGCACCGGATCCATCACCATTGAAATCAATGGTGATGGAAACGGAAAGCCTATCGTTTCCGTTTGTGTCTGTCAGGGCTCTGTTCCGACGGAAAAGTCAGACGGAACGTCGGAAAGTTGCCCTAGCGCAGATGTGAACGAAGCCTTACTTATAGCATGGATGAGGAGAATCCTCTAGAATCATTTAGAGGATGGGTGAGTTAATGACAGCTCTATTGTCCTGCTGACTTCCATTCATTTCAGCTGCCATAAAGCATAAACACCCTGCTTTATGGTCTATCCATAAAATACAGAAAGGAAGTGTGTATCTACAATATGGCCACCACCAGGAAAGCTTTTAAAAATGCAACATAACATTATAGTTCCTCTACAGACTCACATCTCATTAATGAAACATTAAACCTGAAAATAAATAAATGAGACATTCCTTTTAAAGTGAATCTCCACCTTTAGTTAACATTGGGTATATGCCGTGTCAAAAACCTAGAAACACAAAATGCTAGGCACCTTAGATCACATACCTTATGATCAGCATGTTGTGGCCTGTAATATGTTCACAGAAGTCAATAGGGGAAATTTATAAAAACTGGTGCAAAGGTAAAGTGTAGCTTCCCTTAGCAACCAATATAACAAATATTGAACACTTTGGTTACAATCACTGAAAGAATGATTGGACAAAGAAAAAAAAAAAGCTGGTGCCCAGAATGAGGGTTTCTTAGTCCCCATACTCAGCTGGAGAGCAGGAGGATCATGCGCTGTCCCTCGCCATAGACTTCGAGGGCATTGGAAATAGCAGAATGGGCGAGTTCGGCTATTTCCGGCAGCACTATTCAAGTCCATGGAGAGGGAAAGCCCAAACTTGTCCTGCTCTCCAATTGAGACTTGGGATTAAAGGTTCTTCATTCACGGCACAGGTGGGGATCCCAGTAGCTGGACACCACTATTCTTACTTTTATAACCGGTCTGATTAACAGTTTATAAAAAATTATATATATATATATATATATATATATATATATATATATATATATATATATATGGTTATGAGACCACTTTAACACCATAGGCATTAACAAAACTGCTGCATGTTACTGGGCTGCACAACAGGAGTTTACAAAACGATACACCCTTCAGGCAACCAGTGGTCTGCAGCTATTGGCTGAAGCTGTACCTCACAGACTTCCTGCTCTGCCTTCCCTGCATGCACTCTGCCCATAATACGGTCAATACGGAGTGCTCTCTGCTCCCTTCTGTATAACTCTCCCTGCTTTTTGGTCAAAATGCAGGAGGGAGCAGGAAGTCTGTGTGGTGCAGCTTCAGCCATTCGCTTCACAGCAGGAAGTGATGTCATAGAAGTGGCATTGTTTTTGCAACTCCTTATGTAAGGCCCACTTTCTTTTTAGGGATCAGAGTGGAAGAATTAACACCCCTGGTATGTTATATGGCCCTATTAAAGTTTCACATGCCATATTGTTAAGTTTGTATACTATACGTTTTCACTTAATTTTTAGCCAGTATTTACTTTGTGCATTGTAGAAGCCTTTACCTACACTATATTGAATGACGACATGTTATATGGAGTGTAACACATAAGAAATTAACATTTAAAAACAGTTAGAAAAAGTCACTGCCTAATTCGTCATCTTATAATTCTGCTTTCTTATGTGGCTGGGCATTTGGGCCCAGTTGCAACTAACGCAACCACTATGCTGTTGACATGATTTTATAGCTTTATTTTAATTCTAGTTATGGCTTGTGTAAATACCTGATGCTTATTAACCAGTAAATATCTAAATAAATTGAGTCACCTAGACCAATAACCCACTCACAATAGAACAATTGATATACTCTAAAGTATTAACTGCAGACTAGTAATAACAAAATATATATCATTAACGGCTCCACGTTAGGTTTAGTCAGTTATAAAGTGCAGTTATCAGAAACTATAACATGCATACCATTCTGACGTAAATGTAAATCCCACAAATGGAAGGAGATGGGCAGCAAAACCATTGTGATTACTTGGCGGCAAGGTGTCCTGGAAATAAACAAACCATAAACGAAAAGGAGTAAAAAAATAGAACAATAGACATAGTATTTCTTAAACAAAACAAAAACATGAATAATGTATGATGTCTATGAATAATGTTCACATGGGTGAGATGCATTTATAGTAACCAGTAACATTAAAATTAATGCTACACCTGTCCTAAACCATGGGAGGAACACTGGGCTCATCTTCCCATACAAACAAAAAAGTGGCTTTGTACGGCGGATCTACTATTCGGATACACAGGGACAGCTAAAGCAACTCTGCAAAGACAGGACCTCGCCGAATAACACCTCCCATCTCATCTTACATGATCCTTTTATGTATGACAGTGAATGAGAGATCTTGGGGTTAACTGTAGCTTTCAAACCTTAAGTGGGGTTTTCGAGATGAAACGGTTACTTACCGAATTTTTCAAGGACTCATCATCCACATCAAAATTGGAGGTGTCTGCTGGACTGTCCACCTCTGGGATGTAAGGAGGAATAGCTGTATGTATGTTATCCCAGTCTATTCCAATAAAGAACGGATGTTTCTTGAAGTCATCAACACCACCTCTGCCGAGACGATTATCTTGTCGGCAGATAAGGCGCCTGATGAGATCCTTTGCGTGGTCAGATACATCTGTAATATCAGATGGGAACTGCAGGTGTTCCTGCACCAATAGTATAAATAATTAGACAAGCCGTTTGGAGGGAAGAGATTACCATACACATAAGCAGAATGAATACATAAGAAAAAAATTACACTATGAATTACATGGCGAGTCATTAAAAACATTGCAAGAGGGGGGCTGTTTCAATCTCTAGTATCTATGTACATATGCGTTCTTTATATTTAGATTAAAGAGGCCACATATGCGCTTAACAACTTACATGCCTCAAAGCATGTATTCTCCGAATATTGGAATTGTAAGATACAAGTGTGCAGCGGCAAAACCAAAAGGTGCATTTTAAAAATGTCGCTTTTTTGGAACAGTACATGAGACCATATGAATATTTACTTTACCTCATGATTCATTATTTTTCCATAAGTCTCTACAAGGGATTCTGCATAGAAAGGAGTTTCTCCAAAGAGAATTTCATACATGGAGACTCCAAGTGACCACCAGTCACACTCTGTGCCATACTTGCCCTTGCCATCCTCCATAGCTTGGAGAATTTCTGGTGAAATGTAATCTGGGGTGCCAACAGCGACTGATGACTCCACCTGGAAGAAGAATACAAAACAAAAAAGAAAAAAAGACTTGCGTCAGTAATAAATGGTCTGGAGGAACGAAGTTTATGCACATACCAATTAGTAAATGGAAAAATTCTAAAACTCTTGGTATGTACGTTTTCTTACTATGAAGCACAGATTTGTGTGATAAGCGGGAGAGCTTATACCCATTCTAAAGCTCGCAACGAAAAAGAAGAAGGGGCGCCAAATGCTTTTTGGACACAGTACTCCATTTTTTTTTTTTTTTTTTAAGAAGTCCGAAATGTCCATTTACTGCGGAATGCTCCACTGACCACTCCACTATTATAGGACTGTTGTGACTACTTCTCTTAGAAGAGGTGGAGGTTGAAGCTTTCAGTCGCATCTAACTCCATGTTTTTATTTACCTGGCCACCAAACGCATGAATGGCAGTGTGCAAAACCTGGTCACTAGGGCAGATTTTTAGAGTCGCCACAGAGAACAGGTTTTGTCCAGCCCTGTATTATACTTATTCAACTACCGTACATGGAAAGTGTGGTTGAGTTTTTCCTTCCATAAACAGCGCCCACCTCTTTCTAACCCAGATTCAGAGAGGCATCAATTGGTTACATATTGTTCTACGTTTACCACTTCCATGCTGTAATACATCATTTTCTACTTAGTTCCTTCTTCTTTCACCCTTGCTTTAATTCCCATATTCCCCTTCCAAGATTTTCAGAAGCCGATAAGTACATGACCGTTTAAGTAGTCGAACAATCTCGGCTATTCACACTTTAAATACGATTTCTATTCAGAAAGCAACTTTTATTGCCACCTATATCATCAGATATGCTCATAAGAAATTACATTTTTTTTTTTTAAATTGCAAAATATTTTTATTGGGATTTTCATTAAAAAAATTAATCTATATTGTATAATGTACTCTCAATGTGAACTGTAATCACTCAGTGTTTTAACCTGTACTGCGCTATACTCGGAGGATAATGTACACTTCCAAATGTTTTACTGTCACTTTTTTTTATTATTAAAAAATGCAAATCAAATCATTTGATTTTTTGGGGTGAGAGATTTGCACACTTTGTAAATAAATTTTGAATTATTGCATAATTAAAGGAATGGCCAACACATTAAAATGACATGGGTGTTCATACTGCATTATAAAGGACAAGGTCTTTGGATGTAATAATAGCTACAGTCAGTATAGTTACCATGCCATCTGGCCTCATTTTCAAACATGACCCAAAGTCAGCAAGTCGGATGTGGCCTTTTAGGTCAATGAGAATATTATCTGGTTTTATATCTCTGTGGGGAGAAAAAAACCAAAAACAATGGTTGAATTAGAAATGATACAATAATGAAAACAGAAATGAAAAAAAAAAAGGCCCTCTATAGACAGGCTGTATTGTAAAAGTCTCTGTATGGGCCCGCATGGGCAACAAAAACACACACACCCCCATGCAATATTTGCACCCGTGCAGATTCGGGACGGTTTTGATACAGGGAGTCCATCATAATACCTGAGTAGTTTCAGTGTTCAATCTAATTCTTTAATCTTCTAATTATCGGATATTGGAACTGTGCCATATATATAACTTACTCCCCCAGATTGTCTTATCCTCAAATGCCACAGTGTTTTTTTCTTTTATTACGATATAGCACTGAAACGAATAAATCCTATTCATAACTCGTGGTCAACCCCTGTAAGATGTATGTGACCAAATGCATTAACTCATAGATGGATTTATTCATACTGACAGTAATGCTTTTTATTTAAAAAAACGATCTTTTTTCACAACGTTAGGAGCGATTTTTGTTTATGCTAATGAGCTTTCTTAATGCCCAAGTGGGAGTACTTTTACTTTCGACCAAGTGGGCGTTGTACAGAGGAGTGCATGACGCTGACCAATCGGCATCATGCACTCCTCTCCATTCATTTACACTGCACTAGCGATATAGTTATATCACTATGTGCAGCTACATACACAAAAAAAAGATTCAGAAGTGTCAGGATTCTGAGTACACATGACGTCCAGGCTGGATTTCATGTGTATTCATTATCAGGACACTGTAGTAATGTTAGGGCTTGTGTATGAGGCTGCACATAGTGCTATAACTATATCGCTAGTGCAGTGTAAATGAATGGAGAGGAGTGCATGATGCCGATTGGTCAGCGTCATGCACTCCTCTGTACAACGCCCACTTGGTCGAAAGTAAAAGTACGCCCACTTGGGCATTAAGAAAGCTCATTAGCATAAACCAAAATCGCTCCTAACGTTGTGAAAAAAGATCGTTTTTTTTAATAAAAAGCATTACTGTGACCTACAGTACAGCGCCCATCTCCTTATGTAGGAGACAGGGCACTTATAATGTGGTGACAGAGACTCTTTAATAGCGGTAGATGGAGAATATGTCATGTGCGCAGCATGTAGGATAAACATTACAAAATTAAGTCTAACATTTCAGGATGTCATTGGGAGTGCGTCTTACCTGTGAACATAGTTCAGTTGATGTATGGAATCAATTGCTAACACCATTTCAGCCAAGTAAAATCGAGCCATTTCCTCCGACAGACGGTCCTCAAACTTGCTAAGCAGAGTCAACAGATCTCCGCCAACATAGTAGTCCATCACCAAGTACTTCAAACGCCAAAAAATGAATCATTTTAGATCAGAGCATGAGAATATATATTACATATTAGTTGGTTAGTTTACAAAAATATTTACTGTGACCCTTTTAAAATGGCTGTAGGTCTTCTTTAATTTCAGTTAGTCAGAGATGGTAATTGGTGAACATAGAAAGTAGCGATCTAATTTTTCCCTAGGTGCTTACAGATTTACATACAAAAGGTCCACTTACTTAGGACTCCATCACACGAGCGTGACTCTAGTCCGTGTGCCGTTGAAAAAACGCACAGCACACGGAGCCATTCATTTCAATGGGGCTATTTACACACGCGTGGGTTTTCACGCAGTGAGTGGACGTTGCGAGAAACTCACTGCATGTCCTATATTGGTGTGTTCTCACGCACCTAGCCGCCCATTGAAGTCAATGGGCACATAAATCGGTCACGCTTGTGTAAATGTAGCCTTAGTAGACCGGGAATATGAAAGGCAGGAACGAGCAGGATCACAGCCTATAGCTGCAAGTTTCAGAATATAGTGGCTCATAGTTTACCATTTGCCTGGCTGCATAAAATAACTTGAAAATGTCTTACCAAGTAGCTGTCATCATGAAATGCATAATGTAAGGTGGGAATCCATTGAGTATCCGCTTTTACCAAAACATCTCTTTCTTCCCGAAAACAAGCAGTCTGAAGAAGATGGAAAGAGTAATAAATTATATATTTACATCTTGCGAAAAAAAAATCAGAAAAAAAACCCCAAAAAAAACACTGCAGTGTAGCACAGCAGAATGTAAAAGGAAATTAAAAAAAAAAAAATACTCAATGAACTTTTTTTTCCTTTAAAAAGCAAACAAACCAAAAACCACAATCTTGAAGTATTCACAAGAAATGTATATAGTATCGTTTTTATAGCAATCCTCAGATTACCTCTTATTATACAAAACACTACATTTGAAAACAATGCGCTATATGACAAGACTTGCACAATTCACAAATCTGCCTTTCCATAACGGACAAGAAACCTAGAGGTTTGTCCAGGAGTAGAAAAACATGGCAGCTTTCTTCCAGAAACAGCACCCCTCCGGTACTTGGGCTGTTTCTGGTATTGCAACTGAGCCCTATTCAAGTTAATGGGGCTGAGCTGCAATACCAAACACAACCCACGAACAGACGTGCTGCTGTTTCTGGAAAAAAAAAAAACTGTATTTTTCTAATGGACAACCATTTCAAGGGAAACTCATATACAGACTACAGGCGGTCAAAAAAAGCTTTGTTTCTTTATCATATTTAAAATTAAAATATAATATTTGAACGCTTGTACAAATCCTATGTTGGGAAATAAATGACAGGATGGTCTACAATGCCTTATTATGTATGTATAGTAAAAGGGGATTGAGCAGAGTTTCTGTGATGGTCATTGATCACTAGAGCTAGCATTTTCAACATCTGCATGGAGTTTGTGTATTCTCCTTCTGTTCCTCTTAGTTTCCTCCTATAATCCAAATATTCAGATATCTTAGATTCGGAAGATCCAGACACATAACCCACCTCCTTTTCCATCCTTAACCCTTTGTTTGCTAAAATAACAGTCCTATGGATGTGAAGAGCCTTATACAGGTGTGCACCTCCCATAAGGGAAAGGGCCATCTAAACTGGGCCAAGAGCAGCCAAAGTGGCTAGTTTTAAGAACACCCTTATCCATTTGTGGTAACCGTTAATGTGCCTACAATCAGTGCTTTCTAACCCCAGTGTTTTTTAGAGCTTAGTCAGCGGTACTCTAGAAGACAGCACCAGACGCCGCCTTAAAAATAGGAACGGGGCAATTGTAGGGGCTTCCTCGTAAAATAAATATTTTGGCTCTACTACAGCCTTACAATTTGATATGTAAAATAGCTTAATTGCCAGATTAGAAACAATACACAGCTAGTCTTTTTTTTTTTTTTACTTGCAGAATATTGATATTTTCCACATATAATTACTTTTCCACACACTAACGTGCATTATAAAACACATACCTGGACACCAATAGGTAATTTCCACCTAATACACAGAAAATATTTCTAGCATATACAATATAAAAACACACAACAGCCTCCTAAGTCACTCATAAAAGTGCAGGATGGGTTGAGATGCCTGTCTATACTTGTCTGATCTCTGGAAGGTATCCCAGACATGTGAATAGAACAGTGACACATCTTGGCATTCCAGTTTGACATAACCCGGGGGGAATGGAAGGTCAGCTCTTACAATGCAGTGTTTTGATTAATACTGCACTATGGACATGGCAAATCCAGCCTCAAGGAAACACAAAACTTAAAAAGTTAATTCTGCACATACAGCGAGTACAAACCAAATCCTGTCGTAGCATTTGTTAAAGAGGATCTGTCACCAGTTTATCAATTCGCTATCTCCGAACTAATCTAATAGGCGCCATGATGCTGATAACTACTGTGTAATTTTTTCCCAAAAACGTATTATTTGCAAAGTTATGAGCATTTTTCTAAATATGCTAACGTGGCTCTAATAGCCAAGTAGGAGGTGACATTCTTTTTACTCTGGGCGGTGTAATGTTTTCTGTATGACGCTGTCCAATCAGCTTACAGCTTCTCCCCTTCCCTGCCCAGCAACACAGTGATCATATAGTACACAGCTTCTCCTCCTTCCCAACACAGTGATCATATAGTACACAGCTTCTCCTCCTTCCCTGCCCAGCAACACAGTGATCATATAGTACACCGCTTCCATTTCTGACTGTTTTCAACAGGCGACATCTCTGGTTGTTTCACAGCTAGAACTGCGATCCTGGTGTCCTATGAAAAATTAGAATCGCCTCTTTCATAGGACAGCAGAGCGGTTCTAGGTGGTCCACAGCCCAAGATATGGCTGTGTGACGTGATCCCCCTTCCCTCCAGCTTTAGTTTCATGCTGATGGGACGGTGTGTGAGGCGGCTCCACCTGAGGGGAGTATAAAAGAGTATCCGGCACACCAAATTTTGAAACAAAAGATATTTTTATGTGGTTTTTAATGCCAGCCGCTATGAGCACCATTAGCGCTTGTCTATACAGTTTTCCAGCACGGCTCAATGCCTGATGAAGGTCGCTTTTGACCGAAACGTCGCACTCTGCCACTTGCAGAAAAGGCACAGGGAGTGAGATGGGAGGGTGGCAAATATGCTTGTGGGAATGCCTCCCCCATCTTACAGGAACATTCTAGCCAAGAGAGATAACGCCACCTGCAAACCTGATGTGTGAAGAATTATAATGATGTATCTGGAATGTATCGTATGTCTGTAATTGGCTGAATAAGAATTATTGTCACATTGTCTCTAATTGGTTAACCTCAAGCCTACACCCCTTCTGTATGATAGTATTATAGTTTGAGTTTGGAAATAAACCTCCAGAGGAGTATTTTGAGCATATCAGCAGCATCTGTGTGTTTTCTTCTCCTCTCTCGATATATATCGGTATGAAATATCCTGTTTAGGATGCTGGATAAAGTGCCTGGCCTGAGAGTCTGTTGGACTCGTCTAAATTTCAGTTGAATATATTTTGAGCCATTGACTTCCACGACAACACAAATTGATCCACCTCAGGAGAATAGCTGCGGTTACCTCCCAGTTGTCTAATAAAGGCTCATTTACATATTTAGAAAAATGCTCATAACGTTGCAAATAATGTGTTTTTTGTTTTTTTTAAAAAAAAACAAACACTAGTTAGCAGCAGCAAAGCGCCTATTCGATTAGTAAGGAGATCGGGAATTGATAAACTGGTGACAGAGTCTCTTCAATATAGAATAGGGAAATGCCATATGGATCTTACAGATTACTAAAAATCTAACTCCACTGAAAATCAGGTGTGACTGCATAAAACACCAATACCGCAGTCCTGCCATGTCCCACTCAGAGGGATCCAGTAGGCTGAGGTATATAGGAAGTTGCTTGGTGGGGATCTGGTCATCAATAGTGATTTTCTGCCCTGTACTAACAATATAGATGCTGTGTAGGGATGAAGCGTCAAAAATGATACTAATTTTGTTAGCTAGGTAAAGCAACCATCAGCTTTCCCATGTGAAGCACACAACCAGGGTCAGTTTTATAAAAAAAAATGTGCTCCTGGTTAAGTATTCTAATATGGTCATACAATGCCAAATATTACTACCCACACAATACCACCATAAAATGCCTAAATAACGTCTCCATACAGTAACTAGTAATACTACCATATAGTGGCTATATAACCCGTATTTACCACACAATATTGCCATTCAATGCCTAAATAAAACGGCCATTCAGTGTCAATATAGTGAAAAGTCCCTGGAGGTCTAGGGCAGTATAACGGTTAAGTCCCTGGTGGTCTAGGGCAGTGAAGCAGTTACTTGTCCCTTACCTCTCCAGGCTTCAGCAATGTCCTGCTGTGACAGAAAGTTGGACAAGGTCAGCCGGTCTCAAACTAATCATGTTCGGCTTCCCCTTCCTCATCTACATTGATTATATGATTAAAATTTTATTTATTTGTGTTCTAATTTTTTACTTTTTACTGTATTCATACTTTTACTTCTCTATGGGGGCTGCCATGTTTTTTTCATCTCTGTATGTGTCGATTAACGACACATACAGAGATGCTATATGGCACATACAACCCAATAGAGAATGTGAACGGGAGCCGTTCCATTCTCAGAAGCATGCGCCGTCTGTGTGGGAGCAGCGCATGCGCCGCTCCCAAACAGACCAAAACGAAGCTCGTTCGTAGAGCGAAATCAGACGCCATTTTCATGTGGACCGGAAGCCACTGCCGGACAGTAAGAGGACGACTTCCGGCTGCAGCTTCCAACCATATCTTCAACAAAAGGCGCAAGGAAGAGGAGCGTAGGCGGCAAGAACTTTGTTAAACCAGCGCAGGTGGCGGCAGGAGCAGGTAATTTATGTTCGTGTATGATGTTAGTGTATGTTCATGTGTGATACGGTCTGCTGAGCCCTGTATCTAATCCTCCTACCACTGTGTATTCGCCCAGAAAACGGCAGCACACAGTGTAGGAGGTTTGAAGACATTCAAACCCCTCCTTCTCCTGGCACTAGCCAGAAGAAGGGAGGGGGAATTGTGTGAGGACACTAGAGGAGAGTGTGTCCACCCCAAATTTACAGCATAAATCAATGAGGTTGCTTTACAACAGTGACCATGCTGCAATTTTGGGAACTGCTCCCTCTAGTGGCCAGCACATGGAAATGTTATAAATTAGAATCTAGTTTATAATATTTCCTGACTTGTGAAAAAATTAAAAAAATGTGTCATCACTTAAATACTAATTGTTTAACCCCTAGGCGCACCAGGACGCAACTGTACGTCCATGTGGCCAGTGTCTTAGCACACAGGGACGTACAGTTACTGCGCAGTTGCGCAGTTGTCCCTGACCGCTGACACTCCACCATTGCCGATCATTGGCTCATTGCCGCTGATTTCAGCAATTAACCTGTTACATGCGGGGCTCGATTGCGATCTCCGCATGTACAGGGTTTGTAGCACATCAGCAGCCCCCATGCAATTGTGGGGGCTGCTGATGCTTGTGATGGCACTCGGGGGCCAGACAACGGCCCCCGGGTCTGCCATGTATGCAAGCCTATGAGGATTAGCCTCTGGCTGGTCCTCGTAGACTAACTGTCAGAGTGACTGTGACGTCACACTGACAGTTGGGATAAGTTACACTACCTACGTAGTGTAATGTATTCTAGCAGCGATCAGAGCTGCATGTAAAAAAAGAAAGTGTAAAAAGTAAAGAAAAAAAAAAGTTAATAAAAATGTTTCACAAAAGTGTAAAAATAAAAGATTTTTTTTTCCTATAATAAGTCTCTTATTATAGGGAAAAAATTAAACCTTTAAAAACAGTACACATATTTGGTATCTCCGCGTTCGTAACGACCCAATCTATAAAACTATAATGTTATTTTTACCGCACGGTGAACGCCACAAAAAAAAAACAACTTAAAAACAATGCCAGAATCACAATTTTTTGGTCACCACCCCTCCCAAAACATAAAAAGTGATCAAAAAGTCGCATGTACCCGAAAAAAGTACCAATAAAAACTACAACCCGTCCCGCAAAAAACAAGCCCTTACACCGCCTTTTTGACTGAAAAATAAAAAAAAAGTTACGGCTCTCAGAATACGGTGACACAGAAAATAAATTATTTTATAAAGAAGTGATTTTATTGTGCAAATGCTGCAAAACATTAAAAAAAAACTATATACATATGGTATCGCCGTAATCGTACCGACCCGCAGAATAAAGTACAATTGTCATTTATAGCGCATTATGAACGCCGTAAGAAATAAAGAATTTTAAACGCCAAAATCACTGTTTTTGGCCACCAAAGCTCTAAGTAAAATGTAATAAAAAGTGACCAAAAATTTGCATGTACCAAAAAATGGTACCAATAAAAACTACAGCTCGTCCTGCCAAAAAGAAGCCCTCACCCCGCTCAATTCATGGAAAAATAAAAAAGTTATGGCCTTTGGAATGCGGGGAGTGAAAAACTAAAACGGAAAAGCAAAAAAGGATCAGTCCTGCAAAGGTTAATTAATTTCTATAAAAAAAATTAATTAGCACCACATGTGGGGTATTGTCATACTCGGGAGAGATTGCGTTACGAATTTAGGGCGACTTTTTCTCCTTTATCCCTTGTGAAAATGAAAAAATTCAACATTTTAGTGGACAAAAAGGTTTATATTCATTTTCAGGGCCTAATTCTACTAAATTCTGCAAAAGACCTGTGTGGTATAAATGCTTGAGGGGTGTAGTTTCCCAAATGGGGTCATTTTTGGGGTGTTTCCACTATTTTGTTCCCTCCAGGGGGTTGCAATCGCGACATGACACTAAAAACCAATCCAGCAAAATCTGCGCTCCAAAATACAAATGGCGCTCCCTCCATTCTGAGCGCTGCCGTGGGTCCAAACAGCAGTTTATTACCACATATGGGGTATTTCCGTAATCGGGAGAAGATGCTTTACAACTGTTGGGGTGCATTTCCTTTATTCCTTATAAATATTACAAATGTCTATGTTATTTCAGAAAAAAAGTAGATTTTCATTTTTACAGACTAACTCCAATAAATATAGCAAAATACATATGGGGTCAAAGTGCTAACTATACCCCTAGATAAATTCCTTGAGGGGTCTAGTTTCCAAAATGGGGTCACTTTAGGGGAGTTTCCACTGTTTTGGCACCACAAGACCTCTTCAAACCTGACATGGTGCTTAAAATATATTCTAAAAATAAGCAGGCCCCAAAATCCACTAGGTGATCCTTTGCTCCTGAGGCCGGTGTTTTAGTCCATTAGCGCACTAGGGCCACATGTGGGATATTCCTAAAAACTGCAGGACCTGGGCAATAAATATTGAGTTGTATTTCTCTGGTAAAACCTTCTGTGTTACACAATTTTTTTTATTACGAATGAATTTTGGCAAAAAAAAAAAAAAAAAAAAAAAAGAGAAATTTCTAAATTTCCCCTCTACTTTGCTTTATTTCCTGTGAAACGCCTAAAGGGTTAAAATACTTTCTGAATGCTGTTTTGAATACTTTGAGGGGTGCAGTTTTTAAAATGGGGTGATTTATTGGGGGATTCTAATATATAAGGCCCTCAAAACCACTTCAGAACGGAACTAGCCCCTGTAAAAATCGCCTTTTGAAATTTTCGTGAAAATGTGAGAAATTGCTGCTAAAGTTCTAAGCCTTGTAACGTCCTAGGAAAATAAAAGTATGTTCAAAAAACGATGCAAATATAAAGTAGACATATGGGAAATGGTAACTAGTGACTATTTTGTGTGGTATTACTATCTGTTTTACAAGCAGATACATTTAAATTGAGAAAAATCCAAATTTTTGCAAATTTTCTCTAAATTTTGGTGTTTTTCACGAATAAATATTGAATTTAATCGACCAAATTTTTCCACTATTATAAAGTACAATATGTCACGAGAAAACAATCTCAGAATCGCTTGGATAGGTAAAAGCATTCCAGAGTTATTACCACATAAAGTAAGGGTATGTGCACACACACTAATTACGTCCGTAATTGACGGACGTATTTCGGCCGCAAGTCCCGGACCGAACACAGTGCAGGGAGCCGGGCTCCTAGCATCATACTTATGTACGATGCTAGGAGTCCCTGCCTCGCTGCAAGACAACTGTCCTGTACTGAAAACATGATTACAGTACGGGACAGTTGTCCTGCAGCGAGGCAGGGACTCCTAGCATCGTACATAAGTATGATGCTAGGAGCCCGGCTCCCTGCACTGTGTTCGGTCCGGGACTTGCGGCCGAAATACGTCCGTCAATTACGGACGTAATTAGTGTGTGTGCACATACCCTAACACGTTAGATTTTAAAAAATCGGCTGTGCCACAAGGCCAAAACAGGCTATACGGCGCTGCCGGGAAGGTGTTCCCGCAAAGCGCAGTACAGTTATGTCGCAGTGATGGTGCGGGCTCAGAAGCAGAGCCGGCACTATCACCGCGGGGTGACAGCGGTATTATACAGCTGGCACCCTCCTGTAACTGCCAGGACTGGAACTATTCTCCGATCCGGCAGATTAACCCCTCAGATGCTGCGCTCAATATTGCGCAGCATCTGATAGGTTTTAACCCGACCGGCAACCCAGTGACGCAATCGCTAGGTGGCTGTGGCAATCGGACGCCAGAAAATGGCGTCCGAGTCTGCCTTGTACGGGAGCCGATGAGGACCCGCCTGTGGCGCGTCCTCATAGGCTTGCTGTCAGTGAATAACTGACAGTGCTAATACACTGCACTACGTATGTAGTGAAGTATTAGAGTAGCGATCGGGGCATCAGGCCCTCAGGTCCCCTAGTGGGACAAGTCAAAAAAGTAAAAAAAAAAAGTTTATAAAAATGTGGTAAAACAATAAAAACACACACATTTCAAATAAAAATAAAGCTAATCTGACTTTTTCCCCATAGTAAGACTTATTATGGGAAAAACCGTAAAAATGTAAAAGCTATACATAATTGGTAACGCCGCGTCCGTAACGACCCAAACTACAAAACTATTATGTAATTTATCCCGCACGGTGAACGCGGTAAAAAAAAACATAAAAAACAACGCCAGAATCTTTGTTTTTAGGTCACATCTCCTTCCAAAAAATGCTATAAAAAGTGATCAAAAAGTCACACTTACTCCAAAATAGTACTAATAAAAACGGCAATCCGTCCCGCAAAAAATAATCCCTGACACCGCTTTGTGCACGCAAAAATAAAAAAGTTATGGGTCTTAGAATATGGCAACACAGAAAACAAATGATTTTATAAAAAAAGGGATTTTATTGTGCAAAAGCTGCAATACATAAAAAAAACGATATCAATTTGGTATCGCCGTAATCGTATCGACCCGCAGAATAAAGCGAACATGTAATTTAGGGCGCACTGTGGATGCCGAAAAAAAACCCAATAAAAAACTATTCTAGAATTGCTTGTTTTTGGTAATTTCCTTTATCAAAAAATGAAATAAAAAGTGATCAAAAAGGTCGTATGTGTTCTAAAATGGTACCAATAAAATCTACAGCCCGTCTCGAAAAAACAAGCCCGCACACCGCTCAATTAACTGAAAAATAAAAAAGTTATGGCACTAGTAATGCGGTGATGAAAAAAACCTCTCAATGCGCAGGCCGGAGGGGAACATTCCTTCAGTTTCAGGGCCCTAGTATTTAGGAACTAGGAAAGGGAAGGGACATAGTACATCCGCTGGAAGCG
Source organism: Rhinoderma darwinii (assembly GCF_050947455.1). Classification (NCBI taxonomy): domain Eukaryota; kingdom Metazoa; phylum Chordata; class Amphibia; order Anura; family Rhinodermatidae; genus Rhinoderma; species Rhinoderma darwinii. Next base: position 106,003,540 of record NC_134695.1, read on the forward strand.
AGGGCGCCCGTATTATATCAGCGCAAAACTTTCCCAGCAAAATTTCCGCAACCACGAAGGAGAAAAAGTCCCCAAAAGGTGCAGAGCATTACACAAGAGGGATAATAAAGAAAACCGTTTATCAGTGTGACACCGGCCTGTGCATAACGGATCGCTTCACATCGTAACACACATCTATGGATAATTGTATTATTTACCCCATTATTATACCCTCTTATTATGCCCTGATGTACTCCGCACAGATTACATATACCCCCATATTATAAACTGAAATACCAGTAAAACTCAAAACAAAACTACCAAGCAAAATCCATGCTCAAAATGGCGGTCTTTCCCTTCTTAGCCCTACAGCGTGCCCAAACAGCAATTTATGTCCACAAGTACGGCATTACCATACACGGGAGAACCCGCTTAACAATTTATGGGGTAAGATTCTCTAGGGGCACAACATATTGTGCAGTGAATGGCCAGATCAGTGGAAATATTGCAATTTTCACTTTGCACCATCCACTGCGTATTCATTTCTGAAAAACACCTGTGGAGTCTAAATTCTCACTACACCCCTTGATAAATGCCTTTAGGGGTGTAGTTTCTAAAACGGGGTCACTTTTGTTTGGTACATCAGTGGTTTTGTAAATGCAACATGGCGTCCGCAAACCATTGCAGCAAAATCTACGCTCCAAAAGATAAATACCGCTCCTTTTCTTCTGAATGCTCTCATATATGTAAACAGCTGATTATAACCACATATGGGGTGTTACCGTACTCGGAAGAAATTTCTTTACAAATGTTGTGGTGCTTTTTCTTCTTTATTCCTTGTAAAAATGAAAAACGTTGATCTAAAACTACATCTTGTTGGAAAAAAAATATATTTTTCATTTTCATGGCTTAATTCTAATTAATTCAGCAAAAAACCTTTGGGATCAAAATTTTCACTATACCCCTAGATGATTCCTCAAGGGGTGCAGTTTTCCAAATCGAGTAACTTTTGGCGTGTTTCCACTGTACTAGTACTACAGGGGCTCAGCAAATGTGACATGGCGGCCAGAAACCATTCAAAAATCCAAATGGTGCTCCTTCCATTCTGAGCCATACTGTGTGTCCAAACAGATGTTCATGACCACATGTTGGGTATTGTTTTACTCGGGAGAAATTGCTTTACAAATGTTGCAGTGCTTTTTCTCCTTCAGTCCTTGTGGAAATGAAAAAAAAAATACATAAACCTACATTATCTTTGGAAAAAAAATGTAGATTTTCATTTTTACGGCCTACTAAATGAAATAAAATTAGCTAAACCTACATTTTATTTGAAAAAATGTAGATTTTCATTTTCACAGCCTACTACCAAAAATTTCTGCAAAAAACCTGTGGGGTCAAAATGCTCACTATACCCCAAAAGGGGTATAGTTTCCAAAATGGGGTCACTTGTTGGGAGTTTCCACTATTTTGTCCCCTCAGGAGCTTTGCAAATGGGACATGGCCACCGCAAACCATTCCTGCTAAATTTGAGTTCCAAGAGCCAAATGGCGCTCTTTCCCTTCTAAGCCCTGCCGTGTGTCCAAACAACCGTTTATTACCACATGTGGGGTATTGTTTTACTCGGGAGAAATTGCTCTACAAATGTTGTGGAGCTTTTTCTACTTTAGTTCTTTTGTAAATGAAAAAAAAATTAGCTAAACCTACATTTTATTTGAAAAAAATGTAGATTTTCATTTTCATGGCCTAGTACCAAAAATTTTTGCAAAAAAAATGGCGGGTCAAAATGCTTGCTGCACCCTTAAATAAATTCCTCGAGGGGTGTAGTTTCCCAAATGGGGTCACTTTTGGGGGGTTTCCACTGTTTTAGTTCCACAACACCTCTTCAAAGCTGACATGGTGCCTAAAATATATTCTAATAAAAAGGAGGCCCAAAATCCACTAGGTGCTACTTTTGCTTCGGAGGCCGGTGCTTCAGTCCAGTAGCGCACTAGGGCCACATGTGGGATATTTCCTAAAACTGCAGAACCTGGGCAATAAATATGGAGTTGCATTTCTCTGGTAAAACCTTCTGAGGTACAAAAAAAAAATGGATTTAAAATGAACTTCTGGAAAAAAATAAATTAACTTTGTAAATTTCACCTCTACTTTGCCTTAATTCCTGCGCAATGTCTAAAGGGTTAAGAAACTTTCTAAATGCTGTTTGGAATACTTTGAGGGGTGCAGTTTTTAAAATGGGGTGACTTATTGGGGGTTTCTAATATCTAAGGACCTCAAAGCCACTTCACAACTTAACTGGCCCCTGTAAAAATAGCATTTTGAAATTTTCTTGAAAATGTGTGAGAAATTGCTGCTAAAGTTCTAGGCCTTGTAACCTCCTAGAAAAATGAAATGATGGTCAAAAAATGATGCTAAACTAAAGTAGATATATGGGTGATGTTAATTAGCAACATTTTTGTGTGGTATAACTGCCTGTCTTACAAGCAGATACATTTAAATTGAGAAAAATGCTAATTTTTGCAATTTTTCACAATTAAATACTGAATGTATAGGGAAAATTTTGCCAGTAACATAAAGTCCAATGTGTCACGAGAAAACAATCTCAGGATCACTTGGATAGGTAAAAGCATTCCGGAGTTATTACCACATAAAGTGAAACATGTCAGATTTGAAAAATGAGGCTCTGTCAGGAAGGTCAAGTGTGGCCAAAGAGGGAAGGGGTTAAAGTTCTTTTGCAAAACACTCTAAACAATGGAGTACGTGGCAAGTGCCAAATTTATTGTTTGACACTTTTTACGCTTGCCTTCACGGTTTTAAAAACAGTCGAGGGCAAAAGCCTTGGCTAAGCGAAGTCATAAAATACATCAGCATTACGTTATTCTGCTTCAGAGGTCAAGAACAGCGAAAATGCCGGAAGCGCAGGTTGCATTGAACAACAGAGACAACCGGCCCCAGACAAACCCCATTACCTTTTTTGGGTGTCCTTACCGGAAATAATTGTCTACAGTATTTTGGGTGGAATCTGCCAAGGAGACCCCTGACTGAGCCTCCAACGCAGATGTGAATTAGGCCTAACGAAGAGCATGCAAAACAACTTTATGTGATGCAGCAGTCTGCCTAGAATTCCAACGTGTCCTTTATATACTCTATGACATAGAACAGTTAGGGTATGTTCACACGGCCTATTTACGGACGTAAATCGGGCGTTTTTGCCCCGAATTACGCCCGAAAATAGCGCCTCAATAGCGCTGACAAACATCTGCCCATTGAAAGCAATGGGCAGACGTTTGTCTGTTCACACGAGGCGTATATTTACGCGCCGCTGTCAAATGACGGCGCGTAACTAGACGCCCGCGTCAAAGAAGTGACCTGTCACTTCTTTGGCCGTAATTGGAGCCGCTATTCATTGACTCCAATGAATAGCAGCGCTAATTACGGCCGTAATTGACGCGGCGTTCAAGCGCCTGCACATGCCGGTACGGCTGAAATTACGGGGATGTTTTCAGGCTGAAACATCCCCGTAATTTCAGCCGTTACGGACCCCCGCCGTGTGAACATACCCTTATAGTTCCGCACGCTCAAAAGCCCTTGAAGATCATTACCAAACAGCTGTAGTCAGGGCCGGCATTAGGATAGATGGTGCCCCGTGCAAAATGATCTTTCGGCACCCCACCCCCACCATTAAAAAAAAATGCCCCATAAAAAAAAATAATTTATAATGCCCCTTTAGTGCCCCTATACAGCAGAATAATAATAATATAATAGAATATATTACAACCCCTTCAAGGACAGTATTTTGACCTCTAATTGTGCCTACAATATTATGCCCCCTGTAGTATCCCTACACAGTAGAATGTCTGCTTAGTGGCCCCCACACATAGTGCCCCTTGTAGATTTTGCCATACAGCCTCACTGTAGACAGTAGCCATAATACCCCACCTCCTCCTTGTAGATCTTGCCATAAAGCCCCCCCACCACCCCTTGTAGACAATGCCCCTAAACAAAAACAAAAATTGTACTCGCCTAGGCCCCGTTCCCACGACTAATTGAGCTGCTCCACAACAGGATCTTGTAGCCTAGTACAGAGTTTCCCAACCTTTTCGGACTCGAGGCAACAGTGGAAAAATAAAATTTCCTCAGGGCACCCCTACCAAAAATTGTTTTGAGAAAGACAGAAAACGGCTAAAAACAAGCACTACACTCATAGGGTATGTTCACACAGCATTTTTTGTAAGGCAAAAAAAATCTGGCTTAAAATTCCTTCAGCCCCCTGGTTGATAGCGCCACACAGCCCCCTGGTTGGTAGCGCCACACAGCCCCCTGGTTGGTAGCGCCACACAGCCCCCTGGTCTGCTATAGTGCCGTAGCTACCGTTGTAGCAGCCGCAGTGGCTGATAGTGGCGCCGCAACCCATGGTGGGGGAGACGGCGCGGATGCCCTCATGCCCGGGGTCGCTGCTAGCAGCCGCTTTGGCTGCTACATCGGTAACGACACTACTGAGTGAAGACGCGCCTGGGCAGAAAGGCGAATGCTGAGTCGCCGGGCCCGGGCGCTTCTGAAAAAAGCAGGGGAAGGGAGCCAGCGCAGCGCCCTCTTCCACCGGTTGTAGTGATGCGCCCTATGCAAAGGTACAGTTCGCACACCCCTAAGGCCGGCCCTGGCTGCAGTTACAGGGATTGCTTGGAGACCTATAGAAATGGTCAATGGCCATTAGAAGCAATAATGTTTCAAGTATTTGCCCCAGCCAAAATAGTTCATATAAAAAAAAAATATTTAAAACTCTACTGCCAACCTAAGCCCTTGCGCTGCCCAGACCATGACGAACCATGTGATAGATCAAAAAAACAAAAGAGGAAACACCTTTTTTATCTACAATTTTGTGACTTTGGGCTACTAAAAATTGTAAAAGTAAAAATGAAACACTTTTTACTTTGCACACTACTCATAAGAACATATATAACTGCAGATATATACATATATATATATATATATATATATATATACATACACACACACACACACACACACACACATATATATACATATTAAACATACACACATACATGTGTCAGGGATCATTACTATGTATATTGTTTGAAAAATATTATCCTCACACATATGTATATACATTTCAGTTCTTTGTGTAATATACTGATATATAATAATAAGTTCTTTGTTCATGTCGGACACACCTATGGAAGACACCACCCCCTGGAATGCAAGAAGAGTGAGTCTAAGAAGTTACAGCTGAGAAACCTGTGGGGGCTTGGGCACTCCCACATCTCTGGGGAGGAGGCATGTGTCTCTTACTGTGTTTCTTTGTTCTGAATAAAGTTTCAGTCTTCCTCCTGGCTGACGGAGGGGGATGTCTACCAACATTACTCTGTGTGGTGTACTTCTTTCCAGGCATGCCTTCAGCTTTCAATTTACAGAGGTGGTTACTGTGTGAAATACGGCCCTGACATTTGGCGCCCGAACGTGGGGCCTCACTCGAGGAAATATCAAAATCAGGACAATCGACAATCACAGGGTGAAACAGAGGACTCAAAGTTGCCCACTGAAGGAATTTGATCACCTCCGCAACACGGTAAGCGAGTTGATTTTATGAATCTTCGACTTATCTGTGTTAGTGGACAGTCTTGTGGCGATCTGTATAACCCTTTTGTTGATTTCCTGGATTATCTCAGGCGACAGAAGCGATATTTTCCGCTGTGAGGTCGAAAACCTGTGAGACCTTAGTCGCGCCCGACTAACCATCCTCTGGGTAATTAGGGACTAGATAGAAAATATGCGGACACAATATACATGTGTGATAAGTCGTGGATAGTATTATAACCTGTCCTATACGCGGGCATGCGGGGTGCAATGCACTGATAAGACGTGTGATAAGACGTGAGACAGGTGCACGCGGGGTGCAATGCAAAAACACTGATAAGTCATGCGATAAGGCACATGCGGGGTGTATAAACTGATCAAAAAAAACTGTTAAGTCGTGTATTAAATTGTAGGTAATATAGTGGCCAGACCAGAGAGTTGTAGACCGAAAATTGTTATATAAATTGCGTGTATAATATAGACTGTTAGGATGGATGGTTTACGGTCCATATTCAAATCATCAGGATCACCCGATCCTATTCATGATTTGGTGAAGCGAATGGAAGTTAGGAATAAGAAAGGTATTGTATGTTATCTGTATTAGAAAACACAGGACCAGCCGACGCCCGGTAATGGTGTCCGTACCTCATGTTGTGTGTCCTCATTGTGGGTGGGAAACCCCCCCCCTCACAGCTGCGCAATGTGTTTCCAATGGGAGAGGCTGCCCCCCACCACCCACCCCTGATGTGGCCACGCCCGGCCCAACCAAATCAGTATGAAATAATCGCCTTGTTAATTTTGTCATTTGTAGTGTCTTTTCTATTTTTAGATTCAATTCTAGTGTGCAGGACGCTGTTCACTGATGAAACAACACGTCATCATTATATAGAGATGGTGGCCGACAGATTGGACTGTTACAGATTATGTATTTGATGTTTTGAACGTAGATAATTCCTATACAATGGTGCAGATACGTATGTTGTTTGCCGGCATTGAAAGTGTTAAGATTGTGAGACTAGAAGCTGTGAGGGGTGAGTGTGTGACGCCCCCTCTCCCTCCTGTAGTATGCTGTGTTTGGGAGGAGGAGGGGGGCTGACTGGGTGCAGTCTGCAAGGCTGATGAGACAAAGGGATTACAATATTGCACTGATGGATATATATATATCAGTAATGTCTACAAACCTAAATAAATTTCTTCTCTATGCGCATGCGCTGTTTATACAAGTTACGATATTTATGTGTTATGGTGTGATCAGATTTCATGTGTTTTGAGGTTAATTCAGATGTATTCAATTATAGATACTGTGAGACACAGGGTTTTGAAAATGTATGTGCCCCCCACCGTTCCCTATTTTTATATACAGTTTATTGGTTTGCAGTAATTAATGTTATCAGATATAATATTTTCTGTTTTATTGAATAACTAACTACAATTGTTTTGTTTTTGATTTCACACATGAGTTATGTCATTGTAAAGATCAAATGTATTTTCGTCAGGAAAAATACATTTTTTGTTTCAGGCTGTTGTACATTACAAGGGGTTAAACTAGTGCCCGACTTTGTTATGTTGAGATGTAGTTTTGAACTCTGCTACATTACTTTCGCAGAGTCCACAAAGGGGGGAATGGTGAAGGAACTGATCAGGTACAATTTTGGCTTGTTTTGAATTAATTAATTTGATTTCAGGAGATCTACAAAATGTGTATGAGACCCCAATGAGTAATCCAGATTAAAGATGTATGAGAGTAACCTAAATGTTGAGGTTTTTATGTGTAGATGGTTCCAGATCTTTCCAGAACAGTAAATATGGCACTGGGTAAGCTGTGCTATAGTCTCCACCCAATATGAGGTATTGTGTAAGAGACCATCCCCCTCCAGCAAAGTTACACAGGAGGTGACGTCACTCACAGATGAGTCTTTACAGATTTAGATGGGGGAGAAGGCAAAAAAAATAAATTTGTCTGGACATTGTTAATTTGATGTAAAGTTCTTAGGAATTTACTTTTTTATTTGTTTTTGTATTAATCAAGTATTTGCAGAATCTGATAAAAGTGAAATTCTCAAAGTATTCTGGATTATCAGATGAGTATGGAGAAGTGTATAACATTTGGTTTTATTTTAGAGAATGAAGACGCCACCCCTTTGAAATGTTCTATCTATATGTGACATGGGTTTTTAATGTAAATTTGCAATAAAGAGATTTTATTATACAGTATGTACAAACCGGGATACGAGGCACCAGGTAAATTACCCAGAAACCACTCTCACCTTCTTGTTCATCTCAAGGAGCGGAGCTGGAGGTGCTCGCTGAGACTTGTAACCTGGCGAAAGGTAAGACGGCCGACATTTACACTGACTCTAGGTACGCTTTTGGAATCGCCTTCAATTATGGGCCCATTGGTAATAGGAACTTTATTGGATCATCGGTTAAGCCAATTGAGAGAGCGAGAGACGACAGACCTGACAACAAGGATATGTGCAGCCAGGTGTCAGTAAATTGGCTTGTCCCTGGATACAATAATGCCACCACTAGGTTTGTAGCAGCCGGCATGATGTGCGCACGGCATGACATAGGTAAAACAGCAAAGGTATCTGTGAAAAGTGCAGCCCGGCCAGATTACCCGTCCCAGCGACTGCAGAACATACAACTACCCGAGGTAGAAGTGTATGACAATGTGCTCGTGTGTGTAGACCTGTTCTCAGGGGGGCCTGAAGCCCGGCCAGTATCTTCCCCACTGCAGAACTTGTGTGTAGTGACAGGGGAACAGTGTTATCCCAAGTATTGACCTGATGTTTGTACAATAAGATGTCAGCAGTTCTCCAGACATTGTCCCAAGGTTAGTTTGTTTAATAACTGTATTCAAGAAGTGTTGTGGGAATATTAAAGAGGCTCTGTTACCAGATTTTGCAGCCCCTATCTGCTATTGCAGCAGATAGGCGCTGCAATGTAGATTACAGTAACGTTTTTATTTTTAAAAAACGAGCATTTTTGGCCAAGTTATGACCATTTTCGTATTTATGCAAATGAGGCTTGCAAAAGTACAACTGGGCGTGTTGAAAAGTAAAAGTACAACTGGGCGTGTATTATGTGCGTACATCGGGGCGTGTTTACTACTTTTACTAGCTGGGCGTTCTGATGAGAAGTATCATCCACTTCTCTTCAGAACGCCCAGCTTCTGGCAGTGCAGATCTGTGACGTCACTCACAGGTCCTGCATCGTGTCGGCACCAGAGGCTACAGATGATTCTGCAGCAGCATCAGCATTTGCAGGTAAGTAGCTACATCGACTTACCTGCAAACGCCGATGCTGCTGCAGAATCATCTGTAGCCTCTGGTGCCGACACGATGCAGGACCTGTGAGTGACGTCACAGCGTGATCTCTGGAGAACACGGCTGTGTCTTCACTGCCAGAAGCTGGGCGTTGTGAAGAGAAGTGGATGACACTTCTATACACAACGCCCAGCTAGTAAAAGTAGTAAACACGCCCCGATGTACGCACATAATACACGCCCAGTTGTAGTTTTACTTTTCAACACGCCCAGTTGTACTTTTGCAAGCCTCATTCGCATAAATACGAAAATGGTCATAACTTGGCCAAAAATGCTCGTTTTTAAAAAATAAAAACGTTACTGTAATCTACATTGCAGCGCCTATCTGCTGCAATAGCAGATAGGGGTTGCAAAATCTGGTGACAGAGCCTCTTTAAATACTGAGGTTAAGTTTTATGTAAAGTTCTAGACCAGCCTCAGCATTGGACTATTGGAGGCTTCAGATAAAAGGTGCAAAAGCGGAATATTCCCATTCGAAAACATTTTTATTTGTTTATTTTTGTTGTTGTGAAAGGGAAATTTTAGAGCAGAGAATTCTGTGCAGTGTATATGTGTATGTATAGATATATTTATATATATATATATATATATATATATATATATGGAAGAAGAATCAGTTTGTAGGTATCAGTTTTAGTTACTGACCAGTGTGAACGTTTAACATAAATCTGTCATTGTTAATGTTTTTTCTTCAAGTTAATTATCTGATTAAGATCAATTACTGTTTAGGCTATGAAAAGCTTGTTCTTCACAGATAGGGTCCAACTAGGAGCGGAAGGCGTGAGAACCAGATTCTGACAAAATGTGGACAGATAAAGGAAGGTAAACCGGTAACACCCAAGGCACTCTTGATAGCACTTGTATTGATGGTGTATGACCTCACATGTGCCCCAAGACTGCAAGGATCGACGTGGTAAGATCTAATTGGTATGTCCCAGGATTTACAGCTGTTGCTGCTAAATTCTGTTAGAGCCGTTTGATTTGCCTACAGAACAGTCCTGGCAGACCGGTGCCAACCTTATCATACCCACCTCCCACAAAGAGAACCGACCTTGAGAGGCCTTCCCAGGTAGAACGAACCAGATTAGAGTAAGAAAAAATTTGTTTGAGACACTTGTCAGATAAACATGTGGAATCTGTGTATGTTTTTGTGAGGTGGAGATGTTCTAGGCAATCAGCTGAGATCAAGGTACAAATCCTGCTGAAAAAGTATCACCAAGTGCAAATGAAATGTACCCAATAATTACACATCTTCTAGGTGCCCTGTCCATTGTAACAGAGGAGTTTTTATATATATATATATATATATATATATATATATATATATATAAAAAGGTGTTTGATGTCATTTAAGGGCCTGACATTATTGTATGTACTTAGAACAACGTTTATTGTGTACGCGGATGATGTTATCACCAGATTAGTATTTATTTTAACAATTGACAAGAGTTGGGGGTCCCCAGCAAGTGCCAGTAAATATGAACTAAAAGACTTTTAAGACGATGAACTCCATCACTGAGATGCGGCAGGCACAGCCTGAGCCAGTACAACGCGTTTATCATGAACTGACGGCAGTGTCACAATTCTAAGCGGCCGCCCAGACAAGTAACTTGCCAGAGGAAGAGTACAGATGCGGAGGGTTCGTGATAGTCACAATACAACTCCACTAATCCGCCTACGTGGGATCTCACCCCAGGCTCACAGCATTTGGTGCTATGTACAGCCCGGTGACGTAAACTAAAGGAGACGGTGTCGGACAGATGAGAACGACCAAACCAAGTCCTGATGACATCAGCAAAGATCAAAGTAAAGACCAAAGACCTGAGTGAATCCGTCAGCAGGATCAAGTGTTTTGATAAGTGGCTAGGAGGGAGTAATGATAACTCCCCCACTGGACACCAACGTAGTCTGACTCCACAATTGTGTGGGTTACCCTGAGGGTGACAGTCAGTGAAAAGCAGAAGACAGGAGAAGAAGAGGACGATGGTGTACAGGACTGGCAATGAACTGATGGGACCCGAAACCTGAGGGTGATAGCATGAGATTGGTGATAGCATTATGTTATTAGTTGAGGCCCTATTGTTTATAATGTCTCAGGTTTATAATTATGTGTGTAAATATGCCACGGTGCTGCAAATTACAATCTGAGGAGTTTTATGTGGAGGTGTAGGTCACTGTGCTGCCCATGACCTGTTATATCTGCAGGGGTAAAGTCCCATTAGGACTGTAAGTGACAGTGCGACAATTATTACTGTTAATAAAAATGTAGACCGGATTAATTATATATATATATATATTACAACCAGCAGCGGTTTGTAGATTATATCAAGACAACCATCCTGTATCCAGAGGAGAATAGGGAAAGTTAGGACCACTCCGACACCTTGGAGGTCCAAGTACAAAGGGGGGTTACTCATCAGGAGTAGCTCGTCTCAAGCTGGTGAAAAAATCCAAAACCCCTACCCGCCTGGTTCGAGTGGTCAGTGGTAGGTTGCTAGGCAAGACTCAGGGATAGAGTAATAATATTTTTAGGGGGGACTGTCAGGGATCATTACTATGTATATTGTTTGAAAAATATCCTCACACATATGTATATACATTTCAGTTCTTTGTGTAATATACTGATATATAATAAGTTCTTTGTTCATGTCGGACACACCTATGGAAGACACCGCCCCCTGGAATGCAAGAAGAGTGAGTCTGAGAAGTTACAGCTGAGAAACCGGTGGGGGCTTGGGCACTCCCACATCTCTGGGGAGGAGGCGTGTGTCTCTTTCTGTGTTTCTTTGTTCTGAATAAAGTTTCAGTCTTCCTCCTGGCTGACGGAGGGGGATGTCTACCAACATTACTCTGTGTGGTGTACTTCTTTCCAGGCATGCCTTCAGCTTTCAATTTACAGAGGTGGTTACTCGGTGTGAAATACGGACCTGACACATGGTACAAAAATACAATCTAGTTTGCTGAGGAAAAAATAATTAATAAGGACACAATATCTTAATAATCAAAAGTCTAGCCTTTAATACAGATAAGTACAAAGAATTGATAAAACATCCCCGTTAACCAAAACCATTGACCAGCCCTAAGCACCTAAAATCATTCAAGCAATAAAATAAGGAAAAAATGAAAATGGGAACCCATTTATACATTGTATTGTTGTTGTTTTTTTTGGTGATTTGATGATTTAAAAAATATATATAAAAATTGTCAAATGAGAAAAAAAACTTTCTAAAAAAAATGGAAAAATGTTTTACACTTAAAAATGGTACAAAAATAAAATCCTATTTGTGATGTAAAAAGAATGCAACAATGACTAACAACCCAGCTGATTCAAAAGTTAGTTGATCGACCCATACTTAGTAAAAAAAAAACAAAAAAAAAAAACTATCTCCTGAAAAAACATTTCCTATTCAATAAATTTACCTCAGCGCGTTTGAGCATCTCCCATTTGTGTAGAATTTTCATGGCAAAGATTTTCCCACTGCCTTTCATTTTCACCACTGCTACCTGAAAAAAAGGTACAAAAGATTTAAAAAGAAAAGAGATGCCAAAAAGAGGTTAATTTATAAACAACATTTTAATTAAGGGCACAAGACTTTGCAGTTTATCAGAGATTTATTAACCTCCATATAACAATTTAAAGACTATTTCCACCTTCAAAATCAAATTGATTTAATTGTCTCAATGCATCAAAAATTTGGGAAAAATTAAAAACAGCGCAACTTTGCAATATGCCTAGATTAAAGATATTCTATCAACTTGTTTATACAGCTCCTATTGAAGCAAATGTTTCCATGGTAACAGACAAACCGTGTTGTGTATGATCCTGCAGTCATACTTCCATCCGTTTCCTATTTTATGCTAATGTGCATTCGATAGGTTATCAAGAAAGACAGGACAGATAGAAGGGAATAGGACTGCAGGATCAGACTACATCGAGCAAATTGTCTGTTACCATGGAGATGCATAGTCTGCATAGGAGCTGTGAAAAATATATCAAAAGATGTTATGATCTGGATTGCCACGAGGGGGTGTGGTTGCACCAATTGGTGACTGACTCGTTACAATTGCCCCTATTTTCTTCTTTACAGGAGACTTGCCCTGCTTCAGAGTCACTCAGGGTGGCATGTAAGACATATCGTGGGGCTGTCATAAGTCCTTGTTGGTATACGATTTGTTCTGTGCATACTTGTCACTGGGAAACATATTACCCTCTATCCTTATTTAAGGGTCTCTTGCAATAATTAAAAAAAAAAAAAGTATCCTTAAATTTTGGTTAGCAGCTAGGACGGTTCTCCCAAGAAACTGAAAATCCACTGAAAGGCCAACATTTAGTGAATCGGTCACTGACATGGAACGTTTATGCCGGAGGCTCATGACTGCTCTACTCACTTCCTAAGCACCTGGTACTGCTGGATGGATTTAAAACACAATCCCCTATTTGCAACATGGTTGTCTCCAGTATTTTGAAGTTACCACTTCCGATAGGTTTTCTGGTAACCGCTGAGCATCCACCTGATCACTCGCCCCTCTAATTTCTGTTCTCTCCTTTCTTCTATTTTTCTCTGCCTATTTTTTCTCCTCTCTAGCTAGTCTTTCTCCTTACAGGTCTTAATCCCTTAGCTTGTTTGCGCCTATAACGACCACTTGTATCCCACTCTTAATGATGAGGACCATGTAGTGGTTGAATATCTCCCTCATACGCATTAATCATGTAGTTGGTCATCTTGAACCCGAAGGGTTACGTTGATTAAAATAAAAAACTAAATAAAAATAGTGCAACTTGAATCCATATAGTCGAATGCTCAACAGCATTCAAAATATTTCCTTATATGCAATATCCAAACCACTGTATTTTTGTGTTTACTGATGCAATGATGTAGGTTTACACACATGTACATTCGTAGGCGATTATGATTTTGCTTTGTGTGATGTGTTGGGGGGTAAAAAAAAAAACCCAGATTCTGCACTTACCTCACCAAATGCTCCTCTCCCGATTACTTTTAAAATCTCAAAGTCTTCTCTTTTGAGCCTCATTTGCTTGATTTTTGAGGAAAATGGCTCAGCTAAAAAAAATAAAAAAAATATATATATATATTAGAGATATAATATCACAAGACTTCATTGTACCATAGGAAACGGTTGCGAAGGCCTTGCAATTATCACAAAAAGTCTGACTAGTTTTCATTTTTTTGTTGGTTGGATCCTTGCCTTCTACCTTGCTACGCATAGTAAAGCAATGAGCTCAAGATAATTCCTCAATTTTACTGCACCTTGCGAGCAAAGAAATTTTGTTGTGCAACCCTAACCTTAGAGTTCAAAACCATGATAAAAAAAACAATACTACTAGTTGCGATAGTCTTTGTTGTATTCTTGTTCACAGGGACCTACATCGATTCAAAATGACCTGTCCACTGCATGATGAGACAGTCGCAGGACATAAACAGACTACAAAATATTAGGACGACGTGTTTTACATGACACTATTAAAATAAAGGACACCTACTCATCATGACTACCACTGTATAATACCCATCCCCTGGCAAAAAAAACGGCCGAAATGGACTTCCATTGATTTCAATGGGAGGTGGAGGCGTTTTTTCCCACGAGCAAAAGAAACCGCTCGTGGGAAAAAGTAGCGACATGCCCTATCTTGAGGCATTTTTCACCTCAAAAACCCCATTGAAATCAATGGGAGACGGAAACGCGTTTTGACATTTTTTTGCCACGGTTTTTGGCAAAAACCACTTGCGATTTTCCCTTTTTTCTGTTGAAGAAATAGGTAATAAAACCTCCTAAAAAATGTGGCAAAAATGGCGGAAAAAAACGCATGCGGTGCAAAACCACTTAAAAAAAAACCGTAGCTGGTTTTTCCAGGCAGAACTTACGTTACCCACATGCCACTCTAACAGGAGTCCAGAAAGCGGTGATGCAGATTTGTTTTGAATTGACATATGTACATTTATTTTCCTGACTAACACAATGGCAACATCTACAGCAACATCAACATCAACATTTGGACAACTAAGGACCTGTTCACATCACCGTTGCCCTTCCGTTGAGGGGTTCCATCGGGTTAACCCCTCAACGTAAAGGCAAACGGAAACCTCAGCTTCCGTTTCCCTCACCATTAAACTCCATGGTGACGGAAACATTGTTAATGATTTCCGTTTGTCACCGTTGTGACAGGGTTCCGTTGTTTTGACGGAATCAATAGCGCAGTCGACGGAAACCCTCAACGGAAGGGCAACACGGATGTGAACAGGCCCTAAACTCTGCAAAGCCACAATTTCTGTAGCCTATGAGCTGTCCATTTTGAGGACACTGACAAATAGCTTTATATCTCAAAGCCTACTGCGCCCCGGTGTAGAATGACATGGGGGAGGGGATTAAGATATATTACAATTAAGTCACACCTGAATTTTTGGAGACAGGCTTTAATAAAGCGTTGAGAACAACTAGTTTTCTATTTAATGGTGCGTTGTAGATTTTAAAAAGAATGAAAGGGCTACAACAATGTTCTTGAGAAAATGCAATACCTGGGTCTATCTTGGGAAATCCCAAATATAGTCATATTTGTCTATGTTGTCCACATGGTTTTCCATATTCTGGGTGGCTGGTTTAGTAACTCAAGGCACAAAGATTATGAAAAGTTAATTAAGTTCCATGTTGCTTTGAGATCTGGGGTTAGTATGAAGAAACACGTGTGTCATATATTAGCAGCTGTCATTTTTGTTGAAAACCAGCATGTGACCTCAGGCATGATAGACTGGCTATTGTACCCAGAGGCACTGGGATAACATGCCTCATCTTGTATTAATATCTGGATTCAATAACATTTTCTACACAGCAACTGTATCTAGCTACAGATCGGAGTTAGACTATACAATTACAGCAGTACTTTGGTATGATGGTACTGCACGTGTCAACAGGTCTCCTCAATACTTGACAATGCATACACTAGAGCCGCGATACTTAATGTGCACACCAAAAAAGCCTACAAAGATTGAGGTAGCGAGACATTTTTTCATAGTCCTGGCACTATGAAGTCACCTTTTAAGGCCTTATTCACACGAACGTGTGCGTTTTGTGCGCGTAAAAAAAGCAGCGTTTTGCGCGAGTTGCAGTTCCGTGTGTCATCAGTGAATGGTGTGTGGCTGCGTGATTTTCACGCAAATGCCATCCTTATGACACGCGGTTTTGATGTTTAGAAAAAAAAAATGAAGGAAGTGCTTTTATTTTTTCCTTCATTTCTTTATCTACTGTTGCGCGAATCACGCGCGACACACAGAAGTGCTTCCGTGTGCTGTGCGTGATGCGCGAAAAATGGCCAAGTATAGGACATGTCGTGAGTTTTACACTGCGGACACACGCTGTGTGAAAATCACGGAACGTCTGAACGGCCCCATTGACTAACATAGATCCGTGCGACGGGCGTGATTTTCACGCGCGTATCACGGACGTTAAACACGTTCGTGTGAATAAGGCCGAATTCAAGCAAATATCAATGTGCCCTATTTTTAACGCTCCAATCTTTTCCAAATAAACATGTCAGTTTTTATCCACGCAGTTTAATGAAAGAAAAGTCTAATGGGAAACGATAGAAAGCAGGTATAAATTATGAGAACAAAAAGTCCAAGTCGTCAGTCACTAGAGGTAACCCTAATGGTTATTGTACAAATTATAACTGCATTACCAACTATTATACTACATGCATTTATTATTTAATAGAAGGCAACTAATTGTGGATATTATAATTGAACATAGATATATCATAGTTTCTCGATCATGTCCTGAACAGTAAACAAAAAAAATTATGTTCTGTATCGGAGGGAGGGTGCATCTATTTGGTCTCCCTCTTCTACCATCATTCAAATGCTGGTGCTTGCGAATCAGAAATGTTGGTAAAGAAACAGTGTTCCACTGCGCGGTCTGCAATACAGAGTGGGACCATGAAATATAAGAAATCCTAGCCTCCTCAGACTTTCCCCAGTAGTCAGAAGATGGGAGGAGAGGGACCAGAAGTTTACAGACCCCAGATTTCCTCTTTTACCCCTGCTAATGCCAGGCAGATAGAACACAGTGGCGGTCAAGTAATAACCGTTGAGTTGTCAATCTCTGCTACCATAGATTGATGCAGGAACGGGAAGCTACATAACAGGTTGCTCAAAGTAGCTTCCTGCCAGCAGAGGGTGCATATGCTAAATATATTGGGGGAAGGGGGAATCCACTGCTAAATCATGGTGGTGCTCTAACTGCTGGTAATCTGCAAAATTCCACTGGCAGCATTGCAGGCACCCTTTAATCCGAATGCAGGTGGATTTTAAGATTAGGTCTAATAGGGTAGAAGGACGTAAAGGTTTTCTTTATAACCCTCT
Source organism: Rhinoderma darwinii (assembly GCF_050947455.1). Classification (NCBI taxonomy): domain Eukaryota; kingdom Metazoa; phylum Chordata; class Amphibia; order Anura; family Rhinodermatidae; genus Rhinoderma; species Rhinoderma darwinii. Next base: position 106,020,814 of record NC_134695.1, read on the forward strand.
TTCAGACCAGAGTTTCTGGGGCGGAATAAGGCAAGGTGTGTGAATTCTGCCTTATGAATTTTTTTATTCTGGCTACAAAACTTTTCACACGAGAGCTGTGCTCCTGTTCGCCTATTTTGGCTTAATTTAGGAGAGACTCTCTTGGGATAACATTTGCTTTAAAGGTAACCGGTCATCAGCACTTCACCTATTGAACTCTACTCACCCCTTCGCTGGCCGTTGCGGTCAAAAGTTCATTGCCATTATCCCCTCTCCTATACTCCTCCTCTGACCGGCCTGCAAACATTTTGCACCTTTTTGGTAATCCGGCAGTCTCGTTGGTCCCTCTTCTTATGCCCGCCCATTGCCGAAAACTGGCCCACCCTGAATGCTGTCACTCAAAAGTAAGGAGACGGGGTTAGCTCGGAAAGGCTTGAGGAGTGAAGATATGACTCTTTTCAAACTAAGATATTACTCTTATGCTCGTTAGCATACGGCACTGGAACACTAAAAAACAGAATACTAAAGCTACAGAGCCGACTTAGAAGATCATTAGTTTACATTAAAAAAAAATGTCCCCCACTTTCACCTATTAAACCAGCAATACCTGGTGGGAGTTTCCCTTCAAATACAGATTAATGTAAATAGTCCAAAAGTTGATTAATAATTATTCAGATGGCACTTATGACCTTATGATCAATTATAAGGCCAGGATCACACACCGTTTTGTTGCAATATTTGGCTCAGAGTTTTGAGCCAAACACAGGAGTAGACATAAAAGAAATGAGGTGTCTCAGTCTTTTCTTTATAAATTTCCTTTCTTTTGCAACCACTTCTGGATTTGGGTTTAAAAAACCGAGCAAAAAACTTCACCAATACGGTGTGATCCTGGCCTTATGTTATGTTATATTTTATTTTAACTATGACAGCTACTGTAAAAACACACAACGTATTTGTTAGAACAAGGCTGCTATAATACTTTTTGTGACTGTATTTTGCTATGTACCCACCACTTTTTACTTTACCTGTGTGTTTGTGGGCAAGTAGGAAAGGAGTTGCTTCCCTAAATGTAAGAAATTAGGTGTGCAATAAACTCTATAACTCATAGCAATTTTAGAAAATCTCGGTCGCATTTATGGTATGAGGTTTTGTGGTCTTTGACCTAAACGTCTTAATTTCATCATCCAAAATCCAGGTTGTCCTCTTGTGGTTCGTGTACGGCAGGGAGTAAGGGCCGTCTCACCTTATAGGTCAAACAGTGCTCTTGCACACGGCCACCTGGCAGCGGCACCATTTTTAACAGTAACCACGCTATAGTCACGACAGGATGCGTACAGCAGAAAGCCTTCAGCTCCCTGCTACACCATTCATCCTGTGAAGCCTGTTGTGAGCTGCTAGGTGTAAACGCGCGCAGCGTACGGATGTCATTGCACCCATATGCCTGGAAAAGATCTGTAGAGATTTCCTCTATTCGTCGTAGGAACAGGACTAGGTGAGTAAATATTAAATTATTTTTTAGGAGTCGTCATACTGTGTGAGGCATCATGGGCGCATTACACTGTGTGGGGAGGCACTATGGGATCATACTACTGTGGGTGGAGGCACTGTGGGGCATTATTTTACCTCTTACTGGAAAAGGAGGGAGGTAATTATGACATGTTTCCACTGGGCAAACCAATATGTTAAAATGGCCCTGCATGAGGTAATCCTACTCTAATTTTGGATCAAGATTTCCTCACATTTCAAAGTCTAACCAATTTCAGATCCCCTCTGGCATTAATGTCCACACAAAAACTTGCACCGGATGGTTTTCCATGGCTGAGCAGGTTTCATGCAAGCCTTACATCACCAAGATCAATGGTAAGCGTCGGATAGAGTGGTGTAAAGCACGCCAACACTGGACTCAAGTCTGGGTTTGGTGTATGCCAGGAGAGCATCACCTGCCTTACTGCATTGGGCAAACTGTCAAGTTTGGTGGAGGAGGGATTATCCTATGGAGTTGTGTTTCAAGGGTTGGCCTAGGCTCCTCTGTTCCAGTGAAGGCAAATCTTAATGCTTCAGCATATCAAGACATTTTGGACAATTGCATGCTTCCAACTTTGTGGAACCAATTACTGTGCCCCAGTGCACAAAGCAAGGCCCATAAAGACATGGTCGGGCGAGTTTGGTGTGGAAGAACTTGAATGGTCCGCAGAGCCATGACCTCAACCCCTTCGAACACCTTTGGGATTACCTAGAACGTCCAACATCAGAGTCTGACCTTGTAAATGCCCTTTTAGATGAATAGGCAAAAACTCCTGCAGACACTCCAAAATCTTGCAGAAAACCTTCCCAGAAGAGTGGAAGCTGTTATAGCTGCAAATGAGGGACCAACTCCACATTCATGCCTATGGATTTAGAATGAGAGGTCATAAAAGCTCCTGTAAGTGTAATGTGTAGGTGTCCTAAGAAATTCGTCCACATAGTGCATCATTTTTGATCTCCCTAGTGGACATCCCCTTTAAACCGGTCAGCTTTTACTGTAAAAGTGTTGGAAATTCAACAGTGTCTAAAGTTTAGTGCATCACATTTATGATCCAGTAATCTATTTATTGGATATCAAATGTTTACACTTTACATAAGTGCTGGAAGGGTTTCCTATGTTTTATATTATTTTACACATTTATTTTCAGCCTAGCTGATAATAATGGCAGCATATATGGTAATTTGAATGCTAGCTAATTAATCATGCGTTAGATCAATACCACCTTCACTTGACTAGTTACGTCTGGGCTGATCCAAACTGAATTCCCATCAATCAAAGGCCTTTCAAGAGACAGATTAAAAATCCTCCAGAAATTCATGTGCAAAGTTCCAGTTTTGGACCACACCTAAAACATAAACAGAGCTCCACAGCATGAAGTTGTATATTGATTAAAAGCAGGAGGAGCTTAAAACAAATATATCGTTTGTGTGAAAAGCTTCAGTAGAACTTGTTTTTTTAATCATTGAGCCCTCTCCTGCCGCAGCCATATTTCGGATTTTCACTTAAGTTTTTTCCTCCCCACCTTCCAAAGCCACAACTTTATTTTTTCATAAATATTGCCGTATGAGGGCTTGTTTTGTTCTTTTGTGGCACAAGTTTTAGGATTTCACGGCACCATTTATTGTAACATATAATGTATTCGGAAACGGAAAAAAAATAAAATTTGTGGGGTGGAATAAGAAAAAAAAAATAAAAAATGGATTCCTCAATCTTTTGGGGTTTTTTGTTTTTCCGACGTTTACCGTGCAGTAAAGACGGAATATTGACCCCTTCCCTCTTTAGCCACATTTGACCTTCCTGACCGAGCCTCATTTTTCAAATCTGACATGTTTCACTGTATGTGGTAATAACTTCGGAATGCTTTCATCTATCCAAGCGATTAGGAGATTGTTTTCTCGTGACACATTGGACTTTGTAACTGGCAAAATTTGCTTGATACATTCGGCATTTAAATGTGAAAAACACCAAAATTTAGAGAAAAATTGCTAAAATAGTCATTTTTATAAATTTAAATGTATCTGCTTGTAAGACAGGCAGTTATACCACACATAATAGTCGCTAATTAACATCCCCCATATGTCTATTTTAGATTGGCATCGTTTTTTTGAACATCCTTTTATTTTTCTAGGGCGTTACGAGGCTTAGAACTTTAGCAGCAATTTCTCACATTTTCAAGAAAATTTTGAAAAGGCTAGTTTTGCAGGGGCCAGTTCAGTTGTGAAGTGGCTTTGAGGGCCTTATATATTAGAAACCTCCAAAAAGTCACCCCATTTTAAAACTCCACCCCTCAAAGTATTCAAAACAGCATTTAGAAAGTTTCTTAACCCTTTAGACGTTTCTCAGGAATTAAACCAAACTAGAGGTGAAATTTACAAATTTCATTTTTTGTTGTTGCAGAAATTCATTTTGAATCAATTTTTTTTGTAACACAAAGTTTTACCAGAGAAACACAACTCAATATTTATTGCCCAGATTCTGCAGTTTTAGGAAATATCCCACATGTGGCTCTAGTGTGCTTATGGACTGAAACACAGGCCTCAGAAGTAAAGGAGCACCTATTGGATTTTTGACACTCCTTTCTATTAGAATATATTTTAGGCACCAGGTCAGCTTTGAAGAGCTCTTGTGGTACCAAAACAGTGGAAACCCCCCAAAAGTGACCCCATTTGGGAAACTACACCCCTCGAGGAATTTATTTAGTGGTATAGTAAGCATTTTGACTGGACAGTTTTTTTTGCAGAAATTTTTGGAAGTAGGCCATGAAAATGAAAATCTACATTCTTTCAAATAAAATGTAGGTTTAGCTAATTTTTTTTAATTTCCAAAAGGACTAAAGGAGAAATAGCACCACAACATTTGTAGAGCAATTTCTCCCAAGTAAAACAATACACCACATGTGGTCATAAACGGCTGTTTGGACACACGGCAGGGCTTAGAAAGGAAAGAGCGCCATTTGGCTTTTGGAGCTCAAATTTAGCAGGAATGGTTTTCGGAGGGCATGTCGCATTTGCAAAGCCCCTGAGGGACCAAAACAGTGGAAACCCCCAAAAGTGACCCCCATTTTGGAAACTACACCCCTCAAGGTATTTACCTAGGGGTGTAGGGAGCATGTTAACCCCAAAGGTGTTTTGCATAAATTAGTGTGCACTTTATATTGCAGAGTAAAAATGGGATTTTTCAATAGATATGCCAATACGTGGTGCCTAGCTTGTGCAACCATAACAAGACAGCTCTCTAATTATTATGCGGTGCTTCCCGGTTTTAGAATCACCCTACATGGGGTCCTAATCTTTTGCCTGGACATTTGACAGGGCTCAGGAGTGAAAGAGTACCATGCGAAATTGAGGCCTGATTTGGCGATTTACACAGAATTGGTTCACAATTGCAGAGGCTCAAATGGAGAATAATAAAAGAAACCCCCCAGAAGTGACCCCATTTTAGAAACTACACCCCTCAAGGCATTTATTAAGGGGTGTAGTGAGCATTTTCACCCCACAGGTCTTTTCCATAAATAAATGCGCTTCGTATGGTGCAAAGTAAAAATTAAAATTTTTCCCCAGAATTGCCAATTCAGTGGCAAGCATGTCGTTCCCAGCTTATGCCACTGAAGACACACCCCCAAAAAATTGTTAAAAGGTTTCCCCTGGGTATGGTGGTGCCATATATGTGGAAGTAAACAGCTGTTTGGGCACACTGTAGGGCTCAGATGGGTAGGAGCGCCATTTGGCTTTTGGAGAGTGGATTTTGCTTGGTGGTAGTTTTGTTTGGAGTTTTACTGGCGTTTCAGTTTATAATTTGGGGCATATGTAGGCTGGGCAGAGTACATCAGGGGCATAGTCAGGGTATATAATAATGGGGTAAACAATAAAATAATCCATATATGTGTGTGTTACGCTGTGAAGCAATCATTTCTGCACAGGCTGGTGTCGCACTGATAAACGGTGTCTTTAATTATCCCCCTTTTGGTCCACACTCCGCACATTTGCCGTTTGGGGAATTTTGCTAGAAAGTGTTGTCCTGGTATAATACGGGCACCCTCTCTTCTAGCAGATATGTTTGGGCCCCCCCCCACTTCCTGGTTCCCTAATTTTAGGGCCCCGATAAATCGCCTCTTGAAACAGACAAAATGTTCCCCTCTGATCTGCACAACTGCATATTTTTTATTTACTGACTTATGGAAGCCTTAATTAATTTTATTTTTTCATAGACTTAGTGGTATGAGGACTGTTTTTATGTGGGACGAGCTGTAATTATTGGTACCATTTTGGGGTACATGCGACTTAATCACTTTTTATCCTATTTTTTGATAGGCAAGGTGACCAAAAAACTGCAATTCTGCCATAGTTTTTTTTTTATACAGCGTTCACCATGCGTTATAAATTACATGTTAACTTTATTCTGCGGGTCCGTACGATTCCGGCGATACCTAATTTATAGCACTTTTTTATGTTTTACAACTTTTTGCACAATAAAATTACTTTTTTAAAAAGAATGTATTTTTTCTGTTGCCACGTTGTGAGAACCATAACTTTTAAATTTTTTCGTCGACAGAGCTGTATGAGGGCTTGTTTTTTGCGAGACGAGCTATAGTTTTTATAGGCACCATTTTCGGATACATGCAACTTTTTGATCACTTTTTATTTAAATTTTTGAAGGGCAAAGTGACCAAAAAACTGAAATTCTGGCATTATTTGTTAAGTTTTTTTTTTCGCTGTTCACCACGTGGAATAAATAACATAATATTTTTAAAGTTTAGGCCGTTACGGTCGCTGCGATACCAAATATGTATGGTTTATTTATTTTTTTCAATAATAAAAGGACTTGATAAGGGAAAAAGGGCGATTGTGTTTTATTTTATTACTTAAATTACTAAAAATGTTTATATTTTTTACAACTTTTTTCACTTTTTTTTTCACACTTTACTTTAGTCCCACTAGGGGACTTGAAGGTCCAACTGTCAGATTTTTTTTTTCTAATACATTGCACTACCTACGTAGTGCAATGTATTAGATTGGTCAGTCATTCAGCAAGCCGATTAGGCTTCGCCTCCGAGCGGGGCCTAATCGGCTTCCGCAATTGCAAACAGGAGGCCATTGTTAGGTCTCCTGGTGTCATAATAGCAGTCGGCAGTCGTGCGATGGCAGAGCACAGCTGCCGATCTGCTAACAACCACATAGATGCAGCTATCGCATCCGATCGCTGCATCTGAGGGGTTAATGGCAGGGATCGGAGCTAGCTCCGGTTCCTGCTGTTAGAGGTGGACGTCAGCTGTAACAGCTGATATTCACTGCTGATGACGCTGGCACCTCTCCGGAGCCGGCGCCATCTTGCCGGCAGCTACGGAAGCCTTTCAGGCCCCTCCTCCGGGCGGGGGCTGGAAGTTTTCTATGCTAGGCACACCAGGAGGCCAGTATTAGGCCTCATGTTGTCATTGCAGCCACTGACACCCCGGCGATTTCATTGCTGGGGTGTCGATGAGCTGCAAACACTTTAAATGTAGCCATCGCTTTGACGGCTGCATTTAAGGGGTCCCCTCCGTTACAGCAGGATGTCAGCTGTCAGATACAGCTGACATCCGGGGATGATGGCACCAACTCCGCTTCTGAGCCGGTGCCATGCATTTGTCATACGTATACAACATTTTGCGGGAAGCACTGGCTTTCCATGTCGTATACTTACGACAAATGTCGGGAAGGAGATAAACTTTATTCTGCGGGTCAACACGATTACGACGATACCAAATTGATATAGTTTTTTTTTTTACTACTTTTACAAGGAAAATCGGATTGTTAAAAATAAGTTTAAGTTTTGTTTTCATATTTAGAGCCATAACTTTATTTTTCCATCAATTGAGCAGTATGAGGGCTTATTTTATGTGGGGCGAGCTGTAGTTTCTATTGGTACTATATTTGTACATTTTGTGAGAGATGTTGACCAAAAGACAGCAAATCTGGCGTAATACATTTTTTACAGCTTTCGCCCTGCAGACCAAGTAATGATATATTGTCATAGTTCAGACTTTTATGGACACGTCAATACCAGTCATGTTAATTTTTTAAAATTCTTTATTTTTGTGATCCAAAAGGAACATTTTACAAAATGAAACAAATACAAAAAGTACACAAGGGTACATATGCAGTAAAAAAGGAAAAGTACAAGATAGTATACAAAGAGAGCAGAACAGTCCAGGATAGCAATCTCACAAAGTGAGAATGAGAAGATATGCCATCTCCAAAAACAGATTTGGAACAAGGAAATGAAAAAGGGGAATGAGAAAGAAGAGAAGAAAGAGAGAAAAAAAAAAAGAAGGGGGTGGGGGGATGAACAGCCTATCACGCCACGTACAAAGAAACCAGTCAAGCTATGGATCACTACTCATCCCACGAAGGACGTCCTTGTAAGATTCTGAGAATTGAAATTCGATCCAGGATGCCCATATGCGACAAAACTTATCATGCGAGTCATTGAGAGAAGAGGTTAAATCCTCCATGTGCATGAGATCATTGACCCTAGAAATCCAGAGGGACAGAGAGGTGAGAGAAACAGACTTCCATCGCAGTGGTATACAATGGCGAGCTGCCATCACTAAAAAGTGAAGCAAGGAACGTTTGTACATATCAATAGGAATGTCGCAGTGACGGAGGCGGAAGAGAGCTGGTTCCAATGGAAGGGTCGTATCCGTAGCCTCTACGATTAACCGTTTGTCCCCATCCCAAAATGGCGTTCGAATAGGGCAAGACCAAAAGGTGTGGAGGAGGGTACCATTCTCCGACCCACATTTCCAACAAAGGGGGGAAACTGTAGGAAAAATGCGGTGAAGACGAACCGGAACCTGATACCATCGAGACAACAATTTGTAACTAGCTTCTTGATAGCGAGAGCTGATCCAAGTTTTGTGGGCTAGAGTGAGGATTCGTGTGGCTTGTGTGGGCGAAAGAGAAATATTCAAATCAACTTCCCACTGTGATAGGAAATAAGGGGGAGGCAAGTCAGGAGGATGTTGAAGAATAGTATAAATTGTTGACAACGTATACCGAAGCAGTTCAGAACCCACACACAACTCTTCCAAAGGAGTCCTGTTGATTTGGTAAAGAGAGGGGGGCGAAAGGGAAGAACAAAAATGACGAAGTTGAACGGAACGACAATGTACTAAGGGCTTAAGGTCAGGTATCTGGGACAAATCCGCAATAGAAAGCCACTCTGATCCACAGAGGAAATGAGAAGCTCTAAACTTGCCCGAGGCAAACCAAGACTGGATCTTCCAGGCTCGAAGGGAAAAGTGGGTTTCCCAAAATAGGATACATTGAAGACGGAACAGGGAGTAGACACGACCTCACGGAAGAGATAGAACAGCACAATAGTGTAGGGCCAATGGTGGGGTGTTGACGCAGAGATTTAAGATGAGTGCAGTCTAACCATGGAAGAACAGAAAGAGGAATCTCAGAAAAACTTTGTTCCAGACACACCCAAGGTTTAAAACAAGCATGCCTACACCAGTCTACGGTCCGCGAGAGGTGTGAGGCAATATAGTATGCCCTAATGTCAGCAAGAGCTAGACCTCCTGAAGATTTAGATACACAAAGAAGTGTGCGTTTAAGTCTAGGTGATTTGCCAGCCCAGATAAATGAAATTTGCAAGGAATGGACCGCTTTAAAAAACGAGAGAGGAATGGCTATAGGCAAGGCTTGAAACATTTATAATAGCCTGGGAAGAATATTCATTTTGAAGATGGTGCAACGACCCATCCACGTAAAAGTCCCCTTCGTCCATCTAGCACAGTCGGATTGATATCCGCAAGGAGAGGAGGAAAATTTAGTCTGTAAAGGGTTGTCAGATCAGCTGGGATAAGACCCCCAAGATATTTAAGGGCTACCTTGTTCCATTTAAATCTGAAGGAGTGTTCTAAGGTGTGTAGAAGAGAGGAAGGAAGGGAGGCATTCATGGCGTCCGATTTTGAAAAGTTAATTTTAAAGTTAGAAAGTTTAGAAAAAAGTTTGAATTCTTGCATTAGGTTTGGGAGGGATATGGACGGGTTAGTGAAGAAAATGGGCTGCAACTTTATTATCCGTCATGTTCACCATTAGCCCCGCAATGTCAGGATTAGATAGAATAGTCCGGAGAAAAGGTTCCAAGGACAAAATGAAAATTAAGGGGGATAGAGGGCAACCATGCCTGGTCCCATTGGAAATTAAAAACTCGTCAGAGAGAATGCCGTTCACACGGACCCTAGCAGAAGGACACGAATACAAAGACATGATCTATGTCATCATATGGGGCTTGAGGCTGAGGCGAAGAAGAGTTTCTTCCATGTACGTCCAATTAACTCTATCAAAAGCTTTTTCAGCATCAGTGGTACGCGGGTAGTTTTGGCTTTATGAATGAGATTAACAACTCTTGTCGTATTATCCCAGGTTTCTCTGCCTGACATTAATCCAGCCTGATCCGTGTGAACGACATCCCCCAAATACGGAGCCAAACGAGCAGAGAGAATTGATTAATACCTATGTTGAGGAGGGAAATTGGTCTATAACTAGCACATTCGGAGGGATCTTTACCCGACTTAGGAATCATGGATATATGTGCTCCTAAAGCATCAGATGGGATGGTGGAGGTGGAAAGAGAATTTAATGAAACCAAAAAATGTGGACTCAAAGTGTCGAAAAATCTTTTATAGTACGGAAGCGTAAATCCGTCGGGTCCGGGAGCTTTACCCGACTTAGAGTGTTTAAGGGCATAAGACAACTCCTGTAAGGAAATCAGGGTTTCCAAGGTGGCAATGGATTCATCCGAAAGGGAGGGAAGACCAGAGTCCGCAATGTAGGCTTTAATGCTGGATTGGAAGTTTCTAGGGAGCATGGGCGGATTGGAGGAATCCATAGTATATAAAGAGGCGTAGAAGTCTCGAAAATCTGCGGCAATCTCCAACGGAAGATGGGCCAGAGGACGGGAGGGGGCCGATATGGAGGGTACAAAAGTGTGTCTGTTAAATACGCAAAGCCCTAGCGAGAGATTTACTGCATTTGTTTCCATAAAAATGACGGTTACACTTGGAGAGAGTAGCTTTAGCCTTAGAACTCTTCTGTTGTCCAAGGTCTTCGTTTCTGAAGCTGGACAATCTTACAATCTGGGTCGCGGGAGCATTTATGAGAAGTTTCTAGTAGTTTAATCTTAGATAGCAGAGATAGAATGGCTGCGGAACGTTCCTTTTTTTAACCGAGCACCATGCTTGATAAATGTGCCTCGGACGACACATTTATGAGCCTCCCAAATGACGCAAGGGTTAACGTCACCCATGGCGTTAAATGCGAAATAGTCATCGAGATATCTGTAGATATCTGTTGTGACGACCGTGTCGCTAAGAAGGGAGGTATTTCCATTGAGACTGGAACGTAAGCAGAGAGTGAAGAGAGAGGGTGAGCGTAACGAGTGCATAGTCAGAGAAGGTGATCGGATCGATATCAACCGATTTGAGAGAATGGAGAGATTGATGCTTAAGAAAAAAAAAAAAAAAGAAGAGGTCAAGTCTGGAATGTGTGTCATGCACTGGGGAATAGAAGGAGAAATCCCTGTCAGATGGGTGAAGACGACGCCAGGTGTCAATGAGATGGTGTTCATGCAAACACCGTTTAATGCGGCGAAGTTGGGAAATTGAAAGCCCAGACGATCCGGTAGAGACGTCAAGAGCAGGATCCAATGCGACATTGAAATCTCCGCCCAGGACAATGGTACCCTCCCCAAAAGTTTCTAAGAAACCAATAAGAGCCGAACCTTGACCCACATTGGGTAAATATAACGAGGCAAAAGTATATACCGGAGAGGCAATAGAGCCTTTAATCAGAAGGATTCGTCCCATACCATCACTACAAGAATCCAGAAATTCCCACGGAAAGGGATCTAGAGATAAAGGATGCTCGCCCCCCTGGATTTTGGGTCAGGTGTGTAGCTATGGTAAGCATGGGGAAACCATAAGTTGGACAGTTTGAAGGGTTTATGTTCACATAGATGAGTCTCCTGGAGGAATGCAACATGAAGACGTTTACCGTTTAATAGATTCAAAAGGATAGAACATTTCCCAGGGCTATGTAGGCCCTTAACATTTAGTGAACCCACCACAAGGTCCGTCTGCACGTGACGCGGCGTGCCCAAATACGGGAAGGAGAGGGAGAAAAAAAAAAAAAGGGGGGGGGGGAAGAGTAAGAAAAAGGGGTAGAGAAAGGAGAGCTAGGGAGAAGGAAGGGAGGACAGGAACAGGAAGGTAGAAAGAAGAGAAAGATAAGCGATAGAGGCCAACTCCTCAGAAGAAAAACCTTGGCGATAAAGCCAGGAAAAAACAAAGGAAAATATGGAGTATAAAGAACTAAACCCCAAAGTGAGAGAAAAAAATGATACATATGTCACTCTACAGAGGAGTATGAAGACAGACAGCCCTCCTGCCAGCAAGAGCGAGTACACTACCATTGTACAACTGAAGGCTCATCAAGAGAGATGAGAGCTACTATGACCCCACATATAAACCCAGGAGGAAAATTGAGGGGGGACTGAGAAAAGAACAAGAGAGGTAAGCTCCACTTGTTCCACCAGGGCAGGAAGGTTGAGACAGGGCCCACAAAATCACAAAGCAGAAGTCTATGGGCTGATACAGACAGACAAAGGGAACAGATAGGAGAGGGTGCATGTAAGGGAAAAATGGGAGGAAAAGGAAAGAAAAACTTATAGTAAGACCACACACTTTTGTTATTAAAACTAGCATATACATGTCCTACCAGAAGGACAGGGTAGCAGAGAAGTAGAGACACAAAACACTACCTTAAAGTAATAGGATCTCGTAGATCCAAAAGGAAAAGTCAGACAAGGTCAATAGACCAAAGAGCAATAAAGAGCAGGAGGAAATCAAATCCATGTACAATAATGATGAGAGGTAAGGGGTAGCAGGAGGACTAGAGGAGGGAACAGGGGGGGAAGGGAGGAGTATCATAGATAGAAACTGCATCAAGTAGAAAAACAATAGCCCAAATGTAGACAGAATAGAGCCTAAAAACATTTATAAGAGCAGTAGCAAGCATTACGTATAAACTGTGTTGGCCGTCCAAAATGCTCTAGAGCTATAAAAACAAAGAACCAAATTAACGGCAGTTTAGCATGTATTAAAGCAAAGTAAGGTCTTAAACCGACTACTGTATAGCAATGCGCATGTACAATAGAAAACTTATAGGACTAAGTTATTACATATACGGAGCCGGTAGGCAATACAAAGGACAGGCACACATATTACCATCAGACACGAGGAACCCATTCCAATGGGAAGGCCCAGAAGAGGTTAGAAACATGAGAACAAGGTGTAGCCCGTGGGATCATATTTGCAAAGGAACAACGCCAAGCTGGCAGAGAGATAGTCATGCAGGATGTCTCAGAACTAGGCTTCAGGAGGGAGTCTTAAAGGGAATGTGACGATAGAAAAACATTTTTATTTTTTTTAGTTAAACAGTTAGTGTATAGGTGATTAAACATCGTTCTAATTTTTTTATTTTTTTCACGAGTCAGGAAATATTATAAAATTAAATTCTAATTTATAATATTTCCCAGCACTGGTCACTAGATGGAGCAATTCCCAAAATTGAAGCATTGCATGTGGTAAAGCAACCACATTGCTTTATGCTGCAAAATTTGAGAAAACTAACTCGCTCTAGTGAGCTCTCAGAATCCCCCCTCCTTTATCCTGGCTAGTGCCAGGAGAAACGAGGGGATTGAACGGTCAAACCTCCTACACTGTGTGTCGCCATTTTTTGAGCGAACACACAGTGTAGTAGCTTAACATACAGTAGTAAAAACACAGTAAAACACGTACATACACATACCTAACTTACCTGCTCCTGCCGCCGCCGCTCCCTCCGGTCCATCCGCTCCGTCTGCTACCTCCGCTCCAAGTGCACAAGTCCGGAAGCCGCGACCGGAAGTAGTAATCTTACTGTCCGGCCGCGACGTCCGGTCCACAAGAAAATGGCGCCGGACGTCGCACAGTTCTATTTGGACTGTGTGGGAGCGGCGCATGCGCCGTTCCCACACAGACGGCGTACAGCATAGTGGATGGAACGGGCCCCGTTCGCTTTCACTATGGGACTGTATGTGCCGTATTCCATGTCTGTATGTGTCGTTAATCGACACATACAGAGATGGAAAAAAAAATGGCAGCCCCCATGGACAAGAAAAAGTGAAAAAATAAAAAAGTAAAACCCAAACACACAAATAAATAAAAAAATGTTTCATAAAACACTAAAAGAAAATTGGTCTAAAAAATTTTTTTTTCGTGACACTGGTCCTTTAATGAGAGATCCAGATGAGATGGACGCAAATCTGTCGAGGAGGACCTGTTGATGGAGGGCTCACTGGTTCGTGTCGTCTCTGCAACTGGTCGGATCTTTCCAGCGTCAACCAGTCAGGGACTGGGAAGGGATCAATATGCAGAAATCGAAATAGTCCATCTAGATAAGAGTAATGACGTAACAGAAAGGAATCAATCTTTAACGATCACATGGAACGGGTCACCCCATCTGCAGGTAGCCCCTGTAGCTTTAATTTTTTTCCGGGAGAGGATGTAGGAGATGCCTCATATAGAGCGTTCTGGAAGAAACATCCGGGTATACCGTAACTGTAGTCCTCAACAGCCAGCAGACCATGTGACCAGGCTCCTTGAACTATTAAATCCTTTTCAGTGTAAAAATGAAGACTACATAATACATCCCTTGGATTAGGGGGATCAATCGGTCCTGAGCGAGCAACTCTGTGAATCCTATCAGGAAAGTGGCATCCATGGGCCTATTAGTCAGGGTGTTAAAGATGAATGAGACCCTTGTGGAGAGCTCGTCACGGGAGCCAAGTTCAGGGATTCCTTTGACACTGACATTGTTGCGACGTCCCCTGTTTTCCTGGTCAGCCAATTGGAGAGCTAGGGACTGAAGTGGTGGTCTATTCAAGATGGCTGCCCTTTCGAGGCAAGCCACTCTGGAGTCAATGGCAGAAACAGTCTGCTCAGAGTCCAGGACTCTATTGTCCAATCTATCAATGTCAGACCGTATGTCTGAAATAGTTTGCTGATGAGAATGCTTAATACGAGAGACAAGGGAATCTAAATCTTGCTTGGTTGGAAGGGCTTGAATCAAATCACGCAGGAGGTGGAGATCAGCATGGAGGCCCGACTGCCCTGACTGTCCCTCCACCATAGGGAAGAACGATAAGATGGCCGTTGTCACCACTGCAAGAGATGTTGCAGCAGGGGGAAGGGTAGGAGATACCTCATTGAGGAGAGGAGACACGGAAGATACCCCAGGCAGACGTAATGTGGAGTTCCGAGGAGGCTGTTGAAGAGAGATCTCAGGTCACGAGGAAGGTGAGAGTGGTGGCGTCATTTCCTCGATGTCGGAAGCTGTTGAAGAGCGCGACGATGCAAGAAAACGGTCCATACTCAAACTGCGAGTCAAGGATCTAGGTAAGGCACGAGAGGGCGTAGATGAAGATTCCGTACGTTTTCCGGGCATCGCCAGTGAAGAGAACACGGTATAAATCAGCAGTATCTGAGCTCGAAGTAACGGAGTTCCCCCAAGACACGTGCTGACGGCTCCATAGCTAAGCCAAGCCCCCAGTTATTTTTATTAAAAATTGACATTGTGCTTGAGGGGAAAATGGGAAAAGGGTTTTTAAGTTTACATTTATAAAAAAACAACTTTATTTTACGTTATTTTTTTACTTGTCCCCTTAGTGGACTTGAACCAGCGATCAATGGATCGCTTGCATGATATACTGCAATACTAAATGTATGCAGTATATCGTGATACGGACACACTCCTCTGAAGCCCTGCCTGAGGCCGGGCTTCATAGGAGTATAAAGATGGCATACCTGGGGGGTTTCATCAGGCCCCCAGGCTGCCTTGCCAACCAATGGCACCCCATAAAACACATCACGGGGGGGGGGGGCTTTGTAACATTACAGGTAGCCATTTAAATGCTGCAGTCGCTATTGACCGCTGCATTTAACGTGTTAAACGAGTGGGATCACGCTTGAGCGGGATCTCACTCATTACACTGAAGTGTCGGCTGTAAGATACAGCCGACACACTTGTTCTATGGAGCTACTCGGCTCGTGAGCTTGCTCCCCCACCCAGCGTACGTCGTATATATACACTGCGAATGTCGGAAAGAAGTTAAATCTCTGCTCACTCTGAGCTTAGGAGTCCACTGGACGGTCCTAATAAATGAATGATTGACAGCCATCTCTGTAAGTACACTAATACAGGGAATGCTGTCAATCACTAAATAGGGCAGCTATACTTCCTCCTAAGCATAGAAATAGCAGGAGATTAAATTAATAAAGTACAAGTTGTACCAAATCCTTTCCAACAAACATATATATATATATATATATATATATATATATATATATATATATATATATATAAATGTGCTCAGCCTCCCTCCCCTTCAACATGCCACTGGTGGATCGGACTGCAATTTCAATGTGACAGGTTCCCTTTACTAGATCTGTATTAGTTAGACACAAGTATCTAAGTTGTGAATCTCCTGTTCATAACTTTTTACAAGTACATACAAAGCTAAAAAGTTCAACTTCAGCACCGTTGCTAAATATATATATCACAACTTAGATACTTGTGTCTAACATACACCACCGTTCAAAAGTTTAGGGTCAATTTCCTTATTCCTTATTCTTGAAAGAAAAGCACAGTTTTTTTCAATGAAGATAACATTAAATTAATCAGAAATACACTCTATACATTGTTAATGTGGTAAATGACTATTCTAGCTGCAAACGTCTGATTTTTAATGCAATATCTACATAGGTATATAGAGGCCCATTTCCAGCAACCATCACTCCAGTGTTCTAATGGTACATTGTGTTTGCTAACTGTGTTAGAAGGCTAATGGATGATTAGAAAACACTTGAAAACCCTTGTGCAATTATGTTAGCACCGCTGTAAACAGTTTTGCTGTTTAGAGGAGCTATAAAACTGACCTTCCTTTGAGCTAGTTGAGAATCTGGAGCATTACATTTGTGGGTTCAATTAAACTCTCCAAATGGCTAGAAAAGGAGAGCTTTCATGTGAAACTCGACAGTCTATTCTTTTTCTTAGAAATGAAGGCTATTCCATGCGAGAAATTGCCAAGAAACTGAAGATTTCCTACAACGGTGTGTACTACTCCCTTCAGAGGACAGCACAAACAGGCTCTAACCAGAGTAGAAAGAGAAGTGGGAGGCCCCGCTGCACAACTGAGCAACAAGACAAGTACATTAGAGTCTCTAGTTTGAGAAATAGACGCCTCACAGGTCCTCAACTGGCAACTTCATTAAATAGTACCCGCAAAACGCCAGTGTCAATGTCTACAGTGAAGAGGCGACTCCGGGATGCTGGCCATATCTGAGACTGGCTAATAAAAGGAAAAGATTAATATGGGCAAAAGCAAACATTGGACAGAGGAAGATTGGAAAAAAGTGTTATGGACAGACGAATCGAAGTTTGGGGTGTTTGGATCACACAGAAGTACATTTGTGAGACGCAGAACAACTGAAAAGATGCTGGAAGAGTGCCTGATGCCATCTGTCAAGCATGGTGGAGGTAATGTGATGGTCTGGGGTTGCTTTGGTGCTGGTAAAGTGGGAGATTTGTACAAGATAAAAGGGATTTTGAATAAGGAAGGCTATCACTCCATTTTGCAACGCCATGCTATACCCTGTGGACAGCGCTTGATTGGAGCCAATTTCATCCTACAACAGAACAATGACCCAAAGCACACCTCCAAATTATGCAAGAACTATTTAGGGAAGAAGCAGGCAGCTGGTATTCTATCTGTAATGGAGTGGCCAGCGCAGTCACCAGATCTCAACCCCATAGAGCTGTTGTGGGAGCAGCTTGACCGTATGGTACGCACGAAGTGCCCATCAAGCCAATCCAACTTGTGGGAGGGGCTTCTGGAAGCATGGGGTGAAATTTCTCCCGATTACCTCAGCAAATTAACAGCTAGAATGCCAAAGGTCTGCAATGCTGTAATTGCTGCAAATGGAGCAATCTTTGACGAAAGCAAAGTTTGAAGGAGAAAATTATTATTTTAAAAAAAAAATCATTATTTCTAACCTTGTCAATGTCTTGACTATATTTTCTAGTCATTTTGCAACTCATTTGATAAATATAAGTGTGAGTTTTCATGGAAAACACAAAATTGGGTAACCCCAAACTTTTGAACGGCAGTGTATACACACACACACACACACCATACCATACCATACCATACCATACCATACCAGAAATGTATTAACCTGAAAAGACACTATCCTAGTTTTATCTATACACTACAAATGTTCAAAGTGATTTCCATTGGTGACACGGCAGATGTCTAGGCGTTAGTCCAGTTCTGTCCGAATGCGTGCTAGCATATCCTCTGATATGGACTATCCTTGGCAAAAAAGGGACCATAGACTTTGCGCCTGCTTATTGCACAGAATACGTTTACTTCGGACGAGTCCCTTGCGTGCTCGATAAGGGCACATGGTTTTTCTGAGCCCCAAATTCTAACGTTATGGCGATTGACCTTCCCACTAAGGTGAACAGTAGCCTCATTGCTGAACACCAGCCTGTCAGCGAATCCATCCTCTTCCAATCGGCCCTGCAAGTCAATGGAAAAGTCACAGCGTTTCGGTTTGTCGTCTGGTTTCAGCTCCTGAAGATGATTTAATCTGTATGGCTTACAACGCAAACGTTTTCGTAAGATACACTATACCGTGGTTTGTGGTACCTTTAGTTCCATACTAGTCAGCCTGGTCGATGTTCTAGGAGTACGTGGCTCGAATCCTGTTCACGGTCTATTCCAAAGTCTTTGGGCGGCACGGACATTTCTCATGAAATAATCACCTACAAGGACTCAAATTGCTTCACCCAATGTGAAATGCAGTTTCTATGCAGAGCACATTTACCAAATTTATTCTGAAAGTTTCGGTGTACTGTCACAAAAGACCCAGTTCTTGCAAATTCCAACATGCAAAGAGCTCTCTCTTGCTTCAACGTCGCCATCTTATGTCACACTATGTAAGCACGTTCAAAATTTGAAAACAAAAGCTGTGCTGTGATTGGTTGCGAAGGGCAACTAAGCCAGTTTTGCTTTGATTTTCACTCAATGGCCATTTACCACTGATGTTACGTTAACTACAGGCCTTTACTTTTGCACCATCCTTTTTGAATCACTATATATAAATATATATATATATATATATATATATATATATATATATATATATAAATAACTATATATATATATATATAACTATATATATATATATATATATATATATATATATATATATATATATATACATACACACACACATACATATAGAGAGTCCATCGTCCAGCAGCACCAGCTCAAATAACGGGTGGGTGCAAGCCTTAGGAACCCGATCCTTGGTTTCAAATGTTTCTTTTTATTTACCCTTGTGCAACGTTCCAGCCTTATATGATGAGCTTGATACTTGAAAAAGGCTGATCATATAGGGCCGAAACGTTGCACAAGGGTAAATAAAAAAACATTTTTCACTTTTGAATCGGAGTGCTGTCTATTTTTGGATATGGAGAGAAAAAAAAAATTAAAAAAAAAATTATATATTATATATATATATATATATATATATATATATATATAAATCTCTATAATATGCCCGGCAAGTATTGTACATGCATCCGATACTAATTAATTGAATCCGTACATGATACTCGCTGGGTGTCGCACACTTGCCTTGTCAACTGTACCGCCTAGTATGCAGTTGCGTCTCTCACGCTAAATGTCAGTTCGGGCATGAAAGCAGCATTGGAGGGACACTCTTGGACTTAGTGCTACCATTTTGGTTTTTGTTTCCCTCTGTACTAGTCCATAACTCCCATAGACTTCAATGGAGACAGCCAGGCACATGCGCAGCCATGTCTCCTATATTTGGCTGCTATATAGGATCAGGTGGGGTTTGGATTCAACAGGGGGGGGGGTTTGACACCTCCACCACATTCTATGCTCGGGGGCCTCCACCCATCTTACTCCAGCCCTGAGCACTGTTGTCTCAGCACTAGTGTCCTTCGTTCAAATGCGACCAAGGACAACATCGGCATAAAGTTTGTACATCCTCCCTGTGCTTGCATGGTTTCCACTGACACTTTTACACATACAAATATATATATATTAGGTGCATTATTGGGTTTACTCTAGGTTATTACAGTTCACTTGCAAGGATATCTTCTTCTATGGCTTGCCAAACAGACAGGTTTTTCACACGTGGATGTCCCACAAAAGCACCTTTAAAATGAGTCCTTCCAGCATCCAAACAAACCAGAAGAAAATGTAAGTTGGGAGAGAACTTAGTCTAACCAGAAATCTTCAGCTAGATAGGTTCACAGTGATTACCGACAGAAATTTTATGATGCAAGGATTTTATTTTAGGGTAAATCACTATTGGGCGATTCCATGTAAGAAATGAGTTGGTAAGGAATCTATTAAAAATAATCCCATAGGGCACAAGATCTATGGCATATTTGGTTCTTTAGGACCAGTTAATAATTTGCATATACTACTAATGCAAACAAATTTCTTACAATTTTAAAAAAATAAAAAAAATATAACAGGCTACATTTCTGCAGTACTCTTCTATGTGACCTATTGATGAATCTGCTGGTCGCTTGGTTCCTCCTTACATATGGATTTTCATATACAACCTTCAGGCCGTATACATGTATTGTATTTTTTTCAAACCACAGATGACCAAACGGTGGTTTAAGAAATCATCATCAGTATCTGCAGGATATTTCCATCAGTACAATGACTGTACATATGCCGCCATGTTTCAAACACAAGTTTAAATCGTAGCAGCATATGTAGGAGTGACATTTATCGTTGTGAATGTAGCAATTATTTTGTGTATGCATAATCAATTTGATAAACAATAGTTTATAATTGATCATTGATCTTTTTATGCAGTTAGACTTGCAAATATATGTATGATAGGTATGAATGGTAGTTGAGAGGCTCGGTTAGGCCTCACGCACACGGCCGTATAAAGTATGGGAGCACAGTCCATAAAAAGCAAAAACAGGACATGTCCTATCTTTTGCAGAGGCTTCCTACGGCCTGGACACCTTCCCGCAAATACACAGGAATGTGTCCATGGTCAATAGAAATGAATGGGTCTGTAATTACGAACTAAATCTATGGTCGTGTGTATAAGGCCTTACAGATTTTGCATTAGGGCCGAGGAGCTTACGTCTTTGTTGCTATGATAGAGACACACACACACACACACACACACACACACACACACACACACACACACACACACACACACACACACACACACACACACACACACTCCTCTGCCTACGATTCTTACACTCTTATCACCACCCCATACTCATATTCATGAATTCTCATCTCCCCTATTCCGCGGAATTCCCTTCTTCCACCCTTTCTAAATTATTTGCGGGTAATTTTTTTTGGGTGTCATTTCTTAATTAGGTTTTATTATAACAATGGTATATACTCAACAGTTGGATGCCATTCAATGTACAGAGCAATCAGTCCAATATGGAAAAAAAATACAGTAATAATCAATATGCAGGAAATTTCCCCCCCCCCCCCTTCCCAGTTGTGTGCGCATCAAGAGGCTTTTGTTTTTTTTAACTGGTATTCCACATTATTCATCAGGCAAATGACAGAGGCTCGCATCCACGTAAAACCTCTGATCATTTCTAACTTTGAACATGCTGATTCATACTGAATTAATGTCAACTGAGAGACTATTCATAAAAGGGCAACCATATTTAAGAAAAACATTCGGTAAGGCCCCATGCACACGACCGTATTTTTGTCCATCCGTAAATACTGGCGTAAATACGGGTCCTTGGTCACACGTATTCGACCCGTATTGCACCAGTATTTACGGACTCGTGCCTGTAAATACGGATCCAGTGTCACCCGTATTCACGGGCACGTTTTTGGCTGCAAAATTGCACTGCACTAATCGGCAGCCCCTTCTCTCTATCAGTGCAGGATAGAGAGAAGGGACAGCCCTTTCCGTAATAAAAGTAAAAGAAATTCATACTTACCCGGCCGTTGTCTTGGTGACGCGTCCCTCTCTTGACATCCAGTCCGACCTCCCTGGATGACGCGGCAATCCATGTGACCGCTGCAGCCAGTGATTGGCCTGTGATTGGCTGCAGCGGTCACATGGGCTGTAACGTCATCCCAGGAGGCTGACTGGAGGAAGAAGCAGGGAGTTCTGGGTAAGTATTAAAGTCTTTATTTTTTTACAGCTTTATCTATATTATGATCGGTAGCCACTGTCCAGGGTGCTGAAACAGTTACTGCCGATCCTTTAACTCTTTCAGCACCCTGGACAGTGACTATTTACTGACGTCGCCTAGCAACGCTCCCGTAATTACGGGTGCACACACGTAGTCACCCGTAATTACGTGAGCCCCATAGACTTCTATGGGCTGCCCGTGCCGTAATTACGGCCTGAAATAGGACATGTTCTATCTTTTTCAACGGCACGGGCACCTTCCCGTAAGAATACGGGGAGGTATCCGTGGCCAATAGAAGTCTATGGGTCCGTAATTACGGGAGTTTTTACGGTCGTGTGCATGGGGCCTAAGTGTTTTTTTTCCCCTAATGTATTTAACCAATCCATTTTGAACAAGATTTTAACCTTAGATTGGTTTAAAGAAAAAAGGGACAATGGAGGATTGAGCCAGTGCTAAAGAATACTCTTCTTCGCAGCTGCTGCGCAAATTTGTAATATAGATTAACACGTCCTGGCAAGATGTAAAGGTAATACATGTTTAACAATGTACAGAGCAAAGGAAGATAGCCCCAAACAAGTAATAAAAATGTTCTTTATTACTTTTCTAGAAACTGGGTATTTCCCAGTATTCCTGTTCCTGCTTCCTGTATCCCGTGCTATCCAGAACCAAGTGCCATATAGCTTTGGAGTCGTGCTGCGCTAAGTACTACACCTGTCCTTTTACACGTCTGGTGTCTGCCTGCTGCCAAAGTCTCATCCGAGCCTGTCTAGCTGCTGCCCGAAATTGCCACAGGTACACCTATTTGAACTATAGACCTTGACCTGTGCCTGTTGGCCAGCTGCCAGACCGTTAAGGTGGTACAGCCCAGTGGGTCCACGCACCCAACGTGAAAAGGTGACTTCAGAATAAGTGGTCATGTGTGTGTACATGAGTAATAACACCATTTCTGCCTATTATATGACTTGTATATAGCATTTTTTTTAAATTAGTTTTCTCTTCTGCAGGCTCCCTCTATGAATTCTCAGTTTTTCCTATCACACATAAAAAGCTGCAGCAGCATGAAGAAGATTAAATAGCAGTAATGAGCAGTGTAGTTGTGAATCCAGCATTGGGGTGAGATAAAACACTTCCCAGAAGCTGAAACAGCATATCTGTGTCTCTCTGCCTCTCTCTCCACCCCCCCTCCCTTGTCATTGACTTCTATGGACAGACAGCATGTAAACTGATCTCTCAGTGAGCTGTTCGTCCATCTCTACTTAAACAGTTAGTAGGGCAAGGCATGATTAGTTGAAAAAGAGGCATTTTTGCCTAAGATCTATGTTCACTTGTACTATTGATTTATGCAACGTTTGTTGAGACCATTTAAGGGTACTTTTTTGAGGTCAGACCTCACTTTTACACTATGCCGGATGTATACATCAGAAAACTCTCCCGTCGTATACAACCGTATGCCAGAGAGTTTCATATGTCACCCATTGAAATCAAATAAATCTAGGTTCTATATTCCTTTTTTTGTGCCGGATCCAAACAGGACAACATTTTAGCATACATCCGGCTCATTAACCTCTTTCCGCATCCTCACAAACTGTTATGTGGGGAAAGCAATAAATTGCCGCATAACCACATACAGTGAAGTGAAAAAGTATTTATCCATCACCCAATTTCTTCTATTTTTGCTAATTTGTCACATTTAAAAAATGTTTTCGATCATCCTACTAATTTTAACATTGGATAAACACAAGCAAACACAAATGCAAGAAGTCTCGCAAGTAAAATAGACTAGTTGGAGATTCTGATGACCGACATAGATTATGATGTACTGGGCATAACAGAAACCTGGCTGGAGGAGAGCCATGACTGGGTAACAAACGTGGATGGCTACACCAGATTTAGAAGGGGTAGAAAAGATAAATAAACTGAATGGGGTTTCTCTGTTTGTAAAATCCAGCCTAAGACCAGTCCTGAATCAAGACATTGGGGAAGACTGTGACAGCGTGGAGTCTTTATGGGTAAATATTAATGCAATGGTTAATAATGGTAATAACATAGTGGAACATACCGAGGATGAAATGCTGCAACAAATAGAAAAGGCAGAAAATAATAATGGGGTCCTTATAATGGGGGATTTTAACCATCCTGAGATTAATTGGGACATAGAGCCCGCTGGATGTACTAAAAGATGTACGTTTTTATGCACAATTCAAGACAATTATTTCCCTCAGTTGGTTGATAAACGAGAGAAGATAATGTTCTAGATCTTGTCTTATCTAATAAACCAGACACAATATCAGAGGTGGAGGTCCAGGAGCACTTGGACAATAGTGACCACAATATGGTAAGTTTTAATATAATTTTGAATAAAACAGTACTAAGGGGAGCAAGAAAAACCTGGAATTTTAGGAAACCAAAATTCAATCGACTTAGTCGTATTGACTGGGATCATGTAATGGTAAATAGGGATACTGAAGATAAATGGGGAGTTTTTAAAGCTATATTACATGAATCTTGTAGTAAGTTTATACCCACTGGTAACAAAATGTCTAGAAATAAAGCAGGGGCGTAGCTAGGGGGGGCAGGCGGGGCATGTGCCCTGGGCGCAACTAGGTGGTAGGGAAGGGGGCGCCACAGAGCAGCTGATCGCTGCTGATAGGCGCCCTGTATGTCGGACACCTGCAGCAGCTTTAGGAAGAGTCAGGAAATCACACAGCGGCGTTCTGACTGGGGTCTGTGACGGCCAGGGAGTGGACCAGTCAAGTCACCTTACCTGTCACCTGACCTCACGTCAGTGACATGTCAGGGGACAGGTCCACTCCCGTGCTGCACCCATCCAGCTCCGCCTCTACTCTGTTTTTTGCTGTTACACACAGCCGAAAAGCAGAGAGGAAGCTATGTGTGTGTAGTGTGTATACAGTGTGTCTATCTGTCTTTGTATGTGTATATGTGAGTGTGAGTGTGTGTTTGTCTCTTACATCTACTACATTATCTGTACTCCGAGAATTATCACTGTGTTATCTGTGGTCTTACATAGGACTGCAGGCAACACTACTACATTATCTGTGCTGTGTACATATGTGCCTGTGTGCGTATATATGGGTCTGTTTGTGAATGTGTCTTTGTGCTTGTATATAGCTGCCTTTTATGTATTTGTCTACGAGGGGGGCTGCGTGTGGCCCCATCTACAGGGGGGGCTGCGTGTGGCCCCATCTACAGGGGGGGCTGCGTGTGGCCCCACCTACAGGGGGGGCTGCGTGTGGCCCCACCTACAGGGGGGGCTGCGTGTGGCCCCACCTACAGGGGGGGCTGCGTGTGGCCCCACCTACAGGGGGGGCTGCGTGTGGCCCCACCTACAGGGGGGGCTGCGTGTGGCCCCACCTACAGGGGGGGCTGCGTGTGGCCCCACCTACAGGGGGGGCTGCGTGTGGCCCCACCTACAGGGGGGGCTGCGTGTGGCCCCACCTACAGGGGGGGCTGCGTGTGGCCCCACCTACAGGGGGGGCTGCGTGTGGCCCCACCTACAGGGGGGGCTGCGTGTGGCCCCACCTACAGGGGGGGCTGCGTGTGGCCCCACCTACAGGGGGGGCTGCGTGTGGCCCCACCTACAGGGGGGGCTGCGTGTGGCCCCACCTACAGGGGGGCTGCGTGTGGCCCCACCTACAGGGGGGGCTGCGTGTGGCCCCACCTACAGGGGGGGCTGCGTGTGGCCCCACCTACAGGGGGGGCTGCGTGTGGCCCCACCTACAGGGGGGGCTGCGTGTGGCCCCACCTACAGGGGGGGCTGCGTGTGGCCCCACCTACAGGGGGGGCTGCGTGTGGCCCCACCTACAGGGGGGGCTGCGTGTGGCCCCACCTACAGGGGGGGCTGCGTGTGGCCCCACCTACAGGGGGGGCTGCGTGTGGCCCCACCTACAGGGGGGGCTGCGTGTGGCCCCACCTACAGGGGGGGCTGCGTGTGGCCCCACCTACAGGGGGGGCTGCGTGTGGCCCCACCTACAGGGGGGGCTGCGTGTGGCCCCATCTACAGGGGGGGCTGCGTGTGGCCCCATCTACAGGGGGGGCTGCGTGTGGCCCCATCTACAGGGGGCTGTGTGGCCTCTAATTTATTTATTTTTTTATTATTTTTAATGTTAATTACATTATAGAACTATATCGCTTGTAAAATGTAGAAATGCTTTTATTCTCGAGTTACATTAAAAAAATTGTGAAAAAAAAATTACACCTCATTGATTGGTAGAGAAAGCAAACATGGCGAGGGGAAAGGAGATGTCGGGAAATAAGTTGGGGGGCGCCAAACTGAATCTTTGCCCCGGGTGCAGGAGAACCTAGCTACGCCTCTGAATAAAGGGAGATCAATATGTATGAATAGGGAATTACTGAATGCTCAGGGCTCAGCGAACGCATTCCAGACTTAAAGATCCCAATAGGAAATGTAAAAATGAAATCAACTTAGCAAAGTAATCTACAGAAAAGCAAAATAGTTAACGATATTAACCACTTCCCGACATTTGCCGTATGGGTACGCCATGCAAAGCCATGACTTCCCGCAAATTGCCGTATCCATACGCCAAATGTTTGGCACCGGCTCAGAAGCTGAGCCGGTGCCATCATCGCCGGATCTCAGCTGTATCTTACAGCTGACATGCGGCTGTAATGGCGGGGACCGAAATTAGCTTCGATCCCCGCCATTAACCACCTAACTGCAGCGCTCAAAC
Organism: Rhinoderma darwinii; assembly: GCF_050947455.1. Classification (NCBI taxonomy): domain Eukaryota; kingdom Metazoa; phylum Chordata; class Amphibia; order Anura; family Rhinodermatidae; genus Rhinoderma; species Rhinoderma darwinii. The sequence continues at coordinate 106,047,366 of NC_134695.1, forward strand.
GTGATCGCTGCACTTCAGGTGTTTGCAGCTCATCAGAAACCCAGCAATGAAATTGCCGGGGTTCCGGTGGTTGCAATGGCAACCGGAGGCCTAATACTGGCCTCCCGGTCTGCCGAGCAACGAAGCCAGTCAGGACCCGCCCGGCGACGGAGCCTAATCGGCTTCCGTAGCCGCCGGCAAGTTGGCGCCGGCTCAGGAGCTGATCCGGCGTCATCAGCGGTGGAAGTCAGCTGTATGTTACAGCTGACATCCACCTGTAATGGCAGGAACAGGAGCTAGCTCCGATCCCTGCCATTAACCCCTTCGATGCAGCAATCGAAAGCGATCGCAGCATCTTAGCGGTTGCTAGCAGATCGCCAGCCCTTAGAGGTGATCTTATTACCATGTAGAAGTGTATGTGTGGTCAGTACAGAGAATTAGCACACAATCTGTTCTTTCCAAGGACTCTACAAAGGACCAGTGGACATCCATTGCGTGTGCAAGAAAGAGGTTTCAGACATCAATATAGGAAAGGGTTCTTTACAGTTAGAGTGGTCAAGCTATGGAATGCCCTATCCCAAGAGGTAGTAATGGTAGATACTATGTCAGCATTTAAAGAGGCTCTGTCACCAGATTTTGCAGCCCCTATCTGCTATTGCAGCAGATCGGCGCTGCAATGTAGATTACAGTAACGTTTTTATTTTTTAAAAACGAGCATTTTTGGCCAAGTTATGACCATTTTTGTAGTTATGCAAATGAGGCTTGCAAAAGTCCAAGTGGGTGTGTTTTAAAGTAAAAGTCCAAGTGGGCGTGTATTATGTGCGTACATCGGGGCGTTTTTAATACTTTTACTAGCTGGGCGTTCTGATGAGAAGTATCATCCACTTCTCTTCAGAACGCCCAGCTTCTGCCTGATCACTGCTGTGACGTCACTCACAGGTCCTGCATCGTGTCAGACGAGCGAGGACACATCGGCACCTGAGGCTACAGTTGATTCTGCAGCAGCATCAGCGTTTGCAGGTAAGTAGCTACATTGACTTACCTGCTAACGCCGAGGCTGCTGCAGAAACAACTGAAGCCTCTGGTGCCGATGTGTCCGACACGATGCAGGACCTGTGAGTGACGTCACAGATCTGCACTGCCAGAAGCTGGGCGTTCTGAAGAGAAGTGGATGATACTTCTCATCAGAGCGCCCAGCTAGTAAAAGTATTAAAAACGCCCCGATGTACGAACATAATACACGCCCACTTGGACTTTTACTTTTAAACACACCCATTTGGACTTTTGCAAGCCTCATTTGCATAACTACAAAAATGGTCATAACTTGGCCAAAAATGCTCGTTTTTTAAAAATAAAAACGTTACTGTAATCTACATTGCAGCGCCGATCTGCTGCAATAGCAGATAGGGGTTGCAAAATCTGGTGACAGAGCCTCTTTAAGAAAAGGCTAGATGCTTATTTACGGACGAATGGCATTGAGGGTTATAATTAATCAAGCAATGAATGACGGGTCATTTATTGAGAAAGGTTGTGTTCTTTCAACCTATGTAACAAGATGCAAACTTTAAATTGATCATTCCATTTATTAAATAAAAAATTGGCCCACTCTTCTTTGCAGAATTATTTTAATGTGGCTACATTAGAAGGTTTTCCAGTATGAACATCTCATTTAAAGAGGCTCTGTAACCACATTATAAGTGGCGTATCTCCTATATAAGGAGATTGGCGCTGTAATGTCGGTGACAGCAGTGCTTTTTATTTAGAAAATCAATCTATTTTAAACCACTTTATGAGCGATTTTTAGTTTTATGCTAATGAGTTTCTTAATGCCCAAGTGGGCGTGTTTTACTTTAGACCAAGTGGGCGTTGTACAGAGGAGTGTATGACGCTGACCAATCAGCGTCATGCACTTCTCTCCATTCATTTACACTGCACTTGCGATATAGTTATATCGTTATGTGCAGCTACATACACAAACATTACTACAGTGTCCTGATAATGAATATACATCACTACCAGCCTGGACGTGAGGTTTATTCAGAATCCTGACATGTCTGTAGCGTCTGTGAGATTCCAGCAAGGCAAGTGTAATCTCGCGAGATTGCGATGTAACCTGTTATTTCAAACGAGATTACGCTTGCCTTGCTGGAATCTCACAGAAAAGATTCAGAAGTGTCAGAATTCTGAATAAACATCACGTCCAGGCTGGTAGTGATGTATATTAATTATCAGGACACTGCAGTAATGTTTGTGTATGTGGCTGCACATAGCGATATAACTATATCGCTAGTGCAGTGTAAATGAATGGAGAGAAGTGCATGACGCTGATTGGTCAAAATCATACACTCCTCTGTACAACGCCCACTTGGTCTAAAGTAAAACGCACCCACTTGGGCATTAAGAAACTCATTAGCATAAAGCTAAAAATCGCTCATAAAGTGGTTTAAAATAGATGATTTTTCTAAATAAAAAGCATTACTGTCACCTACATTACAGCGCCGATCTCCGTATGTAGGAGATAGGGCACTTATGTGGTGACAGAGCCTCTTTAAGGTCTTGCAACAGAATCTCAATGGGAGGAAATTGACTTCACTTCAAAACCTAAATTTCATTTATTTTGAGCCATTCATAGTTAGTCAAGGTAAGTTAAATAAAATAAATGTAAAAGTGGCTTTGGGACCAGATGGGTTACACCCAAGGCATTGTTAACCCCTTAACCCCTTCGCGCCATTTCACATACAGTTACGTGATGGGAGATGATATTTTCGCGCATCTCCACGTAACTTACGTGAAACAGATGGAGCTGGCTCAGGAGCTGAGCCAGCGACATCACCGCCGGGTGACAGCTGTATGTTATAGCTGGCACCCTGAGGTATCGGCCAGGACCGGAGCTAGCCTCTGATCCGACCGATTAACCCCTCACATGCTGCGTTCAATAGAGATCGCAGCATGTGAGGAGTTTATAGCCACCGGCACCCCAGCAACGTGAGCGCTAGGTTGCCGGTGGCTGCAAAGGCGATCGGAGGGCTAATACTTAACTCCTGGTCTGCCAGTAACGAAATCCTCCTATGCCCCGTCGTCGGCGGGGCCCAGGAGGCTTCTGGTACCATCGGCAAGATGGCGCCGGCTCAGCTTCCGGCTCAGAAGCTGAGCCGGCGTCATTAGCAGTGGGTGTCCGCTGTATGTTACAGCGGACACCCCAATCTATCGGCAGGAACCGGAGCTAGCTCTGATTCCTGCCATTAACCCCTTAAATGCAGCAATCGCTGCATCAAAGTGGTTTGTATGAAATCGGCAGCCCTGCCATACGATGGCAAGGCTGGCGACTGTTACTATGGCAACAGGATGCCTAACAATGGCTTCCTATCTGCCATTACGTTAGCCGATTAGGTCCCGCCCGGAGGCGGAGCCTGATCGGCTTGCTGTCAGTGAACAACTGACAGTTCTAATACATTGCACTACATAGGTAGTGCAATGTATTAGAACATCAAACAGTTGGACCTTCAAGTCCCCTAGTGGGACTAAAGAAAAGTGTAAAAAAAAAGTTGTAAAAATAAAAAGTTGTAAAAATAAAAAGTTGTAAAAAATGTAAAAATAAAAAGTTGTAAAAAATACAATAAAAGTTTCAAACACAAAACAGAATCGCCCTTTTTCCCTTATCAAGTCATTTATTATTGAAAAAACTAATAAAGCCATACATATTTGGTATCGCTGCAACTGTAACAACCTTAACTATAAAAATATTATGTTATTTATTCCGCACAGTGAACGCCGTAAAAAAAATAACTAAAAAATACTGACATAATTGCTATTTTTTGGTCACTTTGTCTTCCAAAAATTGAAATAAAAAGTGATCAAAAAGTCGCATGTACATAAAAACTATAACTCGTCTCACTAAAAACAAGCCCTCATACAGCTCCGTCGACGAAAAATGTAAAACCGTTATGCTCTCATAACTTGGCGACAGAAAAAAAAACATTCTCTTTCCAAAAGTTATTTTATTGTGCAAAAAGTTGTAAAACATAAAAAAGTGCTATAAATTAGGTATTACCGGAATCGGACGGACCCGCAGAATAAAGCTAACATGTAAATTATAATGCGTGGTGAACGCTGTATAAAAAGAACTAAAAAAAATGTCAGAATTGCTGTTTTTAGGTCACCTTGCCTCCCAAAAAAAAAAGGATATCAAGTGATCAAAAAGTCACATGTACCCCAAAATGGTTCCAATAAAAACTACAGCTCATCCCACAAAAAAAAAAAACAGCCGTCATACCACTACGTCTATGAAAAAATAAAATTAGTCAAGGCACCAATAAGCCAGGAAATAAAAATATGCAGTTGTGCCAGGACAACACTTTCCCAGCAAAATTCCCCAAACTTCAAAGGTGTCGAGTGTGGACCAAAAGGGGAATGAGTAAAGACCATTTATTAGTGCGACACCGGCCTGTGCAGAAAGGATTGTGTCCCAGCATAACACACATCTATGAATTATTGTATTGGTTTTTTTTTACCCCACTATACCACCTGACTATGCCCCTTATATACTCCGCCCGCCTTACAATTAACCCCACGTTATAAACTGAAACACCAGTAAGACTCAAAACAAAAGTACAAGCAAAATACACGCTCCAAAAGCCAAATGGCGCTACCTCCCTTCTGGACCCTACAGTGTGCCCAAACAGCAGTTTACGTCCACATATATGGCATCGCCATACCTGGGAGAACCCTTTTAACAATTTTTGGGGTGTGTGTCTCCAGTGGCACAAGCTGGGCGCCACATATTGGCATATATATTGAAAAAACATTTTCACTCTGGCAGAAATTGGTGTGCACTCGATGTTGCAATCACCTGTGAGGTTAATATGCTCACTACACCCCTAGGTGAATACCTTGAGGGGTGTAGTTTCCAAAATGGGGTCCCTTCTGGGGGGTATCCACTGTTTTGGTCCCACAGGGACTTTGCAAATGCGACATAGCGACCAGAAACCAATCCAGCAAAATCTGTACTCCAAAAGCCAAATGGCGTTCCTTCCCTTCGGAGCCCTACTCTGTGCCCAAACAGCAGTTTATGACCACATATGTGGTATTGCCGTACACAGGAGAAGTTGCTTTACAAGTGTTGGGGTGCTTTTTTTCATTTATTTGTTGAGAATATGAAACATTTTCAGCTAAAACTACGTCTTCTTGAAGAAAAAGGATTTTTTTTATTTTCACTGCCCAATTCTAATAAAATCTATGAAACCCCTGTGGGTTCAAAATGCTCACTACACCCCTAGATGGATTCTTCAAGGGGTGTAGTTTCCTAAATGGAGTCACTTTTTTGGTGTTTTCACTGTTTTGGTCCCTTAGGGGCTTTGCAAATGTGACGTGTGTTTTGCAAACCATTCCTGCTAAATTTGAGCTCCAAAAGCCAAATGGCGCTCTTTCCCTTCTAAGCCCTGCCGTGTGACCAAACAGCCGTTTATGACCACATGCGGGGTATTATTTTACTCGGGAGAAATTGCTTTACAAAAGTAGTGGTGCATTTTCTCCTTTTAGTCCTTGTGGAAATTAGAAAAAATTAGCTAAACCTACATTTTCTTTGAAAGAATGTAGATTTTCATTTTCACGGCCTACTTCCAATAATTTCTGCAGAAAACCTGCGGGGTCAAAATGCTCACTATACCCCTAATTTCCTCAAGGGGTATAGTTTCCAAAATGGGGTCACTTTTGGGGGATTTCCGCTCTTTTGGTGCCGCAAGAGCCTTTCAGACCCGACATTGAGCCTAAAATATTTTCTAATAAAAAGGAGACCCCAAAATCCTCTAGGTGTTCCTTTGTTTCTGAGGCCTGTGCTTCAGTCAATAAGTGCACTAGGGCCACATGTGGGGTATTTCTAAAAAGTGCAGAATCTGGGCAATAGATATTGAGTTGCGTTTCTCTGGTAAAACTGTGTTACAAAAAAAAATAGATGAAAATAGCAATTAGACCTACCGGTAATTGTATTTCCAGGAATACATCATGACAGCACTACAGGAGGTTGCCCTCTTGACCTCTATAGGGACAGGAAGACAGAGAGGTTAAAAGGCCCCTCCCACCACCCACTTGCCAGTGTTTTTCAATTACTACACCAGGATGGATGCAACCCTATTTTATTTCTAGGGATAATAACTGATATGTTAAATGCACAAATCAGAATTCAATCAGGGAGGGATGTAATGGTGCTGTCATGATGGATTCCTGGAAATACAATTACCGGTAGGTCTAATTGCTATTTTCCAGTACATCCCTCATGACAGCACTACAGGAGAAATACCAGATTATAATGCTCAGGGCGGGACTATGGATTGAAGGACTTTCCGTCCAAAACTTAAATCCGTATCGGACAGAACATCGAGCCTATAATGTTTGTAAAACGTATGATGGCTTGACCAAGTGGCAGCTCTGCAGATTTGGTCCATAGAGGCTTCTCTTCTTTCTGCCCAGGATGCCGAAACTGCCCTCGTTGAATGGGCTCTGATGCCTTGTGGGGTACATAGTCCTTGGGACTTGTAGGCTTCTTGTATGGTGGTTTTTACCCATCTCGCTAGAGAGCCTTTTGAGGCTTTCTTTCCTCTATTCTTTCCCCCAAATAGGACAAATAGATTTTTATCTAGTCTCCAGGAGGCGGTTCTATCCAGATACTGAAGAATTGTTCGCCTGACATCCAGGCAATGGAATTTTTCTTCTTGTTGGTTTTTTGGATCTGGATAAAAGGAAGGTAGAATTATTTCTTGTTCTCTATGGAAACCAGTAGATACCTTTGGAATAAAGGAAGGGTCCAGCTTTAGGATGATCTTATCCTCTTGTACTTTTAGGTACGGTTCTATGACTGACAGAGATTGGATTTCTCCAATCCTACTTGAAGTAATAGCGACTAAGAATGCAGCTTTTAGAGTTAAAAAATGCATACTAATTTTGTCGAGCGGCTCAAAGGGGGGCTCACAAAGAGTCGTTAACACCACATTCAAATCCCAGGTAGGAACTGATTTCTTTAGGGAAGGGTTCAGTTTAGAGACCGCTTGGGTGAATCTTCTGATCCACCGATGTTCAGCCAGAGGAGTGTTAAAAAAAATTACCTAAGGCTGAAATCTGTACTTTTAAGGTACTAGGGCTAAGTGCTTTTTTGAATCCCGATTGTAAGAAATCTAGGATTTTCGCAATGTTGGGAGAAAAGGGGTCTGGTCCTGGGTTTCCATGCCAGGAACAGAATTTCTTCCAAATCTTTTGATAGATTTTAGAGGTAACTTCTTTATGACTTGATAAGATAGTTGAAATTACCTAGTCTGACAGACCGTGGTTCCTCAAGATCTGCCTTTCAGGATCCAGGCTGACAATTTCAGAGTTTCTATTCCCTGGAAGAATAAGGGACCCTGGGAGAGAAGATTCTCCCTGGCTGGGAGCATGATAGGGTCTTCCAACGCTAGGTATTGTACGATTGGAAACCAACTTCTTTTTGGCCAATAGGGAAGAATAATGATCAGCTTTGCCAAATCTTCCTGGATTTTTCTTAATACCATTGGTATTAGAGGAAACGGAGGAAAGGCATAGGCCAGATCCATGTCCCGGGGTTGGGACAATGCATCTACTCCCAATGGGTTGTCTCTGAGATTTAGGGAGAAGAATGTCTCTACTTGAGTGTTCTTCCTCGTGGCAAACAGGTCTATTTGTGGATAACCCCAATTTCGGGTTAGGGAAAGAAAGACTTCCCTGTTTAGGGACCATTCTCCAGGGTCTACTTTTTCCCGACTCAGGAAATCTGCTGATTCTCTGAGCCTTTTAGGTGGACTGCTGTGACTGATAGGACGTTTTCTTCTGCCCAACTGAAAATTTGTGCAGAGAGGGCCTGAAGAAGAGTGTGTCTTGTTCCCCCTTGATGGCGAAGAAAGGACACTGCTGTCGTGTTGTCCGATAAAATTCTTATATGCTTCCCTTTTATAGTGGGTGAAGCTCTTATAAGTGTCTCCCATACGGCTCTTAGTTCTTTGAAGTTTGAGGACATCATCTTCATTTGAACAGTCCATGTGCCCTGAAAGTGTTGGTCTTGGATTACTGACCCGCAGCCGTGTTTGCTGGCATCTGTGGTAATCACTACATAAGGAGAAGTTCTCCAGGGGACTCCCTTGTCTATGTTGTTTGTGCAGAGCCACCACAGGAGGGATGATTTCACAGTCTCGGAAATTTGAATTTTTAAATTCAGGGAGTTTTGTTTTCGATCCCACCGGGACAAGATCAGATTCTGTAAGGGTCTGGAGTGAAATTGGCTCCATGGAATAGATTGGATGCAAGACGTCATCATTCCCAACATCCGCATACATTCCCTTAGGGAACAGGCGTCTTTCCCCCAAAATTTTCTTACTTCTGCCAGTAGGAGTATTTGTTTCTCTCTTGGGAGGAAGGAATGCTGAAGGGAGGAGTCCAGCAGTACTCCTAAGAAGACCTTCTGTTTCTGGGGAGGAAGACTCGACTTCTGAAAGTTGATTATCCATCCCAATTCTTGTAGGAGGGAAAGAACCTGTGACCGATGACTGACTAAGATAGCCGGAGTATCTGCTGTCAACAAGAAGTCGTCTAGATATGGGATAATTACTATACCTTGATTTCTTATGAATGCCATGATCTCTGCCATAATTTTTGTAAAAATTCTGGGGGCGGAGGAAAGGCCGAAGGGGAGGCAGACAAACTGGAAGTGGAGAATGGAAGGACCGTCCTGAATTGCGAATCTGAGGAATCTCTGGTACGTGGGGTGGATAGGAACGTGATAATACGCATCCTTTAAAATCGATCGTACACATTGATGCCTCTTCCCTTATTAGAGGAATAGTCGATCTAATAGACTCCATCTTGAATTTCCGATAATTCACCCATTTGTTTAGGACCTTCAGGTTGATTATTGTCCTGTAGGAACCGTTTGGTTTTTTGACCAAGAAGATTTTTGAATAGTGGCCTTTGCATATTTCGTTGTGGGGAACTGGAGAAATGGCTCTCAATCTGAGTAGTTTCTGGACGTCCTGGATAAGGATCTGATGAAGATCTTTTGCTTGGTACTGGGTTACTAGGAATTTCTCTGGAGGAATGGAGGAAAATTCTATTTTGTATCCTTCTTCTATTATCTTTAGAACCCAGGGGTTCTGGGTTATTCTCGACCATTTGGGATAAAAATGTAGGACTCTTCCCCCCACGCTCTTGGCGTCATTGCTTTGAGGGCTGGAATGAATTATTTGGGTTAAGGAGATATCCTCGACCCCTTTTTCCTTTGGGATAACTCCAACGACCGGACTTCCCTTTCCCGCTGTAGTTCTGTGAGGTAGGATCCCTCTGTTGGCGAAATCTTCCAAACTGAGGGGTTTTTTTTGGTTTCTCTTCAGGAAACCCCTTTTTTCTATCTGTTGCACTCTCCAGCATGTTATCAAGGAGAGGACCGAACATCAGAGACCCTGTAAATGGGATAGAACACAACTTGTTTTTGGACTTCGTATCTCCTGACCACATTTTGAGCCATAATGCTCTTCTAGCAGCATTTGAGAGAGCCCCATTCCTGGCAGCAAATCTAATAGATTCCGCTGAAGCGTCTACCAAGAATCCGGTTGCCATCTTTAGTAAGGGTAGAGATTCTAATAGATCTTGTCGTGATGTCTTCATCATCAAATGGGTCTCTAGCTGGTTTAGCCATATAAACATTGCTCTTGCTACTGATGTGGCCGCGATATTAGTTGAGATCAAGGCAGAGGAAGATTCCCACGCTCTTCAGTAGTCCGTCTGCCTTTCGGTTCATGGCGTCCCTCAACTGAGAGGAATCTTCAAATGGGATTGCGTTCTTTTTTTTAGCAACCCTGGCGACTGGGACATCTACTTTTGGGATCTCATCCCAAGGCTTAGTGTCCTCTGGATCAAAGAGAAGTCTGTTTTTAAAATCTCTTGAAATGAAGAGCCTTTTTTCTGAATCTTCCCACTCAGTTGTCACCATTCTTTTAAGATTTTCGTTTACCGGAAAAACCCTTGTTTTCTTTTCCGTTAGACCTCCAAACATCTCATCCTGGATGGTATGTGGTTGGTCTTCTTCGGGAATATCCATAGTTTCCCGTATTGCTTGAATTAAGGTATCCGACATCTCGAAAGAGAAGAAATTTTTTTTCTCTTGAGTGGAAGAAGTTGAAGGCAAGAGTTCCTCTCTTTCTTCTAACTCATCCTCCGATAGGTAATAGCACTCCTGCTCAGAGTCCGACCCCTGAGAAGGAGGCCAATATTTTTGATCCACTTCAATCCGCGGTCTTTTTGCCCGGGAGTGTGAGGGAGTTTCTTGCGGAGGGGCGAGGGAGGCTACTGACTGACCCACTTCTTCACGAATCATAGTCCTAAGTTCGGACATGAACGTTGGTTGTTCCTCCTTTAGTATTTTTGCAATACAATCCTGACAATTGTTTTCTATGGGACTCTGGCAATTTTTTTGCACAAGTCGCACATTTTTTAACCTTCTTTTTATCAGTTTGTCTCTGAGAGGAATCTTTTTCCTAGAGAAAACAGAAGGTAGGTAAAGTATGGTGTACATACATAAGGGGTCATACCCTTCCCCAAGGGTGAGACTCACGTGACCCTGGGACATATCTGGAGTTCCATCAGGACGAGGAAGTTCCATACCGCGACAGGTAACAGGTAATGCAATATGCAATCCACAAAAAATTAATCTAAGTTAGAGTTATCAGCTCTAACTACATACCTGTGCGTGTCCCTTTAAATGCGGGCGTTTTGAATTTCCCGCCTTCCAAGATGGCCGCGGACCAGAAGTAGCGCGACGTCATTTCCGGTCGGCTATTCGTCCAGCGTGTACCTGGAGTGCAGCCGCCATAGCCGGCGACTGAGGCTTGCTATGCGGTGCAGCGAGGATCCCTGCTGGTGCGTCCATGCCTATGGAGCTGCCGGTCCCCGCCTGGTCCGCGGCCCGGCCGAAGCCTGCTTGGGAAACCCCAGCCCCCACACACTACCAGAACCCTGCCTAGGATTCCTCCGGTAGGTGTCTCAGGGAGGGAGCTAAGGGACCCGTAGTTTGAGGGGTGTTAGCCTGGGCTTTAGGGGGAAGAGAAGGGGGAGTGCACGGACCCCCCGATCTTGCCCCCTGCCCGAGTTTCTTTCCTGCACTAATACAGGAGCGACGCTCTCTGCTCCTGACCCTTGTGGGGACAGGAAGAACACTGGCAAGTGGGTGGTGGGAGGGGCCTTTTAACCTCTCTGTCTTCCTGTCCCTACAGGGGTCAAGAGGGCAACCTCCTGTAGTGCTGTCATGAGGGATGTACTGGAAAAATGCATTTCTGCAAAAAAAAAAAAAAATTTGAACATTTCACATCTACTTTGCCTTAATTCCTGTGAAACATCTAAAGGGTTAAGAAACTTTCTAAATGCTGTTTTGAATACTTTGAGGGGTGAAGTTTTTAAAATGGGATGACTTAGAGGGTTTCTAATATATAAGGCCCTAAAATCCACTTCACAACTGAACTGGCCCCTGTAAAAATAGCCTTTTGAAATTTTCTTGAAAATATGAGAAATTGCTGCTAAAGTTCTAAGCCTTGTGATGTCAGAAAAATAAAAGGATGTTCAAAAACGATGCCAATCTAAAGTAGACATATGGGTGATGTTAATTAGCAACAATTTTGTGTGGTATTACTATCTGTCTTACAAACAGATACATATAAAATTAGAAAAATGCTAATTTAAGCAATTTTTTGCTAAATTTTGGTGTTTTTCACAATTAAATACTTAATGTATGGAGCAAATTTTGCCAGTAACATAAAGTCCAATGTGTCACGAGAAAACAATCTCAGAATCGCTTGGATAGGTAAAAGCATTCCGGAGTTATTAGCCACTTTTGGACCAAATGACAGTCTCATTTTTTAAATCTGACGTGTTTTACTATATGTGGTAATAACTTGGGAATGCTTTTAAATATCCAAGTGATTCAGAGACCGTTTTTCGTGACATATTGTACTTTAAGTTAGAGAAAAAATTTGGTCAATATATTCAATTTTTTTGCGTGAAAAACACCAAAATTTAGGGAAAATTTGCAAAAAATTACCATTTTCTAAATTCTAATATAGCTGCTTGTAAGACAGATCGTTATACCACACAAAATAGTTACTAACATTTTCCATATGTCTACTTTAGATTGGCATAGTTTTTTGAACATCCTTTTATTTTTCTAGGATGTTACAAGGCTTATAAGTTTAGCAGCAATTTCTCACATTTTCAAGAAAATTTCTAAAGCCTATTTTTTTATGGAACAGTTCAGATCTGAAGTGGCTTTGAGGGCCTTATATATAGGGAACCCCCACAAATCACTCCATTTTAAAAACTGCACCCCTTGAAGTATTCAAAACAGCATTTAGAAAGCTTCTTAACCCTTTATGCGTTTCTCAGGAATTAAAAGCAAAAATTTTTTTTGCAGAAATTCCATTTTTCCTGTAATACTGAAGATTTTTACCAGAGAAACACAACTGAATATTTGTTGCCCTGATTCTGCAGTTTTTAGAAATATGCCACATATGGCCCTAGTGTGCTAATGGACTGAAACAAAAGCCCCAGAAGAAAAGGAGCACAGAGTGGATTTTTGGGCCTAACTTTTCTTAAATTATATTTCAGGCACCACGTCAGGTTAGAAGAGGTCTTGTGTTGCCAAAATAAAACATAAAAAAAACCAAAAAAAGACCCCATTTTGGAAACTACACCCCTTGAGGAATTCATCTAGGGGTGTGGTGAGGATTTTGACCCCACAAGTGTTTCATAGATTTCATTAGAATTGGGGAGTGAAAATTAAAAATTACATTATTTCCCAATAAGTAGCTTTAACTCAAAATGTAAACTTTTTTCAACAAATAAATGAGGAAAAGCACCCCAACATTTGTAAAGCAACTTGTCCAGAGTACGGAAATACCAAATATGTGGTCATAAACTGCTGTTTGGGCAAGCGGCACGACTCGGAAGGGAAGGCACGCCGTTTATCTTTTGGAGCGCTGATTTTGCTGGATTGATTTCTCTGCACCATGTCGCATTTGTAACGGTACCAGTGCAGTGGAAACCCCCCAAAAGTGACTCCATTTGGGAAACTACACCCCCCAGGGAATTTTTCAAGTAGTATAGTGAGCATTTTGACCCCACAGGTGTTTCATACACTGGGCAGTAAAAAAAAATAACATTTAGATTTTTTCAAAGGAAAATGTTGCTTTAGCCACAAATTCATCATTTTCACAAGGGGTTAAAGGAGAAAAAGCACCCATGGTTTGTTACGCAATTTCTCCTGAATACGGCAATACCCCATTTGTGCAGATAAACTGCTGTTTGAGCAAATAGCAGGGCTCAGAAGGTAAAGAGCACCATGCAACATCTGAGGCCTACTACGATGGCATTTACTGCCCTGTGTCATGAAAACAGAGGCTCTGGGGTGTCAAAACATTAGAAACCCAGAAAAGTGACCCCATTTAGGAAACTAAACCCCTCAAAGAATTCATCTAGCGGTATAGTGAGAAGATTTCGTTTGTAATGTAACACCTTTCAAGGTATTCATCTAGGGGTATAGTGAGAATTTTAAATTTGTGAAGCGACAACCCTCTAGGTATACATCTAGGGGGTATAAGCACAAATACTTTCATTTTAGTAACGAAGGAGGACAACCTGGAAATCCCGCAATGGCCGGAGAGGGAATGGCAGGTCCCACTACCAAACTACCCACCATTCCATAAAATCCAGCCCAAAAAATATATCAAAGGCCTCAGCAAAAAAAGATTTGCCGAGACAACCAATCTCATCTGTATTTATTCCTCTCACCCAGATTTGCAACCTGGATGAGACAGACACTCCCTCGGGTCCTTGGTATAGTGAGAATTTTTTGCTTTAGGTGTTTTTTTACAAATTTTAAATGATCAAATTTGAAAAGGGGCTGGTTAGTAAAAAAAAAATGAATAATTGGTCATGGCCAATATGGGAGAAAGAAAAGGTGAATGAAGAATAAATAAATTAAAAATCCAAGGGGGTATGGTATATTTTGAAACATTGTTTCATGCACAGGCCGGGATTTGTGGGACACCTCTCACAATGGTATGTGGTGTCCTTACAAATGCCTCGCTTGGCGCGCACACAGCATTTTTTTGGGGCTTCTGTTTTTTCTTAATGGGGGGATTTCTGTGGGGAAATACTGGCCGAGAATTATCCTGCTGACGGAAGAACCGGATGAACTGCCCTCTCCTACCTGGTCAGCAAATATCAGGTCCTTGATAACTTTTTCCTGCAATTGCAGGAACGTATCCCCACTGCTGGCATATCTGCAGAGGACAAAGGCGTTGTATAATGCCATCTGTGTAAGATGCACAGACAGCTTTTTATACCTTACTTTGGTCTTGCGCATGGCGCTGTATGGTTTCATAACCTGGTCAGACAGGTCAACGCCACTCATATATTTGTTGTACTCCTATACACAAAATGGTTTGGGAGCTTGGGTGGTGGATCCGCGTACAGGAACAAGGCTGCCTCTGCTGTCGTGAATGATGGTCAGTATAGGGATGTCCCTTTTATCCTTCTACTTCAGGAGGAGCAGATAGTCGCTGCAGACAGCTCTGCTCTCTCCTAATTTTAGGATCTTACCCAGCAAAGTTTTGGGGAGGCCCTTCTGATTTTTGCGGATTGTTCCACACGCCAATGTGGATCTGGATGACAGAACTTTCCTATAGGTAACAAGTATAAACGACTCAAATTAAACCCCACATGGCTTACACCTTCTGTGAAAGGGGCAATACATGACAAAAAAAGGGCATTTAAAAAATACAAATCTGAGGGTACATCTGCAGCCTTTGTAAAATATAAAGAGCTTAATAAAACCTGTAAAAAGATAATAAAATCAGCAAAAATACAAAATGAAAGGCAGGTGGCCAAGGATAGTAAAACAAATCCCAAAAAATTCTTCAAGTATATAAATGCTAAAAAGCCAAGGTCTGAACATGTAGGACCCCTAGATAGTGGTAATGGGGAGTTGGTCACAGGGGATCAAGAGAAGGCAGAGTTACTAAATGGGTTCTTTAGCTCTGTATATACAACTGAAGAAAGAGCAGCTGATGTAGCTGGTGCCAGTGCTGTTAATATATCAGTTGATATACTGAATTGGATGAATGTAGATATGGTGCAAGCTAAATTAAATAAAATAAATGTGCACAGAGCCCCGGGACCAGATGGGTTACAACCTAGAATTCTTAAAGAGCTTAGTTCAGTTATTTCTGTCCCCCTTTTCATAATATTCAGAGAATCTCTAGTGACTGGTATAGTGCCAAGGGACTGGCGCAGCGCAAATGTGGTGCCGATTTTCAAAAAGGGCTCTAGGTCTTCCCCGGGTAATTATAGACCAGTAAGCTTAACATCCATCGTGGGGAAAATGTTTGAGGGGCTATTGAGGGACTATATACAGGATTATGTGACAAAAAATAGTATTATAAGTGACAGCCAGCACGGTTTTACTAAGGACAGAAGTTGTCAAACTAACCTAATTTGTTTTTATGAAGAGGTAAGCAGAAGCCTAGACAGAGGGGCCGCTGTGGATTTAGTGTTTTTGGACTTTGCAAAGGCATTTGACACTGTCCCCCATAGACGTCTAATGGGAAAATTACGGACTATAGGTTTAGAAAATATATTTTGTAATTGGATTGAGAATTGGCTCAAGGACCGTATCCAGAAAGTTGTGGTCAATGATTCCTACTCTGAATGGTCCCCGGTTATAAGTGGTGTACCCCAGGGTTCAGTGCTGGGACCACTATTATTCAACTTATTTATTAATGCTATAGAGGATGGGATTAATAGCACTATTTCTATTTTTGCAGATGACACCAAGCTATGTAACATAGTTCAGTCTATGGAAGATGTTCATGAATTGCAGGCAGATTTAAACAAACTAAATGTTTGAGCGTCCACTTGGCAGATGAAGTTTAATGTAGATAAATGTAAAGTTATGCATCTGGGTACCAACAACCTGCATGCATCATATGTCCTAGGGGGAGCTACACTGGCGGATTCACTTGTTGAGAAGGATCTGGGTGTACTTGTAAATCATAAACTCAATAACAGCATGCAGTGTCAATCAGCTGCTTCAAAGGCCAGCAGGATATTGTCGTGTATTAAAAGAGGCATGGACTCGCGGGACAGGGATGTAATATTGCCACTTTACAAAGCATTAGTGAGGCCTCATCTAGAATATGCAGTTCAGTTCTGGGCTCCAGTTCATAGAAAGGATGTCCTGGAGTTGGAAAAAATACAAAGAAGAGCAACGAAGCTAATTAGGGGCATGGAGAATTTAAGTTATGAGGAAAGATTAAAAGAATTAAACCTATTTAGCCTTGAAAAAAAGACGACTAAGGGGGGACATGATTAACTTATATAAATATATTAATGGCACATACAAAAAATATGGTGAAATCCTGTTCCTTGTAAAACCCCCTCAAAAAACAAGGGGGCACTCCCTCCGTCTGGAGAAAAAAAAAGGTTCAACCTGCAGAGGCGACAAGCCTTCTTTACCGTGAGAACTGTGAATCTATGGAATAGCCTACCGCAGGAGCTGGTCACAGCAGGGACAGTAGATGGCTTTAAAAAAGGGTTAGATATTTTCCTAGAACAAAAAAGTATTAACTCCTATGTGTAGAAATTTTTCCTTCCCTTTTCCCGTCCCTTGGTTGAACTTGATGGACATGTGTCTTTTTTCAGCCGTACTAACTATGTAACTATATGTAACTATGTAACTTTTAGCAATGGGACACTGTTGTAAAAGTTGTCCAGATAAAGATTATATCCTTTGCCAAGTAAAGGATGGATAAGATCCCATACGATCTTTCCACTAATTCCTAGGAAGGGGGGGCATTCTGGGGGATCTGTATGGGAATCTTTCCCCTCAAACCCTAAAAGAGTAGGTGTAACCGGTGGCACTTTTACAGAGTTTGTACAGTTTTATGCCGTACCGGGCACTTTTATTGGGTAGATACTGCCTGAAGTGCAGTCTACCCTAGAAGCTCACTAGTGACTCATCCACCGAAATATTTTGTTGGGGGGTATAAACTTGGGAAAAAATTTGGGAGTAGTGGGCAATTAATGGTCTTATTTTATACAGCCTATCAAAATGTGGGTCCTGTGGGGGTGGGCACTGACTATTGTCATTGTATGCAACAATACTTATACTCTGTATTTTTTTCTTTTGTATATTAGTTTAAGCGATTATGATAAAAGGCCTGGTTTGGCCGAAACGTCAAATAAAAAAAAAAAAAAAAAAAAAAAAATCGCCAGAAAAAAATTAACAAAATCTTGTGAAGATTTACTTCAGTGAAGATAAAACTGATGAAAACAAAATAATAAACGAATCTTATTTATACACTTGAGTTACTTCTTGATGTATATTGTGGGTTACCCAAACCCGAACCCTCATAGCACCTGAATATTTCGACCAGGAGTGCAATCCAATTTTTCTATATATATTGTCACCACGAGGTCTTCGTAGTCATCTACGACCTACACTTTTCTCGGAGGATAGCGAATATTGCGAACAGTTTCAGAAAATATTGAATAAGTGTTCTTTGGACCTCATTCTTCTCACAATCGAACATCTTCAGAAGTCTCTAATAGAATCTACCATTAGAATCAAGACTCTTGAACAACAACTTATTTCCACTTTACCTAGTAGCGAGTGGGAAACCTTAAAGACCTGCACCGACAACGCCATAAAGAAACACTCTAAAGAAATAGAGCTTCAAAAAAGAGAAAAATTCCAGAGGGACGCCAACGATTATTTAAATAATAGAGTCTACCGATGGCAGGATTCCACCAATTCCTGGCGTTCCCGCAGAAATTACACCCCTGGAAATAGATCCAGCTCTGGAATCGATACTTCAGTGGAGAGACCTACATTTCGCCAACGTCGTTTTTTAGGGAATCGCCGAGGAAAAGGCGTCCCACCAGAAGGGCGGGGAGGGGAGGTACGAAGTTACGAGTCAGGAATACAAACAAGGTCCCAGGTAAGGACGGCAACCTGGTAGTTAATATTTCCTCCTACTCCCTTAACCCCAATGAATTAGCTGTTCTTCAAAAAGGTCTATCCTTCTGTCCCACCGCACCCTGCAACACATTCATCCTAGAACAAGAATTAAATCGTTTCTATAGAACACTAAGATTAAAAACACACTTTGGAATGTCTGGAACAGTCACTGATGCTGCAGTAGAGAGTTTACCACAAACATCATTATCTATCTCACACTTGGGTTTACGTAATCAAAGCAACTTTTCACCACCTAGAATCTACCATGCCACTGAGACAGCCATTGAATTGATTAAAAGGGACTATTATAAACTATATAAACTAGGTCTATATCCACACCTTAAGAATATGACAAAAGAGGAGTTTAATGCACTAACATCTTTGAGAGCCAATAAAAGTATTATTATTAAACCGGCAGATAAAGGAGGGGCAATACTAGTCTGGGATAAAGCGGATTATATATCTGAGGTAGAAAAACAGTTATCTGATGGTAACACATACATGAAAATCCCTAAAGATCCCACTTCCAACATTCGCAAGAAAATTTCCATTATCCTAGAACATCACCATCATTTAGGGACCATCGATGAAAAGAACTCTTAAATATCTACAAATTCCTCATCCGCTAATTCCTGTCTTTTACATTTTACCCAAGATCCACAAATCACTTCAAAATCCACCAGGCAGACCCATAGTGGCCTCCACAGAGTCTATTCTTTCACCACTTTCCATCTTTTTAGAAAATGTTTTGACTCCGCTGATTAAATCTACCAAATCCTTCATACTGGACACTGGTCATTTTCTCCAAAAAAATTAAGGAACAATCCCGTATAAATCCTTCATGCATCTTAGCGACTTTCGATGTAAATAGCCTGTACACTTCGATAGAACATGAAAAGGGAGATAAGTTCTATGTACAGATTTGCGGCACGGCCATGGGGTCAAATGTCGCACCTCCTTACGAAAATGCCTATAAGGCATTGTTTGAACAAGAGCATATCTACACAAATTTAGATTTCATATAACATGCCAAATGCTGGTATCGATACATTGATGACATATTTTGTATCTGAGAGGGCACTCAAGACTCTTTAGATAATTTTCTACTTTGTATTAACCAGATAAGAGATGAGTTAAAGTTCACACTCAATTCGGATAGCAACAGCATCTGCTTCCTAGACACCATAGTTATGAAGGATTATGAAGGTAAATTGACTACAGACCATTACTCTAAACCCACTGACAGGAATGGTTTGTTACATTATCAGAGCAATCACCCCAGGAACACCAAACACTCTCTACCCAGATCTCAGTTCACAAGAGTTGCCAGAATTGTTTCGGATGACAATATAAAATCGATCAGGTTAAAACAGATGTCTGATAAGTTTCTACAGAGAGGTTATCCTACAACACTGCTACGTGATGAACTTCAGAGAACATCATCATCAGACACAGTCATACCTACCAGACATCCACAAACCCGATTACCATTTGTTCATACGTATCACCCCATTATGCCTAAAT
This sequence comes from Rhinoderma darwinii, assembly GCF_050947455.1. Classification (NCBI taxonomy): domain Eukaryota; kingdom Metazoa; phylum Chordata; class Amphibia; order Anura; family Rhinodermatidae; genus Rhinoderma; species Rhinoderma darwinii. Next base: position 106,066,930 of record NC_134695.1, read on the forward strand.
TACAACAGGTCATCAGAAAACACTGGCCGTTATTACATACAGCTTATCCTCAAATAGAGGCTCTCTCACACCCAGCAATGATGTGTTTGAAAAGACCGTCCAATATTCGCGATCACCTGATTAGGGCTGATATAGGTAGTTCTACAAAGATGACAAGACAAACCTTTTTTCAAAACCAACGTAAAGGCGTATTCCCTTGCCTACATTGTTCCAGTTGCTCTGAGATCATTAAAAGGTGATACTCTCCAACATCCACACTGCAATAAAACATTCCCGATAAAGGGATACTACACATGCGATTCTAATTTTGTAGTTTATCTCATTAAATATCCATGCGGTTTGGTATATGTGGGTGAAACAACCCAACACATAAAAGACCGCCTATCCAGCCACAAGTCCACAATTCGTTGTAAAAAAACTTGGCTACCTTTACCTGACCACTTCGCTAAAATGAACCATCATTTATCACAATTGCGATTCCAAGTGATTGAACAGGTACCTAGACCAAGAAGAGGTGGCAACCATATACATTTATTAAAAGAGAGAGAATCATTCTGGATTCATAACCTTGAAACACTAGCACCCAAGGGTTTAAATAGGGAATATGACCTGTTATGCTAATCATGGATATCATTTTATTTTTAACTATCTCCTATATCTACTTTTTTCAGGCCCGCTAAGAAAAATACGAATTACTGTGCGACCAGATACAGGTACCATAAAACCGGTTTTCATTTTCCATCACTCTTTATTTTCAATTTTTCCTATTTATCCTTTTTCCTTTATATTCTATACCGTTTTCCCGGTCCTAAATGTTCTTGTCTAGATTTCTTGTTTTTTCCCTTTTCTTTCTTTGTCTGTACATATATCATGACCTTTACTGACACCTTCCAGTATATTTAGATCATACTCTATATCCATTTCTGTCCAGGTTACTCAAATCATTATGCCCATTTGTCTTGCTGATATTTTGACCTTACGATGCGTTCCACAGCACCATGGCAACGGCCAGTGTGCGTTTCAAACCACCCACACCACATAATCACGTAACGCCGTGTGCGCATGCGCAGTAGATCGCGCAATCCAAGGCACTCCCATTTCCTGTTATAAGTCCAAGGGACACGTAACACGGAAGCAGTCACATATGCAGAGCGTCTGGCAGATGCCTCAATACACAGCTCCACGAGTCTATACAGGTAACAGTTCCTCCTTGTATCCGTACATCTTTCCTCCTGTTTTCGGCACTCTGTTCACACCACCGGTATCTTATGGTATGGTCCTGAGGGGTATTTTGATAATACCCCTCCATCTACTAAAACGTACTGTTTATCTATTTACCATTGGTCAATGTATTCCTTCAGTGAGTTATTTATAGACAATATCATTAAAGTCGAGCATGTAGTTCAATATATTTCTGTTACTGGCAATTTCACAGCTAGTTTACGGTTTGTTTAATGGATACATATCCTTAGTTGCTTGAGATAACTTGCATGTCAATTTCTTTTCTATTAATTTTATTTCTTTTTTCAATTTAAATATAGTTCCATCATGTATGTCCTTGTATGTGCTACATGTTCTTTATACAGCTAACAAATTTTTGTCTTGTATAAATCTCTTTACTTTTTTGTATATTTGTATGCAACAATACTTATACTCTGTATTTTTTTCTTTTGTATATTAGTTTAAGCGATCAGAAAGGCCTGGTTTGGCCGAAACGTCAAATAATAAAAATCGCCAGAAAAAAATTACCAAAATCTTGTGAAGATTTACTTCAGTGAAGATAAAACTGATGAAAACAAAATAAACTAATCTTATTTATACGCTTGAGTGCTTGGGTTACTTCTTGATGTATATTGTGGGTCACCCAAACCCTCATAGCACCTGAATATTTCGACCAGGAGTGCAATCTAATTTTTCTATATATATTGTCATTGTAATGCAGGAACTTTAAAATGGCTTCGAACCGCTTCTTTGTCATTACTGTGCGGTAAAGGGGGTTTTTAAAAACTTTTTTTTTTTATCAAAAAATAAATTGTGCTACTCTCAACTGCGGAATGAGAACAGACCAGCAACCCTGCTGTATTCAATGAGCAAGGGTACCCTACCTACCAGGGGAAAAACTAAATGAGACGTGGCATTGCTACCCAACAGGTAACTCGGGCAGTGGGCAATCTAGGGACACAGCAGGGTGATGGTGACCAGGTACTTCGACAGGTGAAAGCTGGGCACAGATCACAGCACGGCAGAAGCTTGACAAAGACCCAACAGGGGTTGAAACGTAGTTTTTACTGCTTGGTGAATAAAGACCAACATCTTTTGGATATTTGAGTGCTGCAGTCTTTCTTCAATCTATTGAGCACGGCAGAAGGACACTGAGGGGGACTGAAATTATATAATTATATATTTTTCTTAACTAGTTGGAACCAAAGGGGGTGATCACTGGTCAGTGGGCATAAAGGGGGCAGATCGCAGTTTTTTTTTAACAATCTTCCACTGTATTCTCTCTGGCTTCCGACTGACAAGCCCTCTGACAGAAATGAGCTGGTCAGAGCTGGAGATACCGGCAAAACAAACCTCCTGCACTGTGATTGGATTGATTACTGACTGGCCAATCACAGTGCTTGCCGGCACGGGACCACTCTGATTGGTTCTGTGCTGCGAGTCCTGCTCGGCAACTGTCTATGACAGTTGCGATCAGGACGCTGTCACCGTGTCTGTTGACATGGTGACAGTTTAAAGCTTGGGCGTAACTGTAAGCCCAATCGTGGGAAGGGGTTAAAGAACTTGGTTCAGGTTTTTCTGTCCCCCTGTTCATACTATTCAGAGATTCTATAGTGCCAAGGGACCGGCGCAGGGCAAATGTGGTGCCCATTTCCACAAAGGGCTCTAAGTCTATCCCAGGTAATTACAAACCAGTAAGCTTAATATTCGTCATGGTAAAAATGTTTGGGGGGCTATTGGAGGGACTATAAACAGGAGTATGCGACAAAAAAAAATTGTAAATCAGTGCTGCCTGTCACTTATACTAAGGACAGAAGATGTCAAACCAACCTTATTTGTTTTTATACAGAGGTAAGTAGAAGCCTGTGGATATAGTGTTTTTGGACTTTGCAAAGGCATTTGACACTGTCCCTCATAGTTGCCTAATAGGTAAACTAAGGTCTCTAGGTTTAGAAAGTATAGTTTTTTTTTTTATTGGATTGAAAATTGGCTCAAGGACCGTATCCAGAGAATTGTGGTTAATGATGCCTACTCTGAATGGTCATCGGTTATAAGTGGTGTACCACAGGGTTCTGTGCTGGGACCACTATTATTCAACTTATTTATTAAACGCTATGTCCACCTTTGAATTCATTCTTTTTTATTAAAATAAAAACTTATTTTGTGTCTTACGTCCGTGTGCTTGGTGCAACATTCAAAATACTTATTAACCCCTTCAGGACTGAGCCTGTTTTGGCCTTGTGGATGCAGATCATTTTTTCAAATCTGACGTGTCATTTTATGTGGTAATAACTTGGGAATGCTTTTACCTATCCAAGCGATTCTGAGATTGTTTTCTCATGACATACTGTACTTTATGTTAGTGGAAAAACTTGATCAATAAGTTCAGTATTTGTATGTGAAAAACACCAAAATTGAGAAAATTTGTAAAAATTTGCATTTTTATAAGTTTAAATGTATCCGCTTGTAAAACCGATAGCAATACCATACAAAATAGTTACTAATTAACATTTCCCATATGTCTACTTTATGTTGGCATTGATTTTTTTGAACATCCTTTTTATTTTTCTAGGACGTTACAAGGCTTAGAACTTTAGCAGCAATTTCTCGCATTTTCAAGAAAATGTCTAAAACCTATTTTTATAGGTACCAGTTCACTTCTGAAGTGGCTTTGAGGCCCTTATATATTAGAAACCCCCATAAGTTACCCAATTTTAAAAACTGCACCCCTCAAAGTTTTCAAAATAGCATTTAGAAAGTTTCTTAACCCTTTAGGTGTTTCACAGGAAATAAAGCAATGTAGAGGGGAAATTTACAAATTTCATTCTTGTCAGAAAATCCATTTTAATCCATTTTTTTCTGTAACACAAAAGGTTTTACCAGAGAAACGCAACTCAATATTTATTGCCCAGATTCTGCAGTTTTTAGAAATATCCCGCATGTGGCCCGTGTGTGGTAATGGACTGAAACACCGGCCTCACAAGCAAAGGAGCACCTAGAGGATTTTGGGCCCTCCTTTTTATTAGAATATATTTTAGGCACCATGTCAGGTTTGAAGAGGTCTCGTGGGGCCAAAATAGTGGAAACACCCCCAAAAAGACACCAATTGGCAAACTACACCCCTCAAGGAATTTATCAAGAGGTATAGAGCATTTTAATCCCACAGTTTTTTTGCTGAATTTAGTGGAGTTAGTCCATAAAAATTAAAATCTAAATTTTTTTTCCAATAAAACTTAGAAATTATAAACTTTTACAAGGAATAAAGAAGAAAAAGCAGCCCAAAATTTGTAAAGCAATTTCTCCTGATTACAGCAATACCCCATATGTGGTAATAAACAGCTGTTTGGACACATGGCAGAGCTCAGAAGGGAAGGAGCGCCATTTGGCTTTTGAAACTCAAGTTTGCTGTATTGGTTTTCGGGTGTCATGTCGCAATTGCAAATCCTCTGCGGGACCAAATCAATGGACATCCCCCAGAAGTGACCCCATTTGGGAAACTACAGCCCTAAAAAGAATTTATCTAGGGGTATAGTGAGCATTTTGATCACATAGGTTTTTTGCTGAATTTAGTGTAATTAGGCCGTGAAAACGTCTTACGGCGTTCACCGTGCGCTATAAAGTGACATTTAATTTATTCTGTGGGTCGATGCGATTACGGCGATACCATACGTATATAGGTATTTTATATTTTACGGTGTTTGCACGATAAAATGACGGTTTTAAATAAAATATTTCGTTTTTGTGTCGCCATATTCTAAGAGCCACAACTTTTTTATTTTTCCATCAGAAAGTTGTGTGAGGGCTGTTTTTTTTTTTTTCGGAACAAACTAGGTTTTATTGCTACCATTTTTGGGTACATGCGACTTTTTAATCCCTATTTATTAAATTTTTTGGGAGCTGAAGTGAATAAAAATAGCGATTCTGGTATCATTTTACTATTTTGTTTATGGCGGTCACCGTGCCGGATAAATTACATTATATTTTTATAGTTCAGGCCGTTCCGGATGCGGCGATACCAATTATGCATAGTATATGTATTTTTTTCAATTTTTTCTAATAAAGGACTTTGTAAAGGGAAAAATGGCAATTTTTTATTTAATTTTATTAAAATTATTATTTTTTATTTTGTCCCACTAGGGACTTGAAAATCCAATTGTTGTATCGTTGTTAGAATACCCTGCAATACTTATGCATTGCAGGGTATTATACCTGTCAGTTTCACACTGTCAGGAGGCATATTAATCGCCTTCCATAGATGGCTTCCGGTTGCCATAGCAACGATCGAACCCCCGCAAACGCGTAGCGGGGTGCCAATATTGTCGTAACAACTTAAATGCGGCAGTCGCTATTGACTGACACATTTAAGGGGTTAATCGGGTCGGATCACCGTTGTGTAAAAAAAGTAAAGATACACTTTTATTTAAAAAAAACAGTTTCAAAAGGTGTACGTAGCTTTTAATGATATAGAAAATGGGAATAATAGTAACGTTTCTAATTTTGCAGATGACACCAAGCAATTTAGTATAGTTTAGTCTATTGAAGAGGTTCATAAATAACAAGCCGATTTGGTCACACAGTGTTTGGGCATCCACATAGCAAATGAGGTTTAACCCCTTAAGGACGCAGCCTAGTTTTGGCCTTAAGGCTCAGAGCCCATTTTTAAAATCTGACATATTTCACTTTATGTGGTAATAACGTCGGAATGCTTAAAGCTACCCAAGCGATTCTGAGATTGTTTTCTCGTGACACATTGGGCTTCATGTTCGTGGTAAAATTTGGTCGATATATTCAGTGTTTATTGGTGAAAATTTGCAAAATGTAGAGAAAATTTTGAAAAAATTGCATTTTTCAGAATTTAAATGCATCTGCTTGTAAAACAGACGGTTATACCACCCAAAATAGTTACTAGTTCAAATTTCCCATATGTCTACTTTAGATTGGCATCGTTTTTTGAACATGCTTTTATTTTTCTTGGACGTTACAAGGCTTAGAACATAAACAGCAATTTCTCATATTTTTAAGAAAATTTCAAAAGCCTTTTTTTTAAGGTACCTCTTGAGTTCTGAAGTGGCTTTGTGGGGCCTATGTATTAGAAACCCTGATAAAACACTCCACTTTAAAAACTAGACCCCTCAAAGTATTCAAAACAGCATTTAGAAAGTTTTTTAACCCTTCAGGCATTTCACAGGAATTAAAGCAAAGTGGAGGTGAAATTTGCAAATTTCATTTTTCTTGCTGAATTTCAATTTTATTCATTTTTTTTTCTGTAACACAGAAGGTTTTACCAGAGAAACACTACTAAATATGTATTGTCCAGATTCTGCAGTTTTTAGAAATGTCCCACATGTGGCCCTACTGCGCTCGTGGACTAAAACACAAGCCCTAGAAGCAAAGAAGCACCTAGTGCATTTTGAGTCCTCTTTTTTATTAGAATATATTTTAGGCAGCATGCCAGGTTTGAAGAGGTGTTGAGGTGTCAAAACAGTAGGAATCCCCCAATAGTGACCCCATTTTGGAAACTACACCCCTCAAGGAATTCATTTAGGGTTGTTGTTACCATTTTGACCGCACAGTTTTTTCACAGCACGTATTTGAATTGGGCTCTGAAATGAAAAAAAATTCATTTTTTCCAATAAAATGTCATTTGTGATCAAAATTTCTTATTTTCACAGGGAACAAAATACTCGGTTTTGTTGCCCAATTTCTCCTGAGTGCATCAATACCCCATTTGTGGCAATAAACTCCCGTTTGGGCCCATGGGAGGCCTCAGAAGGGAAGGAGCGCTGTGTGTTCTTTGGAGTACAGATTTTGCTGGTTTGGTTTTCGGGTGCCATGTCGCATTTGCAGAGCCCCAGAGGTATCAAAGCAATGGAAACCCACCAGAAGTGACCCCATTTTGGAAACTACACCCCTCAAGGAATTAATTTATGGGTAATGTGACCATTTAGACTCCATAGTTTCTTCACAGAACTTATTTGAATTGGGCTGGGAATTAAAAAAATATATATTTTTTCCAATAATATGTCATTTTAGCTCAAAAATTCTTATTTTGACAAGAAATAAAATACTCCATTTTGTTGCCCAATTTGTCCTGAGTGCGGCAATACCCCATTTGTGGTGATAAACTGCCGTTTGGGCCCATGGGAGGGCTCAGAAGGAAAGGAGCGCTGTGTGTTCTTTGGAGTACAGATTTTGCTGGATTGGTTTTCGGGTGCCATGTCGCATTTGCAGAGCCCCAGAGGTATCAAAGCAATAGAACACCACCACAAATGACCCCATTTTGGAAACTACACCCCTCAAGGAATTCATTTATGGGTGTTGTGACCATTTAGACTCCATAGTTTCTTCACAGAACTTATTTGAATTGGGCTGGGAATGAAAACAAAATTATTTTTTTCAAATAATATGTAGTTTTGGCTGAAAATTTCTTATTTTCACAAGAAACAAAATACCCCATTCTGTTGCGCAATTTGTTCTGAGTGCCGCAATACCCCATTTGTGGTGATAAACTGCCGTTTGGGCCCATGGGAGGGCTCAGAAGGAAAGGACCACCATTTGGCCTACTGGGGATTTTCTAGTGCGAAGTCATGTTTGCAGAAGCTCCTGAGGTACCAGTACAGTTGAAACCAGCAAGAAGTGACCCCGTTTTAAAAACTACACCCTTAAGGCATTCATCTAGAGGTGTAGTGAGCATTTTGACCGGAGACCTACACCCCATAAACTGTAATGTGGGTTCTCCCGGGTATGGCAATACCCTACATGTGGCTGTTATCAGCTGCCTGGACACACAGCAGGGCCCAGAGGGGAAAGACGAGGGGGGATAAGCTGTGTGGAGTGCATCAGGGTAAGTAAAATTGGGGTAAATTATAAACCAAGGGATGTATGATAAATTTTAAAACACTCTTTCATACAGAGCTCTGGTTATTCGGGACACGTGTCACATTGATATATTGTGTCATCCATTATCGCCCTCTTATAGCAGACTTTGCACCTCTTTTGACTTTTTCCCTTCTTGCCAGTTTGGGGAACTTCTCCTGGAAAGTGTTGCCCTGGTACGATGCGTGTGGGCTCGCTTCCAGAAGTACTGGGTGCCCCCCCTTCTTGGTCCCTAAAGATTAGGTTCTTGATAATCACCTCTTGAAATTCCAGGAAAGTTCCCGTCTGGCCTGCACATCGACGTAGCATGTACGCATTGTACAATGCCATCTGTATGATGTGCCCGGCCAGCTTCTTATACCACACCGCATGGCGCTGTAGGGCTTCAGGGCTTGATCTTACAAGTCCATCCCTCCCATGTACCTATTGTAGTCCAGGATGCAGTCTGGTTTGGGGGTGGCCTTTCCTTCATATATCCTAAACCTGTAGGTATACCCTGATGCACTCTCACAGCTTATACATCTTCACGCCATACCTTGCCCTCTTACCCGGCAGGTACTGGCGGAATTGAACCCTCCCTTTAAAATGTACCAGGGACTCATCAATAGAAATACACTTCTCGGGGGTGTATGCTTGGGAAAACCGGGCACTGGAACGGTCTAATAGGGGTCTCCGTTTATACAAACGGTCAAAACTGGGGTCATCTCGGGGTGGGCACGGCTCATTATCAGTATAATGTAAGAAGCGAAGTATTGCCTCATTTATTTATTTTTTTAGGTTCCAGTTAAGTTCTGAAGTTGCTTTGAGGGGCCTATATATTAGAAACCCCTATCAAACACCCCATTTTAGAAACTAGACCCCTCAAAGTATTCACAACAGCATTTAGAAAGTTTATGAACCCTTTAGGTGTTTCACAAAAATTTAGAGCAAAGTAGAGGTGAAATTTACATTTTTTTTTTGTCAGAAAATCCTCTTTATACCATTTTTTTTATAACACAAAAGGATTTATCAGTGAAACGCAACTTAATACGTATTGCCCAGATTCTGCAGTTTTGAGAAATATCCCACATGTGGCCCTAGTGCAGTAATGGACTGAAGCGCCGGCCTCCGAAGCAAAGGAGCACCTAGTGGATTTTGAGCCCTCTTTTTTATTAGGCACCATGTCCGGTTTGAAGAGGTCTTGTGGTGCCAAAACATTGGGAACCCCCCAAAAGTGACCCCAATTTGGACTAGACCCCTTGAGGAATCCATTGCAGTTTTCTTGGGGTGCATGCGGCTTTTTGATCAGTTTTTATTCTATTTTTAGGTGGCGTGGTGACTAAAAAACAGAAATTTTACGATTGTTTTTTTTTTCTTTTTTCTTTACAGCGTTCACCGTGCGCTATAAATGACATATTCACTTTATTCTGCGTGGCGATACGATTACGGCGATACCAGATGTTTATAGTTTTTTTTTATGTCTTATGGCGTTTGCACAATAAAATACGTTTTGTAAACAATCATTCACTTTTTGTGTTGCCTTATTCTAAGAGCCAGAACGTTTTTATTTTTCAATCAATAAAGCCGTGCGAGGACTTATTTTTTGCGTAACGAACTGTAGTTTCGATCAGGACCATTTTTAGGTACATGCGACTTTTTGATCTCTTTTTATTCCATTTTTTGGGAGGTGAAGTGACCAAAGAATTGTGATTGTGGTTCGGTTTATTATTATTTTATTTTCCGGCGTTCACCGTGCGGGATAAATAATGAAATAATTTTGTAGCTCAGGCCGTTACGGACGCGGCGATACCAATTATGTATAGTTTATTTGTTTGTTTATATATTTTTATTAATAATAAAGGACTGATAAGGGAAAAAGGGGGATTTTTACTTTTAATACTTTTAAATCTTTTATTTTCTTATTTTTACACATCTTTTTTTAACTTTTTTTTTAACTTTATTACTTTGTCCCACTAGGGGACATGAGGGCAGGAGGCCCTGATCGCTATTCTAATACACTGCACTACATGCGTAGTGCAGTGTATTAGAACTGTCAGCTACTCACTGACAGCAAGCATAGTGGGTCCCACTAGGCTTCCGTCTATGGCATAGCCGGACGCCATTGTTTGGTGTCCGGTTGCCATAGTCACCATCGCCGGCCGCTATCGCGTAGCAGGCCGGCGATGGCAGCTTAACCCCTAAAAAGCCGCGATCTCTATAGAACGCGGCTTTTAAGGGGTTAATCAGCGGGGACACAGCGATCGGTCCCCGCTGTAGGAGCTGTGACAGCTGCTGAACAAGACAGCAGCGTCACAGCTCCTGTATGTGTCGGGAGGACGGCCGAAACGGCCGTTACTCCCGAGACGTACTATTACGTACTATTACGGCATGGAGCGCGAACGATACAGCTGCCATGACGTAATAGTACGTCAAGGAGCGGGAAGGGGTTAATGTAGATAAATGTAAAGTTATGCATCTGGGTACCAACAACCTGCATGCATCATATGTCCTAGGGGGAGCTACACTGGGGGAGTCACTTGTTGAGAAGGATCTGGGTGTACTTGTAGATCATAAACTAAATAACAGCATCCAATGTCAATCAGCTGCTTCTAAGGCCAGCAAGATATTGTCGTGTATTAAAAGAGACATGGACTCACGGGACAGGGATGTAATATTGCCACTTTACAAAGCATTAGTGAGGCCTCATCTAGAATATGCAGTTCAGTTCGGGGCTCCTGCCCATAGAAAGGATGCCCTAAAATTGGAAAAAATACAAATAAGAGCAACTAAACTAATAAGGGGAATTGGAGGATCTTCGTTATGAGGAAAAATTCAAAGAATAAAACCCATTTACCCGCGAAAAGAGACGACTAAGGTGGGACGTAATTAACTTATATAAATATATGAAAAGTCCATACAAAAAATATGGTGAAAACCTGTTCCATGTAAAATCCTCTCAGAGGACAAAGGAGCACTCCCTCTGCATGAAGTAAAAAAAAAAAAATATAAAATAAGTCCCATCTAGATAGGTGACAAGGCTCCTTTACTATAAGAATTATGAATCTGTGGAATAAGTTAAAGTGTAGCTAAATGTTCGACAAACTTCTGACATGTCATAAAGCGTTCGTGTGGGCGCTCAGCCGCTTCGTGTCTGTTCTGCTTTTTCCTTAAATAAATGTATCGGTGTACGGACTCAATAGAAAGTCTATGAGCCCGTACTCCGATACATAGGCTTTCCGGAAAAAGCAGAACAGAAAGGAAGTAGCTGAGCGCCCACACGAACGCTTCAGCTGCTTCGTTCTAGCGATTCGTGGGTGTCTCAGTGCTCTGACCCTCACCAATACAAAATTCTGACATGTCAGAAGTTTGTCGAACATTTAGCTACACTTTATTAGGGTAATAGTGGATATAAAACAGAGATGGAATCCTGACACTTCTCTGCACGTCTTTGTGATTTACAGCATAGCAGGCGTAGTCTCGCGAGATTACGCTGTAAACTGTCATTCACAGCGAGATCTCGCTGTGCTATGCTGTAAAACACAGAGACGTGCAGAGAAGTGGTCAGGTTTCTGAATACACATCCCGTCCTGGCTGGAGATAATGTATATTCATGGTCAGGACACTGCAGTAATGTTAGTGTTTGTGTATGTGGCTGCACATAACGATATAGCTATATCGCTATGTGCAGAGTCATAACGTCAAAAATTTGCGGGTTTTTTTCGAAATAAAAAACACTGCTGTAATCTACACTACAGCACCGATCACATCATATACAATATAGGCCACTTATAATGTGGTGATAGAGCCTCTTTAAGTCCATTCTTTTGCTGGCAAATTATGTCCCCTACAGCAGCTCAAACACCCGGATCTGGATGTTACTAATATCCTTTGGTCCTGGTGACATAACTGGGACCTAAATGGTTCAGGTCCCAGTGACATGATCACCATGACAACCAATCATGGCACGCACAGGTAAGGTCTGCTGCAGTATAAAATCCTCTCTCTGTTCCCATCTCCTACCAAAGTAAGGCTCCATGCACACAACGCATATTACGTGCAGTTTTGCTGCGTGTATTTGTGTGCAGCAAATCCGCACTGAAATACAGTACCAGCAAAGCAAATGAGACTTCAGGAAATCTCATGTACACACAGCAGGTTTTTTCTGCACGAAAATTGACCTGCAGTGCGTAGTTTAAAATCTGCAGCATGTCAATTTATCTTGCGTTTCCGCTTGCGAATAGTATCTGTCTAGTTGTAAGGAAAAAACGCATTAAAACGTATCTATTTCCGCATCAAAATGTAAAAACCGCACCGTAAAGAGCATGCCTGCGAATTTCCTCCGGTTTTGATGCGTATATATCCGCAGCAAAATACGCAACATGCGCATGTAGCCTAAGATTTGAGGAATGAGAGAAGGCGTTTCACAGAACATACATATATTTTGGTGAACGTAATAATCTATTACCCCATTCCTTTCTGCTCCAGTTAAATTAAAGGGCTACTGGCGTAGTCCTTGCCATTTTACGTGCTCTGTTTGAAGTCACTTCTCGCTCCTTTGAGCAATGCCTTAAACTGGTTCGGGCCATCATTTTGACAGTCCAATCCGGTACTGTAAAAGTGAACTAAAGTATAATTTCATGGTCATGAGAGCTGTCCACTAGTACTAAAATGGGGGCTTTGCTCATGTAGTGATATAGCGGTGTCATACATTAGACGATGCACATATATCTGAAATCATCTTCACAGAATAATTAGGGGATACGTTTTTGGGGTAAATAATATTGGTTCTACCAACTACTTTAGAACAAAATATGAAAATGAGAAAAGTAGTGTATTATTTCTGTGCAGACTAATGCAAATCACGTCTCTATGATTTTCACTTTTAATGCAGTCTACGGGCACTTCAGGAGACAATAATGGGTAGGTTACCGGAGTCAAATATGTATAAGAGAGTCCTCATTATGGCCACTGGAGAATATAGATCGGTTTCTTATTGCTATTAGGGGAAGACAGAATTATAAACCTACGACATACTAACGTGTCACATACCTGCTTTCACTATCTCGGTGTTTGGTTTCGGACACTATAGGTTTATTTTAAATCGTACTGTTAAAAATTTGTTTTCGATTTTTATCCTCGAATTCCAATGATAAAAACATTCCAAAAAAATGTTACTTGGATATAAAGATTAACTTATGCTTTAGCTTTTAGTTCAATAATACATATGGTTGTGAGGCCTGTGCTTTACATAATATGCAGAAGAATAAAAAAACAGAACAAAAACGAGCACTGCAAACATATTATACAGTGTCCTAATACGAACTGTAAATGAATCCAAGATACCGACACGTGACAATTATATACAACCTCAGCTAAGATACAACTAGGCTCCAGTCAACCACAACAACCTGTATAATTTCCGTGAGACAGTAAAGGGATATGCTGACAACAATGAATCAAGTTCTAGGTAGAATGCCCACGTTTGGGAAAAAAAAAAATTATATATATATATATATATATATATATATATATATATATATATATATTATAGGGATTTACACTTAAAGAAACCGAGGTAATAAATAATTATACTTCCGGTCAGTTCCAAGGTTAGGTATTCATCAAAGTATCAAACTAAATGTAGTGGTTACTGTTTGGATTGATTTAGGCAGAATTTTAGCAGAGGCTTTTTTTTGGGGGGAATATATTACAATTTTTTTACATTTACATTTTATAATTTTCCACTTAGTTGCCACCGACATTATAGGAGCTTTCCCACCACAAACATTTATAGCATACGAATAGGAAATGCCATAAATCTTTAAATTGTGGGCGTCCAGCAGCCGGGAAGCCCAAAGATCCTGAGTACGTAGGTCCCATGACCTCTGTTTGAAAGGGAGAGGTGGCTATGAATGCAGATTTAGGCCCCATGCACACGAACATTTTTTTGCGTCCGCAATTCACCATAAAAATCTGCTGGTGAATTGCGGCCCCATTCATTTCAATGGGCCCATGCACACCACCGTGGATTCCAGAGTCAGTGAATGTCCCAGGAGCCGGCACCGCAAAAAGGACGGGCATGTCTTGTTACGGCCGTGTTTTGCGGTCCAGGCTCATGTGCACGGCCCGCGATTTGTGGACGGCCCGCGGCTGACACTCCGCGGCCGTCCGACCCAAAAATCACGGCCGTATTCATGAGGCCTTACACAGAATGCAGGAGGATACCAGGAATACCTGCTAGCTTTATCTAAGGCCTCATGCACACTAACGTGTTTTTGCGGCCGAAATTTCACCCGCAAATCTGCGGGTGAATTGCGGTCCATTTCCATGGGCCCATGCACACGAACGTGGTTTCCCCAGTCCGTGCATTGAACAGGAGCCTGGACCGCAAAAAGATAGGACATGTCCTATAGGGGCCGCATTTTGCGATCCGGGCCCATTTAAATGAACGTGTGCACGGTCCGCAGATGACACTCCGCGGCCATCCGAGCAGCAAATAACAGTCCTCATGCACACGACCGTAGTAGTGTGCACGGCCTAAGTGATTTACCTCTGAATTTAAAAAAAACTGAAAGGAGGTACATAAAAGGTGTGCAAATAGTGGACATCATATTATGTAGTAAAATTTGTATTATTTATGAGCAAATCTAAAATGGGTATTGGATAAACTGGATAGCAAATGGAGCTAAAATATAATGTGTCGGAGTAAGTGCAAAGAAACGAGTTTTGTTGAAGACCTGTCACTAGGTCATAAGTTGAACTGGTTTACTGTCCTGAATAGAGCGGTCTACTCTATTCCAGCGCTAGTTTTTTTTGGCCTTGACAGAGATATGGCCCACTGTTGTGTTGGCTCCCTCTGCTAATTTGCAATAGTTGGCCGACAGTGCGTGGACTACCCTCAAACTATCTTGCGCTGATTGGTCAGAGGCAAGGAAGCTAGCTCCACCCCGTTGGCTAACTACAGCAAATTATTATATAGGGAGCCAACACAATAGTGAGGCCATATCTCTGGAACTGGGGAGTCCAGAAAAGAAAAGAAAAACAGCGCTGGAATCAGGGAGACCATGCTTTTCAGGCCAGTCAACCAGTTCAATTTGTATGACTCAGTGACAGGTTCTCTTTAACCCGTTAGTGACCAGAATATTTAAGGCCCTAATGACCAAGCTATTTTTTCTGTTTTTCTATAGCCGCATTCAAAGAGCTATAACTGTTATTTTTCAGTAGACATAACTAAAGGAGGAGTTGTTTGTTGCGGGATTAGTTGTACTTTTTAATGGCACCATTTTGGGGTACATATTTTTTGATTAACTTTTAAAAACCTCTGAAATTCTGCCATTGCTCTATGCGTTTTAAATGGACGCTGTTAACTGTGCGATGTAAATAACATGTAACCTTTATTCTATGGGTCGGTACGATTACGGCGATACCACATATGTAGAGGTTTTTTATGTTTTACGACTTCTGCACAATAAAAACACTTTTGAACTAAAATTATTTGTTTTTGCATCGTCGCTTTCCAAGAGCCGTAATTTTTTTATCTTTCCGTCAATGTAGTGATTTTTTGGGCTCGTTATTTGCGGGATGAGACGTAGTTTTGATTGGTACTGTTTTGGGGTACATAGAACTTCTTGATTAACTTATGACTTTTTTGAGGGGCAATGGAAAAAAAAATAGCAATTTCAACATTGTTTAATGCGTTTTTTCTTACGGTGTTCATCTTGCGGTTTAAATTACATATTAACTTTACTGTTTGAGCCATTATGGACGTGGCAATACCATATGTGTGTACTTTTATTTATTTTTTACACTTTTACTAAATAAAACCACTTTTTATGGAAAGAAAGGGATTTTTTTTTTACTGTCATTTTTATTTCAAATTACTTCTTTTTTTACTCCCACTAGGGGACTTTACTATGCGATCTTTAGATCACTGCTATAATGCTTTTGTATACTTAGTATACCAGAGCATTATTGCCTGTCCGTGTAAATCTGTCAGGCAATTAGGATTGCCTTCGGCACGTCCTAATAGGCATATGCCCAGGGCAGACCTGGGGGCTTTTAATCAGGCCCCCGGCTGCCATGGCACCCCATCTGAAGCCTACGATTGAATTTGCAGGCTGCCGATGGGTGACAGAGGGAGCTCTCTCACTCTGTAAACAAGTTAAATGCTGCGGTCGCTATTGACCGCAGCATTAAACGGGTTAAAGGGTCACGATCTAAGTAAACATCGATCGCGGGCGTTGGAACAGGAGCCCAATTGTCATCAGACAGCCGAGCCCTGGCTCCAGCCTGCACGGGACGACCATGGAAATGCCGTGAAAATGTGATGGCCTAGCCTAAGGCCCCTTACTGACGGCCGTGAAAAGGCGTATTGGTGGTCACTAAGGGGATAAAGAGGATCAGTCACTAGTTTAGTAATGCCCCATCTCCAAGCTAATCTAATAGGAGCGGTCACACTGAAAATGCTAGTGAAAATTGTGTCCCAAAACGTTTATGAATTTAAAAGTTATGAGCTTTTTTCTAAATATCAATTTAGCCTATACTAGACAAGTGGGTGTCAACAGCAGCGATTCTCCTGAGGTGGCGCTACCTCACAGCCTCTGACACTGTCCTATCAGCATGAACCTGCTTCACACAGTGTGAGAGACTGAGACTGGAGGGAAGGGGGATCACTGAAAATAGCCATATCTCAGGCTGTGGACCAACTAGAACAGCAGTTCTGGTGTCATATAAATGATGAGATTCTAATCTAGGTCACCAGTATGATCGCAGTTCTAGCTGTGAAACAACCGGGAGATATCACCAGTTGAAAACAGTCGGAATGGAAGCTGTGTACTATATGATCAGGGTAGGGAAGGGGGAGAATCTGTATGACGATTGGACAGCGTCATACAGAAAACATTACACCGCCCAGAGTGAAAAGAAAGAGTCACCTCCTATTTTGCTATTAAAGCCAATTTAGCAAAATGCTCATAACTTTGCAAATAATAAATGTTTTTGAAAAAATATCATACTGTATTTATATGTGTCATAGCGACTATTAGATTAGTTAGGAGATCAAGAATTAATAAACTCGTGACAGAGCCCCTTTAAGATTAAGGATGTGTTTGACTGCTTCACCTTTACATCTGCACTTTTCTTAATGGTCTCTCTAAGGCGTTGCTTGGTCAACAACTTTTTATAGTTAGGTGGTCCTGATATCATCTCAATGCTTATAGCCCCTGTGATAAGCCGATGTACTGTAATGTGAGTGTACATTTTCACTGCATCTTTGCAAGATGCCCATTGGAAAAGTCTAACGTGAACCACCACCAATCCTTTCATCATGTCCCAGTAGAACGTACAGTAAAACCTTCCCAGTAGACCACCCCTTTGAGCAGCTCACCCTACATTTAGACTAAATTTTTCTGTGACTAATTTCTCCCACCATTATAGTCTATGGAAGCTGCCACTCTATAAGCAGCATCATAGGAAAGGAAGAAAGAAACGGGAGGCAGAGGAAAAAGGCTGAGAATGTAGGAGGGTGGCTGTCAAAGAAGGGGAGGGTGCAGCACGCGTCATGCTGCACTGGACAGCCTGCGGGATTGATGAGCAAGGGAGCCTGCAGACTGCCACTGAGGTGGGGTTGAAGAAAAACTCTGGAAGGGGACCACAGCAATGTACCTGAACAGCAATAGAGCCTACAAAGCAATAACTGTACAATAACGCGCATACTGAAATGACGCCAATAAATAGTAATTCAATACTCGTATTATACAAAGAATAATAAAACAAAAAAATCTTACTAAACAGTACAGTTAGGGTGTTCACATGATGTGTTTTCAGGCGTTTACACCCCAAAAGACTGTAGCTTATTGCCTACAAACATCTGCCCATAGAATTCAATGGTAAAAACGGCGTTTGGCTCACACTGGGCGTTTTTTTACGCCGTGGTTTTAAAAAAAACTGCGCATAAAAAAAACGCTCCATGAAAAGTAGCAGCATGTCACTTCTTGAGCTGTTTTTTTGGATCTGTTTTTCATTGCATCAATAGAAAAAAACAGCACCAAAAACACCTGAAAAGAAAACGCCTGAAGAAAACGTTTTTCAGCTTCAAAAACGGCTGCAAGTTTCATGGGGGAAAAATCATGGGGGAAATTGATTATCGGAGGTGGCATAAAAGCATCAAAAGCTGCGGTTTTTTTGTACAAAGTGCAACTTTTGATGCGCTTACAACTATTGGACGCCAGCGTAACAAAAGTTTATGAATTCCCTCATAGTGTTATTTTTATTTTTTTTAATGATGTAGCTATTTTTATTTTCAAAAACTTTCCTAGGGGTGGCCATATTGGAGACACACTTAATTCCTCTATTATCTGTATAAACAGTAAAGCAGGGTGTGTGCGCGCGCGCGCTTTATGGCAGCTGAAATTAATGTGAGTCAGTGGACGGAGAAAATGACAGATTATGTGGATAACCAAACACATACAGTATGTTCTAAACATATCCAAAGTACATTCAAATTATTATTATTATGCCGCTCCAACAATAAAAACCAGTAGCAATTACAGTCTTCAATAAATTGTAATTGCAGCGAAGAAAAACCAGCATATTCTATAATAATTCTATATATGCTGTCGGGTCTGGTGAAGCATAGGTCAGGTTATATGGTTCATGCATGTTCCGGACTTGCAGGCTATAGAATCAATTTTATATTTTGGAAATAGGAAGAAGGGAAAAGAGTTGTGGTTCCTGTAGAGAACGAAAATAATAAACTTTATTAATATGTTTTTGTTAAAATAATTCTAAAATAATATTTTTTATTTTATCAATGTAGGTCAAAATTTATATAGCAGTGCAGAAAACCCCTTATCCTGCACTTGAAGAACAGAATTTGTCTTTTGTATACTCTATTATCAATTGCTACTGTTGTACAACAAGGTTGGACTCTATTGCTTGCTGAGGTAAGTGAAGATCTTATCACTCTGGTATATTGTATGTACTGTGTGAATTAGTATTGCTGTCAATCATTAAACATTGTATCTGTTTCTTGTATGCATTGACAGTTGCAGTATTTTCTATTTGTAAATAGAAATTGTATCAATTTTTGGTTCTGTGCTGTGCACTGAATGTGTCACTATAAGCTTGCTAGTCTAAAAGTTGTCAATTCTCAAAGTTCTCTTAGATTCACTGAATTTATTATACAATTTTAGATTCTTGCAATTGTCCACATTGTTTTATTTTAACATGCTGGCTAATTCTGTCTGAAATAGCAACGGTGCATTAATCTGTGTGAATGGGCACTACAGGGAGTGCTCTAATTGTCATGTGCTCATCGTTATTTCCCACCGTGGGTTTGTGAGAGACTGTGAACAGCAGCACTAGATAGTATGTATGCTAGATAGCTTGTGTGCCAACGATCTTTTGCAGATAGAATTGCACTGTTTATGGGCTGCTTGCTGTCTGTTATCGCCGCTTTCCATAAGGGCAAGGAGCAGCAGCTGATTGTAATGTTCTGACAGAGCTGCCTGTATGTGTCAGCGAGCCCTGTGAGCACTACAAATTCTATTAAAGATGCACTTTATATTGTGCTCTATTTGTGAGCTGCTTGCTGTTCACTATCTCTGCTATCACAGAAAGGGTAGTGAATAGCAACACAATTGGGTATCTGATCAACCAGCTTTTGTACGTCAACTTGCTTAGTGAGCTGGTTCTATGAGCGCTGCTAGGGATTTTGCCCTGCAGCGTCTGTCAAGATACACGTACTGCTCTCTTTCAGGGAGCAGCGCTTCCACATAGATTGTAATGTTCTGACAGTGCTGCCTGTGTGTGTCAGCGAGCCCTGTGAGCGCTACAAATTCAATTAGATATCCACTTTATATTGTGCTCTGTTTGTGAGCTGCTTGCTGTTCACTATCTCCGCTATCACAGATTGGGCAGTGAATAGCAGCACGATTTGGTAATCTGATCGACCAGCTTTTGTATATCAGCTGGCTTAGTGAGCTGGTTCAATGAGCGCTGCCAGGGATTTTTCCCTGCAGCGTCTGTCAAGATACACACACCGCTCTCCTTCAGGGAGCAGCGCTTCCACATGTAAGTCGTTGCCGACTTTTAGTTAATTATTCAGGTAGCGTTTGATAAGGCTGGGACCTTAGACATTGATTTCATAAATATGACTGGACACCCGACGCGCGTTTCGCCGGCATTCCGGCTTCCTCTTGGGGTGTAACCCGCCGGTTCTGACGCCCTTAAATATCGTGAGTGCTGAGTGACAGCCAAGGGGGCCAATAGGATTGTTTTGATTATAGCAGTGTGTAAATGACAGGTAGAGCAGTTCCAAATATCTGTCATAGGGTTCAATATTATTTCTTAAAAGAAGAATCAATTTTAAATGATGTTTTGTTATGATATTAACTTTTACTCTTAGTTTCCTATGTCTATTTAAATTGTGAGTTTCTAATGTACATATGGATATTAGTTCCATATACATATATACATATAGTTCAGACAGATATGATGAGAAAGATTTCTTTGATATCATATGTGAAGTTTGTAGAGGGTTGTTGTACTTGATTTATTGATGTTTATTATAATGTCCAAAGTACATAATTATTTATGTGTATATTTATCTCCCATTCCATATTCTTCACTTCAAAGTATTTCTTCTCTAATTATTGTTCTTTCATATACCGAAATGACATCCATTGATAGTACCCTTTTAATTATCAAATTTTATAGGAGAAGGAGAGAAATAGGGGGATTTTTTAGGAATATTAAGCACGTTGAATTAACAAATTATCTTTATCATACCCATGGTAGATTACCAGTAGATGTTGACAAATTATTAACGTATCAAGAGTATTTATTTATTTTAAGGGGTTTTTTATTCACAGAAAGCAACCAAAATTAAAACTCTCATTAAGGCCGTTTGGATTAACAGAGTTCATCTGAAAAATCCACTGGCTTTCTCTTTTTAAGAGGGCTTCATCCAAATTGCCTCCTCTTATGCCCATTTTGAGTTGGCAGATTGCCCATCCTTTAAGGTTTGTCCATTCAAGATTGTGATGTTGCTTGTAATGTCTAGCAATTGGGGGCGGGGTAAAGGGTTTATTTTGTGCCTGACTATCCAGTTTGTTTTTCTCATAATTTAGGATGGAGCCAATATGCTCTCTGATTCTAATCCTCAGTTCTCTTTTTGTCTTGCCTACATATCTAAGGCCGCAAGGGCACTCGAGGCAGTAAATGACACCTGTTGATGAACATCTAATGTGTTCCCTTATTGTGTAACTTTTACCTGACCCATCCAGAAAGGTCTTTGTACTTTTTAGAATTTTAAAACTCACAATTTAAATAGACATAGGAAACTAAGAGTAAAAGTTAATATCATAACAAAACATCATTTAAAATTGATTCTTCTTTTAAGAAATAATATTGAACCCTATGACAGATATTTGGAACTGCTCTACCTGTCATTTACACACTGCTATAATCAAAACAATCCTATTGGCCCCCTTGGCTGTCACTCAGCACTCACGATATTTAAGGGCGTCAGAACCGGCGGGTTACACCCCAAGAGGAAGCCGGAATGCCGGCGAAACGCGCGTCGGGTGTCCAGTCATATTTATGAAATCAATGTCTAAGGTCCCAGCCTTATCAAACGCTACCTGAATAATTAACTAAAAGTCGGCAACGACTTACATGTGGAAGCGCTGCTCCCTGAAGGAGAGCGGTGTGTGTATCTTGACAGACGCTGCAGGGAAAAATCCCTGGCAGCGCTCATTGAACCAGCTCACTAAGCCAGCTGATATACAAAAGCTGGTCGATCAGATTACCAAATCGTGCTGCTATTCACTGCCCAATCTGTGATAGCGGAGATAGTGAACAGCAAGCAGCTCACAAACAGAGCACAATATAAAGTGGATATCTAATTGAATTTGTAGCGCTCACAGGGCTCGCTGACACACACAGGCAGCACTGTCAGAACATTACAATCTATGTGGAAGCGCTGCTCCCTGAAAGAGAGCAGTACGTGTATCTTGACAGACGCTGCAGGGCAAAATCCCTAGCAGCGCTCATAGAACCAGCTCACTAAGCAAGTTGACGTACAAAAGCTGGTTGATCAGATACCCAATTGTGTTGCTATTCACTACCCTTTCTGTGATAGCAGAGATAGTGAACAGCAAGCAGCTCACAAATAGAGCACAATATAAAGTGCATCTTTAATAGAATTTGTAGTGCTCACAGGGCTCGCTGACACATACAGGCAGCTCTGTCAGAACATTACAATCAGCTGCTGCTCCTTGCCCTTATGGAAAGCGGCGATAACAGACAGCAAGCAGCCCATAAACAGTGCAATTCTATCTGCAAAAGATCGTTGGCACACAAGCTATCTAGCATACATACTATCTAGTGCTGCTGTTCACAGTCTCTCACAAACCCACGGTGGGAAATAACGATGAGCACATGACAATTAGAGCACTCCCTGTAGTGCCCATTCACACAGATTAATGCACCGTTGCTATTTCAGACAGAATTAGCCAGCATGTTAAAATAAAACAATGTGGACAATTGCAAGAATCTAAAATTGTATAATAAATTCAGTGAATCTAAGAGAACTTTGAGAATTGACAACTTTTAGACTAGCAAGCTTATAGTGACACATTCAGTGCACAGCACAGAACCAAAAATTGATACAATTTCTATTTACAAATAGAAAATACTGCAACTGTCAATGCATACAAGAAACAGATACAATGTTTAATGATTGACAGCAATACTAATTCACACAGTACATACAATATACCAGAGTGATAAGATCTTCACTTACCTCAGCAAGCAATAGAGTCCAACCTTGTTGTACAACAGTAGCAATTGATAATAGAGTATACAAAAGACAAATTCTGTTCTTCAAGTGCAGGATAAGGGGTTTTCTGCACTGCTATATAAATTTTGACCTACATTGATAAAATAAAAAATATTATTTTAGAATTATTTTAACAAAAACATATTAATAAAGTTTATTATTTTCGTTCTCTACAGGAACCACAACTCTTTTCCCTTCTTCCTATTTCCAAAATATAAAATTGCATATACTGGTGGTATACACCTTTGTGGTTCCCTAAAACTCACTTTGTATATAATAAATAAGTGAGGGTATCAGCAAAATCTCTATTTTAGGCTATAGAATCACCACTATAACCGATGCGAATCTCACGTAAAACAACAAACATGCTCACAGTAATACTGTATTCCCAAGGAGTGTGCACATAGTATTCCCATACCAAACCCTTCTACTCCCACATTCAGCATCAAATCAACTTAAAATTCTAAAGTCTGTTTATACGGTGTGTCAACCACGCACACAAAAACATTCCTTCCACCTCTGTAAAGAAAAATATGAATTCACACATAAATCAGGACAGCTCTTTATGGAGAACATCATGAATATGGTTACTAATCAGGGCTCATAGTTGACAAACACTTAAAGAGGCTCTGTCACCAGATTTTGCAACCCCTATCTCCTATTGCAGCAGATCGGCGCTGCAATGTAGAGAAGAGTAACGTTTTGTTTTTTTAAAAACGAGCATTTTTGGCCAAGTTATGACCATTTTTATATTTATGCAAATGAGGCTTTCTAAAGTACAACTGGGCGTGTTTAAAGTAAAAGTACAACTGGGCGTGTATTATGTGCGTACATCGGGGCGTTTTTACTTCTTTTACTAGCTGGGCGTTGTGAATAGAAGTTTATGATGCTGACGAATCAGTATCATCCACTTCTCTTCGTTACCACCCAGCTTCTGGCAGTGCACAGACACACAGCGTGTTCGAGAGATCACGCTCTGACGTCACTCACTTCCTGCCCCAGGTCCTGCATCGTGTCGGCCACATCGGCACCAGAGGCTACAGTTGATTCGGCAGCAGCATCAGCGTTTGCAGGTAAGTAGCTACATCGACTTACCTGCAAACGCCGATGCTGCTGCAGAATCAAATGTAGCCTCTGGTGCCGATGTGTCCTCGCTCGTCCGACACGATGCAGGACCTGGGGCAGGAAGTGACGTCACAGAATGATCTCTGGAGAACACGCTGTGTCTGCACTGCCAGAAGCTGGGTGTTAACGAAGAGAAGTGGATGATGCTGATTCGTCAGCATCATACACTTCCATTCACAACGCCCAGCTAGTAAAAGAAGTAAACACGCCCAGATGTAACACACACAATACACGCCCAGTTGTACTTTTACTTTAAACACGCCCAGTTGTACTTTAGAAAGCCTCATTTGCATAAATATAAAAATGGTCATAACTTGGCCAAAAATGCTCATTTTTAATAAAAAAAAAAGTTACTGTAATCTACATTGCAGCGCCGATCTGCTGCAATACGAGATAGGGGTTGCAAAATCTGGTGACAGAGCCTCTTTAAATCCAATGAAATGAACATCAAATAAGAGACTAAGAATTACTGAGTTTTTATGAATATTCTTACTATATTTTTAAGTGTGGCTTTTTTTTTTTTTAAATAAAAAAGAACCATTGTTCCCGTACAGTGTAGAAATCTAGTCCCATGTAAAAGAATGGCTTTTAAATACAAGGTGCAACTTTATTTTAGCTCCTTTTAAGGACACAAAAATTGAATGGCAATTAAATCTTGAGGTGAGCTCAGATATTCCTCAAGGAAAGACACTGTACTGAGCAACACTAATAATTAATTTGAAGGATTCCTTTTAAAAAGGTTTTAAATCCATATTGATTTCGTTTTAAAAATTAAAAGCAGCACGCCCACCAAGTTATTTCTATCTCCCATAGAGTATATTGAAGTGTGCCGTATGCATGGCCACCTATACTCTGCAATCAGGGAACACGGGACCCCCAAATCCTCAGGATTAGTGGGGGACCCATCAATAGGCAGCACAGCAGTTTAGTGTTTAGAATGGTGGTCTGTAAATTATTAGGCCAAATTCAGACGAGCAAGTTCGTTTTTAGTCCGCAAAAAACAGACCGTATTTCATGCATTTCATGTCCGTGTGGCATCAGTTTTTCACATCCGTGTTTCTTCTCTGCAATCACTTCCTGGTTTTATTTCTTTTTTTCTCAGCATTTCTTAAGCAACTGATGTGTGAAACATGGACAGCACATGTATGTTGGCCATGTGCGGTCAGTGTTTTTCACGCACCCATAGACTTCAATAATCGTTGTGGTCCGGAAAACCAGACCAGAATAGGATATGAAGTGAGTTTCACACAACAGACAAGCTCTGTGAACAAACACACGTGTGTAAATAGCCCCATTGAATTGCATGGGTCAGTGTGCGGTCAGTTATTTCAACGGACAGCACACTGTCTTAAAATACAGTCGTTGGAATATGGCATTATTAAAATGTGTATGAATGGCTATTTGTGCACTGAAATGTTTTTCAATGCACAAAATTTATAGCCATTTACAGTTTAGGCCTCATTCACATGACAGGGTTTCCCGGCCGTTCATAAATCGGGCGGCACCCGGCTGCACTAGGAATAATAGACCCCTAATGGAGCTATTCACACGACCGATTTTTTGACGGCCGGGAAAACCGGCCGTCCAAAAATAGAACATGCTCTATTTTCGGCCGGGCACCCGGCCCCCATAGAGGTCTATGGGGCCGGGTAATACACGGCCATCACCGGAATGTGTCCCGAGTGATGGCCGGGTTTTCCGGCGCTTGCGCTTTATCTCCTCCTCCTCACAGCGCAGAGTGCATGTGAGGAGGAGGAGTTGATGCCATTCGGACGAATGGCTGTACACTGTGTGGCAGGGCCGGGGTGTACAGCAGGTGGAAGGGAGCGCTGCGCTGGCTCCCTTCCCCTGCTTGTTTTAAAAGCGCCCTGGCCCGGCGACACTCTCGATGGCGCCGCTAGCAGCTGCTGCTACTACTGTAACGACGCCACTATAGCAGAGCAGGGAGGTATCTCCCCGCTCTATGTGCTAGCCGCACTTTAGCTCCTTGAAGGAGCGGAATCCCCGTGTTTTCGGGGATTCCGCTCCTGGACTGAGCGCTTGATGTCTCTGTCCATATCTGGGCAGTGACATCAGGAGAAACTCCTGAAGTGGAATCCCCGAACACATGGGGATTCCCCTTCAGGAGTTGCCGCTGATGTCACTGTCCAGATCTGCCCGGCCCGGAACGGATGCAAAACTTTATGCAAACCGGCCGGGCAAAATGGCCGATTTTACCGGCCGACACTCGGGCTCGGGCGGGACCCGGTCATGTGAATCCCGCCTTCGTACTTGTTAGTTTCAGACAACAAAGATTCACATTCTGATGATCAATCTAATCTAATCCTTTTTTTATCATTTCTGCAAAGCAAAAGATTAAAGAGCCTCTGTACATACAACTCATTTCTATGCGAATACTATAAGCTTGTGTAAAAAGTGTAGAATATATATATATATATATATATATATATATATATATATATATATATATATATATATATATATATATATATATATATATATAATGCTGGTTCCTACCATCCCCAAGTATATGTAGGCTTAGTCCCAGTTCTGGGTGTATGTGCAGCGTAGGTTACCACCTCAGAGGTCGCCTTGTCGTGGCAGGTGGGCTCACACAGTTTGATCAAAATGCGCGCTAAGAACCTCCCTATTGTAAGTAGATTTAGCATATAGATAAATGTAGATATAAATCCTAGTCATGTATAGTGCTCTAGCTATCTAATACAGGTTCTTTTAAAATGTGTCCTAGATTGTGGCTACAGTCAGTCAAGTTCGGCGTTTCCCAAACTTTGGGTCAATGTCCCAGTTTCAACTGTATCTGCATCCTCAGAACAAAAAAAGTCTGTGTAAGGGAACACTAAATTTAAAAATGAAAAATAAAAAATAATTCATAGTTTGTTTGAGGAACATGCAGAAAATCCTGCAAACTGATGCACAGTCTTATAAAAATCTTACAGAGAACACAAGTGTCAATTTCCTCCTGAGCTCTTCCATTTTTGCCTGGCATACAGTAAAAGGCAGGGCTTAAAGGATATGTACACCTTTGAAGACTTCAGAGACACGAAAGCCGCCAGTCCCGCTAACCTGTCGGATTCAGGTTTCAGCTAACAATACAGCTTCTATGTATCCAGGACAAAGATCATTTTTAGAAAAACAAAATTACAAAGTTGCATAAAACACTAATACACAGTTTTAGTTAATATATATTATCTATGATATCTATCTATTATATCTATGATAATATATATTAACGCCGATTTTCGCTGCATTTTTGGCGGCGGTCATTGAGCGGCACGGGCATAAAACGCCGCAAAATACGCTTTCTCTGCGTCCCATTGATGTCAATGGGAGGTCAGAGGCGTAAACGGCCGAAGATAGGGCATGTCCCGTCTTTCTCCCGCGAGACGTTTTTACCGCTCGCAGGAAAAAGACGCCTCCACCTCCCATTGAAAACAATAGGAGGCTTTTTTTTACATTTTGCGGCGCGGTTTCCGCATCAAAAAGCTTAGTGTGGACATAGCCATAGAGAGAACAAAAATATAAGAAGCGCTTTGTCTAAATTAAGTTTTACATAGAAGTTCATACAAATCTGGGGGTGATCTGCATACAGATGGTATGATGAATGCATCTATCATTTTCAGAGCTAAATTCATTCATAGATATAGATTACTTTTTGAATGTCCTGTTTTTCTAAGCAAATTATACGAGATTAACCGGGTTGGGCTGGTATAAAAGGCAGGCTAAATGCAGATATACGAAAGCTGAAAATGTCGTTATCTTGTAAAACACAATTTATCCAGGAAGAAATGACCAGGCCAGTGTGTGAGCGTATACTTCCACAACTGAGGGTTACATTATGCAGGTACCCCCAGGGTATGTAATCCCATATTACTGCATTCCTCTGAATGGCTGAGATGTTGAGTATCACCCTAATATCCGGCAAGAGAGCAAGGAAAGACAGACACATGCACTGAAATCGAGACACTGGGAGGAAGAAAGAGTTCAAAGTACGAATATAAATATCAGCATGCCCCAGATACTGCATGAACTCTACATATCTAAAATCAAAGCGGTCGGCTGTAGAAAACAAAAAGGCACATAGTATGCTGGAGATAGTGCAAGACAAAACCAAGGATACAGGTCCTTCTCAATGAATTAGATCATCAAAAAGTTACATTTCAGTAATTCAACTCATAAAATGAAACTCATTATTATAGATTCATTACACACAGAGTGAACTATTTCCAGCATTTTTTTCTTTTAATGTTGAAGATTATGGCTAAGGCCGGATTCACACGAGTGTGCTCGGTCCGTGATATACAGTCCATATGTCGGCCGCACTTCCTGGACCGAACACAGTGCGGGGAGCCGGGCTCCTATCATCATAGTTATCTATGATGCTAGGAGTCCCTGCCTCGCTGCGGAACTACTGTCCCGTACTGAAAACATAAATTACAGAACGGGACAGTTTTCCCACAGCGAGGCAGGGGCTTCTAGCGTCAGATAACTATGATGCTAGGAGCCCGGCTCCCTGCAGTGTGTTTGGTCCGGGAAACGTGGCAGACACACGGACCGTATATATCACAGACCAAACAAGCTCGAGTGAATCCTGCCAGTTAATGAAAACCCAAAGTTTAGGGTCACAGAAAATTAGAATTATTGTGGAAAAGATCAAGATTGTAGACTGGATGGTGTCACACTTTAATCAGCTAAGGTTTCCTAAGCCTTTAAATGATCTGGTTCAGCAGCCTACACAATCATGGGGAAGACTGCTGACTTGACAGTTGTCCAGAAGACAGTCATTGACACCCTCCACAAGGAGGGTATGCCACAAAAGGACATTGCTAAAGAAATGGCTGTTCACAGAGTGCTGTACCCAAGCATATTAATGGAAAGTTGGGAGGAAGGAAAAAGTGTGGTAGAAAAAGGTGCACAAGCAACAGCCGCAGCCTTGAAAGGATTGTCGAGAAAAGGCCAGTCAAGAAGAGGCCGTACTGCAGACAAAAAAGGAAATAAGGGGAGGCCTCCATGACTAAAATAGATGGGAGGGACTCAGAGTTGGCTGGCCTATGAGAGATTAGGTTAAGGATAGGAGGAGGGCTTGGGGGATTAGGGGTGGGGATTGAAGGGGGATGTACCGGTTTCCTGTTGTGCTCTACCCTCTCTTCGCCAGGACACAGAAGCAGGAACATGTCTTACATCCCTGCTGCGTCTGACGAGGAGGCGATGGAGATGCTGCGGGCCGCGGCAGCCTCTCAAGGTCCTGGATAGCTCGGAGCGCGAGTGGCGACGCTGCTGCAGCGACAAGCGGGCGCTCCGGACCAGGAGCTGGCAGAGTTGTCGGGAGCGGGCGTGGAGCGCTCCACCATGCCAGTGGTCTCGGGGCTGATGGAGCAGGCAGAGGGACAGGACCAGCGTTCCAGGGGGACAGGCAGGAGTCGGAGAGCCCGTCTCCCACGTGACTCAGGCCAGGGCTGGCACTTCCGGCGTGACGCGCAGCACAAGGCGCCCGCCCGAGTCCGGAAGACATCCCGCGGGCGCGGCGGCGCAAGAGGAGCCCCTCAGTGTACCCTTCAGGCCAGACCCCAGGGCGGCCTGCCGCTGCTCTCTCGTCTGGTCCTGGGAGGAATCCCAAAACGCGGCAGCGCCCGGCGGCAGCGGCGAGGAAGAGGCGGCCTTCACTTCCGGCCACACCCCCTCCTCCTCCTGTACGTGGCGGAAGGGCAACGGCGACCCTGCATGGCAATGTGCCAGCCAGAGGGTCGGCTCATGGTGACAACGAGCGGGCAGTGGAGGTGGACACGAGCGGAGGACGCAGGATGAGGTCTGTGGTTGCAGTGCCAGGGACGGAACAGCGGGGAGCTGGTTCAGCAGGACGTATGAGGCAAGAACTGGAGCTCGGCCAAGTGGATGATGCGATGTCGCCCCCCCCCTTTTCTCAGACGGAAATTTGAATTCCCCGTGCACACACTGCCAATGCGGACAGCGCCAGAGGGCGTCCGGAGCATTGGAGGACGGTGAGCGGTGGGTCTCTGCACGTGGACCTGGGGTCCGGCTGACGGGTTCACAGCCCCTGGGCAGCCCGGTGAGTTGACACCTACGTTACCTTTTCCAGCTTTATTGATGTCGGGTATCGGTGTAGAGGGTGTCGCGTCGGCTGGCGTCGCGGCGGAGTCGGGGGCCCCGGGCTTACAGGCGGGTGCAGGGGGGATAGTTTGGCGGAGTTAGTGGGTTGTTTAAAGGCGTTGGTAGGGCGGCTAGGCGGTTTCCCTTCCCAAGAACCGGCAGGCGTGGCGCTGGCCGCGGTGTGGGGGGGCAGTGTTGGTAGCGCTTCGGTTCTTCAAACCGGAGTGGGGTTAACCGCAAGGGCAGCGGTTGCAGTGGCGGCGGCGGTTCAAACAGACTCGCCAAAGGAAGTGGATAGGGTGCGTCTGGATGATCGCGCACGCGGGGAGGTTTACGTTTGTTACGAGGGCCCGTTAGGAGCGCATTTGAAGCAGGAGGTTAAAGAAAGGATTTGGAAAGATGAGTACGTGGAGATCTTTTCCCTGCTTCCACTAGAGAAGTTTAACTTGGATAAGGTGAAGCGGGATGAGACTAAAAAGGACGAGGAAGAAAAGAGATGGTACAGAATGATTCCAAAAACATTCGTCAATTGGATGCAGGCTTTTGCAATTTTGGCGAGTGTTATTGGAGAAAAGGCGCCGGATAATTGTTCCGGCTTGTTTTGTTATTTGGACGCGGTGGGGGAGGCACATCGGGCTTATGGGGGCCAGGCTTGGCTTCGTTACGATGAACAGTTTCGGCAGCGGAAAGCGGTGCGGCCGAATATACGGTGGGATCATAAGGACATAGCCTTATGGTTGAAAGTGACGGCACTTTATAAGCAGGGGCAGTCCTTTCCTGGGAGCGCAGCAGGAACTTCCGGCGGAACTAGTCAGGCCTCAGGTTCCAAATTTGAGACGTGTTGGCAGTTCAACAAGGGGCAGTGTAAATTTGGAGCAGCGTGTAAATTCAAGCATGTGTTTTCACACTGCAGCGGGCAGTCACATGGAGCGTCAAAATGTTTTAAAAAAGGTAAACGACAGGGGGGAGCCAGAGGTGCGTCTGGTTATAGGGGAGACTCCGGTGAAGCTCATAAAGATGGCCCCCTTTCTAAGTAAATACCCCAACAAGGAGGGGGCGCGGTTGATTACTTTAGGTTTTGGTTGCGTTATTCCGCCCCCTTCGCATGAGGTCCCTTTCACGCAGCGCAACCTTAAGTCGGCATACCAGCATGCGGGGGTAGTCTCGGAGAAACTTCGGAAGGAGATTGATCTGGGCAGAATGGCGGGCCCTTTTAGCACGATCCCAGTTCCGGGTTTGGTGGTGTCGCCGTTAGGGGTAGTTCCGAAACGGGAATGTAACAAATTCCGGCTCATTCAGCATTTGTCCTTCCCAAATGGGGCGTCTGTTAATGATGGTATTGACCCGGATCTCTGTTCCGTGGTCTATACGTCGTTTGATGCGGCGGTAGCGTTGGTACGAGGTTACGGAAGAGGAGCTCTGATGGCAAAAACTGATATTCAAGCGGTGTTCCGTTTATTGCCGGTCCATCCGGACAGCCAGCGGTTGTTGGGATGTTATTGGGAAGGGGGTTACTACATTGATCGGTGCATTCCCATGGGTTGTTCGTTGTCGTGCGCGTACTTTGAGGTTTTTAGTTCTTTTTTGGAATGGGTAGTTAGGGTGGTCGCCGGGGTGGAGTCAGTTATTCACTATCTCGACGATTTCTTGTGTGTTGGCCCGGCACGTTCGGGGGTTTGCGCAAATTTACTGGAGACGGTCAACTGGGTGTCGCGGGAGTTCGGGGTACCCTTGGCTGTGGAAAAAACTGAGGGTCCAGTGACTATTATTTGTTTTTTTAGGAATTACAATCGATTCTATAGCAATGGAGTGCAGATTGCCTGAGGATAAGTTGGGGGATTTGCGGTTAGTAGTGGAAGGAGCGTGTCGGATTAAGAAAATCACACTACGTGACTTGCAGTCCTTATTGGGGAAGTTGAATTTTGCTTGCCGCATCATGCTGATGGGCAGGGTTTTTTGTCGGCGGTTGGCGACGGCGGGGGTTGGGGAACCCCACCATTTCATTCGTCTGGCGGCGAAACACAGGGAGGATTTGCGGGTCTGGCGCCATTTTCTGGCACAGTATAATGGGCGCTCTCTTTGGATGTCCCAGGCGTTGGATAGCTTTGATTTGGAATTGTTCACTGATGCGTCCGGGGCGGTGGGGTTCGGGGCGTTCTTCAAAGGTCAATGGTGCGCGGGAAAATGGCAGGTTGCGTGGGTGGAGGCGGGCCTGACTCGTAACTTGGCCCTACTCGAACGGTTTCCCATCGTGGTGGCAGTCACCATTTGGGGAGACAGGTTCCGGAATAAAAAAGTGCGATTTCATTGCGATAATCTGGGGGTGGTGATGGCTATAAATAATACTTCGGCGTCGTCCCCTCCAGTGGTTCGCTTGTTGCGTCAGTTGGTGCTTGCCTGTTTGAGTTTAAACGCATGGGTGGTGGCGGTGCATGTTCCCGGGGTGGAGAATTGTATTGCTGATGCGCTTTCTCGCCCGATGTGGGATCGTTTCCGTCAGCTGGTCCCGGACGCGGAGTTAACGGGGGTGGAATGTCCCAGTCACCTGTGGGAGCTGGTATCCGGGCGGCAGGTGCCTTGATAAAACGTTCGCTAGCCAGTGCTACGTGGTCGCCTTACGCTGCTGGATGGAGGCAATGGGAAGAGTGGGTAAGATCTTTGGGTGATGTGTGCCCTGATGATGATAGGATGGTGGCCTTGTTGTTTTGGTTGGGGGACGCGTTTGCCCGGGGTTGCACGGTCGCTAAGGTTAATCGCTTCGTGGCGGCCATTGCTTTTGGTTGTAAATTACGGGGGTTAGTGGACATCACGAAAGCGTTTCTTGGTGGGCCAGGCATTGAAGGGGCTGAGACGGGGTGTAGTGGTGAGAGATAAGAGGCGTCCCGTGTCATTTCAATTGTTGTGTTCGCTGGAGGTGGTGGTGTGGCAGGTGTGTCGTTCAGAGTATGAGAGCAAGCTTTTTCGGTTAGCTTTTGCGTTAGCCTTTTTTGGAGCTTTTCGGGTGGGGGAATTGGTTTCGCCTAGTTCGGTAAAAGCGGGGGGCTTGCTGCAGGATAATGTCGATTTGTATGAGGACAGGGTGGAGATAGTGTTGCGACGGACGAAAACGGATCGGGGGGGGGGGGCGACGACGAGTGGTTTTGTTTGCGGTCCCAGGAAATCCGATTTGTCCAGTGTCGTGTCTCAAGGAGTACTTAGAGGGTTTAGATATCTTGGACGCGCCGTTGCTGCGGCATGCGGATGGCAAGTTTCTGTCTCGGTATCACTTTATCTCGGTTTTCAGAAAATGTCTGGTGGCTAGCGGGGTGCAGGCGGAGCAGTACTCGTCTCATTCTTTCCGTATAGGGGCAGCGACGGAGGCGGTGAGATGGGGGTTTGGATGAGGCAAGCGTGCGGCGGATAGGGCGTTGGGAGTCTGCGCGTTTCCGTTCTTATGTTCGCTTGCACATGTTGTGATATGGTAATGTGTAACATGTTCCGGGTGTGTGCGTTCCGCCTGATTAATAATTGTGCGCGGCAGCGAGCGGTGGTGCGTGTATGTTCTCCATTTGTTTTGCAGGCCGTGAATAATGCATGGTGTGGATTATGGGACACTCCTTTGTGTACTGGGGTGCCCTTCGTGCAGCTGTACTGCCGGACGGTCGACAGCTCAGGATTCCGCGGGACGCGGCGGTCTTGAGGTGGGTATACGGGGAATGACATGGAACAGGGTGTTGCCTGAGTTTCACAATTTTGTACTGCTTGACAGGGCACCGGAGGTGCTGGTGTTGCATGTGGGAGGCAACGATTTGGGCCTACGCCCTTTCCGGGAGTTGGTACGCGACGTCAAGCATGATTTGCTTTGCTTGTGGGCAACTTATCCTAAGTTGGTGACCGTGTGGTCGGAGATGGTCCCTAGGAAGAGCTAGCGGATGGCTCGTTCGGTGGGAAAAATTAACAAGGCTCGCATTAAGGCTAACAGGGCTATATTGAGCTTTGTGGCACGTAATGGTGGGGTTGCGGTGCGCCATTGGGATCTGGAGGCTGGGACAGGCAGGTATTGGAGAGAGGATGGTCTGCACCTCAATGATGTTGGGGATGGATATGTGGAGTCTGGCTTTGACTGATGGAATTGAGTGAGCGGTGGGAGTGTGGAGGAGCTCGCAGGCGTGAGGTGGTCAAGGCCTGTTTCGCTTTGGTGGGGGGGGGGGTTGTCCTTGAAGTAGGTCGTAAAAAGTCGGCTTCTTAGGGTGTTACCCCTTTTCAAAGCTAGGTTATAAATATGGTGGTCATCTGCAAAAGGTAATTGGTGCCCCCGGGCCGGGTTACGGCTGGGGGTAAGGTATTGGTGGCCAGATGGCCAAAATTAAGTATCGTGGCTTCAAGGACTTGCCCCTGTCATTCTGGTTGGTTAATAATGTTGTGACCCTGATAGGGTCGCAGTGGGTTATTTAATGTTATGATTAATCCCTTTTTGGGGATTCAAAAGTTATGGTATTTAAAAATTCATTGTTATTTAAATAATAAACGGCTGCAGTGGCCATTAACCTCTTAACGCCGAAGGACGGATATATCCGTCCTCTGCAGCTGCTAGTTCGCGCAGGACGGCGGATATATCCGTCCTGTGATGGCGCGGGTACTGCCACTGTACCCACGCGATCAGCGGCAGGAGCACGGCTGTTATACACAGCCTGGCTCCTGCTGCAACTGCCGGAATCGAAGTGCGCTCCGATTCCAGCAGTTTAACACATTAAATGCCGCTGTCAATAGTGACAGCGGCATCTAATGTGTTTGACAGAGGGAGGGAGCTCCCTCTGTCACCCCATCGGCGCCCCCGCAAACAAATCGATGGCAGCGGGGGGGTCTAACAAAGACCCCCAGGTCTGCCTTCAGCATCTGCCTGTTAGGTCATGCCTCCGGCATCACCTAACAGGTACTAAGTATACCAAAGCATTATATATGCGATCAGCAGATCGCATAGTGAAGTCCCCTGGTGGGACTAGAAAAAAAAATGTCAATCAGTTAAATAAAGTTGGTGAAAAATAAATAAATAATAATTACAGTGAAAATCAAACGACTTTTTTTGCCCAAAAAGTGGTTTTATTTAGTAAAAGTGTCAAAACAAAATCACACACACACACACATATATATATATGGTATCCCCGCGATCGTAACGGCTTGAACAATAAAATGAACACATTAATTAAACCGCCGGATGAACGGCGTCCAAAAAAAAACGCAAAAAACAACGGCAAAATTCTCTTTTCTCCCATTCCCCCCATAAAAAATTTAATAAAAATTAATCTATAAGTCCTATGTACCCCAAAATAGTACTAATGAAAACTACATATTGGCCCGCAAAAATCAAGCCCACATATGACCACATCGACGGAAAAATAAAAACGTTACGGCTCTTGGAATGCGGCGATGCAAAAACAAGTAATTTTTTTCTAAAAGGCTTTTTATTGTGCAAACGTAGGAAAACATATAAAACCCTTACATATTTGGTATCCCCGTAATCGTGCCGACCCATAGAATAAAGTGAGCATGTTATTTACGCTGCATAGTAAACGGCGTAAATGTGTAACGTGAAAATCAATGCTGGAATAGCTGCTTATTTTCAATTCTCTCCTAAAATAAAGTTAATAAAAGTTAATCGATATATTATAAGCATCTAAAAATGGTACAATTACAAAATACAACTCGTCCCACAAAAAACAAGCCCTTATACGGCTATATAGACGGAATACAAAAACAGTTACGACTCTTGGAATGCAACCATGAAAAAGCAAAAAATAATCCTTGGTCATTAACGTGCAAAATGCCCCGGTCATTAAGGGGTTAAAATCCAACTCTGTTTCAGTGTCTGCTTTGGGAAGGGTAGTTTTACATAAGGGGAGAAGTGACTCGACTTATTGGAGTCAAGAAGAGGCCGTACTGCAGACAAAAAAGGAAATAAGGGGAGGCCTCCATGACTAAAATAGATGGGAGGGACTCAGAGTTGGCTGGCCTATGAGAGATTAGGTTAAGGATAGGAGGAGGGCTTGGGGGATTAGCGGTGGGGATTGAAGGGGATGTACCTGTTTCCTGTTGTGCTCTTCCCTCTCTTCGCCAGGACACAGAAGCAGGAACATGTTCCCGCCCGCCCTGATGTGGATTGGTAGACCGCGGCAAAGGGTTGCTGCGGGTGGTGGTTTTATTGTGAGCAGTTTATTTGCCTATTAACGTATATCTTTGGGGTGGTTAATTTTGTCATTGCAGCTGCGGGGGAGTCCTTGAAGTAGGTCGTAAAAAGTGGTGGTGGGGAATGCATCACGGGATGCACCCCCAATTAGTCGGCTTCTTAGGGTGTTACCCCTTTTGAAAGCTGGGTTATAGATATGGTGGTCATCTGCAAAAGGTAATTGGTGCCCCCGGGCCGGGTTACGGCTGGGGGTAAGGTATTGGTGGGCAGATGGCCAAAATTAAGTATCGGTGGCTTCAAGGACTTGCCCTGTCATTCTGGTTGGTTAATAATGTTGTGACCGTGATAGGGTCGCAGTGGGTTATTTAATGTTATGATGAATCCCTTTTTGGGGATTCAAAAGTTATGGTATTTAAAAATTCATTGTTATTTAAATAATAAACGGCTGCTGTGGCCATTAAAATCCAACTCTGTTTCAGTGTCTGCTTTGGGAAGGGTAGTTTTACATAAGGGGAGAAGTGACTCGACTTATTTGAGTCAAGTATCTGGGGGAAGTTCAAAGGAGTGGACTGCGGTTGCAGTCAGTGCTTCAAGAGCCACCACACACAGACGTATCCATGACATGTGCTACCACTGTCGCATTCCTTGAGCCAATGTCAGAAGAGTCTTACCTGGGCTAAGGAGAAAAGGGACTGGTCTGTTGCTCAGTGGTCCTAAGTCCTGTTTTCAGATGAAAGTAAATTTTGCATTTCATTTGGAAATCAAGGTCCCAGAGTCTGGAGGACGAGTGGAGAGAAACTCAATCCAAGCTGTTTGCGGTCCAGTGTGAAGTTTCCACAGTCAGTGATGGTTTGGGGAGCCATGTCATCTGCTGGTGTTGGTCCACTGTGTTATATCAAGTCCCGAGTCAACGCAGCGTCTACCAGGAAATTTTAGAGCACTTCATGCTTCCCTCTGCGGACAAGCTTTATGGAGATGCTGATTTCACTTTCCAGCAGGACTTGGCACCTGCCCACACTGCCAAAAGTACCAATACCTGGTTTAATAACCACAGTATCACTGTGCTTGATTGGCCAGCAAACTCGCCTGACCTAAACCCCATAGAGATTCTATGGGGTATTGTTAAGAGGAAGATGAGAGACCCCAGACCCAACAATGCAGACGAGCTGAAGGCCGATATCAAGGCAACCTGGGCTTCCATAACACCTCAGCAGTGCCACAGGCTGATCGCCTCCATGCCACGCCGCATTGATGCATTAATTCATGCAAAAGGAGCCCCGACCAAGTATTGAGGGCATAAACTGTACATACTTTTCAGTAGGCCAACATTTCGGTATTAAAAATAATTTTTTAAATTGGACTTCTTTAATATTCTAATTTTCTGAAAGACTAAATTTTGGGTTTTCATGAACGGTTACCATAATCATCAACATTAAAAGAAAAAAATGCTGGAAATAGATCCCTCTGTGTGTAATGAATCTATACAATATAGGAGTTTCACTTTTTGTAGTGAATAACTGAAATAAATTAACTTTTTGATATTCCTATTCATTGAGACGGACCTGTATGCCTAGAGCAGTACAACCTGCATATCTTTTAAGAGGAGTGCAAGCTGAAGGGACCAGTAACCCCTTAACGACCGCCCACCGTCTTTTGACGTCAGGCCGTGCATGTACTCAGTCTACAGCGACGCCTTTTGGCGTCGCTGTAGTAGAGTGGGTTTATCGGCACCCTGGTGACATCTGCACTAAAAACCGGCTGTAAGTAACAGGTCCGGTTCTTAGTGCAGCCATCAGGACCTGCCGATTTCGTCGTAACAGCACGTGACCGCTGTGACAGCCAATCACAGCGGTCACATGCTGTTACTGCGTACAGAGCCGCAGGGAGTGTCTAAATGACAGCTCCTGCTCTAAGAACGAGCTGTTGCTAGCAGCTCTGTTCTTAGAGCAGTGATCAGGAGCCAATAGTATTGGTTCCTGATCTTTTGTGATCACTATTAGATCCAATCATAGTGATCACTACTGTAAAATAAAAGTAAACACATGTATCTGTTTCTCCTCACTGTTCTAGCTGTGGAGAGAAACAGATACAAGTGTGTCAGTGTCCCCACACAAAATCACTTGTCCCTTACACAGTTTATTAAAAAAAAACAAAAATTTTTTTCAGTATTTTATAGTATATACACATATATATATATATATATATATATATATATATATATATATATTTACTGTATATACTAAGAATCGTACTATAAACGACTTTCTTTTTAGGGTACGCTGTTAGACGGCGTGTACGCTGTTAGGCCTCATGCACACGACCGTAGCCGTGTGCACGGGCGTGATTTTCGGGTCGGCCAGCTGCGGACTGTCAGCCGCAGGCCGCCCGCAAATCGCGGGACATGCACATGGCCGCCACCATTGTTTTCAATGAGCCCGGACCGCAGAACAGGGCCGTAATAAGACGTGCCCGTTCTTTCTGCGGTCCGGGCTCCCGGGCCGTGCAAGGACCGCAAAAACTACGGTCGTGTGCATGGCCCCATAGAAAACAATGGGGCCGCAATTCTCCCGTGGATTTTCAGGGGAATTGCGGCCGCAAAAACACGTTCATGTGCATGGGGCCTTAGACGGCGTAGGGTGCTGTTCTGGGCTTGGGTTTACGGTTTGTGTTAGGCGTAGGGTTTAGGTTTAAAAAAAAAAAAAAAAAAAAAAAAAGTTTCATTCTTTTAGTGTTCTTAGTTGATTAGGCTTCATGCACACGACAGTGCTCGTAATTACGACTCGTAATTACGAGCACGGCCGGCCGCGGGCAGCCGGCCGCTTTTGCGAGCCGTGCTGTCATTATAAAGTATAGCAGCACGGCCCGTAAAATAGAAAAATAGAACATGTTCTATTTTTTAACGGCACGGGCACCTTCCCGTGAGAAAACGGGAAGGTACCCGTGGGTAACAGAAGTCTATGAGCCCGTTATTGCAGGTCGTAATTACGACCCGCAATAACGGGTGTTTTTACGGTCGTGTGCATGAGGCATTAGTTGATAAAAAAAAAAAATTAAACCGCTAGTTCCATTTATTATTTGCGGTTTAGACTGTATTATCATTATGGCTGCCAGAAGATACAGCGTTGAGGAAGCCTATCAGATGCTATGCTCAGATACGGTTTCTGCATCTGAAGTTGAGCTTTTAGGGTATGTGCACACGTAGTGACCAAAAACGTCTGAAAATACGGAGCGGTTTTCAAAAGGAAAACAGACCCTGATTTTCAGACGTTTTTTGAGCAACTCACGGTTTTCGCTGCGTTTTTTACGTCCGTTTTTGGAGCTGTTTTCATTGGAGTCTATGAGAAAACAGCTCCAAAAACGTCCAAAGAAGTGTCCTGCACTTCTTTTGACGAGGCTGTATTTTTACGCGTCGTCGTTTGACAGCTGTCAAACGACGACGCGTAAATGACAGGTCGTCTGCACAGTACGTCGGCAAACCCATTCAAATGAATGGGCAGATGTTTGCCGACGTATTGTAGCCCTATTTTCAGACATAAAACGAGGCATAATACGCCTCGTTTACGTCTGAAAATAGGTCGTGTGAACCCAGCCTTACTTGAAAGCGACAGCGAAAGTGTCGCTTCAAGGGATTCTATGGATAGGAGACCCAGCACCAGTGATATGGGAGACGGCGCAGTTGCCACAACGTCCGTTCAAAGTGCAGCCCCTGAAATTGCACAACCCCACCAAACCGATTTAGTGTGGGAACCCACGAGTTTATTTTCTCCCACCATAAATTACTTTATTGCTACTCCTGGCATACAAATTTGTATGCCAGGCAGTACATTGCCAATAAGCCTTTGTCACCTAATGCCAGGTTGTGGAATCCAACAAATTTCAAAGGGCGTCTATCATTCCGTCAATTCATACCCTCAAAAAGTGCAAAATACGGGGTAAAGATCTACAAGTTATGTGAAAGCACTACTGGCTACACATGTGCATTTAAGATCTACGAGGGTAAAGACAGTGAATCCACCAGGGTGCCCTCCAAATATTGGTACCACTGGTAAGATAGTGTGGGATTTAATTGGCCCTTTCCTACACAAGGGGTATCATGTATACACGGACAGTTTTTATACCAGTGTGCCATTGTTTAGCGCCCTTCATTGTGCCAACACCGGAGCCTGTGGCACAATACGCAGGAATCGCAAAGGTTTCCCACGTCAACTTGTGGATAAAAAACTACGAAAGGGGGAGTCATGCGCTTTTCAAATTGAGAAGATGCTGGCTTTAAAATTTCGTAACCGCAAGGACGCCTACATGATCAGCACTGTCCATTCAAGTGCAACAGCAAATATTAGAGAACGTGGGGCCTCTGCAGATAGACAAAAGCCTGTGTGTGTCATCGGCTATAACAAATTCAGGTTACGATGCAGAACGCATTTGTCCTGTACAAAAAATCAGCGGGCAGGGCGACATTCTTTGAATTTCAGGAGAAAGTGATTGAAGATCTCCTATTTCAATCTGCAGACCAGAGAGTAGTCCATGAGTCAGAGGATGTACACCGACTTGTTGAAAAACATTTTTTACACCCCATCCCTTCAACATCTAACCAAAAATACCCCAAAAAACGGTGTCGGGTCTGCAGCAAACGAGGACAGCGAAGTGAGTCACGATATTATTGTTCCGCTTGTCCTTCCAACCCTGGTCTATGCATAAGTCCCTGTTTTGTCCTTATCAATACACTATGGGCTTTATTACAGTTTTGTTCGGGTTTTTGGTGGACCTCTTACACCCGACAATACTTCTAGAAATAGCGACATTAATTTGGGGATTAGTGGTCCTTTACTGTATCTATACATACGGTGTGGGACACTGCCCCTTTATATATTCTACAGGTGATTGGTTGTTTTGTGCACATGGCGGTTCCTACCTTGCCGGGCAGGGGCTTGTTATGGTGTACCGCGTCACTTGGCACATTCGTCCCTTATATAGGGATTGATGGAGCTAAAGAGACGTTGTATGACCAGTCACTTTGAATAATAAAGTCATTACAGCCCTACAAATTTTCTTTCATCCTGTGAACATGCTCTAGTTTTCCACATAGCTGGATACATTCTTCCTCCTTTTTTTTGGATATATTGCCTTTTTCCGCCAACAGTTTAATACATTTTCCCACTCTAACTTACTATATATCAGAGCGGGTTGATATACATAATGTCTATGGACTGACATGATTTCAGGACAGCTGCTTTCTTAGCACGACATAGTCATAGGGTGTAGAAACTGTTAGGGACATCTATTTCTCAATCTAGAAAAGTAGAATCCTCCCATTTTCAAAGCAAAATGTGTGTCCTGAAAGCCTCCGGGTGCTCCGTTCCTTTTGGGTCCTGCCGTGTGTCCAGGAAACACATTAGGGCCACAATGGGGATATTTTTGAACACAGGAGAAACAGGGTGATAGATTTTCTGGTGCATTTCCTTATTCTCATGTCCTCTGTACAAGAAATCTGACCTTAAAATGACACATTTGTGAAAAAAAGTGAAATAAAATTTTCTTTCCACCTGCTTTGCATTAATTCCTGCGAAAACGGTGGGGTCAAAATACTTAGTACACACCTAGATGAATACCTTAAGCGGTCTAGTTTTCAAAATGGGGTCATTTATGGGGAGTTTCTATCTTTTTGGCAGCTCAGTGCCTCTATAAATGTGTAATGGGACCTGAAACATTTTCAAGCAAAATGTGTGTCCTGAAAGTCTTCGGGCGCTACCTCCCTTTCGGGCCCTGCCGTGTGTCCAGGCAACGCATTAGGGTCACAATGGGGGCATTTTTTAAAACGGGAGAAACAGGGTGATAGATTTTGGGGGGTGTTTCTTCATTCTCATGGTCGCTTTACAAAGAAATCGGTCTTCAAAGTGATACTTTTATATAAAAAGTGTTTTGTTTTTTTATTTCACCTGCTATGCATTCAATTTAGCAAAAAACTGTGGGGTCAAAATACTCACTACAGCCCTAGATAAATACCTTAAGGTGTCTAGTTTTCTAAATGGGGTCGTTTATGGGGAGTTTCTATCGTTCTGGTAGTTCAAAACCTCTCCAAATGTACAGTGGGGCCTAAAACATTTTCAAGCAAAAATGAGACCTGAATGCCTCCGGTTGCTCCCTTCCTTTCGGGCCCTACCGTGTGTCCAGGCAACGCATTAGGGTCACAATGTGGGCATTTTTGAAAACAGGAGAAACAGAGTGATAGATTTTGGGGTGCATTTCTTCATTCTCATGGTCGCTTTACAAAGAAATCGGTCTTCAAAGTGATAATTTTATGAAAAAAGTGAAATTATATGTTTTTACGCCTGCTTTGCATGAATTCTTACAAAAAAACTGTGGGGTCAAAATACTTACAACACCCCTTAATAAATACCTTAAGGGGTGTAGTTTTCAAAATGGTGTCACTTGTGGGGGTTTCCACCATTCTGACACCTATGAGCCTCTGAAAACCTGGCTTGGTGCAGGAAAACAAAATGTACTTCAAAATGTATAAAATCATTACTAAACTTGTAAGTCTTCTAAATTGCTCAAAAAAAATTTTTGTTTTCAAAAGTGCTGCCAAAATAGAGTAAAGCGATGGAAATATATATTTAATAAAAAAAATTGTACAGTATGTATGTACATATGTGACATATTGCAGTTAAAAATAGGGAAAAATGATAATTTTTACAAAATGTCTTCAATTTTTCTATTTTTTCATTAATTTCCGCAAATCGTATCAGTCTACTTTTACCACTAAAATAAAGTACAACATGTGACGAAAAAACAATGTCAGAATTACTTGGATATTCAAAACTTTCGCACAGTTATTCTCTGATAAAGTCAGACATACCAGATTTAACAAATCTGGAGTGGTCATTAAGGTCTTTTCAGGCCCGGTCATTAAGGGGTTAATAAGTATCAAAATAATATTTATCATAATTGAAATAGATTAAGGCTACATGCAAACTTCAGTAATTCCGCAGGTAAAATCCGTTGCGAAAATACTGCGTTTTATCTGCAACGGAATTAATTGCAGAAAATCCACCGCAAATACTGTAGCGGCAAAGTAGATGATAAAACAAGTCTCATCCACACGCTGCGTAAAAAATATGCTGAGAACATTCATAAATTGACCTGAGCTGCAATTTCTAAT
This sequence comes from Rhinoderma darwinii, assembly GCF_050947455.1. Taxonomy (NCBI): domain Eukaryota; kingdom Metazoa; phylum Chordata; class Amphibia; order Anura; family Rhinodermatidae; genus Rhinoderma; species Rhinoderma darwinii. The sequence continues at coordinate 106,110,421 of NC_134695.1, forward strand.
CCGCAGCATATTCATTCATATTGCTGCGTTTTTTCCCCATTGAGTTTGATGGGGAGATAAAAGCTGCAACACATAGCAAATGTTAAGATTTTTACAGCGGAAAAGTTGTGATTACTGCGCAAAAAAACAAATACACAAATCTAAAAAAAAAAAAAAAAAATAACTTTTTCAAGTTTAAATTGAATTTAAAAAAAAGTCCATATCAACCCCCCTGGTGTTTTCAAAGCGACGGTTCCTTGTTCACCCGGCTGTTCTCCTGGAAGGACGTTTCATCCCATGCGACTACTAAAGTCAATCATAGGCTGTAGTAGTCACATGGGCTGCAGTTTTTGGACAGGAGGCCGGGCTGCACGGAAACCGTAGAGCTGCGTCGCTATGGAAACACAAGTAAAGGCACAGTATTGTTTTCTGTTGTTTTTTTGCTCCATTTTCTGCAGCGGCGATTCTGGCCAAAAATCTACACCCCAATTTGGTGTGGTATTTCGGCCGGGATACCCCGTAGGTTCTAGGTCGGATATGCGGTGTGCAATATACACGCCAACACGTATTACAGTTACTTGCATAGTCAGAGCGCACCCACAATTCGTATTTTTCGCACAATAATGTATACCATACATCTATTAATTTTAACTAGTTCACAATTTATGTGCTTTTCAGCTTCTAATTTTACACAACTTTATAATCTTGTTCACCACAATAATGTAGGTACCATATATCATTTGGGATTCCACCCACTAGAATATATCAGATATGGACATGGTGCAGACCATAAATAACAGCTTTATCTATATTAATCTCTTTTTGTAATGGCTAGAACTACAGCACGATGTCTATTGATGTCAAAATGATAATCTAATAGGTTGTGATTATGCTGCTGCCAATCTATACAGGGACTGCACTATGTATCCATTATAGCATAGGTCATCGGTATATGATCTGTGGGGGTCCGACACCCGGACCCCACACCGATCAGCTGGTCCGGTGCCTCTGGGCACCGGACAACCATGCCGGAAGCAGATAGCTCCGGTCACAGAATAGCGGCCGAGCTGCAGTACTGCAGCTCTGCTCCTATTCAAGTGAATAGGAGCAGAGCTGCAGTTCCGCAGTGCAGCCGCTATGCGATGTACAGAGCCAACTGCTTCCAGTTCTGTACATTGCATACTGTGCAATCGTATCCGGTTCCCACAGGGCACCAGAGCAGCTGATCGGTGCTGAGTACAGGTGTCGGAACCCCACAGATCATATACTGATTACCTATCCGTTGGACAACCCCTTTAGGTATATCGCTAGTGCAGTATAAATGAATTGAGAGAAGTGTATGACGCTGATTGGTCAGCGTCATACACTCCTCTGTACAACGCCCACTTGGTCTAAAGTAAAAACACGCCCACTTGGGCATTAAGAAACTAATTAGCATAAAGCTAAAAATCGCTCATAAAGTGGTAAAAATAGATAGTTTTTCTAAATAAAAAGCACTGCTGTCACCGACATTACAGCGTCAATCTCCTTATGTAGGAGATAGGGCACTTATAATGTGGTGACAGAGCCTCTTTAAAGACTCGGTCTCTAATAGGCTGACATACATTAAATAAAATTGACGATATTCCCCTTAAAGAGGCTCTGTCACCACATTATAAGTGTTTAGACAGTGAATAGACATTCCTTCCAGCCAGGACGGGATGTCTGTTCACAATCCCGATACTTCGGTAACGTTTCTATGGTACTTACAGCAGAGCAAGCGTAATCTCACGAGATCACGGTGTAAATGACAGGTTAGAGCTTGGTCTAACGTAAAAACACGCCCACTTGGGAATTAAGAAACTAATTAGCATAAAGCTAAAATTGCTCCTAACGTGGCAAAAATAGATCGATTTTCTAAATAAAAAGCATTACTGTCACCCACATTATAGCGCCGATCTCCTTATGTAGGAGATAAGGTACTTATAATGTGGTGACAGAGCCTCTTTAAAGCCCTTTTTTTTTTTTAAAAAAGCCAGTACCAGGTGACATTAGTGAACGTTTTCCCGCTTCTACTGTTGCTATGATTTTACTTTTTGTTTCCTCTGCATGGGTTTTTGCCCAGTCCAGTAGAGATAGGACTCCTCTTAAATTTTTTTGACCCCATTCTCCCTTCAATAAACCATGTCCGGAATGAGCGTATTAAATTTGTAATTACTTTCGCCATCCTGTCAGCGCGATAGCTTAATTCATCAGAGATATTGGTGGGTATGACTCGGGCAACAGTGTCTTTACCTTCCTTTAGAGTCCCATCAGTGATCCGAGGAAAGATGGAACATGTTCTATCGTTACTCGGATCGGAGACTCGGATCATTTTTCACAGACCCGATTTACCCACTAAAGTGAATTGGTCCGTGAAGACTATCGGGTGCCACTCGGATGCTGTCAAAAACAGCCCAAGCGGCATAACGGTGGTGTGCATGAGGCGTAATAAAGGATTGTGTCCCAGTTCTAAGATATCTTTTTGTATAAATCATATAGCTGAAGATGGTGGTAAGAATCCATGATAGTTTTCACACTTTATTCCCATATCAATAATTTTGATGTTCTCTCTTAGAACGATAAAGCAGACAGTGAAATTCAATTTTTTTTTAAAACCTCATACACCGTAATTTTTTACTAAATGTTTTCGTGTATGCCAATATGTCCACCAATCGCAATCACAGCAAGGGGTTGGTTTGGTATTTTTCCAGCCAGTTAGTGGCGGTTTTCTCCCATAAACCACCATTTATTTTTTTGGGATCAGGTAAAAAAAACAAACAACGAATGTATCAATGTGTCTTCCGTTTCTTTAAGCATTTTATACAGAATAAATCATGTTAAAAAGAGGAATCTTTGAAAAATGCAGGTACATTATTTCAAAAAATAATAAAAACTAAGCATGTGTATGTGTCCGTTCCAATAGAAAAAGGATTATCCCCATGTTAGGTATTATTTTGGTGTGGATTTTGTGTTTTTTTTTTTTGTTTTTTTTTTAAATTACCCATACTTTTTACAATGTGTTTCAGCAGTAATCTGGTTTTAAATTTACTAGTCATAGGCTTACAGCTGAAACACTTTGTAAAATGCATGGGTAATTAAAAAACGCATGCTTTTTTTCCCCCAACAGTTAAAAAACGCAAGCGTAAACACAACATAAACGGAACACGTGAACCCTGTCTAAAGGATGCTAGAAAATGCCAATTGGCCCCATTATCACATATCATTGTAACTTCCAGAAACTTACCTACTTGTGCATGATCAGACAGTACAATATGATAAATGTGAAGATGTAACCTTATACAAATAATTTGCGGATATAAAGGTAAACTTTAACATTCACAGCATGCCTATTAGGTCTTGGATTTGCTGCAGATTTTTACAGCAGAGTCTGCAGCAAAATCCACAAACACGTGGATTTTGCAGCAAATTACGCAAAGGTTTTGGAGGAAAATTTGCAACGGAAAATATCTGCCGCGTCGGAACTCTTATTTTTACCTCATTAAATATATAGGGAGTACTAAACTGGTCACATAAGTGTACATGATGTATACACCCATGTATACTTTTAATTTTGCTTTATAAAAACATACTTACACACAGACCTATAATCAAACCGGTTTGCATGCTAATTGATGTTTAATAAGCAGCGTCTGCTGCAGAAAAAATATCCTAACAAGTCATTTTCAATCAAGGACACCAATAATTATAAGATAAACAATAACCTGCATGTCTGAAAACACCCACAATGTGTATATTCACACACTGCCTCCTTGTAGATAGTGCCCCCTGTAGATTCTGCCATACATCCCCCCTGTAGACAGTGTACCACCCTCCTTGTAGACAGTGCCAGCCTTAGTGAGTGCACAGGACCCTGCACCCTCCCAGCATGTAGGGGGCGCCACTGGGTTCAGCTCTGTCCTTTGCTCAGTTACACACATGGAGTAAATAAGTGCCGAGGAGCAAGATCAGAGGAGGAAGCTCCGACCACAGCCCGTCCTGCAAGATATCTGTGCTGCCCCCTGTACGCCCTGCTGCCCTTAACATTTTCATATATAGTAATCTATAAAACCAATTCATGGCAATATTACTTTTGAAAGTGTATGTCCAGTATGGCAGGGCACTGCGTAATACATACGTGTGTGTGTGTGTGTGTGTGTCCCTGTGGGTATAGTTATCATCTACTATATGATCTGTACTCAGAGTTCTCGCTGTGTTATTTTTGGTGTTACATAGGACTGCAGGAAACATCCACTACATTATCTGCACTGTGTATCTCTGTGCCGGTGTGGGTATATATGGGTCTGTTTGTAAATGTCTCTTTTTGCTTGTATATATATGTGCCTTTTATGTATGTGTGTGTGTGTGTGTGTGTGTGTGTGTGTGTGTGTGTGTGTGTGTGTACACATATTCAAGAATGTGTGTATGTGTATTTGCCTGTATGTCTAAATATCTGTCTTTCTGTATGTACAGTATATATGTTCCAGTATGTGCGTGTCTATACATACCTCCCAACTTTTGAATTTGGAAAAGAGGGACATTTTAAGCCACGCACCCTAACCACGCCCAATATCCGGCATCAACACATCAAATCGTGGCCAGATCCTTCTGCATATAACAAGCGCACATTCTCACTGCGGATCTTTAGACTGTCTGAATATCACAGATATTATGGATCCGGTTAGATCGTCTTTGTGTTACTTTTCCTATCTTGGGTATCTTTTCTCATAACAGCAGCAGCAGGACAAACCAAAAGGCTGAGAACAATGAAAGTCAAGAGGGAGACCCTGTGGTGGATGACTTTTCAATTGACAGGTAGCAGAGTTACATGATGGGGATTTTTTTTTTCCAGTTGTGTAACTCTGCTACCGGTCAATAGAAAAATCATCCACCAGAGCCCCCCCTGTACATAGCGCCAGACACAGCCCCCCTGTACATGGCGCCAGACACAGCCCCCCTGTACATGGCGCCAGACACAGCCCCCCTGTACATGGCGCCAGACACAGCCCCCCTGTACATGGCGCCAGACACAGCCCCCCTGTACATGGCGCCAGACACAGCCCCCCTGTACATGGCGCCAGACACAGCCCCCCTGTACATGGCGCCAGACACAGCCCCCCTGTACATGGCGCCAGACACAGCCCCCCTGTACATGGCGCCAGACACAGCCCCCCTGTACATGGCGCCAGACACAGCCCCCCTGTACATGGCGCCAGACACAGCCCCCCTGTACATGGCGCCAGACACAGCCCCCCTGTACATGGCGCCAGACACAGCCCCCCTGTACATGGCGCCAGACACAGCCCCCCTGTACATGGCGCCAGACACAGCCCCCCTGTACATGGCGCCAGACACAGCCCCCCTGTACATGGCGCCAGACACAGCCCCCCTGTACATGGCGCCAGACACAGCCCCCCTGTACGTGGCGCCAGACACAGCCCCCCTGTACGTGGCGCCAGATACAGCCCCCCTGTACGTGGCGCAACACACAGCCCCCCTGTACGTGGCGCAACACACAGCCCCCCTGTAGGTGGCGCAACACACAGCCCCCCTGTAGGTGGCGCAACACACAGCCCCCCTGTAGGTGGCGCAACACACAGCCCCCCTGTAGGTGGCGCAACACACAGCCCCCCTGTAGGTGGCGCAACACACAGCCCCCCTGTAGGTGGCGCAACACACAGCCCCCCTGTAGGTGGCGCAACACACAGCCCCCCTGTAGGTGGCGCAACACACAGCCCCTTAGGCCTTATTCACACGACAGGTTCCGAGTGTCGGCCGATAAAAACGGACGTTTAGCATCCGTTTCGGGCCGTGTTGCCGTTTTTAACGGCCAATTTGGACCCGTTTTGCATCCGTTTTTTTCCCTGTCCATATTAAAATTGGATGAATTTCATTTAAAATTTGTTGTCACACACTTCCCTCTCTAGATAATGCCACAGCCCCCCTGGTAGGTAATGCCACCCAGCCCCCGGCAGGTAATGCCACCAAGTCCCCTGTAAGTTGCACCCACCCCCCCCCCCCCTTTCCAGGAGAAGTCACTGACTTCAATGTCCATATATGGACAGTGTAGTCACGGACTTCTCCTGGAGAGGAATTCCCGGCCACAGGGTTGGGGATTCCGCTTCAGAAGTGAGTGACGTCGCTGTGTCCATATATGGACAGTGTAGTCACACACTTCTCCTGTGGCGGAATCCCCGGCCATAGGGTCGGGGATTCCGCTTCGGGAGTGAGTGACGTCGCTGTGTCCATATATGGACAGTGTAGTCACTCACTTCTCCTGTAGCGGAATCCCCGGCCATAGGGTCGGGGATTCTACTTCAGAAGTGAGTGACGTCGCTGTGTCCATATAGGGACAGTGTAGTCACTCACTTCTCCTGTAGCGGAATCCCCAATCAGGGATTGGGGATTCCAACACCTACAGGGAGCAAAAAAAGACGCTCCTCCTCACATGCACTCTGCTTTCACTCACCGTCAGAAGGCAGGAGTCTTGCAGCGGCGTTCTTACTGGTGTCGATGCCAGCCCGGGAGTGGACCAGTCCAGTCACCTGACCGGTGAGGTGACAGGTCAGGTGACTGGACTGGTCCACTCACGGGCCGGCATCGATCCCAGTGAGAACACCGCCGCAAGACACCTGCCTTCTTCTGATCGCTGCTGCAGTCAGCAGCGATCAGCTGTTTGGATGCAGCGCCCAGCGGGACGGCGGTGAGAAATCGGGACTGTCCCGCCGGAATCGGGACGGTTGGGAGGTATGTGGTTAATTTTTAGTTTGTGTAGGGGGCGGCAATAGAGTCCCGCACAGGGCGCCATCCAACCTAAGGCCGACCCTGCTTGAAGACAGTGCCCCCCCCCCAACCTCTCCCTGTAGATTGCGCCATACAGCACCCCTGTAGATAGCGGCCCCAAAACAAATAAAACTTTATACTCACATAGGCCCCGTTCCCACGACGAACGGAGCTTCTACACAGCATCCTCAATGCCGATCGGATCCTTGCATATGCCAAGGTGATCCAGTAACGTTATCGGGCCGGCATTCGCAGGGTTCTCGTCCCTGCGTCTGATAGGCTGCATGGTGTATGGCCTGTAGTCTAATAAATTGCAGAGCAGGGAGATACCTCTATGCTCTGCCGTAGTGTTCAATAGTATCTGCGTCCTATGGACGCATATACTATTGAATGTGGAGTCGCTGCCACTGTAGCAGCCATAGCGGCACCTCTGGGAATGGCAGACGCTATGGCTGCTACAGTGGTAGTTATGCCACTGTACGGATCCCTGAAAGGGTCTTGGTCACCTTTTTCACTTGAGTCCTGTACATGTAGAGGTAAGAACAAAGATAATGTTGCAATTAAAAGTGGACGTGCACATGTTTTGTATTGATGGGCCTCGAAGGGCAACTAGACTTTTAAGAACAACTTTTGACGCGTCATAGTGACATGTCAGAAGTTTTGTTCGGCGGGGTTTGACCACGGAGACCCCCCCACCCATCGCTAAAACAAAGCATGAGAATCGCTCGGGTGAGAACTGCGCTGCTTCGTTTCTGATCAACTTTCCTCGGAAAGCCGAGCAAGCGGAGTACAGATTCAAAGACTATCAATTGAGCCTGTACATAACTCGCTCGGCTTTCTGAGGAGAGTTGATCAGAAACTAATTGGTGGGGGTTTCAGTGCTCAAACCCTCGCCGATCAAAACTTCTATAAATGTTTAGTTACCTTTTAAGAATAATTCCCACTCGTGGGCCTAAGAAAGCCAAGTCTGACACTGGCTAGTGTTTCAACATCATGGTTAGGCTTTAGAAATTCTTTATGGTAAAAAAAAATAAGTCTAAAAGGAAATCACCCTCTGCTTATATGCTTACGAATAGAAGCAATTACATATAAGGTGGTCAAAAATGCCCTTTCCATCACAGTTTAATTTAAAGTTTGTTATTATTCCCTATAGAAAATGCACTTGTTACATGTGGTACTTCAACATGATCTTCCATAAACTCTGTTCTAATGTCCTTTTAATGGTAGGAAGTAGAAAACTGCTAATACTAGAAAATCAAGGTGGAAGAAACAAACATTTCACCATCTTTTTTCTTCATGCCTTTTTTCCTATGTGGTAATCTTGCACGGGGATTCATTTTGATATCACAATTGTACATCCAAAACAAAAACAAAGTCATGCTGGCAATCCTAGCAACTGGCCTGGCCTCCATTGCAGCATCTCCCACCAATAGTTCTAAATATCAGGAGGAAGAGCAACATTCTTCAGGAGTGGAGGTATACTTTAAACTGGAGCGAAACAAAAAGAGAATCCTATTCAAGTCCATCCAATCCTATACATCCCCCAAGATTAACCGCAGAGAGATAACGGTTTAAAAATTATATCAATGCCTATAAAAAATGGGTTCTATGAGATTCGAAAAACATGGCTGCTTTTTTCCAGAAACTGCTCCACTCTTTTCCATGGTCTGGGTCTGGTATTGCATCAACGCTTCGTTCAAGCCCGGGGTGTGAAGGGACCTGTAGTCGGCACCACTATCATTAACCCCTTCCCGCTCCTGGACGTACTATTAGGTCATGGCAGCTGTATCGTTCGCGCTCCATGACCTAATAGTACGTCTCGGTAGTAACGGCCGTTTCGGCCGTCCTCCCGACACATACATGAGCTGTGACAGCTGCTGTCTTATACAGCAGCTGCCACAGCTCCGATAGCGGGGACCGATCGCTGTGTCCCCGCTGATTAACCCCTTAAAAGCCGCGTTCAATAGAGATCGCTGCTTTTTAGGGGTTAAGCTACCATCGCCGGCCTGCTACACGATAGCGGCCGGCGATGGTGACTATGGCAACCGTACACCAAACAATGGCGTCCGGCTATGCCATCGACGGAAGCCTAGTGGGTCCTGACAAAGTCAGGACCCACTATGCTTGCTGTCAGTGAGTAGCTGACAGTTCTAATACACTGCACTACGCATGTAGTGCAGTGTATTAGAATAGCGATCAGGGCCTCCTGCCCTCAAGTCCCCTAGTGGGACAAAGTAATACAGTTAAAAAAAGATGTGTAAAAATAAGAAAATAAAAGTTTTAAAAGTAATAAAAGTAAAAATCCCCCTTTTTCCCTTATCAGTCCTTTATTATTAATAAACATAGAAAAACAAATAAACTATACATAATTCGTATCGCCGCGTCCGTAACGGCCTGAACTACAAAATTATTTCATTATTTATCCCGCGCGGTGAATGCCGTAAAAGAAAATAATAAACCGTACCACAATCACAATTGTTTGGTCACTTCACCTCCCAAAAAAATGGAATAAAAAGAGATCAAAAAGTCGCATGTACCTAAAAATGGTACTGATCGAAACTACAGTTCGTTACGCAAAAAATAAGTCCTCGCACGGCTTTATTGATGGAAAAATAAAAACTTTCTGCCTCTTAGAATAAGGTAACACAAAAAGTAAATGATTTTTTACAAAACGTATTTTATTGTGCAAACGCCATAAGACATAAAAAACCTATAAACATCTGGTATCGCCGTAATCGTATCGCCCCGCAGAATAAAGTGAATATGTCATTTAGAGCGCACGGTGATAGCTGTAAAAAAATAGAATAAAAAACCAATAGTAGAATTGCTGTCTTTAGTCACCACGCAACTTAAAAATAGAATAAAAAAACTGATCAAAAAGCCACATACACCCCAAGAAAACTACAATGAATTCCTCAAGGGGGTCTAGTTTCCAAAATGGGGTCACTTTTTGGGGGTTTCCACTGTTCTGGCACCACAAGACCTCTTCAAACCGGACATGGTGCCTAATAAAAAAGAGGCCTCAAAATCCACTAGGTGCTCCTTTGCTTCGGAGGCCGGTGCTTCAGTCCATTACCGCACTAGGGCGACATGTGGGATATTTCTCAAAACTGCAGAATCTGGGCAATACGTATTAAGTTGCGTTTCTTTGATAAATCCTTTTGTGTTATAGAAAAAAAATGGTATAAAGAGGATTTTCTGACAAAAATAAATATGTAAATTTCACCTCTACTTTGCTCTAAATTCCTGTGAAACACATAAAGAGTTCATAAACTTTCTAAATGCTGTTGTGAATACTTAGTTTCTAAAATGGGGTGTTTGATATTTAGGCCCCTCAAAGCAACTTCAGAATTGAACCCTAAAAAAAAAAAAAAAAAAAAAAAAAAAGAGCCAATACTTCACTTCTCCTAATGAGCATTGCCTACTCCAAGACGACCCCAGTTTTGACCGTTTGTATAAACGGAGACCCCTATTAGACCGTTTCAGTGCCCGGTTTTCCCAAGCATACACCCCCGAGAAGTGTATTTCTATTGATGAGTCCCTGGTACATTTTAAAGGGAGGCTTCAATTCTGCCAGTACCTGCCGGGTAGGGGGGCAAGTTATGGTGTGAAGATGTATAAGCTGTGCGAGAGTGCATCAGGGTATACCTACAAATTTAGGATATATGAAGGGAAGGACACCAGTATTCAGCCCCCAGAATGCCCCCCCCTTACTGGGAGTTAATGCAAAAATTGTGTGGTATTTGGTGCACCCACTGCTGGACCAGGGTTACCACCTCTACCTGGATTATTTTTATACCAGCGTACCAGTACAGAGACCCCCAAACCAGACTGCATCCTGGACTACAATAGGTACATAGGAGGGGTGGACTTGTCAGATCAAGTCCTGAAGCCCTACAGCGCCATGCGGTGTGGTATAAGAAGCTGGCCGTGCACATCATACAGATGGCATTATACAATGCGTACGTGCTACGTCGATGTGCTACGTCGATGTGCAGGCCAGACGTGAACTTTCCTGGAATTTCAAGAGGTGGTTATCAAGAAACAAATTTTTAGGGACCAAGAAGGGGGGCCCCCAGTACTTCTCGAAGCGAGGCCACACGCATTGTACCAGGGCAACACTTTCCAGGAGAAGTTCCCCAAACTGGCAAGAAGGGAAAAAGTCAAAAGAGGTGCAAAGTCTGCTATAAGAGGGCGATAAGGGAGGACACAATATATCAATGTGACACGTGTCCCGAAAAACTAAGGCTCCATATGAAAGAGTGCTTCAAAATGTATCATACATCCCTAGATTTTTAATCTACCCCAGTTTTACTTACCCTGATGCACTCCGCACATCTTATCCACCTCATCTTTCCCTTCTGAGCCCTGCTGTGTGCCCAGGCAGCTGAGAACAGCCACATTGAGGGTATTACCATGCCCGGGAGAACCCACATTACAGTTTATGGGGTGTATGTCTCCGGTCAAAATGCTCACTACACCTCTAGATGAATGCCTTAAGGGGTGTAGTTTTTAAAACTGGGTCACTTCTTGGGGGTTTCAACTGTACTGGTACCTCAGGGGCTTCTGCATACATGACTTCGGACCAGAAAATCCCCAGTAGGCCAAATGGTGGTCCTTTCCTTCTGAGCCCTCCCATGACAAATAAAAAAAAAAGTTATGGCTCTCAGAATATGGTGACACTATAAAATAAAATCATTTTGCCTGAGGAGGAGGATACGGCGATTTCTAGACAGGTGCCCTCAATAATCCACACTGTCCTCATGGTAGCAAAAATATGTTTATTGCAGAACTGGTTGTTTAGGGAAGTCCCAACACTATCGGAGGTGATTATACAGCTGAAGAAGCTTTTGAACATAGAGTGTCTAGAAACAGAACGACATAAAGAAAAGGAAACAACCCACTTTTTCGCCAAATGGAAACTATTCATTGTTACTCAATTTCGATGATCAGGAGATCAGAGAATTGATGTCCTCGTCTCGACAGACAGCGTGGTACGCAAGAGAACACCTTAGTGGTTCCTTGGGAGCATTGTGGATATCCTAGAGGTATCAGGGAGAAAGATATTAGGACAATACCAGGTATGGTTAGAATACTTGCACAGGTCTTTATGGTGGGGTGGACGACTGGAGGTGGAATGGGATGGTTGGCTATGGGTTGGAAATAATTGTAAACTCTAAACTCTTTCTTGTATGGACGTTCTACTGTGTAATATTTTGTGGAGGTAATTATGTCGATACATTTTGGCAAATGTTAAATTGTTTTTCAAAGTTCAATGTTGTATTGAAATGTTATGTAAAATTGGAAAAAGGCAAATAAAAATGAAAGTTTAAAAATAAAATAATTTTATAAACAAGTGATTTTATTGTACAAACGCTGCAAAACAAAAAAAGATATACATATGGTATCGCCGTAATCGGATCGACCCACAGAATAAAGTAAAACTGTAATTTTTAGCGCATAATGAACGCCGTAAGGAATAAAGAATATAAAATGCCAAAATCACTGTTTTTGGTCACCAAAGCTCTAAATAAAATGTAATCAAAAGGGATCAAAACGTTGCATGTACTAAAAAATGGTACCAATAAAAACCAGTATATTGTGATTCTGACAGGGGCAGGGCTTAATAGGTGCACAAAGATGGCGGACCTGGGGGCCTTCATTAGGCCCCCAGGCAGCCATAGCAACCATCGCGATGAGCTATTAGAGGGGTTGCCCCCATCTTTCTAACGATTTAAATGGTTCGGTCGCTATTGACTGCGACAGTTAACAAGTTAATCGAGCGGGATCGCACTCGAGAGCGATGCCGTTTGCTAGGGTATGTTCACACGCAAACGTAAAATATGTCTGAAATTACGGAGCGGTTTTCAGGCGAAAACCGCTCCTAAATTTCAGACGTTTTTGCAAGTGCACGCGTTTTTCTCGGTGTCAATTACGGACGTAATTGGAGCTGTTTTTTCAATGGAGTCAATGAAAAACGGCTCCAATTACATCCCAAGAAGTGACATGCACTTCTTTGAGGTGGCCGTCTTTTTACGCGCAGTCTTTTGACAGCGGCGCGTAAAAAAAAGCCTGTCTGCACAGAACACCGTAAGACCCATTGAATTCAATGGGCAGATGTTTGCCGACAGCTTGGACCAGTTTTTTCGGGCGTAATTCCAGGCGAAAAACGCCTGAATTCCGTCCGTAAATAGGACGTGTGAACATACACCCGACACTTCAGAGTTAGGGTAACAAACAGCCGACACCGGCATCGTATGGAGCGGGTTCACTCCATGAGCCCATTCCATACTTCCCCCTCCCCGGCTTTGGCGTATGGATACGTCAAATGTCGGGAAGGGGTTAAAGAGGCTCTGTCACCACATTATAAGTGCCCTATCTTGTACATGATGTGATCAGCGCTTTAATGTAGATTACAGCAGTGTTTTTTATTTAGAAAAACGATAATTTTTTACTGAGTTATGACCTATTTTAGCTTTATGCACATAGTGATCTAGCTAGATCACTATGTGCTGTGTAAATGAACGGAGAGAAGTGTATGACGCGGATTGGTCAGCGTCATACACGTCTCTCCACAACGCCCACTTGGTCAAAAAGTAAAAGGTGTCAAAAAGAAAGTTATTAGCATGAAGCTAAAATAGGTCATAACTCCATCAAAAATGATCGTTTTTCGAATTTAAAAAAAGACTGCTGTAATCTACATTACAGCGCCGATCACATCATGTACAAGATAGGGCACTTATAATGTGGTGACAGAGACTCTTGAAGTTGGTGGGCGACAGAGGAGCCCTGGTGCTCTTGTCCCCCTTGCCTTTTGTGAGAAGGGTGTTAAAGAGGCTCTGTCACCAGATTCTCAAATCCCTATCTCCTATAGCATGTGATCGGCACTGCAATGTAGATAACTAACGTTTTTGTTTTTTTTAAAACGTTCATTTTTGGCCAAGTTATGAGCTATTTGATATATGAGCTTTGAAATGGACAACGGGGCGTTTTTTTTCCGTTATGTCCAACTGGGCGTGTATTGTGTTTTTAACTGGGCGTGTTTATGTGTAGGACGCTGACCAATCAGTGACCAGTCAGCGTCAACACTCCTCTCCATTCATTTACACAGCTGCACAGCGTTCTTACTAGAACGCTGTGCAGCCACATATACAAGTGTCCTGATAATGAATACACATGACCTCCAGCCTGGACGTCATGTGTATTCACAATCCTGACACTTCTGAATCTTTTCTGTGAGATTTCAGCAAGCCACTCGTAATCTCGCGAGATTACGAGGTAAACGAGATTTAGTTTCCCTTGCTGGAAATCTCAGAGAAAAGAGTCAGAAGTGTCAGGATTGTGAATACACATGACGTCCAGGCTGGATTTCATGTGTATTCATTATCAGGACACTTGATTAACGTTCATCTCTGTGTGTGCGGCTGCACATCGCTGCTGTGTAAATGAATGGAGAGGAGTGTTGACGCCGACTGGTCACTGATTGGTCAGCGTCATACACAAATACGCCCAGTTAAAAACACAATACACGCCCAGTTGGACAGAACGAAAAAAACACGCCCAGTTGTCCATTTCAAAGCTCATTTGCATATATATATAAAATAGCTCATAACTTGGCCAAAAATTAATGTTTTTAAAAAAACAAAAACTTTACGGTTATCTACATTGCAGCGCCGATCACATGCTATAGGAGATAGGAGTTTGAGAATCTGGTGACAGAGCCGCTTTAACAGCACGGTATATATGGCACTGTTCGCCCTGCTTAAAAGAGGGATAACAGAGAGACAGTGTCATCTGCGTGGCTCATCTAGAGGGAAAAAAACTAAAAGAATAAAAGTAAAAATAAGAGAGCAGAATCCTACAGAAAAGTGGAAACGGAAACTAAGCTAAAACGGCTGGAGGAGTGATATAGCCTGTGAAGAAGCAGCTAAACACTTTTGGCTTAGTGTCACATCCTAGTGGCAGTAGCCTACACCCACGGTCTTGTTTTTCCAATGACACGAGTAAGAAATGGTCTGTGCCACAAAAATATTTTTAGTTGCAAAGGTATGATGTGCTATAAATGGCATCTTGTATCAGTTGCCCATCACTTATGCCCATTGAACATGGATGCAACCAAAGACCATGCTAGGTTTCCCAATTGTGCATTTTTTTTTTACCCGATAAATAGAATACCTGCAATGTGTGAATGGCATTTGCAAATCCTTACATTCCTGTGAATAAGGAACCAGTTAAACAGCAGAGATTTAAGTGTGTTTTACACCGGGCGATTATCGGGCAGACGAGCGTTCATTGCCTATAATTGCCGTGTGTAAACAGGGCAGCGATCAGATGAACGAGCAAACGCTGCCAACATGATAACGTATGGGGACAAGCGATCGGAGTAACGACCGCTCGTCCCCTTCCATAGATCCGTGTGACAGGAGCAAACGAGCATGGATCAACAAGGTCTCGATCAGCGCTCGCTGCACCGGCCAATTGGTCAGTGTAAAAGGGCCTTTAGCTTGGTTAAACATATTTAGTCTTGTATCAAGCTAACCACAACTCCTGAAATAAACGACTGTCATTAATATGATGAAAATAAAGCAATGGGGCAGATTTACTACTGTGTCTGGGTCTAGAATGTGTTGAAAAATCGTTCATATTTTGAGGTTTGAACCTAACTAGACAATTTTTTCAAAAAAAAGTCTCAAAAGTGGATGGGACTATTAAAAAAAAAATAAAAAAAATTAAACGCTCATCTCTGAACAGGTCTTAATCTTCCACCATATACAGCGACCATGACAAAGGCCAAGGCTTGGCCGAAACGTCCTCTATGTAAAGTCACTTTCTATTTTTTTCATGACATCAAACTACTGTATGAATAAAATCCACTTTTCTGCAACAAGATATGGACAGTGACATCAGGGGCTACCTCTAGAAGCGGAACACCCGGCCAGAGCTTAGGCATCCCCCTATCTTCCTTCCTAGTTGCGCTCAGGGCATGTGCCCACCCTAGCAATGCGGCTGGTGCTGCCACAATGCACATGCAGTTTTTTGTTTTAGATAAAGACAAAAAAAAAATTAAAATTGTAATCCATAGATACTGACTAGCTTACATCCGCTCATTATGAATAGTCATACACACAGGAGAAAGCGCTCCACAGAAAAAAACGGGTCTCCCTCCTGCCGCTGACTCACATTACCACACCCTTTATGCCCAGAGTGTGCCTATTGGTAACATGACCACTGGGGCAATTCATGCTTTTCTTGTTTGCCAACGTTTCAGTGGCTGTTGTGAGCAGAAGAGCCATGCACAGGAACACAGCACCCAAAGAAGAAAAAGGGTAACCAGCACAGTGGAAAATTGCAAAACTCCAAAAACCACCATCTAATTACATTAAAAGAAACTACTAAATGCATTTGCGGAAAGATAACCGGTTCGCTTTAGCCCATTACAACACACCAGTGTCACAATTTGAATTTGTATCGGCCTCGACTCCCAAAAATAACAAAAAACTAAATCTGTAAGAAGTTTCTGGCCATTATGAGAGTCAGAGAACGTATTTACATGCATCTGATCTACAAAGTCTCGCAGCCATAAATCCAAAACTTTTTTCATTAGGGCCTCAAGAAGTTGGTTAGAGAAGTTCACATTCTCCAGGGTTTTGCATGGACATGTTCTACCAGAAAAACAAGCTCCGTCACATCACTTGAAGGACAGGCGGCAGAAACCATTCATTTTTTTTTTCCTTAGAGTAACAAACTTGGAACTAAAGCAGAATCATTTAGGATTCCATGTACAAACCAATTTTAACTCAGAGAAGCCCAGGCAATCAAAATAAGGGATAACAAACAGACTGAGAATACAGACACGCGGATGGAGAGACAAAGGAAGGAAAATTGGCATGCAGGATTATTTCCTGCTTACAGTGAAAAATAGCCCAACGCTATAGTATAATGTGACCCAACAGCATTCAAATTCATACCATGTTGGATTGTACTCCATTGTGATCAAGGCTCCATTTGCATGGAGTTTGTATATTCCTTACGTAGTTCTGCAATGGAAGATAAAAATATACTGTCCCATACTGTTCATTTAACCTCTTCAAACTATCTTTTATTTTTGGAATATTAATAGAGCATGAAAAACAATTTGTACTTCTATGTTTTCTGCTGTGACTACAGATGGATGTCTTAAAGAGGCTCTGTCACCAGATTCTCAAATCCCTATCTCCTATTGCATGTGATCGGCGCTGCAATGTAGATGACCGTAACGTTTTGTTTTTTTAAAAACGTTCATTTTTGGCAGAGTTATGAGCTATTTTATATATATGCAAATGAGCTTTGAAATGGACAACTGGGCGTGTTTTTATTCGTATGTCCAACTGGGCGTGTATTGTGTTTTTAACTGGGCGTGTTTACTTGTTTTACTAACTGGGCGTTGTGAATAGAAGTGTATGATGCTGACGAATCAGTGACCAATCAGTATCATGCACTCCTCTCCATTCATTTACAGAGCAGCATAACATTCTTACTAAAACGAGGTGCACCAAACATACAAAAGTGTCCTGATAATGAATACACATGACCTCCAGCCTGGACGTCATGTGTATTCAGAATCCTGACACTTCTGAATCTTTTCTGTGAGATTTCCAGCAAGGGAAACAAAATCTCGTTTACCTTGTAATCTCACGAGATTACGCACGGCTGCCTGAAATCTCACAGAAAAGAGTCAGAAGTGTCAGGATTCTGAATACACATGACGTCCAGGCTGGAGGTCATGTGTATTCATTATCAGGACACTTGTGTATGTGGCTGCACATCGTGTTCTAGTAAGAACGATGCTGCTGTGTAAATGAATGGAGAGGAGTGCATGATGCCGATTGGTCACTGATTCGTCAGCATCATACACTTCTCTCCACAACGCTCAGTTAGTAAAACAAGTAAACACGCCCAGTTAAAAACACAATACACGCCCAGTTGGACATACGAATAAAAACACGCCCAGTTGTCCATTTCAAAGCTCATTTGCATATATATAAAATAGCTCATAACTTGGCCAAAAATGAACGTTTTTTAAAAAAAAAAAAAACACATTACTGTTATCTACATTGCAGCGCCGATCACATGCAATAGGAGATAGGGATTTGAGAATCTGGTGACAGAGCCTCTTTAAGCAGAAAATCTTTGAGCTGCCTTGCTGCACTCGTTTTTTGCCACTGAAATCAATAGGAAAGAGATCCCGACTATAGTGCATGGTTTAAAGAACTAATCCCCAGCCCTAGAGTTGATTAGAATGTAATCAGGGGTTCCCTAGAAGGCAGGAGCAAAACCAGTCTCTGAAAGGGCTTGTCCACATGTAGCAGAATTGCTGCATATTTTCCGTCTGGATTTACATTTTTAGTTCCGCAGCATGTCAATTACCGCTGCGGAAAGTGGACTGAATTCCTGCGTTTTTCAGCGATATCACCTTACACAGGCTTGAAAAAAAAGTGCAGCAAAATGTGCACTATTTCCTGGAGTAAAAAAACGCAGGAAATTTTCTGCAGCAATTCCATTATGAGCAGACAAGCCCAAACGGTACTCACACCAGTAGCCGTTTTGCTGCAGATTTTTCCGTAACAAATCCGCAAAAAAAACCTGTGCTACGTGCAGATTATGCTGCGGATTCACAGGATATTTACCACTTCTATATTAAAAAAGGGTGAAATCCTTTATAGAAATCCAGTAAAAAGCAATCTAGCTCCGATAATAGTACTGTAATATGATGTGGATTTTCCGTGTGCAAATCCGAACAGAAATCCGTAGCATTTTTGTTCCGTGTTTAAAGAAGAAACCTGATATGGGGCCAATCAACCATCATACTGTATA
This sequence comes from Rhinoderma darwinii, assembly GCF_050947455.1. Taxonomy (NCBI): domain Eukaryota; kingdom Metazoa; phylum Chordata; class Amphibia; order Anura; family Rhinodermatidae; genus Rhinoderma; species Rhinoderma darwinii. Next base: position 106,129,054 of record NC_134695.1, read on the forward strand.
AAATGTACCCATTCCTACACCAAGCTTGTGTGTGGTATAAATCAATACAGGTTCTCCAGGAGCAGAAATATTATTCAGGGGTTCCCTTATAGCTGGGAATCACTGGTTGAAAGAAATAGCTATTTATTACTTCAGAACTCAAATAATCACTTTTATGAACAAAATAGAAAATTAGGCTCTATCCACACGACAGGGTCCGAGTGTCGGCCCATAAAAACAGCCGTTTTTGGACGTTTTTCCCGGCTGTCTTGCATCCGTTCCGGGCCGTGTTTCCATTTTTAATGGATGATTTTGACCCGTTTTGCATCCCTGTCCATTTTAAAATCGGATGAATTTCATTTGTAAATTTTTTTTGTAGATAATGCCACACACTGTCCTCTATAGATACTGCCAAAGCCCCCCTGTAGGTAGTGCCACTCAGCCCCCCCCCTGTAGGTTGTGCCACAGGCCCCCCCCCCCTGTGGGTTGTGCCACACACTACCTTCTATAGATACTGCCACAGCCCCCTTGTACATAGTCACCCCCCTTACCTTCCTGTAGGGGACAGCTCCAGGAGAAGTCCCTGCATTCACTGTCCATATATGGACAGTGACGTCAGGGACTTCTCCTGGAGCTGTGGCCGGGGATTTCGCTCCTACAGGGAGCAAAAATATACCCTCCTCCTCACATGCACTTCGCACTGTGAGGAGGTGAAGGAGAGAGAGAGAGCGCAACGGAAGACACGGCCGTCACTTGGAGCACATTCCAGTGATGGCCGTGTGTGTTACCCGGCCCCATAGACTTCTATGGGAGCCGGGCGAACGGCCGAAAATAGGGCATGTCCCATTTCTTGACGGGCCGTCAAAAAAAATGGTCGTGTGAATAGCCCCATTTGGGGTCTAGTGTTCCTACTGCGGCCGTGTGACGGACGTTTTTTCAACGGCCGTCGAACGGCCAGGAAACCCCGTTGTGTGAATAGGGCCTTATTGGGAAGCTATAAACATTTTTTGCAGTTTTCCACACTAAAAGTAGCAATTTAGTTTGTAACCTAGGCTTGTAATACAAAAAGGTATAGTAATCCACATGATTACAAACAAACAAAAAAATGGTCTATTCACGCAGTGCGGTCAAATAGCATGTTCTTTAACGTGATTTTTGCATTATTTAAAAAAAAAAACTGCGACAAAAAAATAAACCAGTGATTTGACTGCGTGAATAGACCTGCTTCATGCACTCGACCGTGTTTGGTCCATGATATACGGACCATATGTCGGCCGCATTTCCGGGTCTGAATACAGTTCAGGGAGACGGAGTTCCTAACATCATAGTTCTACATTGAAAAGGGTAAAAACACAATGAGTATGCTGCACATTTGAAAACCTAAAGAACGCTCTGATTTCCATCCAGAAAATGTTCAGTAACATGAACAGGAGCTTTGTTTAAATCTCATCCACATAACTGGTACTGCAATCCGCTGCCGAATTTCCGTGCGGAAAGTCCGCAGCATTTCTGTTCCATGTGAATCCAGCCTAAAACAGCATTACCCCACAGATAAAAGTATAAACCTAGACCCATTTAGTGACACGAAAGATGGATCTCCAAATCAAAAGATGAAATTTGAGCAACAGACAACGGCAAGATATATAGGAAGCCAGAAAGACCAGTCTGAACCATGAGAATTTCATAGATACCGATACCAAACTGTGGTCAGGGGACAGGTTGGGTGACAGTGATGTCACAGCATGACAAGATGTCACACCCTACCGGCTGCTTTGATTTACCCCTTAATAAGCTGAGGCATCACAGGAAAACAATACTTTTCTTTTTAACTGCTGCAGATTAATTGTACACAGTGATAGACTGTATGTATACATAGGTAAAATGACGGCTCTTACGGATGTTCTCCGGTATAAACTGGGGAAATTAACAATGTGATGTCCATGTCTGGAGCAGACAAAAGTGACAGAGCACGCATATACATTTAACAACGTGGCCTCAGCAGCAGCAAAGACTGATAGCAGCTGTAGAAAATGGACTACCTGCTACTATCTCCGTATACGTCCACACGGCAGTATATGTACGTGCAGCCTACGCGCCAAACATAAAGCCCAAACGCAATGTAAACAGAGCCTTAGTTTGTTACAGCTTCAATTTTGCAGTTGCGTCTAGAATAGCATTGAATAGAATGCGGTTCAGTATGCCCGCCATATTTATTAGGCCCTAGAATTTTTTTCCAACACAAATGAAGTTTCAGAAAAGATGCCGAGTGGTTTTTAAGCCGCATACAGAATGACTGATTGAAAAAACAAAAAGACAAAAAGAATTCTGCGCACAGAAAAGTGGCGGTAAGCAACTTCAGGGAAGATCTGTTCTAACTCAGAAGCTGCGTTATATTCCTCAAACAGCGCGCACCATGTTGAGCAAGGAGATCCTCTTCTACCGCCTGTGCACATTTGCCATCCATGTGAATAGCAGGAATTACACGCACATGCAAATTTCATATTTTCTTCAGACTTCTGCGCTACAAACGTATCGATAAGACGGACTAGGAGTGTGAACGAGTTGTTTTTAAGTCGTGCTTAAAGCTTTTACTGACCCGTTAAATAACAGTTCCTAATAAAGCGGTCGAATCACAAGTGTCCGTGTGTAACCCCAATTCTGGTGAACCTTTGAGAATATGTTAAAGGGGATTTCCAATCCCCAAGGCTATGTTCACACGCTTAACAAAAAAAGGTTGTAAAATACAGGAGCAATTTTCAAGGGAAAACACAGATTTTCAGCAGTTTTTTACAGCCCTTTTTGGAGCGGTTTTTCTATTGAGATAATGAAAAACGGCTCCAAAAACAGCGCAAGAAGGGACATGCACTTTTTTACGGGCCATTTTTTACGCGTCATTTTTAAAATCCGCCCCGTGGGAAAGGAACAGTTTTTCCCATTGAAATCAACGGGCAGTTTACGGCCTGAAAAACGGCTGAAAATAAGCCGTTTGAACATACCCTAAAAATTGATTGTCTATCCTTATTTAGCGGTGTTGCCTTCTCCCATTGAAGTGAATGGGAGAAGGGTGCAATACCTGTTAATCGCCACTATACGCGTGTCCACGATTCACAGTGAGCAATTAGAAAAGAAGGGGAAGCAGCGCTCGTACGAGCCCCTCACCCCCTTCGAAGCAGCTGATCGGTGGGGGTCCCGGGTGTCGGACCCTGACCGATAAGCTATTGAGGATAGGCCATCAACTCACCCTTAGCAGGTTACAATCGGTAATCTGTCTCCCATTCAAAGACTATAGGACAGAGTAAACTGTAACGTGCTGATATAATATGGATTAGGGAACTGCATAACAAATGAATATTTCAGTATGGAACATCACAGTATACTGAAAATGGAAATTTAGGAGACTCAATTTCTTTATTGAGCCATGAATGAATGGCGCACAACAAGGTTATTGGGGAGTCTCTGCTAAAATACATAAGGAGGACAGAGAAATCCAGAGATGAAGTTTATTCTGAAAATTCTCAACAATGTTGTTGTTAACGTCATGGCTCATGCACACTGGCGCGAAGCCTGTACCGATCCTTTGGTACTGACTGTATGGTCCTGTAGTTTAGGCTCCGTCCTGAGAGAATACCTCAGCATACGGAGTACGATGGAAGACGTCATCAATATATCTCAGTTGTATTCCATACAAATCCGACAGAAAAAAAATCTCCTTATGTCTCCGTATGAAATCAGAGGCATATGGTAAGGTAGAGGACGCTATTATAGCTCTCCGAAAAATGAAGCCATAATACGGCTGTGTCCATGTACCCTTTCACTAAATTGAGAGTGAAGCTTTGCTTGGGCTGGTTGCATGCAGGAAATGCTGCTTGGAAAACCGCGCCAAATCGTGGTGCAGATTTTCAATCGGAATCCCTGCTGCGGAAACAGTGCTATAAAAAAAAAACTGAATACTTACCACCTGGGCATTGTCATAGAGACGCGTCGCTCTGTTCTCGGTGCAGCCCGGCCTCTTGGAATGCCGCTGCAGCATTCACATGGGATGAAACATCAACCCAGGAGGCCGACCTGGACAGAGAACAAAGGAACGCGCGTTGGTATTATGAACCAAAAATAGTTTTGTTTCTGATTTGCAATTTCTTGCAGTGGAATCGCTTCTTTTCCGCTGCAAAAATCTCAATATTTGCGGTTGGCTGCAGGTTTTACTGCCCCATTGAATTCAATGAGGAAAACTTGCAACAATAGAGCAGCGATTCCCCAGGATAAATTGACATTCTGCGGAATAAAAATAAAAAAAGTTCACCGTAGGTCAATTTATGGATGGTGTCTCAGGCGGATTTTTTCCTGCAGTGTATGCACGAAATTTGTTCAAATCTCATCTACTCTGCTGCTACTGTAATCTGCCGCAGATTATCCTCAATTAAATCCATTGCGGAAAATCTGCAGTGATTACACGGTGTGTCTCCTAACTCTTAAAAGGGTTTTCCCTTCTTGGACATTTATGGCATATACACAAATTATGCCACCTCTGGGACGCTCCCCCATCTCTAGAATGGGGCCCCCTGATCCCCGTCCTACCATTTCTTGCTCTCTAGCCACCGACTGACGAAGAGGTTGAGAGTACGTATCAGCCAAACTTGAGGAGCTACGCGGTTTCTGTAAAGCCATTGACGTGAATAAGAGTTACAGAAGCTATTACGCTATTTCCGTAACTCTCTTTTACATCTATAGGAGTTACGGAAACAGCGTACCTCAGCAAGTATGGCTGTTTCCGTACTCCCGACTACCTTGTCAGTCAGTGGCCAGAAGGCAGCGAGAAAAGGTAGAATGGGGTTCAGGGGCCACATTCTAGACGGAGTTGCAGGCCCTAGAGGTGGGACCTGCATCTATCCTACATTTATGGAATATTCTGGGGATATGCCAGAAATGTCCAAGATGAGAAAACCACTTTATGTCCAAGTTTCGACCACAGCGGTAGTATACTTCAGTGGCCAGATGTTATGTTAAGTTTACACATATTTGGTACATGTTCGGTCATGGAACGGATGACAAACAACTAAATAAATGGTTGGAAATCATTTTTTTCACCATTGAAGTCAAAGAGAAACCAATTTGAAACCAATAGGACATCAGATGTGAAAAATATAGGCTATCCAGGACATCGGTCGTTCAAGTTCACGGCAACGTATAGGATAACAAGATGGACAATGGACATAGTTTGGCTGCTTTATCATATACAAGTCAATGTTATTTTTTCTTTCAACTGTCTTCCGGGATTGATAGACCCAAATGATGGATGAGTGTGAACTTCACCTTAATGTGTTCTCGTCACCAAGACATAAGTTATGACATCTATCAGCTGCCCTAATAAACAGAAGTCAGTGGATGCAAAAACGGCAGAAAAGCTGCCTTAATTCTCAATTGTGGGGGCAAAGATTTGTACCTCAAGCCCTCACCTATCCCCCTTAACAGCACACGTCTCATAAAGCACTGGTGGAGTGGGTTCGCTAGGTCTGTATTCTGCTGATGATCTTACATGACAACAATGGCGCACTACCCCATATAGCAGATCCGGATAATAAAAGCTTGGTAGAGCGCTTTATATGCATCTATTTAATGTATAATATCTTCTTGTTGGATTTCAGAGAATTGATGTGATAGGAAATTAAATTATTTCTTGCACAGATCGATGAATTTTTCAGAACCCAAATGTTCCTGAAGTGATATATAATGGATAGCACCCCCAACCCAAAATCTAAAAGGCAGAATTATACAATCCAAATGTAAACATCATCCAAATTTCTGCTTTAGCTTTACCCTTCATGTCACACACAATAAAGTTTAGTTCTAAATGCAGTTTCTTACCCCAGGCCAGGAATTCTGTCACATTCTTGTCCCGTCGGAGAGGTGGTGCATTACATTCTTGACACAAACAGATTAAAACATCTAGAAGGGTCTCCACACTGAGGGATTCACAGTCACATCCATAGGGGCCTTTGAGAACCATGTCCTCCAGCTTCTTCAGCCTCTTTTCGACTGACATCTTGAGCTTTCTTCTTGATCAGCTTGTTGACTGGAGGAAGCCCCAATAGACTTCAACCAAACACAAGAATGTTCACGATTTACGACGTGCCCAAACTTTCTCAAGATGTTAAAAAAAACTTCTTGAGAAAAGTTCCTGTGGGCTCGATCAGCCCTATAGGTGTTCTCAATGTCTTAGGCCACCATTAAAGATGCCAAACGTAATGTATATGAAATAATCACAATGAAAAGAGAGGAATAGCCAAATGTGCTATACCCTACAAGGACTTGTGTGTAGTTGTGCGGTGCTATACGTTCCCATGTCTATGTGCAGGACCTGGACTACTTTCTGTATGTATTACAGTCACACCACTGCACACCCACACAGCCAAGATCAAACCAACACACTTACTACAATATAACCATATACCATGTAAAGCATAACCACCATTGTGTGAGTGTGCTCTGCCCCTCACCCACACATATACTATCATGCACATACATGTCTCTCCCAGTCCCACGGCACACAATGACACCCTGCAGTGCCACACAGCAGTGACATGGTTGTCAGACACTCTCCACAGCCCACATAGTCGTCAATAGTACTCCGCACTCACGGTCACACAGGCGCTCACCCACCTCCGTGCCCTCCTGTATATACAGCGCTATCCCTACCCTGTATATGGATATGTATAACGCGCAGGGCAGACAGTAATATCAATGCTTTCGGCTGGCGCAGGCTGAGCTCTTCCTGTAATTGTTGCAATCGGCTCTCTCCTTCCCTCACCTGCACAAGCCACGCCCAGCACACGGGAGGGGTGTGGCTATACGCAGCGCTCCCACGCCTCCCAGCGCACACCTGGAAGCCACGCCCCGTTGTGGTGTACTACACCTGGAAGCCACTCCCCCTTCTGCTGTAATTGCCTTTTACTACAAGGTACTTTTATTACTGTATAGAGTCACGTGGCAGGTCATATATGTTAGTATTTATAACCTCAGCTTCGGTCATGACTAGATTCTAAAGACAGGGTTGGAGCCCTAAGAAAACTGTGACCATTTTTCGTTTTTTTGTGGTAGGATAACCCTTGTGTATCCCAACATTTTTCAGTGATCAGACACTACTGATTTTAGCACCTCTGATCCTTCATTTTTTTTTAGATAAGTGGCACTAGGGTTGTCTGTCAGCTGTTTCTCAATGAGGCTCTATTTACATTTGCATCATCGTTCCGTTTATAACGGAAGCCACGACGCAGTGCCGGATCTATTGCAGGATGGACACCAGCGCCGTCCAACAGACTCTATTAACTTGGGATCTGCCTGGTTCTGCCGAGGTGTTGATATTTTGTGCATGAAGACGCCTAAGGCTGGGTTCACACACACTATTTACGGACGTAATTCGGGCGTTTTAGCCCCGAATTCCGTCCGAAAATGCGGCTCAAAAGCATCGGCAAACATCTGCCCATTCATTTGAACGGGTCTTACGATGTTCTGTGCCGACGGTCATTTTTTTTACGCGCCGCTGTCAAAAGGCGGCGCGTAAAAAAGACGCCCGCGTCAAAGAAGTGTCTGTCACTTCTTCAGACGTAAATGGAGCCGTTTTCCATGGACTCCATGGAAAACCATCTCCAATTACATCCGTAATGGACGCAGCGAAATAGCGCCTCAACATGCCATTACGGCTGAAATTACGGTGCTGTTTTCTTCTGAAAACAGCACCGTAATTTCAGCCGTAACGGACGCTGCCGTGTGAACATACCCTTAGGCTTTGTTCACATCTGCGTCGGGGCTCTGTTCATGGGTTCCGTCGGTGCTTTCCGTCAGGGGAACCCATGAACGGAATCCAAACTGAAACAAACGGAAACGTTGTGCAAGGGGTTTCATCGTTTTGAGGGAATGAATAGCGCAGTCGACTATGGTATTGATTCTGTCAAAACGTCTGAACCCTTGCACAACGGGGACAAACGGAAACCTATGGTCTCCGTTTGTTTCAGTTTGGATTCCGTTCATGGGTTCTGCTGATTGAAAGCTCCGACAGAACCCATGAACAGAGTCCCGGCGCAGATGTGAACGCCCTCTTCTCTTAGGGTATGTGCACACACACTAATTACGTCCGTAATTGACGGACGTATTTCGGCCACAAGTACCGGACCGAACACAGTGCAGGGAGCCGGGCTCCTAGCATCATACTTATGTACGATGCTAGGAGTCCCTGCCTCGCTGCAGGACAACTGTCCCGTACTGTAATCATGTTTTCAGTACGTATTTCGACCGCAAGTCCCGGACCGAACACAGTGCAGGGAGCCGGGCTCCTAGCATGATAGTTATGTACGACGCTAGGAGTCCCTGCCTCGCTGCGGGACAACTGTCCCGTACTGTAATCATGTTTTCAGTACGGGACAGTAGTTCCACGGAGAAGCAGGGACTCCTAGCGTCGTACATAACTATGGTGCTAGGAGCCCGGCTCCCTGCACTGTTTTCGGTCCGGTACTTGCGGCCGAAATACGTCCATCAATTACGGCCGTAATGACCTCGTGTGAACATACCCTTACAATGGGCTGTCAGGTTTTTAATTTTTTCGTTTGCAGATTAGCGCAGTAGAATATACAATTCTGCTGGTCAGGGGAGACCTGATGGAACCATGACCCCAGTGTGACTAGTGCCTTATGTTATTATATATGTAGTGAAGAACTTATGACTGAAGGATAGATTATCTAATAGCAATTATTCTTCAGACTAAAAATTGATAAAATTTGCAAGTGCAAAATTCAGGCAGCACCCAAATGAGCTCAGATGGCTACCTAGCAGAGGTGACCACACTGTATCTTTTAGGCTAGTGCTACATGGCAACTTTAGCCATGACATAGGTCGCACGACCAAAGATTGCTGTGTCGCGCTGCTTGCATCACGGGTAAGGGTATGTTCACACGGCTTAGCAAAATACGTCTGAAAATACGGAGCTGTTTTCAGGCGAAAACAGCTCCTGATTTTCAGACGTTTTTGTAGCAACTCGCGTTTTTGCGGCGTATTTTACGGACGTCATTGGAGCTGTTTTTCAATGGAGTCAATGAAAAACGGCTCTAAAAACGTCCCAAGAAGTGACATTCACTTTTTTCGCGGGCGTCTTTTTATGCAAAGTATTTTGACAGCGACGCGTAACATAACACCTCGTGGGAACAAAACACCGTAAAACCCATTGAAAGCTATGGGCAGATGTTTGTAGACGTAATGGAGCTGTTTTTTCAGGGGTAATTTGAGGCATAAAACGCCCAAATTACGTGTGAAAACAGTGCGTGTGAACATGCCCTAAATGTGAATGTGGTTGCTTTGCAGCATGCAAATTGCTGCGAACGTGACACTACAGTTATATGGAATCCAAACCAGCTGGACTTCTTCCAACTGTCATGTTGCGGTCGCAGCAATTTGCAGGTCGCACAGCGACCACATTCACTTTTATTGCCTGTGTCGCGTCCAGAGTCGCCGTGTAGCGCTCGCCTAAGAGCTGTGGTCACCTTTCATGCAGCCAACAGTTGTTTCGGCCATTTACTTTTACAAAGGTAGCTGCAGGTCAACTATTCTTTTCAATGCATTTGATAAATATGCCCCAATGTCTCTCTCAACAAGTACGACATAGACTAAACATGAGAGTAATAGCACTCCATATTTATTGATGGTTATCGAACACAACAGTATCACAGCATTCCAAATCACTTCTAAGGGGTGGATGAGAAAGTTTCATAATTTAGATCCCATGAAAGTCGCAATATTTGACAGGCTAGGGCTACACGGCAACTTTGGTCGCAACACAGGTCGCACAGCCGAAGATCGCTTATTGTGCTGCCTGCATTTCAGGTAATGAAAGTAAGGGTATGTTCACACTGCTTATTTACGGACGTAATTCGGGCATTTTACGCGTGGAATTACGCCCGAAAATACGGCTTGAAAGCGTTGACAAACGTCTGCCCATTGAAAGCAATGGGTTTTACGTTGGTCTGTTCCCACGAGGCGTATATTTACGCGTCGCTGTCAAAAGACGGCGCGTAAATAGACGCCCGCGTCAAAGAAGTGCCTTGTCACTTCTTCAGACGTAAATGGAACCGTTTTCCATTGACTCCATGGAAAAACAGCTCCATTTACGTCCGTAATGGACGCAGCGAAATAGCCCCTCAACATGCCATGACGGCTGAAATGACGGAGCTGTTTTCTCCTGAAAACAGCCCTGTAATTTCAGCCATTACGGACGCTGCCGTGTGAACATACCCTAAGGGTATGTTCACACGCGGTCATTACGTCCGTAATTGACGGACGTATTTCGGCCGCAAGTACCGGACCGAACACAGTGCAGGGAGCCGGGCTCCTAGCATCATACTTATGTACGACGCTAGGAGTCCCTGCCTCGCTGCCGGACAACTGTCCCGTAATGTAATCATGTTTTCAGTACGGGACAGTTGTCCGGCAGCGAGGCAGGGACTCCTATCGTCGTACATAACTATGATAAAATCGTCACATTGTATTTATTTGTGTTACGATTAGCAGCAGGACTGTTGCTAATCAATGATTTCTGTTATCTCTGTGTTTGGGCGTTGCTAGACAATGCTTTTAAGTCTGGATTTGGTCATAATTTAGCTTTTCATGGTTAATTAGTGCAGAGTACTTTTCTGGGGCCTATATATACTTCAGGCTTGGATTTCTCAGGTGCTGGTTATACTGTTTCTGGCATGTGCTAAACTCTTTCAAGATTCTTGTTGGTGGCTTTGGTCTTGTCTATGTTTTTGTTTATACTGTGGGATCTCTTGGTCCTCTAAGAGATCTAGTTTTTGTATAGTGGTTTTATGTGTATCCTGGGAACAGTAGTTCCACTGATTTTGTTTGCCTTTCCTGTGTGTTTGGTCTGCTGCCAAGCTGTTGTCTTACCCTGCTGTGTGATAGTATTCGGATAGGGTCAGTGAGTTCTGTAAATTCTTGCCCACCATCTATTCATTTGTTAACTGCTTGCATGCTTTTCATCTGCCATTCACGACATTTATGCATCGTCTCCATCTTTTACTACCTTCAGTGTTCGGTTCCACTCATCCACTGGTGAGTTACTTGTGCCTTTTTTTCTCCGTCAGTGTTTATGCATGCTTTACCCATGTGATCGCGATTGTTTGGTATTACGGTCTTTAGTACTATTTGTGCAATATATGTGTCACGTACTCCCTTCCTGCGGCTCCCTCGGTCTCCAGGACATTGAGAGTTACTCGCTCGGGCGTCGCCCGTCCTGGCAGACTGAGGCAGTCTGCAGCCAATAGAAGCTGAGGAGCGTCAGGCCAATCAAGGCCTGGCTAATGTTCCTGAGCTCCCGTCCTCTCCTTATTTAGTTCAGCCTGGGCCAGTAGGCCTTTGCCTGTAATGCGTTTTACTCCGAATGCATTTTACTCCTTTGTTACCCCTGACCCCGTCTTGACTCCTGACTTTTCTTTGCCTTCTGACTTTTGTTTGTTTTGCCGCACTCTCCTGGTTTGACCCTTCCTGCCTGACTCCGTCTTTTGCGCACGGACTTGTCCATGGGGCAATTGCCCTGCCTCTCCCTTCGTGTACTTCCCAGGTGACCCTTTGTTGTTTCGTACTGTCTCTGTCTTATCTGTTTGTCAGTTGCACTTGTACAAGTATATGGTATGCCGCCCAGTTGTGCGCCGTCGTTTAGGTCGGGTCGTACAAGTACGTAGGGACAGAGGTTTGCGAAGAACAGGGTCCTCACTGTTACCCGTGTATTTGTTCATGACAGAATTACAGGCCCTTTACCTGCTCTTCCCTGTTGTCTGGCTTTTGTTTGCCATGGACCTCTGGGTAGTGTTAACAGAGCAAATGCAAGGTCTCACCCCATTGGTTCAGGATCTGGCCCAGAGAGTCTACCAGCAGGAGCATGCCCCTCAGGTGGCCGCCTCTGTGTTACCCGTGGCAGCCTACCCTCCCGCACCTGTGCTGGAACCCCAAATCCAGTTAACCGATCGTTTCTCTGGCGATCTAATTTTTTTTACATCTTATCGTGAGAGCTGCATGCTTTATTTTTAGTTACGGCCCCATTCTTCTGGCTCTGAGTCTCAACGTGTGGGGCTCATCATATCCCGTCTGCTAGGGGACCCCCAGGATTAGGCATTTTCCTTATCTCCCACTAGTCCCCAATGCTCCTCTGTCAACGCTTTCTTTTCCGCCCTGGGACATCTCTATGACGAACCCGACAGGACAGCGTTTGCTGAAACTCAGTTACGGGGACTTTGTCAGGGTAAGAGGCCGGTAGAGGAGTACTGCTCTGAGTTTAGGAAGTGGTCAGGGGAATCTACCTGGGGTGACTCAGCCCTGAAGTACCACTTCAGGCTAGGACTGACTGACGCCCTGAAAGACCTGCTAGTAGGTTACCCTCCCCCGACTCCCTAGATCAGCTCATGAATCTGGCTGTCCGTTTCGACCGACGCATCTGGGAGCGTCGGCAGGAACGGTCCGTTCCTCCTACTCCAGTCGCTCCTCCTAGTTCTCGAGCTGTCCTAGTGCCATCTTCTTCAGCTGACTGCCAGGAGGAACAGATGGAGCTAGGGATCACAGGAGATCTGAAAGTTCGCAGGGAGTTCTGCCGCAAACATGCCTTATGCTTCTACTGTGGAGACGCGGACCATCTACTCAGCGCCAGTCCCAAACACAAAAAAGAAGACTCCGGAAAACTTCTGCGACTAAGTGGTCATCGGGGAGGTCACTTTTGCACACAGGTATTTCCCGTTCATTTTAATAAGGTCTTGTTGCCAGCCCAGGTATCATTTTTGGGCAAGACTGGGATAGGTTCTGCGTTTGTGGACTCTGGGTCCGTTGCCAATTTTATTTCCCACAGTTTTGCTTTGTCGATTGGTTTACCCCTTATTGATTTGTCTGTTCCTATTACCCTGGTAGTGGTAGACTCCTCCCCTTTGGCTTGCGGACACGTTTTCCAGTCTACCCCTGTGTTTTGTTTAACCCCTTAAGGACGCAGGCGTGTTTTGGCCTTAAGGCTCAGAGCCCATTTTTCAAATCTGACATATTTCACTTTATGTGGTAATAACGTCGGAATGCATAAACCTATCCAAGCGATTCTGAGATTGTTTTCTCGTGACACATTGGGTTTCATGTTCGTGGTAAAATTTGGTCGATATATTCAGCGTTTATTGGTGAAAAATTGTAAAATGTAGAGAAAATTTTGAAAAAATAGCATTTTTCAGAATTTAAATGCATCTGCTTGTAAAACAGACGGATATACCACCCAAAATAGTTACTAGTTCACATTTCCCATATGTCTACTTTAGATTGGCATCGTTTTTTGAGCATTCTTTTATTTATTTTTTGACGTTACAAGGCTTAGAACATAAACAGCAATTTCTCATATTTTTAAGAAAATTTCAAAAGCCTTTTTTTTTAAGGTACCTGTTCAGTTCTGAAGTGGCTTTGACGGGCCTATGTATTAGAAACCCTGATAAAACACCCCATTTTAAAAACTAGACCCCTCAAAGTATTCAAAACAGGATTTAGAAAGTTTTTTTAACCCTTCAGGCATTTCACAAGAATTAAAGCAAAGTGGAGGTGACATTTGCAAATTTCATTTTTCTTGATGAATTTCAATTTTATTACATTTTATTTCACCCTGACGAAGCATCAGCGAAGCGCGCGTCGGGTGCAGCAGTGGTCCCCCCTCATTCCGGTCCTGATCTCCCGGCTAGCGTTGTACTTTGTAGGTATAGGCACACTGCCGTTTGGGTGATACATATGTCTGTGATTGCAATTATATCTTTCTTACCTCATTATACCAATCTGTGCAAAATGTACCATACCTGATACTTGTTTTAAACTTATGATTCAAGCACTTTTTCCTGGGCGATCTTTTGACCGGTTTTCCACCTGGGGGGCCATGCTGCTTTTATGTTCTGATTCCATCTTTGTATGAGGGCTCATTTTATCATGTCTAGTTTTGTCTATGTGGTTTTTCTGTGTCTAAATTGACTTTAATAAAGGCTTTGTTACTTTTTCTATTATTTGGTCGTGACTTGTTTCTCTTTCTGGTTTATTACATTTTTTTTCTGTAACACAGAAGGTTTTACCAGAGAAATACTACTAAATATGTATTGTCCGGATTCTGCAGTTTTTAGAAATGTCCCACATGTGGCTCTACTGCGCTCGTGGAATAAAACACAAGCCCCAGAAGCAAAGAAGGACCTAGTGCATTTTGAGGCCTCTTTTTTATTAGAATATATTTTAGGCAGCATGCCAGGTTTGAAGAGGTGTTGAGGTGCCAAAACAGTAGGAATCCCCAAATAGTGACCCCATTTTGGAAACTGCACCCCTCAAGGAATTCATCTATGGTAGTTGTTACCATTTTGACCGCACAGTTTTTTCACAGCACCTATGTAAAGGATCTGCCAGGCACAGCTTCGGGGTTAACTCCCAGAACTAATCAGTCAGCACCTGAGAATACATCCCTGAGACTGACTCCTGCTTCCACCATTCAGGCTGGCAGGCTTAGGAGTGGGAGAACCTATCGTAACCTGGGAAGACTCAGCTAGCTCCCGCCCTCGGTCTATTTAAGCCTGCACTTCCTGTCCCTCGGTGCTTGTGATTCTTTCCTTGTGGTTTCCTGGCCCAGCTACAGCTCCTGCTATTTTTGATCCTGCTCCATACAGACCCTGGCTTACCGACTACTCTTCTGCTTTTCGTTTTGTACCTCGCACACTCCTGGCTTGACTCGGCTCGTTCACCACTCTGGTTGCTCACGGTGTTGCCGTGGGCAACGGCCCCTTTTTCTTGCTTGTGTTCCTTTGTATGTTTGTCGTGTTTGTCGTGCACTTACTGAGCGCAGGGACCGCCGCCCAGTTGTACCCCGTCGCCTAGGGCGGTCGTTGCAAGTAGGCAGGGACAGAGTGGCGGGTAGATTAGGGCTCACTTGTCCGTCTCCCTACCCCCTGCCATTACATAATCACAAGCCCATACCTAGTCTACCCCTGGTCCCTGACACCACTATGGATCCCCGTGAGACCCTGGCTCAGCAAATGCAGGGTCTCTCCCTACAGGTCCAGGCCCTGGCTCAGAGGGTCAACCAGCCTGATGCTACCCTGGTAGTTCCCCTCACCGCACCTCTTGAACCCCACCTCAAGTTGCCCGACCGGTTCTCAGGGGACCGGAGGGCTTTTCTCTCCTTTCGGGAGAGTTGTAGGCTTTACTTTCGTTTAAAGCCTCATTCCTCAGGTTCTGAGAGCCAGCGGGTGGGTATAATTATGTCCCGGCTCCAGGAAGGGCCCCAAGAGTGGGCCTTCTCCTTGGCTCCTGACGCCCCTAAACTTTCCTCCGTTGATTGTTTCTTTTCTGCTCTCGGACTTATTTATGACGAGACTGACAGGACTGCCTTTGCCGAGAGTCAGCTGGTGACCTTACGTCAGGGTAAGAGACCTGTTGAGGAGTATTGCTCTGACTTTCGGAAGTGGTGCGTAGCTTCTCGGTGGAATGACCCTGCCTTAAGGTGCCAGTTTAGGTTGGGTCTGTCGAATGCCCTGAAAGACCTGCTAGTTAGCTATCCCTCTTCTGACTCCCTAGACCAGGTTATGGCTTTAGCGGTACGACTTGACCGACGTCTCAGGGAACGACAACGTGAACGTTTATGTGTTTCTCCTCCGACTCCCCCATGATGCCTCCCGAAGCTCCGTTGCTTCGTTCCTCCCTGAAAGATTCAGAGATACCTATGCAACTCGGGGCCTCCGTGTCCCCCCAACAACGTAGAGAATTCCGCAGGAAGAATGGTCTCTGCTTCTACTGTGGGGACGACAAGCATCAAATGAACAACTGTCCTAAGCGTAAGATTGCAGCCAGAGAACTTCCACGTCTAAGTGATCATCGGGGAGGTCACTTGGGCGCACAGGTATTTCCCGTAAATATGAAACGTACTAAGATCTTGCTTCCCTTTCAGGTCTCTTTTGGTGGTAGGTCTGCTACCGGCAGTGCCTTCGTGGATTCAGGGTCCTCTACTAATATCATGTCTGTGGAATTTGCTATGTCCCTTGCTATGCCTCTGATTGATTTGCCTAAACCTGTCCCGGTAGTGGGTATCGACTCAACTCCTCTTGCTAATGGTTATTTTACACAGCATACCCCTGTTTTTGAACTCCTTGTTGGCTCCATGCATTTGGAGCAATGCTCTGTACTGTTGATGCAGGGATTATCGTACGATTTGGTTCTAGGTCTTCCCTGGTTGCAGTTGCATAATCCCACGTTTGACTGGAATACTGGGGAGCTAACCAAATGGGGTAATGAATGTTGTACGTCATGTTTTTCTGTTAATTCTATTTCTCCCCCTAAGGAGGCGAATACGCTACCCGAGTTTGTTCAGGACTTCGCTGATGTTTTCTCTAGGGAGGCCTCCGAAGTGTTACCTCCTCATAGAGAATACGATTGCGCTATCGAATTGGTACCAGGAGCTAAGCTTCCTAAGGGTAGGATATTTAATCTTTCTTGTCCCGAACGTGAAGCTATGAGAGTGTATATCCAGGAATCCCTGGCCAAGGGTTACATTCGTCCCTCTTCTTCTCCGGTAGGTGCTGGCTTCTTCTTCGTGGGGAAGAAGGATGGTGGTCTTAGGCCATGCATTGACTACCGTAGCCTGAATAAGGTCACGGTAAGGAACCAGTATCCCCTTCCTTTGATTCCTGATCTCTTTAATCAGGTTCAGGGGGCCCAATGGTTTTCTAAATTGGATCTACGGGGGGCGTATAACCTTATTCGCATCAAAGAGGGGGATGAGTGGAAGACTGCGTTTAACACGCCCGAAGGCCATTTCGAATACCTCGTCATGCCCTTTGGGTTGTGTAATGCCCCTGCGGTCTTCCAGAATTTCATAAATGAGATTTTGAGAAATTACCTGGGGGTTTTTATGGTAGTGTACCTTGATGACATACTGGTGTTTTCCAAGGACTGGTCCTCCCACATTGAGCATGTCAGGAAGGTGCTCCAGGTCCTTCGGGAAAACAAACTGTTTGCCAAAACCGAAAAATGTGTGTTTGGGGTACAGGAGATTCCATTTTTGGGTCAAATCCTCACTCCTCATGAATTCCGCATGGACCCCGCCAAGGTTCAGGCTGTGGCGGAATGGGTCCAACCTGCCTCCCTGAAGGCGTTACAGTGTTTTTTGGGGTTCGCTAATTATTACAGGAGATTTATTGCTAACTTCTCGGTCATCGCTAAGCCCCTTACGGACCTCACTCGCAAAGGTGCTGATCTCCTCCACTGGCCTCCTGAGGCTGTCCAGGCTTTTGAGGTCCTTAAGAAGTGCTTTGTCTCGGCCCCGGTGCTGGTTCAGCCCAACCAAATGGAGCCAAATGGAGCCAATTATCGTGGAAGTTGACGCATCTGAGGTGGGAGTAGGGGCTGTCTTGTCCCAGGGTACCAGGTCCCTCACCCATCTCCGCCCCTGAAAGTAACTATGATATTGGCAACCGCGAACTCTTAGCCATTAAATGGGCATTTGAAGAGTGGCGCCACTTCCTGGAGGGGGCTAGGCACCAGGTAACGGTCCTTACCGACCACAAGAATCTGGTTTTCCTAGAATCTGCCCGGAGGCTAAACCCGAGACAAGCTCGATGGGCGTTATTTTTTACCAGATTAAATTTTTTGGTTACCTATAGGGCTGGGTCTAAAAATATTAAGGCTGATGCACTGTCGCGTAGCTTCATGGCCAGCCCTCCTTCGGAGGAAGATCCTGCTTGTATTTTGCCTCCAGGTATAATCATTTCCTCGATCGATTCTGATTTAGTCTCTGATATTGCTGCTGATCAAGGTGCAGCTCCCGGGAACCTTCCTGAGAACAAGTTGTTTGTTCCCCTGCAATTCCGGCTAAGGGTACTTAGGGAAAATCATGACTCCGCACTATCTGGCCATCCAGGCATCCTGGGTACCAAACACCTCATTACCAGAAATTATTGGTGGCCTGGGTTGCCTAAAGACGTTAAGGCCTACGTCGCCGCTTGTGAGGTTTGTGCTAGGTCCAAGACTCCCAGGTCCCGACCAGCGGGCTTACTGCGTTCGTTGCCCATTCCCCAGAGACCTTGGACACATATCTCCATGGATTTTATCACCGATTTGCCTCCATCCCAAGGCAAGTCGGTGGTGTGGGTGGTGGTGGACCGCTTCAGTAAGATGTGCCACTTTGTGCCCCTCAAGAAACTACCCAACGCCAAAACGTTGGCTACCTTGTTTGTCAAACACATCCTGCGTCTCCATGGGGTCCCTGTCAATATTGTTTCGGACAGAGGGGTACAATTTGTTTCATTGTTTTGGAGAGCCTTCTGTATGAAGTTGGGGATTGATCTGTCCTTCTCCTCTGCCTTCCATCCTGAAACCAATGGCCAAACGGAGAGGACTAATCAATCTCTAGAACAATACTTAAGGTGTTTTGTCTCTGACTGTCAATTTGATTGGGTCTCTTTCATTCCCCTCGCCGAATTTTCCCTTAATAACCGGGTCAGTAACTCGTCAGGGGTCTCTCCTTTTTTTTGTAATTTTGGGTTTAATCCACGGTTCTCCTCCGTTTCACCTGGTAGTTCCAACAATCCCGAGGTAGAGGTCGTTCATCGGGAACTGTGCACAGTCTGGGCCCAGGTTCAGAAAAACCTAGAGGTGTCCCAGAGCGTACAAAAAACTCAGGCTGATAAAAAACGTTCTGCTAACCCCCTGTTTATGGTCGGGGATCTGGTGTGGTTGTCGTCTCGGAACTTGCGTCTCAAGGTTCCGTCCAAGAAGTTTGCTCCCCGGTTTATTGGGCCGTATAAGGTCATTGAGGTCCTCAATCCTGTCTCCTTCCGGCTGGAGTTACCCCCGTCTTTTCGGATACACAACGTGTTTCATGCCTCCCTCCTCAAACGCTGCTCCTCGTCCTTGGCTCCCTCGAGGAGACCTCCTGTTCCCATCCTCACCACTGAGGGGGTGGAATTCGAGGTGGCCAGGATTGTGGACAGCAAGATGGTCCAAGGCTCCCTCCAGTACCTGGTCCATTGGAGAGGATACGGGCCCGAGGAGAGGACTTGGGTACCCGCCCGGGATGTTCACGCTGGGGTATTGGTCAGGAGGTTCCACCTGCGTTTCCCCAGTAAGCCAGGTCCACTTAGAAAGGGTCCGGTGGCCCCTCATAAAAGGGGGGGTACTGTAAAGGATCTGCCAGGCACAGCTTCGGGGTTAACTCCCAGAACTAATCAGTCAGCACCTGAGAATACATCCCTGAGACTGACTCCTGCTTCCACCATTCAGGCTGGCAGGCTTAGGAGTGGGAGAACCTATCGTAACCTGGCCAGACTCAGCTAGCTCCCGCCCTCGGTCTATTTAAGCCTGCACTTCCTGTCCCTCGATGCTTGTGATTCTTTCCTTGTGGTTTCCTGGCCCAGCTACAGCTCCTGCTATTTTTGATCCTGCTCCATACAGACCCTGGCTTACCGACTACTCTTCTGCTTTTCGTTTTGTACCTCGCACACTCCTGGCTTGACTCGGCTCGTTCACCACTCTGGTTGCTCACGGTGTTGCCGTGGGCAACGGCCCCTTTTTCTTGCTTGTGTTCCTTTGTATGTTTGTCGTGTTTGTCGTGCACTTACCGAGCGCAGGGACCGCCGCCCAGTTGTACCCCGTCGCCTAGGGCGGGTCGTTGCAAGTAGGCAGGGACAGAGTGGCGGGTAGATTAGGGCTCACTTGTCCGTCTCCCTACCCCCTGCCATTACAACCTATTTGAATTGTGCTGTGAAATGAAAAAAATTTTGTTGCCCAATTTGTCCTTAGTGCGGCAATACCCCATTTGTGGTGATAAACTGCCGTTTGGGCCCATGGGAGGCCTCAGAAGGAAAAGAGCGCCATGTGTTTGTTGGAGTCCAGATTTTGCTGGATTGGTTTTCGGGTGCCATGTCGCATTTGCAGAGTCCCAGAGGTATCAAAGCAATGGAAACCCACCAGAAGTGACCCCATTTTGGAAACTACACCCCTCAAGGAATTCATTTATGGGTGTTGTGACCAATTTGACCCCATAGTTTTTTCACAGAAATTATTTGAATTGGGCTGGGAATTAAAACAAAATTAATTTTTTACAATAATATGTAGTTTTGGCTGAAAATGTCTTATTTTCACAAGAAATAAAATACCCCATTCTGTTGCGCAATTTGTCCAGAGTGCAGCAATGCCCCATTTGTGGTGATAAACTGCCGTTTGGGCCCATGGGAGGGCTCAGAACGAAAGGACCACCATTTGGCCTACTGGGGATTTTCTGGTGCGAAGTCATGTATGCAGAAGCCCCTGAGGTACCAGTACAGTTGAAACCCGCAAGAAGTGACCCCGTTTTAAAAACGACACCCTTAAGGCATTCATCTAGAGGTGTAGTGAGCATTTTGACCGGAGACATACACCCCATAAACTGTAATGTGGGTTCTCACGGGTACGGCAATACCCTCAATGTGGCTGTTATCAGCTGCCTGGGCACACAGCAGGGCTCAGAAGGGAAAGATGAGGGGGATAAGCTGTGCGGAGTGCATCAGGGTAAGTAAAATTGGGGTAAATTATAAACCACGGGATGTATGATAAATTTTAAAACACTCTTTCATACAGAGCTCTTGTTTTTCGGGACACGTGTCACATTGATATATTGTGTCCTCCCTTATCCCCCTCTTATAGCAGACTTTGTACCTCTTTTGACTTTTTCCCTTCTTGCCAGTTTGGGGAACTTCTCCTGGAAAGTGTTGCCCTTGTACGATGCGTGTGGCCTCGCTTCCAGAAGTACTGGGTGCCCCCCTCCCCTTCCTGGTCCCTAAAGATTAGGTTCTAGATAACCACCTCTTGAAATTCCAGGAAAGTTCCCCTCTGGCCTGTACATCGACGTAGCATGTACACATTGTACAATGCCATCTGTATGATGTGCACGGCCAGCTTCTTATACCACACCGCATGGCGCTGTAGGGCTTCAGGACTTGATCTGACAAGTCCACCCCTCCCATCTACCTATTGTAGTCCAGGATGCAGTCTGGTTTGGTGGTCTCTGTACTGGTTCCTCGTACAGGTACATGGGTACTGGTGTGGCATCTCTCTTGTCTTGTACTTGACACACAATATGTTGCTGCTAGAATGTGCCCTGCTCTCACCCCTTCTTGTTTGCCCAAGCAGAGTCTTAGGGAGGCCTCTCAGATTTCTTTAGAATTGCCGCATGCCGCAGGACTTCTGGAAGCGAGGCAGTTGAAGAGTGGGATGCTGGTATAAAAATTATCCAGGTAAAGGTGGTAACCCTGGTCCAGCAGTGGGTGCACCAAATCCCACACAATTTTTGCATTAACTCCCAGTAAGGAGGGGGGGCATTATGGGGGTTGACTACTGTTTTCCTTCCCTTTATATAGCCTAAATTTGTAGGTATACCCTGATGCACTCACACAGCTTGTACATCTTCACGCCATTCCTTGCCTTCTTACCCGGCAGGTACTCGCGGAATTGAACCCTCCCTTTAAAATCTACCAAGGACTCATCAATAGAAATACACTTCTCGGGGGTGTATGCTTGGGAAAACCGGGCACTGAAATGGTCTAATAGGGGTCTCCGTTTATACAAACGGTCAAAACTGGGGTCATCTCGGGGTGGGCACGGCTCATTATCAGTATAATGTAAGAAGCAAAGTATTGCCTAATTTATTTATTTTTTTAGGTTCCAGTTCAGTTCTGAAGTTTATTTTGAGGGACCTATATATTAGAAACCCCTATGAAACACCCCATTTTAGAAACTAGACCCCTCAAAGTATTCACAACAGCATTTAGAAAGTTTATTAACCCTTTTGGGTGTTTCACAGGAATTTAAAGCAAAGTAGAAGTGAAATGTACATTTTTTCTTTGTCAGAAAATCCTCTTTATACCATTTTTTTTATAAAACAAAAGGTTTTTATCAGAGAAACGCAACTCAATACTTATTGCCCAGATTCTGCAGTTTTGAGAAATATCCCACATGTGGCCCTAGTGCGGTAATGGACTGAAGCACCGGCCTCAGAAGCAAAGGAGCACCTAGTGGATTTTGAGCCCTCCTTTTTTATTAGGCACCATGTCCGGTTTGAAGAGGTCTTGTGGTGCCAAAACAGTGGAAACCCCCCAAAAGTGACCCCATTTTGGAAACTAGACCCCTTGAGGAATTCATTGTAGTTTTCTTGGGGTGCATGTGGCTTTTTGATCAGTTTTTATTCTATTTTTAGGTGGCGTGGTGACTAAAAAACAGCAATCCTACTGTTGATTTTTTATTCTATTTTTTTTACAGCGTTCACCGTGCGCTATAAATGACATATTCACTTTATTCTGCGGGGCGATACGATTATGGCGATACCATATGTTTATAGTTTTTTTATGTCTTATGGCGTTTGCACAATAAAATACTTTTTGTAAAAAATCATTTACTTTTTGTGTTACCTTATTCTAAGAGCCATAACTTTTTTATTTTTCCATCAATAAAGCCGTGCCAGGACTTATTTTTTGCGTAACGAACTGTAGTTTCGATCAGTACCATTTTTAGGTACATGCGACTTTTTGATCTCTTTTTATTCCATTTTTTGGGAGGTGAAGTGACCAAACAATTGTGATTCTGGTACGGTTTATTATTATTTTCTTTTACGGCGTTCACCGCGCGGGATAAATAATGAAATAATTTTGTAGTTCAGGCCGTTACGGACGCGGCGATACCAATTATGTATAGTTTATTTGGTTGTTTATATATTTTTATTAATAATAAAGGACTGATAAGGGAAAAGGGGGGATTTTGACTTTTATTACTTTTAAAACTTTTTGTAAATATTTTATTTAAATTTTTGAGACATAGTAAGGAGGGGAGAGGGATAAGAGTACAGAAAGGAATGGATGGGGATCAGGGGTAACATAATAAGCAAATACAAAGAAACAAAATAACAATTAACAGTTGTCTCTGCTGTATTATATTAAAATCAGAAAGCTACATATATACATTCCATATAAAGTTACATGTACTTCAAGTTATACATATTTCGTTATTGGTACCAATTTAGTTTTGGTTTGGAAGTTTGTAATGTGATCTAACCCATCATGTTAGACAAAGCATCTGTGTTCTGGGTATCTATCCATCTATTCCAAGTCCTGTAATATTTATCTAGGTTTTGTTCAATTGACCATTTCGTTTTTTCTAATGACTGTACCGAACAGACCTCGGCAATCCATTCCGAGGTGGATGGCGTGTCTGTCTCCTTCCAGTGTCTAGCAATTATAAGTTTCGCTGCATTTAGTAGGTGGGGAATTAAGCAATTGTGGTTTATGATCCGGTAGGACATGTCCAGATTCAGGATTACTAATTCTAATGTCAAAGTGATATTGATATCTTCAACAGTATTTATGATTGTTTCTATTTTTTCCCAGAATGGCTTGATTAGATCACAGTTAAACCAGATGTGTGACAGATTCTCTGTTTCTTTTTTGCAGCGCCAGCATATTGGGCTTTGGTTGGGATCTATTCTATTCAGAAGCTCTGGCGTTTTGTACCAACGTGCTATTACTTTATAATTTAGCTCTTGTATTTTTGTAGAACTGGAAGTGGACTGAGAATTTTTTTAAATTCGGTCTCTGTTGTTTATTTTCTTATTTTTACACATCTTTTTTTAACTTTTTTTTAACTTTATTACTTTGTCCCACTAGGGGACTTGAGGGCAGGAGGCCCTGATTGCTATTCTAATACACTGCACTACATGCGTAGTGCAGTGTATTAGTGCTGTCAGCTACTCACTGACAGCAAGCATAGTGGGTCCTGACTTGGTCAGGACCCACTAGGCTTCCGTCGATGGCATAGCCGGTCGCCATTGTTTGGTGTCCGGTTGCCATAGTCACCATCGCCAGCCGCTATCGTGTAGCAGGCTGGCGATTGTAGCCTAAACCCTAAAAAGCCGTGATCGCTATTGAACACGGCTTTTAAGGGGTTAATCAGCGGGGACACAGCGATCGGTCCCCGCTGTAGGAGCTGCGGCAGCTGCTGTACGAGACAGCAGCTGTCACAGCTCCTGCATGTGTCGGGAGGACGGCCGAAATGGCCGTTACTCCCGTGACGTAATAGTCCGTCGCTGAGCGCTAATGATACACTTAGCACAACTGATTATTACGCCGCTGAGCGTTAAGGGGTTAAAGATTGGTTCAATTCACTGTGAGGAATGTACTATGTTTGTCCTTAAGGGGCTATCCACCAAGATTTTATTAGGTCTCCCCTGGTTGCGCAAGCATAACCCCATCTTTGATTGGGTGACGGGGAACTTGTTACTTGGGGTAAGAAGTGTTTGTCATCTTGTATGTCCACCTTAAGGGTCAATCTCGTTGAGGAGGGGAACACTGTTCTTGAATTTATTCAGGACACCAGTGACGTCTTTTCTAAAAAAGCCTCTGAAGAGTTACTTCCTGGTACCTGGTACCTGGAGCCAAGCTCCCCAAATGTAGAATCTTTAATCTATCTTGCCCTGAGCGTGAAGCGATGAGGGAGTCTATCCAGGGGAGCCTGGCTAAGGGGTACATCTGCCCCTCCTCATCACCTGTAGGTGCTGGTTTCTTCTTTGTGGGGAAGAAAGAAGGGGGGCTCCAACCCTGTATCGAATACCGTCAGCTTAACAATATCACTATAAAGAACAAACACCCACTTCCGCTCAACCCCGATCTCTTTAATCAGGTTCAGGGGGCCCAATGGTTCTCTAAGTTTGACCTGCGGGGGGCCTATAACCTGATTAGAGTTCGTAGGGGGGATTAGTGGAAGACTGCCGAGTACCTGGTGATGCCCTTCGGTCTATGTAATGCACCAGCTGTGTTCCAGACTTTCAAAAATTATATTTTTAGAGACTATCTGGGGCTCTTCTTGGTGGTATACAGTACTTGGATGACATTTTGGTATTTTCCAAAGACTGGGACTTGCACGTCAAACATGTCAGGACTGTCCTCCACATTCTCAGTGTGAATAATTTGTTCGCTAAAGTTGAAAAATGTATTCTTGTTACTCAAGAGATGCCTTTCTTGGGACACATCCTTACCCCTGAGGATTTCCGCATGGATCCTGCCAAGGTCCAGG
Organism: Rhinoderma darwinii; assembly: GCF_050947455.1. Classification (NCBI taxonomy): domain Eukaryota; kingdom Metazoa; phylum Chordata; class Amphibia; order Anura; family Rhinodermatidae; genus Rhinoderma; species Rhinoderma darwinii. Next base: position 106,154,146 of record NC_134695.1, read on the forward strand.
CGGTATCTGAATGGGTCCGGGATGCTTCCCTGAAAGCCCTCCAAAGGTTTTTAGGGTTTGCAAATTACTACATATGTTTTATCCCAAATTTTTCAGTAATCGCCAAACCTCTTACCGACCTCACCCGCACTGGTCTCGGGAGTGCTTTTCCTCCGTCTCGGTACTAATCCAACCAGATCAAACTCAACCCTTTATTGTGGAGGTGGATGCTTCCGAGTTGGGTATGGGAGCAGTATTGTCTCAGGGTCCCACTTCTCACACTCATCTCCGACCCTGTGCCTTCTTTTCCCATAAAAATGTGGTCTTTTTAGAATCAGCCAGGAGACTCAACTCTAGACAGGCTAGATGGGCTCTATTTTTACCAGGTTCAATTTTGTTGTTACCTACAGGCCTGGTTCAAAGAATATTAAAGCGGATGCCTCCGCCTGAGACCAAACCCAAAAGGATATAGCTTCCTGGTGCAGTAGTGGTAACCGTAGACTCTGACTTGACCACAGAGGTCGCGGCCCCTGAAGCCCTTCCAGAGGGCAAACTGTTTATACCCCTACACCTCCGGTGGAGGCTCCTCCAGGAGTGTCATGACTCAGTCCTGTCAGGTCACCCAGGCATCTCTGGTACCAGGGACCTTGTCACCCATGGTTTCTGGTGGCCAGGGCTGCTACGGGATGTCTGAGCCTACGTGGTCTCATGTGAGAATTGCGCCCGGTCTAAAACTCCCAGATCCCGACCTGCAGGCTTGCTGTGTCCTTTGCCGGTGCCCCAAGGACCCTGGGCCCATTTAGCCTTGGCTTTTATCACTGATCTCCCTTCGTCCCAGGGCAGGTCGGTGTTCTGGGTAGTGGTAGACCGGTTTAGTAAAATGGCCTACTTCATCCCACTGAAGAAATTGTCCAATGCCAAAGAGCTAGTTAACCTCTTTATTAAACATATTTTACGTTTGCACGGGGTACCTGTTAACATCGTCTCTGACAGGGGGTTCAATGTGTATCGTTGTTTTGGAGGGCGTTCTGCAAGCAGTTAGGACAATACTTGTCCTTTTCATCGGCCTTTCATCCAGAAACTAACGGCCAGACTCAGAGGACTAATCAGGTCTGGAACAGTATCTCAGATGCTTCGTGGCAGACGCTCGGGATAAATGGTTGAGGTTTTTGGTTGCTTGCGAAATTTGCCCTCAATAATCACATCATCGCATCGTCAGGAGTTTCTCCATTCTTTGCTAATTATGGTTTTAATCCCCGATTTTCTTCATTTTCCCCATGTGTATCAGATAACACTGAAGTGGAGCTTCTCACTGGGAACTTGGGGGTCATCAGGTCCAGAGTAATCTCAGGGCAGCTCAGGACCGCCAGCGGCTTCAATCCAATAAAAGGCGTTCGGCCAACCCTGATTTCTTGGTGGGAGATCGGGTTTGGTTATCTTCCAAGAACCTCCGCCTGAGGGTACTCTCGAGAAAGTTCGCCCCCAGGTACATCGGTCCTTATGAGGTCAAGGAGGTGATCAACCCAGTCTCCTTCCGCTTAAAATTGCCCCCCTCCTTCCACATCCATGATGTCTTTCATTCCTCCCTTCTAAGGCGGGATTCACACGACCGGGTCGTTCCCGAGCCCGAGTGTCGGCCGGTAAAATCGGCCATTTTGCCCGGCCGGTTTGCATAAAGTTATGCATCCGTGCCGGGCCGGGCAGATTCGGACAGTGACATCAGCGGCAGCTCCTGAAGGGGAATCCCCATGTGTTCGGGGATTCCGCTTCAGGAGTTTCCCCTGATGTCACTGCCCAGATATGGACAGAGACATCAAGCGCTCTGTCCAGGAGCGGAATCCCAGAAAACACGGGGATTCCGCTCCTTCAAGGAGCTAAAGTGCGGCTAGCACATAGCAGAGCGGGGAGATACCTCCCTGCTCTGCTATAGTGGCGTCGCTGCAGTAGTAGCAGCCGCAGCAGCAGCAGCTGCTGCTACTAGCGGCGCCATCGAAGGTGTCGCCGGGCCAGGGTGCTTTTAACAAGCAGGGGAAGGAAGCCAGCGCAGCGCTCCCTCCACCTGCTGTACACCCCGGCCCTGCAACACAGTGTACAGCGATGCCATTCGTCAGAATGGCATCAACTCCTCCTCCTCACATGCACTCTGCGCTGTGAGGAGGAGGAGATAGAGCGCAAGCGCCGGGAAACCCGGCCATCACTCGGAACACATTCCGGTGATGGCCGTGTAATACCCGGCCCCATAGACTTCTATGGGAGCCGGGCGGCCGGGTGCCCGGGCAAAGATAGAGCATGTCCTATTTTTTGACGGCCTGATTTCCCGGCCGTCAAAAAATCGGTCGTGTGAATAGCCCCATTAGGGGTCTATCATTACTAATGCAGCCGGGTGCCGGCCGATTTATGAACGGCCGGCACCCGGCCGGGAAACCCTGCCTTGTGAATGAGGCCTTAAGAGATTTGTTCCCCCCATCCTTCCCATAGGGAAACCTCCCGTCCCAGTATTGACACCTGAGGGACAGGAGTTGGAGGTGGCCAGGTTGCTGGACAGTAGAAAGGTTCAGGGGTCTGTCCAGTACCTGGTCCATTGGAAAGGATATGGTCCAGAGGAGAGGACTTGGGTCCCAGTCCGAGATATCCATGCTCAGACCCTTATAAAAAATGTCATAAAAAATTTCCAAATAAACCTGGTTCCGTGGTGGAGGGTCCAGTGGCCCCTCGTAAAAGGGGGTGTACTGTCATGCATTCCCTTCCTGTGGCTCTCTCAGTCTCCAGGACATCGAGAGTTACTTGCTCGGGCATCGCCCGGCCTGGCAGACTGAGGCAGTCTGCAGCCAATAGGAGCTCAGGAGCATCAGGCCAATCAAAGCCTGGCTGTTGTTCGTGACTCCTGACTTTTCTTTGCCTTCTGACTTTTGTTTTGCCGCACTCTCCTGGTTTGACCCTGCCTGCCTGACTCAGCCTTTTGCGCCCGGACTTGTCCGTGGGGCAATTGCCCTGCCTCTCCCTCCGTGTACTTCCCAGGTGACCTTTTGTTGTTTCGTACTCTCTGTCTTATCTGTTTGTCAGTTACACTTGTACGAGTATAGCGTACGCCGCCCAGTTGTGCGCCGTCATTTAGGTCTGGTAGGTAGGGACTGAGGTTTGGGAAGAATAGGGACCTCACTGTTACCCGTGTATTTGTTCATGACAGTCTGACTGTGTAGGGTTACCCCCCCCCCAACTGGTAACATCTAGTTGGCAATTTTTCATATATTTCAAGGAGGAATAGCAGAGGAATGGCACAACGTAGAGTTCTAAGAAAAGATGCTACAGAATTCAGGCACACAGTTACTAACTAAATAAAACAGAAATGTCAGGAGAAGTCACAGATTCTCTTTAACTGATTATCCCATCAAAATTGGTGACAGATGCACATTAAGTTGTCCACAAAAATAAAAAAAAGGGGGTCCTAGGGACTGCTGACAAACATTTTAAGCTTTCCTTTTTCCTCGGTCATGCAAGTTGCATGTCCGAGAAGCCGATGTTTGATTGCCCCGGCACGGCGGTCACAAGTGCCACTCTCTGCTCTGCCAATCAGGAGACCGCTAGAGCTATCACTCAGAGTAGAGGTGGGGGGGCTTGTAGTGTGCAGTGCAGGAACACTTGCACATCAATTCCCGCATCAGTGGCACTTGCAATCAGCGAGACCGAGAAAAAAATGTACATTTAAAATGCGCTTCCCCTCCCTTATGTCACCTTGTCAGCAGTTTTGAGACCTCAAAACTGCTGATGGGTTCCCTTTAATTAAAGGACTGTTTAATTATGAGAGACAGCAATATTTTTATGAGAGAGAAAGATTTTTATGAGCGCTTTTTTTTTCTCTGTATCCAGGGTGTATCCATTGAGTCAGCTGAGTTGTGGTCTAGTGAAACCGAGTAATATGAAATTTTGCTAATGTCAGAAGGTCAGTGCTTGCAGGTGAGGAAGAGCTGGCCAAATCCCAAAGTTATAGTCATCAAATTAAATTTAACTTCTCTATAAAATACATTGACTTCATGCATAAAAACTGTTGTAAGAAAGTGATCACTCCTTATAAATATGCCATGGGAAAATGTAAGCTCGAATCTGACAGGTTGCCATGGGCAACGCTGACACTTTTTTTTAGGTCAGTTTTTATTCATGAAGCTCATGAGGCCTCATTTATCAAGAATGTCTAACAGAAAAACTGGTTTTGTTGACCATAACAACCAATCACAGTCCAGCTTTCAGTTTTTCCAGAGCAGTTTATGAAATGAAAGGTAAACTCTGACTGGTTGCATAAAGAAGCACTCCACTTCCCCCCCCCCCTCCATTGTACCTGTAATGTCTATGGCCGCGGTCTGTCGTTCTAACTTACCCGTCGACGACCGCGGCCATGAACGTCCAGCTGCTGTGCTGCGTCGTCCCCCTGTGAGGCGCTAGCACTCACTTCCGGGTATCGAGCCTGTCTCCCGGAGGGTGCGGGCTCATGCCCACTCTTAAAGGGCCAGCGCGCGCACCTGAAAATCTTCATCATCAACTCATGAATTCCTGGACTATAAGAGGGTCACCGCCCTTCTTATCCTCGCCTGAGCGTTGTTGTTGTTGTTGTTTCCCGTAGTCTGTCTTGCAAATGGTCTCCTAAGTGTCTTCCAGCTTCCCAGTGTTCCCCGAACCTGTGTCCTGTATCCTGTTACCCGTGCTATCAGTACCATCCTGGTCTACTTCCGTGCTGAGCTGTTGTCGTGTTTTTCTGCATCTCCACGCTTGTTCTACTGCACCACGCCTGACGTCTACCTGCTGTAAAGCATCTGCCAGACACAGCTTCTGTGTCGACGCCTGTGGTTAACCAGTCTGCACCTGCTCCTAAGTCTGATAGAGTGACTCGATCTGCTACCACTCAGGCTGTTAGGCTCAGGAGTGGGAGAACCTATCACAGCCTGGCCAGACGGTTCTAGCTCTCGCCCTCGGTCTATTTATACCTTCATTTCCTGCTTGTCTCTGCCTGTGATTCTTTCCTGTTTCCTGGCTCTGCTGCTCCTGCTATTATTATTGTCCTTGCTTCATTTTGACCCTGGCTTTACTGACTACGCTCCTGCTCTGCGTTTGGTACCTCGTACACTTCTGGTTTGACTCGGCTCGTTCACTACGCCTGTTGCTCAAGGTGTTGCCGTGGGCAACTGCCCCATTTCCCTTAGCTTCTGTGTACCCTTGTCTGTTTGTCTGTCGTGCACATATTGAGCGTAGGGACCGTCGCCCAGTTGTACGCCGTCGCCTAGGACGGGCCGTGCAATTAGGCAGGGACTGAGTGGCGGGTAGATTAGGGCTCACCTGTCTGTCTCCCTACCCCGTCATTACATAATCACAGGCCCATATACCTTTTCTACCCTGGTCCCTGACACAACTATGGACCCCCTTGAGACCCTGGCTCAGCAAATGCAGGGCTTCTCCCTACAGGTCCAAGCCCTGGCTCAGAGGGGCAACCAGCGTAATGCTACCCTGGTAGTGCCCCCCACCTCACCTCTTGAACCCCACCTCAAGTTGCCTGACTAGTTCTCAGGGAACCGGAAGAATTTTTTCTCCTTTCGGGAGAGTTGTAGTCTAAGGCCCCACTCCTCAGGTTCTGAGACCCAGCGAGTGGGTATAATTATGAGAATGGGCCTTCTCCTTGGCACCTGACGCCCCTCAAGACTGCCTTTGCCGAGAGTCAGCTGGTGACCTTACGTCAGGGTAAGAGACCCGTTGAGGAGTATTGTTCTGACTTTAGGAAGTAGTGTGTAGCTTCTCGGTGGAATGACCCTGCCTTGAGGTGCCAGTTTAGATTGGGTCTGTCGAATGCCCTGAAAGACCTGTTAGTTAGCTATCCCTCTTCAGACTCTTTAGATCAGGTTATGGCTTTAGCGGTACGTCTTGACCGACGTCTCAGGGAACGACGACTTGAACGTTTTTGTGCTTTCTCCTCTGGCTCCCCCATGATGGCTCTCGAGGTTCCATTGCTTCGTTCTTCCACGGAAAACTCGGATGAACCAATGCAACTCAGGGCCTCCGTGTCTCCCCAACAACGTAGAGAGCTCCGCAGGAAGAATGGTCTCTGCTTCTACTGTGGGGATGACAAGCATCAAGTGAACAACTGTCCTAGGCGTAAGAATAAGCAGTCGGAAGAACTTCCGCGCCTAAGTGACCATCGGGGAAGTCACTTGGGCGCACAGGTATTTCCCGTAAATATGAAACCTAATAAGATCTTGCTTCCCTTTCAGGTCTCTTTTGAGGGTAGGTCTGCCACCGGCAGTGCCTTCGTAGATTCAGGGTCTTCTGCTAATATTATGTCTGTGGAATTTGCTATGTCTCTAGCTATGCCATTGATTGATTTGCCTAAACCTCTCCCGTTAGTGGGTATCGACTCCACTCCACTTGCTAATGGTTATTTTACGCAGCATACCCCTGTTTTTGAACTCATTGTTGGCTCCATTCATTTGGAGCAGTGCTCTGTACTGGTGATGCAGGGATTATCGTCCGATTTGATTCTAGGCCTTCCCTGGTTGCAGATGCATAATCCCACGTTTAACTGGAATGCTGGGGATCTTACCAAATGGGGTAATGAATGCATGACGTCCTTTTTTTCTGTTAATTTTATTTCTCTCCCTGTGGAGGTGAACACTCTACCTGAGTTTATTCAGGACTTCGCTGATGTTTTTTCTAAAAAGGCCTCCGAAGTGTTACCTCCTCATAAAGAATACGATTGCGCAATCGATTTGGTACCAGGAGCTAAGCTCCCTAAGGGTAGGATTTTTAATCTCTCTTGTCCCGAATGTGAGGCCATGAGAGAATACATCCAGGAAAGCCTGGCCAACAGTTACATTCGCCCCTCTACTTCTCCGGTAGGTGCTGGCTTCTTCTTCGTAGGGAAGGATTGTGGTCTTAGGCCGTGCATCGATTACCGAAACTTGAATAAGGTCACTGTAAGGAACCAGTATCCCCTTCCTTTGTTTCCTGATCTCTTCAATCAGGTTCAGGGGGCCCAATGGTTCTCTAATTTTGATCTTCGGGGGACTTATAACCTTATCCGAATCAGAGATTTAACACGCCCTAAGGTCATTTCGAATACCTCGTCATGCCCTTTGGGTTGTGTAATGCTCCCGCGGTCTTCCAGAATTTCAGAAATGAGATTTTAAGAGACTATCTGGGGGTATTTCTTGTAGTGTACCTTGATGACATACTTGTGTTTTCCAAGGACTGGTCCTCCCACATTGAGCATGTCAGGAAGGTGCTCCAGGACCTTCGGGAAAACAAACTCTTTGCTAAATCCAAAAAATGTGTGTTTGGGGTGCAGGAGATACCATTTTCGGGTCAAATCCTCACTCCTAATGAATTCCGCATGGACCCTGCCAAGGTTCAGGCTGTGGCTGAATGGGTCCAAACTGCCTCCCTGAAGGCGTTACAGTGCTTCCTGGGGTTTGCTAATTATTACAGGAGATTTATTGCTAACTTCTCGGTCATCGCTAAGCCTCTTACGGATCTTACTCGCAAAGGTGCTGATCTCCTCCACTGGCCTCCGGAGGCGGTCCAGGCTTTTGAGATCCTTAAGAAGTGCTTTATCTCTGCCCCAGTGCTGATTCAGCCTAACCAAATGGAGCCATTCATCGTGGAGGTTGACGCCTCCGAGGTGGGAGTGGGTGCTCTCTTGTCCCAGGGTACCAGGTCCCTCACCCATCTCCGTCCCTGTGCCTACTTCTCCAGGAAGTTCTCGCCCACTGAGAGTAACTATGACGTGGGCAACCGCAAACTCTTAGCCATTAAATGGGCATTTGAAGAGTGGCGATACTTCTTGGAGGGGGCTAGGCACCAGGTAACGGTCGTTACCGACCACAAGAATCTGGTTTTCCTAGAATCTGCCCGGAGGCTAAACCCGAGACAAGCTCGATGGACGTTGTTTTTTACTAGATTCAACTTTGTGGTCATCTATAGGGCTGGGTCTAAAAATACTAAAGCTGATGCACTGTCGCGTAGCTTCATGGCCAGCCCTCCTTCGGAGGAAGATCCTGCTTGTGTTTTGCCCCCAGATATAATAATATCCTCTGTTGATTCTGACTTAGTCTCCGAAATTGCGGCTGATCAAGGTTCAGCTCCCGGGAACCTTCCTGAGAACAAGCTGTTTGTTCCCCTGCAATTCCGGCTAAGGGTACTCAGGGAAAATCATGACTCTGCACTATCTGGCCATCCAGGCATCCTGGGTACCAAGCACCTCATTGCTAGAAACTATTGGTGGCCTGGGTTGTCTAAAGACGTTAAGGCCTACGTCGCCGCTTGTGAAATTTGTGCAAGGTCCAAGACTCCCAGGTCCCAACCAGCGGGCTTACAATGTTCTTTGCCCATTCCCCAGAGACCTTGGACCCATATCTCCATGGATTTTATCACCGATCTGCCTCCATCTCAAGGCAAGTCGGTGGTGTGGGTTGTAGTAGACCGCTTCAGTAAGATGTGCCACTTTGTGCCCTTCAAGAAACTACCCAATGCCAAGATGTTAGCTACCTTGTTTGTCAAACACATCCTGCATCTCCATGGGGTTCCTGTCAATATTGTTTCTGACAGAGGGGTACAATTTGTTTCATTGTTTTGGAGAGCTTTCTGTAAAAAGTTGACGCTTGATCTGTCCTTCTCCTCGGCCTTCCATCCTGAAACTAATGGCCAAACTGAGAGGACTAATCAGTCTCTAGAACAATATTTAAGGTGTTTTATCTCTGACTGTCAATATGATTGGGTCTCCTTCATTCCCCTCGCCGAATTTTCCCTTAATAATGGGGGAAAGTAACTCGGCAGGGGTCTCCCCCTTTTTCTGTAATTTTGGGTTTAATCCACGGTTCTCCTCCGTTTCACCTGATGGTTCCAACAATCCCGAGGTAGATGTAGTTCATCGGGAACTGTGCACAGTCTGGGCCCAGGTTCAGAAGAACCTAGAGGCGTCCCAGAGCATACAAAAGACTCAAGCAGATAAAAGACCTTCTGCTAACCCCTTGTTTGTGGTCGGGGATCTGGTGTGGCTGTCTTCAAAAAATTTGCGTCTTAAATCCCATCCCAAAAATTTGCTCCCCGGCATAGAGGGCCATACCAGGTCATTGATGTCCTTAACCCTGTCTCCTTCCGGCTGGAGTTACCCCCGTCTTTTCAAATACACGACGAGTTTTATGCCTCCCTCTTGAAACTCTGCTCCCCGTCCTTGGCTACCTCGAGGAAACCTCCGGTCCCTGTTCTCACCCCTGAAGGGGTAGAATTCGAGGTGGCCAAGATTGTGGACAGCAGGATGATCCAAGGCTCCCTACAGTACCTGGTCCATTGGAGAGGATACGGGCCTGAGGAGAGGACTTGGGCACCCGCCCAGGATGTTCACGCTGGGGTATTGCTCAGGAGGTTCCATCTTCGGTTCCCCAATAAGCCAGGTCCACCTAGGAAGGGTCCGGTGGCCCCTCATAAAAGGGGGGTACTGTAAAGGATCTGCCAGACACAGCTTCTGTGTCGACGCCCGTGGTTAATCAGTCTGCATCTGCTCCTAGGTCTGATAGAGTGACTCGATCTGCTACCACTCAGGCTGGTAGGCTGAGGAGTGGGAGAACCTATCACAGCCTGGCCAGACGGAGCTAGCTCCCGCCCTCGGTCTATTTATACCTTCATTTCCTGATCTTCCTTTGCCTGTGATTCTGTTTTGTTTCCTGGCTCTGCTGTTCCTGCTCATACTATTGACCTCTGCTTCAAATTGACCCTGGCTTTACTGACTACGCTCCTGCTCTGCGTTTGATACCTCGTACACTCCTGGTTTGACTCGGCTCGTTCACTACTCTTGTTGCTCACGGTGTTGCCGTGGGCAACTGCCCCATTTCCCTTAGCTTCTGTGTACCCTTGTCTGTTTGTCTGTCGTTCACTTATTGAGCGTAGGGACCATCGCCCAGTTGTACGCCGTCGCCTAGGATGGGCCATGCAAGTAGGCAGGGACTGAGTGGCGGGTAGATTAGGGCTCACCTGTCTGTCTCCCTACCCCGACATTACACACAGTTAAGCGGGGTGTACTGTCCTCGGACGGCATGCTGGTGGTTTAGTGGCTCTAAACCTACTGACAGGTTCCCTTTAAAGTCCCATCTTTAAATTTAGCCAAAGTATAAGATTAGAAAAATACTCACCCTTAAAATGTGGCATTTCAATAGGTGAAACTGTACTGTGGACATTCAGAAGGCCTTGGTATTGAAAGGGTTTGTAATAGATGGCACAGATACAGTACATGTGGTGATGTTATGTACACCATCCCGTTGTACACAACTTCAATTGGTGATAGTTAATCAGATGGATTTGTAATAGTCAATGTTCCTTTTACAATTGGTGGGGTCAAAATTAAATGAAACGTGGGAACTTTTTTCCCCTGTTGATTTGCTAATTTATGATTTAGAATAACGATTTATAATAATAGGGCATTATAGAATTTTCTATTCTGATGATAAAAATTCCTCAGTTGGTGATACGGTTGCTAATAAATGGTTTTAAAACTTCTGCGCTTGTGGTTGAAAAATAATCATGTATTTTCCTCAGCAGGCTGTGGACTTGGGGACAATGCAGCTTACATGTATTTCAGGGTTCAGTTTGTAAGGAATGTAGCATCAGCACCCTTATAACTTTTTTGCCCTATTCTATGTCAATATAGGTATTCTTCTTCTTCTTCTTATTATTATTATTATTATTATTATTATTATTATTATTATTATTATTATTATTAACAGCATTAAACTTGGTGTTGACTATTGACGGTTATTCGGGTTTTTATCATGTAATAAATGTCATAAATGTCTGACCTTCTGTTTGGGACTTCAGGCTTCTCAAATGAAATATTGATACTTGACATGTTAAAGGGGTTGTCCAGGATGATAAAATCATGCCTGCTTTCTTCCAAAAACAGGACCACACCTGTCCACAAGTTGTGTCTGGTATTGCTGCTCCGCTCTATTGCAGCAAATGGGGCTAAGCTGTAATACCAAACACAACCTGTGGACATGTGTTGTTGTTTTAAAAACCAAAAAAAAAAGCAGGCATGTTTTTCAAATCTTGGACAACTAGGCCACAACTTTCGTCTTTATTGATACCCCGAGACACTTATTTGTACCTCTCTAGTCTGTAGTCTTTATTCCTCCACCAGTTTGCAGATATCATTCAAGCTACAAGACGAATTATAATCAGCGATAAACAATGGTTTTATAGTTTGTTGTTGATTGTTTTGTGCATTTTACACTTAGCAATACTTGTTACAATTGCTCAAAAGAGTATAAATTGTAATGGTTGTATGTCAAAAGACTTTTTAATTGACACTGGCATCAAATAGTTGGTTGCTGGCTGAATCTGGTTGTAAGGAGGGTGAAATAAGAGCCGCCTTCTACGCCCACTACAGTCTATGGACTGAGACATTTACATTCTTTTGTAAATAGGTTACCTGTCCCTTTTAAGAGACTGTTCGGACGCTAGGTGCAGTGTAAGTATGCTGCTGTGTGTCTTGTTGTTGCAGGTCCTGGCTGGGATACTCAGTGGTGCTGTCATCATCAGGAGGGAGGTAAGAAGTGCAAGGACAGGGAAGAGAGTGTCAGGGATCAGGCCCTGGAAGAGCCTGGTGCGGGCAGAGGAGGGCATAGTGACGCTATACTGTGCGCCACCATGCTGGTAGAAAAGAGGGCGTAGTGGGGAATGAGTGGTGCAGTGCTCAAACCCAGGTAAGGTCTATAGTGGGCCTTGTAGGGAGTTCAGGACATTGGTCTGAAATATGGTCTGATATTGTAGTCCAAGAAAGGCTGTGCTACTGGGAAGTCATTGAAGTAGGTAGCAGTGGGTATGCCTTAGAGTAGTGCCCTGGTGAGACAGCTTCCAAGATCCTGGGGTGACTGGAGAGGTCAACCGAGAGACCTGAGCGAGATGTGGTGACCAAGTAAAGATAGTGCCTTTCAGCCCTAATAGGTTGAGGGTAAGGCCACACGGTGCGTCGTAGATGCGGTTTTGTTGCGTTTGAAAACCGCATGTGGTCAACTGCATGCGTTTTTTGTCTCTGTAATCCTGCAGTTCTGTTGCGTTTTTAAAGGAAATAATTAATGGACATAGTTTTCACCCGTGTTGAAGTTTGTTAGGTGCTTCCTGTAAATAAATAGTTCATTACAATGCATTGCAGAACTGTTAACAAAAACGCAAATATAGGACATGTCGTGAGTTTTTCGCAGCGGACTCACGCTGCGCAAAAATCACGGACTGTCTGCACTGCCCCATAGACTAACATAGGTCCGTACGACACACGTGAAAATCACGCGCATTGCACGGACGTATTACACGTTCGTCTAAACAAGCCCTAAGGGTATGTTCACACGCTTAAAAAATCGTCTGAAAATACGGAGCTGTTCTTTGCCACGTAATTTGAGCTGTTCTTCATTGAACTCAATGAAGCACAGCTCAAGATTTACGAGCGTCTCAGACGGCTCGCAAAATGCGAGGAGGAGCATTTACGTGTGAAACGAGGCAGCTGTTTTCTCTTGAAAACAGTCTGTCTTTTCACACGTAAATGACAGCTAGCGTATGCACATACCCTAAGGGTATGTGCACACACACTAATTATGTCCGTAATTGACGGACGTATTTCGGCCGCAAGTACCGGATCGAACACAGTGCAGGGAGCCGGGCTCCTAGCATCATACTTATGTACGATGCTAGGAGTCCCTGCCTCGCTGCAGGACAACTGTCCCGTACTGTAATCATGTTTTCAGTAAGGGACAGTTGTCCTGCAGCGAGGCAGGGACTCCTAGCATCGTACATAAGTATGATGCTAGGAGCCCGGCTCCCTGCACTGAGTTCGGTCCGGGACTTCCGGCCGAAATACGTCCGTCAATTACGGACGTAATTAGTGTGTGCGCACATACCCTAAGCGTTTTTGAAGCTGAAAATGAAGCTTCTTTAATTTGGAGCTGCTTTTCAGGCATTTTTTGAGGCGTTTTTCATAGTGTTCAATGGAAATTCAGCTCCAAAAAATGCCTCAAGAAGTGACATGCTATTTCTTTTTACGGAGCATCTTTTTACGCTCCGTTTTTTTAAAACAGTGGAGTAAAAAGACGCCCTGTATGAACTAAATACTGTTTTTCCCATTGATTTCAATGGGCAGATGTTTGTAGGTGTTCAGCTTCCGTTTTTTCAGGCGTTTTTCGAGGTGTAAACGCCCCAAAATACACCTGAAAACACTGCGTGTAAACATACCCTAAGGGTATGTGCACACGTAGTGACCAAAAACTTCTGAAAATACAGAGCTGTTTTCAAGGGAAAACAGCCCCTGATTTTCAGACGTTTTTTGAGCAACTCACGTTTTTCACAGCGTTTTTCGCGCCGTTTTTCGCAGCGTTTTTTACGTCCGTTTTTGGAGCTGTTTTCATTGGGGTCTATGAGAAAACGGCTCCAAAAACGTCCAAAGAAGTGCCCTGCACTTCTTTTGCCGAGGCTGTATTTTTACGCGTCGTCGTTTGACAGCTGTCAAACGACGACGCGTAAATTACAGGTCGTCGGCACAGTACGTTGGCAAACCCATTCAAATTAATGGGCAGATGTTTGCCGACGTATTGTAGCCCAATTTTCAGACATAAAACAAGGCATAATACGCCTCGTTTACGTCTGAAAATAGGTCGTGTGAACCCAGCCTAAGACAGGCAGTTATACCACACAAAATTGTTGCTAATTAACATCCCCCATATGTTTACTTTATGTTGGCATCGTTTTTTGAACATCCTTTTATTTTTCTAGGACATTACAAGGCTTAGAACTTTAGCAGCAATTTCTCACATTTTCAAGAATATTTCACAAGGTTATTTTTACAGGGGCCAGTTCAGTTGTGAAGTGGCTTTGAGGACCTTATATATTAGAAATCCCCAATAAGTCACCCCATTTTTAAAAACTGCACCCCTCAATGTATTCAAAACAGCATTTAGAAAGTTTCTTAACCCTTTAGACACAGGAATTAAAGCAAAGTAGAAGTGAAATTTCCAAATTAGATTTTTTTTTTTTGCAGAAATGCATTTTTAATAAAAAAAATTTGTAACACAGAAAGTTTTACCAGAGAAACCCAATATTTATTGCCCAGGTTCTACAGTTTTAGGAAATATCCCACTGTTGGCCCTAGTGTGCTTATGGACTGAAGCACCGGCCTCCGAAGCAAAGGAGTACCTAGTGGATTTTGGGCTTTCTTTTTATTAGAATATACTGTATTTTAGGCACCATGTCAGGTTTGAAGGGCTCTTGCGATGCCAAAAACAGTGGCAATTCCCCAAAAGTGACCCCATTTGGGAAACTACACCTCTCAAGGAAATTATTTAGGTGTATAGTGAGCATTTTGACCCCACAGGTTTATTGCAGAAATTATTGGAAGTAGGCCGTGAAAATTCAAAGAAAATGTAGGTTTAGCAAATTTTTTCTCATTTCCACAAGGGCTAAAGGAGAAAAAGCACAGCAGGGCTTAGAAGGGAATGAGCGCCATTTGACTTTTGGAGCTCAAATTTAGCAGGAATGGTTTGTGGAGGACATGTTGCATTTGCAAAGCCCCTGAGGGACCAAAACAGTGAAAACGCCCAAAAAGTGACTCTATTTAGGAAACTAAGACGTAGCTTTAGCTCAAAATGTTTATTTTCTCAGGGAAAAAAGAACCCCAACATTTGTAAAGCAACTTCTCCGGAGTACGGAAATAGCCCATATGTGGTCATAAACTGCACATGGCAAGGATCAGAAGAGAAGGAGCACCATTTAGCTTTTGGAGTACAGATTTCACTGGATTGGTTTCTTGACACCATGTCGCTTTTGCAAAGTCCCTAAGGTACCAGTACAGTGGAAACTACCCAAAAGGGACTCAATTCACGAAACTACACCCCTTGAAGAATTCATCTAGGGGTGTAGTGAGCATTTTGACCCCCTCAGATATTTAATAGATTTTATTAGAATTGGGCAGTGCAAATAAAAAAAATCCTTCTTTTTCTTCAATAAGACGTAGCTTTAGCTCCAAATTTTTATTTTCTCAACAAATAAAGGTAAAAAATAACCCCAACATTTGTAAACCAATTTCTCCCGAGTACGGCAATACCCCATTTATGGTCATAAACTGCTGTTTGAGCACACGGCTCAGAACGGAAGGAGCGCCATTTGGCTTTTGGAGTGCAGATTTGGCAGGATTGGTTTCTGGTCGCTATGTCGCATTTGGAAAGCCTCTGTGGGACCAAAACAGTGGACAACCCCCAGATGTGACCCCATTTTGGAAACCCTGCAGTTGTTTTGCAGAAATTAGTGTGCACTCGATGTGGCAGAGTGAATTTTTTTTTCCATAGATATGCCAATATGTGGTGCCCAGCTTGTGCCACCATAACAAGACAGATATCTAATTATTATGCTGTGTTTACCGGTTTTAGAATCCCTACATGTGGTCCTAATCTTTTGCCTGGACATTTGACAGGGCTCAGGAGTGAAAGAGTACCATGAAGTTGAGGCCTAATTGGCGATTTACAAAGTATTGGTTCACAATTGCAGAGGCTCTGATGTATCCAGTTTTGGAAACTGCACCCCTCATGGCATTTATTTATGGGTGTAGTGAGCATTTTCATCCCACAAGTCTTTTCCATAAATGATTGCGCTGCGGATTGTGCAAAGTAAAAAATGAAATTTTTCCCTAGATAGTTTGGGCACACTGTAGGGTTCGGAAGGGAGGGAGCGCCATTTGGCTTTTGGAGCGTGGATTTTGCTTGGTAGTAGTTTTGTTTGGAGTTTTACTGGTATTTCAGTTTATAATGTGGGAGTACATGTAAGCTGGGCAGAGTACATCAGGGGCAAAGTCAGGTGGTATAATAATGGGGTAAAAAAACAATAAAATAATCAAAAAATGTGTATTACGCTGTGAAACAATCCTTTATGCACAGACCAGTGTCGCACTGATAAATGGTGTCCTTTCATATCCCCCTTTTGGTCCACACTCCGCACCTTTGCAGTTTGGGGAATTTTTCTGGGAAAGTGTTGTCCTGGTATAATACGGGCACTCTCGCTCCCAGCAGATATGTTTGGTCCCTACCCTTCCTGGTTCCCTAATTTTAGGGCCTTGAAATGTTCCCCTTGTGCGGGCACAACAGCATATTTTTCTTTCCTGACAAATTTTTGATCACTTTTTATCCTATTTGATCACTTTTTATCCTATTTTTTGGGAAGGTGACCAAAAAAACAGCAATTCTGGCATAGGTTTTTTTATATACAGCGTTCACCATGCGTTATAAATTACATGTTAACTTTATTCTACGGGTCAGTAGGATTCTAGCAATACCTAATTTATAGCACTTTTTATGTTTACAACTTTTTGCACCAATAAAATAACTTTTGTAATAGAATGTATTTTTTCTGTCGCCATGTTGTGAGAACCATAACTTTTGAATTTTTTTGTCCACGGATCTGTATGAAGGCTTGTTTTTTGCGAGACGAGCTATAGATTGTATAGGTACCATTTTTGGATAAATGCGAGTTTTTGATCACTTTATATTCCAATTTTTGTAGGGCAAAGTGGCCAAAAACCAGAAATTGTGGCATTGTTTTGTTACGCCGTTCACCGCGTGGAATAAATAACATAACATTTTTTATAGTTCAGGCCGTTATGGAAGCGGCGATACCAAATATGTATGGTTTATTTAATTTTTTCAATAAGAAAGGACTTGATAAGGGAAAAAGGGCGATTGTGTTTTATTTTATTACTTTAAATTTTTATTCTATTTTTCACAACTTTTTGTTCACTTTTTGCTCACTTTTTTTTACACATTTCTTTAGTCCCACTAGGGGACTTGAAGGTCCAACTGTCAGATTTTTTTGTCTAATACATTGCACTACCTATGTAGTGCAATGTATTAGATCTGTTAGTTATTCACTGACAGCAAGTTGATCAGGCTGCGCCTCCGGGCGGGTCCTAATAGGCTTCCGTAATGGCAGAGCAGGAGGCCATTGTTAGGCCTCCTGTTGCCATAGCAGCAGTTAGCAGCCCTGCGATTGTATGGCATGGCTGCCGATCTGCTGCCAACCCCTAAGATGCTGTGATCGCTTTTGCTGCATCTAAGGGGTTAATAGCAGGAATCAGAGCTAGCTCTGGTTCCTGCCATAACAGGTAGATGTCAGCTTTAACATACAGCTGACATCCACCTCTGATGACGCTGGCTCAGCTGCTGGGCGGGGCCTGAAAGGCTTCCGTACTAGTACTAGGCTTCCTAACTACTTGTGTTAGGCCTCCGGTTGCCTTTGCAGCCACCGACACCCCGGCAATTTCATTGCTGAGGTGCCGATGAGCTGCAAACCCTTACATGCAGCGATCTCTTTCGATGGCAGCATCTGAGGGGTTAATGGCAGGAATCAGAGCTAGCTCCATTTCCCACCGTTACAGGTGGATGACAGCTGTAACATACAGCTGACATCCACGGCTGATGACACCGGCTCAGCTGCTGAGCCGGCGCCATCTTGGCAGCGACGGAAGACTTTTAGGCCCCGCCTGAAAGGCTTCCGTGCTAGGCATACTGGGAGGATAGTGTTAGGCCTCTGGTTGCCTTTGCAGCCACCGGTACCCCGGCAATTTCATTGCTGGGGTGCCGATGAGCTGCAAACCCCTTAAATGCAGCAATCGCTTTTGACCGCTGCATTTAGGAGGTTAATGGCGGGG
This sequence comes from Rhinoderma darwinii, assembly GCF_050947455.1. NCBI lineage: Eukaryota > Metazoa > Chordata > Amphibia > Anura > Rhinodermatidae > Rhinoderma > Rhinoderma darwinii. The sequence continues at coordinate 106,171,832 of NC_134695.1, forward strand.
ATCGGAGCAAACTTCGGTCCTCGCCATTACCCCAGGGTGTCAGCTGAAACATGCAGCCAACACCCAGGATTGGTGGCACCGACCCAGCTTTTGAGCCGGTGTCCACCATTTGTTGTATGGATACGGCAAAATGCGAGAAGCACTAGCTTTCCATGACGTATTCACATGACAAATGTTGGGGAGGGGTTACTCGTATATCATGAAGAAATAACCTTATGATTTTGTACAATTGTAAAATAAGTTGTGTTTAGTAAAAGTCTTGTTCAACATTTATTGGTCTGCGATCGTGTATTTTTTAAAGGGGGACCAGCCGTGAAAACCCCATGTTACATTGTTCCTCTTACATAAATCAACTAAATCGGTATAGGAAACCAGAAAAACAGCTGATTGGAGGGTGCAAGGTAGCATATTGGGCATATGGGTATGCACTCCTTGCACTATGGGCAATGTATGCACTATTCACATGGGCATTGTGTGGCTCTGTATGCAAGTTATAACATTAAAACCACCTGCCTAATATTGTGTAGGTCCCATTCATGCTGCCTAAACAGCTCTGACCCATCTAGGCATGGACTCCACAAGACTTCTGAAGCTGTCCTGTGGTATCTGGCACCAAGATGTTAGCAGCAGATCCTTTAAGTCGCGAGGTGGGGCCTCCATGGATCGGACTTGTTTTTCCAGCACATCCCACAGATGCACAATCGGATTGAGATCGGGGAATTTGGAGGCCAAGTCAACACCTTAAATACTTTATCATATTCCTCAGACCATTCTTGTACAATTTTTGCAGTGTGGCAGGGTACATCATCCTGCTTAAAGGCCACTGCAATTAGGGAATACCATTACCATGAAGGCATGTGCTTGGTCCACAACAATATTTAGGTAGATGGTACGTGTCAAAGTAAAATCCACATGAATGCCAGGACCCAAAGATTGCCAGCAGAACTTTGACCAGAGTATTACACTGCCTCCGCCGGCTTGTTTTCTTTTAATGGTACATCCTGGTGCCATCTCTTTCCCAGACAAGTGACCCGAAAAAAAAAGTGATTCATCACACTAGGCTACCTTCTACTGTTGCTCTGTGGTCCAGTACTGATGCTCATGTGCTCATTGTAGGCAATATTGTTAATGCGACGTTGCCCCGAACACAGCACTGTGCACTGACTCCTTTCTATCATAGCCAGCATTAACTTTTTCAGGAATTTGTGCTATATTAGCTCTTCTGTGGCAAAAGGGCTAGCCCCCAGTCCTAATGCATATCAATGAGCCTTGGACACTCATGACCCTGTCGCCAGTTCACTGGTTATCCTTCCTTCGACCACTTTTTCTTTTACTCCATTACAATTTGGTACATTTCAAAGTCGCTCAGATCCTTACACTTGTCCATTTTTCCTGCTTCCAACACATCAACTTCAACAACTGAATGTTCACGTTCTGCCTAATATATCATACCTCCTTAGATGAGCCATTGAAATGAGATAATCAATGTTATTCACTTCACCTGCCAGTGGTTAATGTTATGGCTAATGGTGTATGTATCTGGGCACTAGATGCATTATTTATTTGGGATAATATAGCACAAATAACTATTGTGTGTTTTAGAATTGGCTATTTTATTACATATATTTTTATTTCATTTTTTGAGGGTGGGGCAAACTGGAAAATGTATAGGTTCTTAACTTTTACATTGATATATATTTGGTATATTTTAATTGGCGTTTTATTAGATGTAAGGATGTGGCCAAAATGTCAACTTTCAAGAAAGGTAAATTTGTTGTATCGCCCACGAAATGGAGCCTGTTATTAAACCAATAGATTGAAGGAGCTGCAATGCTCCTCAAAGCACCTTTCCCCTCACTAGATGATGTCTGGCTAGTAAAGTCAATTGCCCAACAAATTCCCTACCAAGTGAGACTGACAGAGCACTATACTTGAGAAACATGTTAAAGAATAGGAATTTTTGGCCCATTGGGACTATACCTCCTCAAATCAAAGCCCCTCAGCAATTAGCTGATAACGTGTAAAGCTTTGGGCAGCCCCATATGGATAAATAGGAACACATGTAATACATGGTCCCGCTAAGTCCTTCTGAAGTGGGAGCCACTCTTTTCAGTGGCTCTCCACTCAGGCTAATAGAAAGAGTCCCAAGCAGGATACCCCCTGTCCCCCTATTACATCCATATTTTCTAATCAAAAATTGTGATTGCCATTTTCATTAGAAACAGTGGTAGGAACATGTCCTACTGTAAGGTGTTTTTTGTGTATGAGCAGCATAACTTCTGAAAAGGTGTGAAGAAATTTGTTAGTGGGTTTTGGCTGTGAAAATATTTGTCCTAATACTTACATATATAATTAGGAACACTGGAAGTTTTAAGCTATATCCAGTTTTTTCCTGTAATACATGTAATACTTTTGTATAAATAATAAAGTATTTGCCCTTGTCCTTTGGTGTTAAAGTACAAAATAATTTGTCCCATAATACTTGTGGAGTGACCATGTATTAGAAGAGCCAGTATCAAAGTAAAAGAGGAGAGTGAAAGAATGAAAACAAAAGAAAAGGAAGAAATAAGAACATTAAATGCAGTAGAGAGTGAGTAAAAGCGGGTCACATGAAGCAAATCCCACTTAGGTCCCATGCACACGACCGTAAAAAATCTCTGTAATTGCGGACCGTAATACGGTCCGCAATTACGGACCCACCCAGTTTTATTGGCCGCGGACACCTTTCCGTATCGCTACGGATAGGTGTCCGTGCCATAGAACCGTGCCGGGAATTATGGAGCATGTCCCACTTTTCATTTTTTTACAGGCCGTGCTCCCATCCCGTGATTACGGGCACGGCCATGTGCATGAGGCCTTAATGTTTACCATAGGAGGGGGACAAAGAGACCTAGGAGCAGAATGACTATGCCAGCCATGCTGGATACTTATCTAATATTTCACAGTGGAGGTTCATCCTTAGAACATGGATGTAATCAAAAATCCTGAGTACATATTGAAATATACTGAGTACCCCTTATTACAACTGTTATGCACATGTCTGCAGACTTCCTTCTGACCTGAAGCCGGAACTATTGAAATGAATATGTGAACTTGGTGGGTTTTTACAAACAAAAAATGAGACTTTGTATATGATTAAAAATAAAATGCTTCCAGTGTTAAAAGTACTGCATGTATTTATGGTGTCTTGTCTTTCACTGCTTTTATGTTTTCTTCCATAAATATTCAAATGCTAATATACAGGTGAAGTATATATTATAGGCCATAGGTACTGTAGATTCGCCATCTTATACCTTCATGTCATCGATGCAGCCACTGAACATTATTACATAAATAGTGCACTCTGCTGTTATGGCTGGGATGAGCTGTATATAGATAGACAATGGTGTTAAGGACACTATAAGTGATAGGAACTATATTTAGGCTAAGAGTAGAACATTGGGCAGAGGCATTAGAATGTGTATTACCCACGTGATTTATGAATCTCTAACTTGTACGTTTTGCATTTTGGTGATGTGTTTCACATTTTCTGATAATATTGCTTGTACTTTTTTATTCTTATGTTATTTGTTTAATATAATTTAGTTTGCAAATCTCATTTTATATGAAATGTTAATTTTGTCAAAACTAAAGTGCAAATGTACACTAAATGGCCAACAGTATGTGGATACCTGACTATCACATCTATATCAGCTTGTTGGATGTCCCATTCCAAAACCATGAGCGTTAATATAGCGTTGGGACAACATTTCTGTTTTCAATATCATAGAATATTTTAATAAACAAATACCAGAAACACATTGCATTGTGTCACGGCTATGGGGTATGTGGACCCACTAGGCCGCTCTGCTGTATTAGAGTAGCAGCCGGCCAAATGATAGCCAATAACAGTCTGTAGGACAAGAGTACCTGGATAGATGATTTGGCAAATACTCAGCGTGGCAGACAAAAGGCGTAGCAGACAAATGGTGTAGCAACACGTGGTCGTAGCAGACCCTTGGCACAAATGACACTTGGCACAGATGACATTTGGCACAGATTACACTCTCAACAATTATTGTATATGGGATACAGGAAATCGGAACACTGGATACAGGATACAACTAAGGACCATTTGCAAGGACTAACATTGGCAGACACAACAATGCTCAGGCAAGGAGAGGAAGGGCAGAACCCTTTTTAATGTCCAGGATTCATAGGGATTGGCTAGGGAACTTTTGCATGGTGCGTGCGATGGCCCTTTAAGGCCGGGAACGAGCGTGCACGCGCACCCTACAGGATCAGTGGGGGAGTTGAAGCCGCGTGTGCCAGCATCTCTAGGCATGAAGAGAGTGTCCTGTGGTCGCGGCTGCCGGTAAGTAGGATGTGCCGGCAGTCAGAAATCGCGGGCACAACACATTGAAAGGCTTTGTTTGTTTACTTTATCTTTGCAAAGTAAAAGAAAATTAACAAGAATACCCATGTAGAGAAACATTCTCATTATTAGAAAAGAAAAAGCATTAAACAAGACAAAAAAAAATCCTATTGTTGTCTTATGTAGCATCAAATAAAAAACGGGAATATGAACCATATTGTTTTGCAATATAAAACTATAGAAGAAGGGCAACAGTTCAAAATAAAAATAAAGAAGACAAGTTCCGATGCCCTTATACTTTGTCCTCTAGTCTGCATATTTCCCCTTCAAAGGAGTGTTCAAAAGGATTTGATTCTAAAAAAAAAAAGTGAGAGGACGAAGGGGATGGAACAGAGACAATAACATTAGGGACAAGGAGGATAGACAAGACGGAAACAATTAGAGGTGGTCACCCCCCATGAGAATAGTTATGGGTCACCAGTAATCAAAGCCTAGTAGAATAAGTGATCCAGGGCTACCGGATTCATTCAAATTTTGACACTTTATCATGAAGTAAGCGGGTTAAGTGTTTATTCACCATGATTCAGATTAATTTACTTTTAACTTATTTAAAAGATAAGGAAGAGGTTTTCCTTGATCTATCACTATCTTGGCTGCCAAAAAAAAAAGACAGAAATAAGGGAGTAAGTATTAGGCCCCATGCCCACTTCAGTTTTTTCCTTCAGGGTGCTAGCCGTTTTTCTGACGGCTAGCACACTGACCCATTCATTTCAATGGGGCCATGCACACTTCAGTTTTTTTTACGGTCCCGTTGCTCCGTTCCGATCCAAAGTAGAGCATGTCCTACTTTGGGCCGAGATTCCGTGACCGTGAGGCCCATGCAAGTCAATGGGGCCGTCAGAAAAACTGAAGGCACACGGAAGGCATCCGTGTGCCGTCCATGTGTGAAGGAGCCGTTGCCTAGCAACGGCCGGGCGGGCAGAAAAACATAACAGAAATATTACACTAATTGGCAGCCACTTAATCAATCACTGATAGAGAAAAGAGGCTGCTGATTAAAAATAAAATAAAAAGCAGTTCATACGTACCCGGTCGTTGTCTTGGTGACGAGTCCCTCTTCTTCCTCCAGTCCAGCCTTCCTTTCTGACGTGGCAGCCTGTGATTGGCTGCAGAGGCCGCTGCAGCCTGTGATTGGCTGCAGAGGCGGTCACGTGCGATGAAGCGTCATCCCTGGAGGCCGGCCTTCTGACGTCATCCTGACGTGCGTGACCGCCACTACAGCCTGTGATTGGCTGCAGCGGCAACATGGATGAAACGTCATCGCTGGAGGCCGGACAGGAGGAAAGTAAGTATGAATTTATTTTATTTTTTATTACATTAAAATTGTATTTCCGAGCGCCGAGCATGGTACTGTCCAGGGTGCTGAAAGAGTTACCGCCGATCAGTGCAGCCCATTAACTCTTTCAGCACCCTGGACAGTACCATGCTCGGCGCACGTAAACGTAAACACGGAGTGCACACGGCCGCTAAAACGGCCACACGGATCCGTCACAAACGGCCGTGAAAAATGTCTCGGAAGTGTGCACGAGGCCTAAGTAGGAAAATGTGGTATAGGTTCATTAAGAAGAGCCTGGTGGCTTCCGGTTCCGGCGCTGGGATGTGAGGACGGCGTGAGGTGAGCTCCCGAGACCCGATCCCCTGAACCTCCGCCGCCACACACACCCGCAAAATAAACCTACCTCGGCAGTTAGCTGGAGGCACGGTGAGAGGGCACAGATAGTGCATGGAGCGGTACCTCCTCAGGAGCGGCAGCCGCGAGAACACCCGTCCGTCCGGACACACGAGGCAGGGAGAGGAGATATCCAAGATGGCGACGTTGCAGCATGTCTCTCCGCCGGGCAGCAGGCCACAGAGTCCAGAGCCCCCTGTAGAGCAAATATCACAGCCGGAGGTGGCAAAACTGGATTATAGGAGATTGGCGATAGAAGTTGCCACACATCTAGCTCCCGACATCAAAGATTCGCTGGTGGCTACGGTAACAACGACATTGCAGAAACTGCAAAATGAGGTTACGTCACATGGCACACGGCTGGATGAACTGGAACAACGAGTCAGCCTTATGGAGGATGAATCAGCGGGGGCACACACACACATCCAAGGCCTATTGCAAGACAACTCCAGGCTCAGAGACCGCCTGGAGGACTTGGAAAACCGCTCCAGGAGGAACAACCTCAGAATTGTCGGCCTGCCTGAGCACATTAAACCCCAGCACTTACAGGGGATATGCGAAATGGAGCTTCCAGAAGCCCTAGGCCTGAACAGGTCTTGCAGAGTGGAGAGAGCGCATCGGGTCGGCCCACCGGGTGCAGTAAAGGCCAACACAGGAGAACCGCACAACAGGCCACGTCAAGTGATTATGCGATACCTAGACTACAATGACAAAGAGGAACTCTTGCGAACCTTTAGGAATCGAAATACACCATTACAGCTTCGAGGAGCTAAAATAATTTTATTTGCCGACTACTCTGCAGATGTCACGCGGAGACGGAGATCATTTGGAGGAGTATGCACTACTTTATACAAGAGCAAAGTTAAATTCCAGCTGCAATACCCGGCAACATTGAGGGTTACAAGACCAGACGGTTCAGTCAAGGTTTTTCATACGCCGGAGGAGGCGACGCTCTTCGTGGACAAGATGGTGAGACATGAGAACTCCGACGCAACAATAGCGAACACCCGGCAGAGCTCAACGACAAAGAAAAAGACCTCGATGGACTCAGCATTAGCACGGGACAGTTCCTGGTCCTCCATTGCCCGGGTTCCATCACCCAAGCAACAACGCACAGAGTCCTCCAAATCCTTGCAAGGATCCCGCATTGATAGGATGATGGAGGCGCTACCGGACTGATGAGTATAACTTGCAATATGGAGGGTGTATACATGTCTCATGTCACGCACAAATGTGGTTTTACTGTGGGGTACGAAGGCTAGACATATAAGGCATTATAATTGTATCTAAAGGGTAGGATATTGTACATTAATGACACCCTGGCAAAAGGAATGGTCCAGAAACACCCGAGGGTCATTAAAATCACAAAAATAAGGAGGGGGGGGGGAGGGGGAAGGGCCTTCACCCAGAAAAAAGTGAAGTCAGGCATACCAATATGACGCGAGACACACAAGAGAGAGTGTGGACTTTGCTGGTCGGGTATTATGTTGATACTGGTTATAATACTGTTTTTTTACTGTTTGCACATGAAAATGTTATGGGTTTAGGAGCAACGTGGAGCAGGAACCTCCGAGCAGCCACCATAGGAACGGGGCGCACATGCCCGGAAATAGATATACAAAATAACTCAAATTTGATCCTTATAGAGTAATTTAGAATATGCAAGTGACCTCATGGAATGTTAAGGGGCTCCGTTCCCCCAATAAACGGATGATGGTTCTTCGTCACCTAAAAAAATTACACACTGACATCGCTCTCCTACAGGAGACCCATTTGGAGGAGAGCGACTTCCACCGCATGAAAAAAATGTGGGTGGGTGCAGTTTACGGCTCTTCAGCTTGTGGTCGTAAAGCAGGTGTACTCATTTTGATCAATAGAAATATGATACACAAGGTACTACGCACAAATTCCGACTCGGCAGGTCGCTTGCTCCATGTCGTTCTTGACACTCCGTGTGGGGTCCTAAGCATATACAACATCTACGGACCCAATGATGATAACGTTAAATTTTATAATGAATTGGAAAGGGCGTTGCTAACAGATGATATTCCACATAAATTGGTAGGGGGTGATTTCAATTCTGTCTTAGACCACAGAGAGGATAGGAGGTCACACAAAATTCAAGAGTCGGGATCCATTTTTGCAGGGACCCCCAGAAAGCACGATAGGGTATTGGGACCTTTACTAGAGAGCACTCATCTAATAGACGCATGGCGGGAGGGCAACCCGGACGCAAGGGAATTCACACACTATTCGCATTCTCAGCAGTCATGGTCAAGGATAGATTACATTTTCATATCGGCACCCTTGAGGCAACGAATAGGAGTTTCTACTGTGGGGGACTTGGTGATATCGGATCACGCACCTATAATGATATCCCTTCAAGAGGTGTACCCGAGAGGGACAGATTTTATTTGGCGCTTTCCGGCTCATCTAGCGCTAGATGATACATTCAAAAGACAGTTGCAGGGATGGTGGTTGGAATACGCATCCGAGAATGACGGGCACAGGGATAATACCTCCCTCTTTTGGGACACAGCGAAGGCAGTATTGAGGGGTAGGATTCTCGCTTACTCTGTAAGCAAAAAAAGGGAAATAGCAAGACAATTTAAAGCAGCAAGCAGTGCGTTGAGGTCAGCATACACAACATATCTCTCCCAACCAACGGAGGGCAATAGACAAACCTGGGTACAGGCCAAACACAACTTTGATGAGTGGACTTCTCAGAAAGAAATAACCCGCAATTACGAGTTTGAGGCAACAATACACAGATTTGGAAATAAGGCGGGAAGATTGCTAGCAAATGTAGCTAGGGGACAACGCCCGGCACAACACATAGCCAAACTTAGGGATCACACGGGACAAATCACGGGAGATCCTTCACATATAAATTCCATTCTGGCCAGATTCTACGAGGAGCTGTATTCCGATGAATCAGTCTCACCGTTAGAGGCTACACTCCTGGACAGCACCACTCTTCCTGTCATCTCAGAGGATCAACTGCAAATACTGAATGCGCAGGTTACTAGGGAGGAGGTAGATAGGGCTATCAGAAACCTGAAAAACTCCAAAGCCCCAGGCCCAGATGGCTTCTCAGGAGAATTTTACAAAGCGATGAGAGAACAGGTGACCGAAACCCTGGTTTCGCTCTTTAACAATGCCCTGGGTAGTGAAGGTCTGCCACCATCGGCAAACACGTCCTATATCAAACTTCTGTTGAAACCAGGAAAAGATCCCCTGCTACCAGGGTCTTACCGACCCATATCCCTGATAAACGTCGATGCGAAACTTCTCTCTAAAATCATAGCAAATAGATTAGCGGATATAATGCCGCACCTCATAGCTCCTGAGCAGGTGGGGTTCATTAAGGGGAGATCGGCGGTCACCAATATTAGAACGGTATTGGCGGTGCTAGACAGGGTGCAGCACAGTCCAGGACAGGGGGAACACCCAGCACTGCTTTTGCTGGATGCTGAAAAAGCATTCGACAACGTTAGATGGAAGTGGCTGGATGCGGTTCTGGACAGAGTAGGGATTACCGGGGCTTTTCGAAACCTACTGCGACACATTTATAAGTCCCCTAATGCTAGGATCTGCACCACAGGGTTTCTATCTCAGCCGTTTCGCTTATATAAAGGCACAAGACAAGGCTGCCCGCTGTCTCCATTGCTGTTTAATCTGGCATTGGAGCCACTGGCAAGACATTTGAAATCTTCAGAGGTATTCAGAGGCATCTCGGTGGGGGAAATGGAGGTTAAGGAAACACTGTTCGCAGATGACATACTTTTATTCCTAGCAAACCCCTCACGGGACGTTCCACGGGTATTTCAGACGCTAAGTGACTTTGGGGAATATTCAGGATATAAAATTAATTATTCAAAGTGCCAACTGCTAGATTTGGGACCGAAGGAGGGTAGTCATGGTCGACTATTGGATGCTCTAGATGTGGAGATAGTGCGGTCACAGATCACGTATTTGGGCATCAAGGTGGGGCGAGCACCTAGCTCCCTATATGATCTAAATTATCCCCCTTTGATACGGGACATACAGGCGGATCTTCTGAGGTGGCACGGACTGCCCCTTTCACTCCTGGGAAGGTGTGCCTTGGTCAAAATGTCGGGATTTGCAAAACTACTATACCCCTTACAAACCATTCCATTACTAATCAAACACGGGGATATCAATACACTAAATTCGTCCTTCACTAAATTCATATGGGGGGGAAGAAAACCGAGAATAGCACTGGCAAAACTTATGTTAAGAAAAGAAGAGGGGGGCATTAACTTCCCTAACATACGGGGATACAACCTGGCATGCTTGAGCAGACACTTGCTGGATTGGCAACATGGCACCGGATGCCATTCCAACATCAACCTAGAAAGGCAGCTAGCAAAACCATGGGATCTTATGGCTTTAGTGCATACAGCATTTGCGTCCCTGCCCACTAACATTAAGAGATCGGCCCTACTACGGGATACCATTATCACATGGAAAGTATTGCGTAAGCATTATGGTCTCCCATATCGCATTTCAAAACACATGCCTATATGGAGACATCCAGATTTGTGGGCGGGAAGGCATAGTCAGCTACTCCAGAGATGGAGAGAGAGAGGGATAGCGACTCTGGGTGACATGTTCCAGGAACAGGAAGGGAGATGGCTGACCCTGCAGGAAATACAGACAAAGTACAATTTTGACCATCCCCAACATCTACAATATTATCAAATATTATCTTCATGCAAAGCAAAACTGGCGGACATATCCGACGAGACCCACCCCAACCTGTTTGACTCATGGTTCCTAAGCACACACCACAGGTCCATATCGCAACTGTATAACACCCTAAAGCCAGTGCTATTAAAGGTGACACCAGCTCAGGCATTTATGAAATGGGAAAAGCTATTTGGCTTGCCTAATATTGCCAAACATGTGGAAATGGGGTTGGTGGATCTCAGAAAACATATAACAAGCGAGAAATGGAGAGAAACCCACTTAAAAATCCTCCATCATGCCATATATGCGTTCACCTTGCCCCCTTCCATAACTAAACCAGATAGAAAGACTTCATGCCCGAGGTGTGGATCACCTCGCACAGACATGTACCATGGGTTTTGGGCATGCACCAAAATACAGCCATTTTGGAAAGAAATGACATCTTTAGTGCAACAAATAAGCAAATTTAAGGGGCTCCTGGGGCCAATGGAAGTTCTTTTACATGTCCAGCATGATGGAGGGTCAGATGACACAGAAGTAACCCACTTGCCCCCCATTACACATGCGGCATTGATGGTGGCAAAACGATGCATACTCCAGAAATGGTTGGTACCAGATATCCCGCAATCAAGTGAGGTTGTACAGGGGATGAAAAGCCTATTCTATTTAGATAGAATGGAGGTTCTAAAACACAAAGATGCACAAGGGGGGAGATTTTTTGGGAAATGGAAACTATTCATAACAGAGCATTTCTCGGGGGAGGAGATATGCAAAATGATCGATCCATTCACGGGATCACCTTGGTACCTGATAGAGGATCTTAAGGGCACCTTAGGAGTGTTGAGAACACGTAGAACATAATATCTATAACTTTGAAATGATATCTAGGCCAACTCGGTTAGGAATGTAGCTTCATGTGGCTCCAGTTTAGGTTATTCATGTTTATACGTATATTAAATAAGTTTTGTATGCATTGTTTCTCAGGGATATTCATTGTTAACGCTGTTCACCAAATGTTATGGAAATTTCTGTAATGACCTTCAATAACTGTCACATAATGATGTAAACAACTATGAGCTTAGTGTCATTGTAGGAATGTGTTTTTTTCATACCATCAACAATAGGTGACTATATTCCTGTAACAGTTTATTGCATATCATGTTATGTGAAAAATTTTCAGAAAATCAATAAAAATATGTTTTAAAAAAAAAAAAAAAAGAAGAGCCTGGTCAGGATCTCTATTCATGTTGCAATAACAAAATACATTTTAACTTTAGTGCAAGTTCAGCAAATTTGATACATCAAAAAATCTACAGCGCATCTCCTAAAGCAGTTCGAAGATACCTGATACAAAAATGTATGTTATCTTGAGGAAACAATATATATCTCATGAGGACTTTAATGTTTGCCTCTCTAAGAGACACAATGATTCTCATTTTGAAGGATCGCGTTAATATTTTCAGCCGATCTTGCAAAGATAGGGTCCTTCCAAGTCTATTTTCCCTGAGGTCATATGTAATAGTTTATTAGGTTGACGTATGAATATTCCAATAGTTAGAAATAAATTGGCGCCCTCTGCATACATATTCAGAGGCACGTATTCAAAGGTAGTGAGGTCAACCTCTGGACATTTCAAAGCTTGAATAAAATGTGCTATTTAATTGTAATAGTTCTGATTCATGCAATTTATGAATGTCCTAAAAAAGGATAGGGGAAATATCCACGAACAATACAATAAAATAAGTCGAAATCCTCTAGCACATCACCGCCCGATAGAACGTAAACATAGACCCGGGATAAAAGATAGGCTACCAAACAATGGGACTGTCGGGTGATGAGGTAATGAGAGTAAAGAAATGCAGTAAAAATTATCCCATAGGGATAAAATTTGTGGGAGAGAGATTGGGGGGTCCGTCACAAGGAGGCATCTACATGAGCAGATTCTATTTCAGTCCACCATAGAGGATTGGAGCTTTAGAAGTTTATTAATTGAGATATTTGAGAAGATACCAGCGCTGCAAATTTGGTGGGGGTCCTGACAGTCAGATCCTCACCAATCAGAAAGTGATGGCATATCCTAGCGAGAGATCATCACTTTCTGCGATAGGAAACTAACAAGTTGAGGTGGATTGCAAAGAAGCTTGAAATATTTGCCACAGTGGCATTGATTTCTAAAGTGATTTTAAGCCTTTCATGACCAAGGGTCATTGATGCCCCTGTGTCCAGGTCAAATTTTCCATTTTTTATATGGACTTTTTTAAACGATAATATCTTTGGAACCGCTTTGGAAAATATCACAACTATTTTTACTTTGTTTTTTTTACAAGACTTATGAGGTTTTCATTTTCTAGATTATTTTAATTAATTCAGTGTTTTACATTTTTATTATGAGCAGACAAATCACTAAAAAATTAAAAAAATAACTTTTTTGTTATTTTTTCTATCTATCTATCTATCTATCTATCTATCTATCTATCTATCTATCTATCTATCTATCTACATATACTGTAGAGCTCTGTAACAATTAGTCCTCTTCACTCTTCGTCACCCTGGATCGCTGTGAGGGCTATATACACACGACCTGAGTGAGGAGGGCTATATAAACACAACCGTGAAAAAAATGGTCAGTTTTTCATGGCTGTTTTGCATCAATGTGTCTCAAAATTTTAATCCATTTCGCGGCCGGCTAACCGTTTCTAACCGGCATTTGCCATCCGTTTTTCATGGACGTTAAAAAAATGGATGAATTTAATTTGTTAGGGTTTTTTTGTCCCAACCCCCTGAATACACCAACAGTGCCCATGTAGATAGTGACACAATACCACTGTAGATAGTGCCACATTGCCCACATAGATAGTGTCAGTGCCCACATAGATAGTGCCCACTGTAACTAGTGCCACAGTGCCCACATAGTGCCACAGTTCTCCCTGTAGATAATGCCCACATAATGCCACACACAGTGCCCATGTAGATAGCGCCACAATGTCCCCTGTAGATAGTGCCAATATAATGCCACAGTACCCATGTGGATAATGTTACACCCCCTGTATATAGCACCCCCTGTAGATAGCACCACACCCCCTGTAAATAGCGCCACCCCCTGTAGATAGCAACATCCCCCTGTATTTAGCAATATCCCCGATGCAGATAGCGCCACCCCACCCCCGTAAATTGCCCTCCCTTCCTGTAAATAGCACCACTGTAGCTCCCTGTAGGAGCGGAATCCCTCTGGCCAAAGATTCCGCTCCAGGAGTAGTCCCTGACGTCAATGTCCATATATGGATAGTGACACCAGGTGCTTCTCCAGTAGTGGAATCCTTGACACAGAGTGATCTGACACCGGGGATTCCGCTCCTAGAGAGAGCCGCTGACGTCATTGTCCATATATGGATAGTGACACCAGGGGCTTCTCCAGTAGCGGAATCCCCGGCACAGAGCGATCTGACACCGGAGATTCTGCTCCTAGAGAGAGCTGCTGATGTCACTGTCCATATATTGATAGTGACACCAGACTGTAAGTGTCTGCGCCGCTGTACACAGGACCATTTATGAAGTCAAATATCCTAAGACAGAAAGATAACCGCAATATAGGGCAATTTAGACACGCCTCAGGTAAGATACAGTAACAAAATATTGTCACATTTTCATATTGATCATAACAATAATACAAAAGTATAAGAGAAAGAGGAGGGGGATGTGAAAACTCGGACATAACTGGAGAGATGGTAGCACTGTTTCCGCACTTGGAATTGAGTTGAGGAACGATAATTTAAAAACACAAACAGAAAAAATGGGACATAGATAACATCAAAACCACAAAAAAGGCCATACTTACTAGGTAGGTGGGTGGGTGAAAACCCGTTCCCATCAGGACGCAGAAGGGTTGCGAGCTTTGCGTATTTTGGCCAAAATAACAACTAATACCCCATGTTTCATGGATATTTCTTACTACGTATACTACACTTTTTTCAGGACGCAGCCGGGTCTTATATGCTGGGAGGGCATGATGTGCTGGCGTTTGGTTTGGAATGCAGAGCAGCCCGCTTTAGCTAACACTAGCGGCGTTACAAATAGGCTGTTATTCGGCAAGATACGCCATGCCTGACGACCAGCACATTATCCCTCCACGTATTACACATAGTACTGACACCCCATGTACTATTCACAGCACTGACCCCTATTCATCACATTTATTTATTTATTTTTATTACATTATTACACAGTTCTGACACTTTCATACATACATATTTATTTTTTACCATCCATTCACACCCTAGCACTACACTGACACTCATTTATCGCACACCTTTGAGCACTTAGTTCGCCACTCCCCTCAAGACTAGTGGGAGGGGCTATCACTATTTAATGCACACTCCTTCTGCAGCATTCTTTGACCCGTCTGCGTCCTAATGGGAACGGGTTTTCACCCACCCACCTACCTAGTAAGTATGGCCTTTTTTGTGGTTTTGATGTTATCTATGTCCCATTTTTTCTGTTTGTGTTTTTAAATTAGGAACGAAAAGTTCTGGTTAGGGACTCGCAAGGCACTGGGGACCCTTGACGTTGGGTTGCGAGCTTTGCGTATTTTGGCCAAAATAACAACTAATACCCCATGTTTCATGGATATTTCTTACTACGTATACTACACTTTTTTTCAGGACGCAGCCGGGTCTTATATGCTGGGAGGGCATGATGTGCTGGCGTTTGGTTTGGAATGCAGAGCAGCCCGCTTTAGCTAACACTAGCGGCGTTACAAATAGGCTGTTATTCGGCAAGATACGCCATGCCTGACGACCAGCACATTATCCCTCCACGTATTACACATAGTACTGACACCCCATGTACTATTCACAGCACTGACCCCTATTCATCACATTTATTTATTTTTATTACATTATTACACAGTTCTGACACTTTCATACATACATATTTATTTTTTACCATCCATTCACACCCTAGCACTACACTGACACTCATTTATCGCACACCTTTGAGCACTTAGTTCGCCACTCCCCTCAAGACTAGTGGGAGGGGCTATCACTATTTAATGCACACTCCTTCTGCAGCATTCTTTGACCCGTCTGCGTCCTGATGGGAACGGGTTTTCACCCACCCACCTACCTAGTAAGTATGGCCTTTTTTGTGGTTTTGATGAGGAACGATAATTGTCCCAAGACATTAGATCCATTTAGAGGCAGTTCAAGGTACCAGGCGGTTAGACCAAGGCATTGCTTTAGTTTGGTGTTAATGTAATTCAGAAGAAGAACTAAGAATTTACCCCAGATTTGGAAGAATTGCTTGACTCTTTCTTTCCTTCTTTGGATGAAACTTTTAGCCCATTCAAGGAAAAGTCGAATTGTGGGAGGGGAGGATGAGATTGTTTTCGAGCAGCCGCTGAAATATGTAGCAATAGTTTATTGGAATCTTGAGGGAAGATGCAAATTATGTTCCAGGATGCTGTGTTGTATTTTATAGTCCTGGTAAGATTTCACATAGGTTGGGTCTTCACCAGTCTTTAGGATCAGTAAAGTTCTAGACATAGAAGTCAAATGAGTGGATCTAACCCTTATGAATGCCATTAAGAAACCTTTGGGTGGGGCTAATGGAGCGTGAACCTAAGCCACTCTGACAGAGCGGCTTAGGTTCACGCTCTGTTGACAACCGCCCATTTGTCAATTTATTCATAAGTAAGCATTTCAACCGCCGACATGAACAGGCTGAATGCAGGGGGACGGAGGCTGGTTGCAGAGGAATGGTGTTAAAATCGGAGGGAAGGGTGCAATGCAGGTATGGCAGAAGATAAAAGTTTCTAGAGACATGACAGGTCCACTTTAGGCCTTGGGATTTCATAAGTGGAGCGATGACGATGAGTTTTGTGGATTTTTGCTAAATGCAAACCTATTTAATTACCCCATGGAAATTCTTTTTAGGTAAACATCCACAGTGCAGGGAGGAAAAGTAAGTGAACCTCTGTGTTGATGACTTCTCCAAGAGATAATTGTCGAAAGGTGTTTCAATTAAGGAGATGAGATTGGAAGTGTGGGTTTCACAGGTACACAAATGTACCCAAAGTCTGGCTACTGATACATTTGTTCTTCTGAAAAAGATTGGTTAGTGTGAACCATGCCTTAATGAAAACAATTTTAAGAAGACATTAGAAGACGTGTTTGTTACGGTCTATGGGTATGTGGACCCACTAGGCCGCACCGCCGTAGCGGGGAGACGGCTGGCCAAACAACAGAGCACCCAATCAATACAAGTCCAGCACAAGGGTACCGAATAGTCCAGACAGTGGCAGAGGCTTTAGCACAGATGGGGCTGTATGTGGAAGGTTATGCCAGACGTGGCGGATTGCAGTAGGTGCAGCAGGATACGACTCCAACACTAGACAGGCTCAGGAACAAAGCACGGCACGGGATACAGAATACAGGTAGCAGGGCACCGGAACACTGGGAACAGGATAACACTGAGGGACCATTTGCAAACACGAACATGGGAATTACTAACAACGCTCAGGCAGGGAGTGAAGGGTCAGGGCCCCTAAATAATCCAGAGTGATTGGGGCTAATTTAAAATATAATTCATGTGCGCGCACTGTTCCTTTAAGGCCGGACACAAGCGTACGCACACACCCTACGGGACAGTGCCGAGTGGAGCGGAAGTGAGTGCTGGCGTCTCCTAGGAAGGAGATGCCGGCCAGCACTCACAGATCCATGGGTGAGGGGTGAGTAGGAACGGCGGTCCGCGGCCATGGACGCTACAGTATCCCCCCTCTTACGCCCCCTCTACTTGGTACCAGAGCAAGAGAGAAATTTCTTAATGAGGGTGTGGGCATTAAGGTTCTCTTCTGGCTCCCAGGACCTCTCCTCAGGACCAAACCCTCTCCAGTCCACCAAATAGAAAGTACTTCCTCTTACCCTCTTGCAGTCCAGAATCTCCTTCACCTCAAACACATCAGATGACCCGCTAGTAGCAACTGTGGGACTAGGAGTCTTACTGTAGTGGTTCAGGAACACTGGTTTAAGGAGGGACACATGAAAGGAGTTGGGGATTCTGAGGGTAGTAGGCAGCCGAAGCTTATAGGGGACAGGGTTTATCTGTTGTAGTATCTCAAAGGGTCCGAGGAACCTGGGATCAAACTTGTATGAAGGCAACTTTAAACAAATATTCCGTGAGGACAGCCAGACTTTGGTACCTAAAACACACTGAGGCGGCTCTCTCCTTTTTATATCCGCATTTCCCTGACTTTTCATGCGATCGACTGCTAGCAGAATAGAGGACCGGGTCTGTTGCCAGATTTGCAGAAAGTCCCCAAATGCAGAGTCAGCCGCGGGTACCTGAGATGTAGCAGGAAAAGGGATTCTAGGATGTTGACCGTACACAATGTGCAATGGTGTGGAAGTGGTGGACTCACTTGTGTGATTGTTGTACGAGAACTCGGCCCATGAAAGAAGCTGTACCCAGTCATCATGCTGCATGGAGAGGAAGTTGTGGAGATAATTCTCCATGATCTGGTTAATCCTCTCAACTTGACCATTGTACTCAGGGTGATAAGCTGAGGAAAAGTCCAATTTCACATCCAGGAGTCTACAAAGGGCTTTTCAGAATTTTGAGGTGAACTGATCAGACACGAGGTGAAGGGGCAAGCCATGCAAACTGAAGATGTGCTCGATAAAGAGATTTGCCAGTTGAGAAGCAGAAGGAAGGCCGGTCAGCGGGATAAAATGTGCCATCTTCGAGAACTGGTCCACCACCACCCAGACAGTGTTGCATCCTGCTGAGGGAGCAAGGTCTGTGACAAAATCCATCTTAATCTGCTGCCAGTCGGCATTGGGTACAGGCAGGGGTTGGAGCAGGCCGGCAAGCTTGGAGTGAGCAACCTTGTTAGAAGCACCCTCCCTTGCAGGAAGAGACAAAGTCCACAACCTCTTTGGGTAGCTTGGGCCACCAGAAATGATGAGCAATCAGGTCTTACCAACATTAGCATGCCCAGCCAGTTTAGAGCTGTGTCCCCAGTGGAGAATTCTTCTTCGGTCTGCCAACCAAACAAAAGTCCTCCCCGGGATGTCTCTAACTTGCAAAGGATTGGCAGTGACAATGCAGGACAGGTCTATGATACTTTGAAAGGACTCCACCATGTCATCCATCTCAAACGATCTGGATAGGGCATTGGCCCTCACATTTTTGTCAGCGGGACGGTAGTGGAGCACAAATTGGAAATGGGTGAAGAACAGTGACCACCTGGCTTGACGGAGGTTTAGTCGTTGAGCCGACTGGAGATAGGTGAGTTTCTTGTGGTCAGTGTATATCAGGATGGGGTGAGCTGCGCCCTCTAGCAGATGTTTCCACTCCTCCGGAGCCAATTTGATGTCCAGTATCTCACGATCCCCAATAGAGTTGTTGCGCTCTGCAGATTAAAAAAGTCTCGAGTAATAGCAACATACTACTGCCTTTCCTTTGGCGCTCTTCTGGAACAGAAGTGCAGCTGCACCAACAGAAGAAGCGTCCACCTCCAATGAGAACTGCCATGACACGTCAGGATGATATGGGATTGAGGCTGAAGTGAAGGCTTTCTTGAGGCTAATAAATGCAGATTCTGCTTCTGGAGTCCACACCTTGGCATTCACACCCTTCTTGGTAAGGGCAGAGATGGGAGCCGTCAGTGATGAGAAGTTTGGGATAAACAGGTAGAAGTTGGCGAATCCCAAAAAACACTGTATGGACCGCAGGCCCTGAGGACGTGGCCATTCCAAGATGGACTTTACCTTCTCAGGGTCCATCTTGAGACCTTGATCCGAGATGATGTAGCCCAGGAAGGGCAGAGAATTTTTTTCGAAGACGCACTTCTCTAGCTTGGCATACAGACAATTCTCCCTTAATCGCAGTAGAACTTGATGAGCATGCCTCCGATGATTCGTCGGATCTGGAGAGAAAATCAAAATGTCATTGTCACGGCGCGGAGTGTGGACCCACTGGGCCGTACCACGTAGCGGGTTAGCAGCTGGCCAACTAGGTACAAAACAATGTCTATAGTCCAGAATGGGTACCTGGGGCAATGTAGACAGTAGCGGAGACACAAATTGGCTTTCACTGTAGAATGCTAGTAGATGCAGCGGAAGACACGACTTGACTCTCAATGTAGATGGCACAGTAGATGCAGCGGAAGACACGACTTGACTCTCTCTGTAGTTACGATAGCACGGGATACAGGGTACAGGCAGCAGGAACGGGTAACACTGGGAGACCATTTGCAAGACAAACTTTAGGTAAACAACAATGCTCAGGCAAGGATCAAGTGAGCAGAGCCCTTTTTAGTCCAGCAGCATTCTGGGCAAATTATTGAGTGATGACAGCTGGACGCGTACTGGCCCTTTAAGGCCGTGCACGTGTGTGCATGCGCGCCCTGCGGGAAACAGTCCCAGAACCCGGAAGTGAATGCCAGCGTCCCCCTGGAGGGAGATGTCGCCGAGAACACAGATGTCCATGGCCGGGGCCGGCAGAGGGTAACTCTGAGCGACGGCCCTCGGCCATAGACGTTACAGTCATAGAGATAAAACACAATACAGAAATAGAGGAGATCTCGGAAGATATCAGTGACGAATTCCTGGAAGACCGCGGGAGCATTACATAGACCGAAGGTCATCACCAGCTATTCGTAGTGCCCGTCTCGGGTGTTGAATGCTGTCTTCCACTCGTCACCTTGACGGATACGGATCAAATTTTAAGCCCCACGCAAGTCTAGTATCGAAAAAGTCCTGGCTCCATGTATACGGTCAAAAAGTTCGTATATTAGTGGCAACGGGTATTTGTTCATGACTGTGACTGGTTGAGACTACGGTAGTCAATGCAGGGTCGAAGAGATCCGTCTTTCTTTTTAAAGAAGAAAAACCCGGCCCCGGCTGGGGAGTAAGACTTTCATCTGAAACCCCTCCACAGATTCTCCTTGATATAGGCTAACATGGATTGAGTCCCTCGCAAGGAGAGAGGATATACCCGTCCATGTGGAAGAGAAGTATATGGTACCAGTTCAATGGGACAGTTGTAAGACCGGTGTGGAGGAAGTATCTCAGTCTCCTTTTTGCTAAAGATGTCTGCAAATTGAGAAAAAAATAGTAGGCAATCCCGCTAATGACTGAGGCAGAGAAGGCTGGACAGGATGGATCTGTAACAGGCAGCGGTGGGAGCATTTGGGGCCCCATTGGAGAACCTCCCCGGAGCTCGAATCCTGGACAGGAGCATGCTGCCAGAGCCAAGGCAGGCCCAGTAGAACCGGATTGATGGCTTTAGGCAAGACTAGGAAGATAATCAGTTCAGTATGAAGGACTCCAAATTGGAGGTTCAGTAGCTTGGTTTCAGACACGATTGGATCGGGCAGTGGAAGACCATTCACTGAGGCAACAACTAAACAGGAACAGTGGGCAACTGCAGATGATCCACTAGGTCTTGTTGGATGAAGTTTGCCGTGGATCCTGAGTCCAGATAGGCAGAAACCCAGTTCGTCTTCTCGCCGGACACTATGGTCACCGGAATGGTCAGTTTGGAAGGGAATTTTTTATTTAGTGCTGTTCCGCCTAGGGTTGTCTCTCCAACCAATCCTAGGCACTGGGGTCTCTTTGGCTTCTGAGGACACAAACGCACAACATTGTCTCCGAGGCTACATTACAGACAAAGTCCTGAAGTGCGTCTGCATTGTTTCTCCTGGGTAGACAATTTGGCCCAGTCCACCTGCACAGGCTCCTCTGGTGGGACGACTGAAGAAGACAGTAGGGATTACTGGAAAGTAGAAGCCGGCCTAGGAAATCCTCTCTCCTGGTGAACCTCTTGGGAATACTCCCGGATCCTTATGTCAACCCGGGTGGCTAGTAGAATGAGATCGTCCAGTGTAGGTGGTAGATCGCGAGCGGCAAGATTGTCTTTTATCCCGGAAGACAGTCCCTGCCAGAATGTAGCCACCAAGGCCTCGTTGTTCCAAGTTAGTTCTGCAGCCAGGTTACGGAACTGAATGGCATACTCGCCCACGGAGATGTCTCCCTGGTGTAGGGTCAGCAGGGATGCAGCAGCAGAAGAAACTCTCCCAGGTTCCTCAAATATAGAACGGGAAGTCCATAAAAAATACTGCAAATCATGAGTCTCTAGTCCCTAAAGTTCCCAAAGGGGATTCGCCCATGCCAGGGCATGCCAGTAAGGAGAGAACTTATGAAGGCGATCCTTGCATCATCAGAGTAGAAGGGCTTTGCATGTAGTCTGAAGTGGATCTGGCACTGGTTCGAAATCCCCTGCAGGACCTTGTGTCTCTGTCATAGACAGGAGGTAGCGGCAGGGATCATCGGGGGTCGGCACTGGTACTGACAGGAGTTGTAGCAGGAGGAACAGCAGGAATAGGTGCGGTGACGACTGTGGATTGTGCTCCCAGCCGATGTGCAATGGCGTTCACTGCCAGGAGCAGTTGGTCTTGTCGTGACTGAAGGTCTTGCATGTCTGCCTGCATGGCTTGTGTCGTCGTCAAGGTCTTGGGTTGACCAGCCGGGTCCATGGCCTGAGCATACTGTCACAGTCAGTGGGTATGTGGACCCACTAGGCCGCACCGCCATAGCGGGGAGGACGGCTGGCCAAACAACAGAGCACTCAAACAATACAAAGTCCAGGACAAGGGTACCTTAATAGTCCAGACAGTGGCAGGGGCTTTAGCACGGATGGGGCTGGATGTGGAAGGTTGCACCAGACGTGGAGGACAGCAGTAGGTGCAGCAGGACATAACTCCAACACTAGAGAGGCTCAGGAACAAAGTACGGCATGGGATACAGGATACAGGTAGCAGGGCACTGGAACACTGGGAACAGGATAACACTGAGGGACCATTTGCAAAGACTAACATGGGAATTACTAACAATGCTCAGGCAGGGAGTGAAGGGTCAGGGCCCCTTAAATAGTCCAGAGTGATTGGGGCTAATTTAAAATATAATTTGTGTGTGCACGCTGGCCCTTTAAGGCCGGGCACGAGCGTGTGCGCACACCCTATGGGACAGTGCCGAGCGGAGCGGAAGTGAGTACTGGCGTCTCCTAGAAAGGAGATGCCAGACAGCACTCACAGATTCACGTCCGCGGCCGCCGAGGTGTGAGTGGGAACGGCCATGGACGCTACAGTGTTATAGAGATGCATGAAGCTCGAAAAGGCTACAAAAGCATTGCCAAAGACCTGGGTGTACATCAATCCAGGGGTAAAGAAATTGTCTACAAATGGAGAACATATCAGGACTGTTGTTACTCTCCCTTTGAGTGGGTGTCCTTTTTAATCAATTCCAAGAGAAGAAAGGGCAAACCTAAAAGAGTTGGCAAAGATTCCCAACAGCAAAAAACCTGCTGAAGACTCTACAAACTGCAAAAACCTCTGTTCATGTGTCTACTGTTAGAAAAACACGCAAGAAGAATGGTGTTCATGGAAGTACACTACAAAAAAAGTTGCTGCTGTCCTAAAAAAACATTGAGGCCCATCTCAAGTTTCCCTGAGACCACCTGGATGTTCCACCATGCTTCGGGAAAAATGGTAGGTGTGAGAGAGTCTTTTTATCAGTATTTTGTACCTGTGCAATCTCCCTGTATGTAGCATTGAGGTTTGTCGGCATCCTGCTGGCAACTGGTGTTTGAACCTGCCCTTTTATCAGTAAGTATGGCCTTTTTCAGTGATTTCAAGTACATTTTATTCCCTTTTCACTAATTCGTTTGTAACAACGCTAGGTTTAGAGGAAAAAGAGCAATGCACACAAACACCAAAACCTCATCCAAACTGTGAAGCACGGTGGAGGGAGCATCGTGGTTTGGGGCTGCTTTGCTGAGGGAGCATTGACTTTTATGATTATGAGGGCCTGGAGGCCTTGTGATCATTTAGGGAACAAAAAATTCAAAGGTGTATAGAAATATTTTACAGGAGAATATAAGGGCAGTCCATGGCCGTAAGCTGGAGAGACTTTGGCAACAAGACAATGACTAAAAGCACACAAGTAAATCAACTAAAGATTAGCTGAAAAAGAAGAAAATTTGTGTTTTGGAATGACCAAGTCAGAGTCCTTACTTCAACCTATCGAGTTGTTGTGGCATGACCTGAAGAGGAGTGTGCATGCAAGGTTTAGTAGTAATATTGTTTAACTGAAACACATTTTCACGGCGGAAGCTTCCAAAATTTCACCTCAACGCTGTGCAAATGTTATTTGCAGCTACAGGAAACATTTAGTGGATTTCATTGCTGCTAAAATTTGTGAATTCATGTGTTCACCTATTTTTTCTCCATGTACTATGGATGTTTACTCAATGTGCTCAGTAACAGACAAGAACAATACAACTGTTTGTATGTTATCAGTTTAGTTAGATTGTGTTTGTCTATAATTGTGACTTAGATAACAATCAGGCCACATGTTATTAGTAAACAATACAGAAATCCAGGTAATTACAAAGGGTTCACTTACTTTTCATTCTAACTGTATATAGTTTGCGGGCTATTGTCAGCTCGTTGCTTAAAGGGAATGTGTTGCCAGCAAAACATGTTATTTTTTTTTTTAGTTAAACAATTAGTGTGTAGGTGATTAAACATTGTTCTAATTTTTTATTTTTTTTTCACGAGTCAGGAAATATTATAAATTGGATTCAATTGGATTCTAATTTATAATATTTCCCATTGCTGGTCACTAGATGGAGCCATTCCCAAAATTGCAGCATTGCATGTGGTAAAGCAACCACATTGCTTTATGCTGCAAAATTGGGTAAAAAGCCCTCGCTGTAGTGAGCTCTCAGCATCCCCCCCTCCTTTATCCTGGCTAGTGCCGGGAGAAACGAGGGGTTTGAACGGTCTAACCTCCTACACTGTGTGTCGCCATTTTTTGAGCTAACACACAGTGTAGAAGGTTTACATACAGTAGTAAACACACACTGAAACACAAACATACATAGAAATCCCTTACCTGCTCCAGTCGCCGCCGCTCCCTCCGGTCCATCCGCTCCGTCTGCTGCCGCTGCTCCATGTGCACAAGTCCGGAAGCCGCGACCGGAAGTAGTAATCTTACTGTCCGGCCGCTACTTCCGGTCCACAGGAAAATGGCGCCGGACGGCGCGCATTTCAAATTGAACTGTGTGGGAGCGGCGCATGCGCCGTTCACACACAGCGGCGTACATGTTAGTGGATGGAACGGGCCCCGTTCGCAGTCCCTATGGGACTGGAGCTGCCGTATTCCATGTCTGTATGTGTCGTTAATCGACACATACAGAAATGGAAAAAAAAATGGCTGCCCCCATAGGGAAGAAAAAGTGTAAAAATAAGAAAAAGTAACACACAAACACACAAATTAATCCAAACGTTTTTAATAAAGCACTAACATCTTTAACATATTAAAAAAAAATTGTGGTGACACTGTTCCTTTAAAGAGGCTCTGTCACCAGATTTTGCAACCCCTATCTGCTATTGCAGCAGATTGGCGCTGCAATGGAGATTACAGTAACGTTTTTATTTTTAAAAAACGAGCATTTTTGGCCAAGTTATGACCATTTTTGTATTTATGCAAATGAGGCTTGCAAAAGTACAACTGGGCGTGTTTACAGTAAAAGTCCAACTGGGCGTGTATTGTGTGTGTTACATCTGGGCGTGTTTACTTCTTTTACTAGCTGGGCGTTCTGACGAGAAGTATCATCCACTTCTCTTCAGAACGCCCAGCTTCTGGCAGTGCAGACACACAGCGTGTTCTCGAGAGATCACGCTGTGACGTCACTCACTTCCTGCCCCAGGTCCTGCATCGTGTCGGCCACATCGGCACCAGAGGCTACAGTTGATTCTGCAGCAGCATCAGCGTTTGCAGGTAAGTAGCTACATCGACTTACCTGCAAACGCCGATGCTACTGCAGAATCAACTGTAGCCTCTGGTGCCGATGTGTCCTTGCTCGTCCGACACATTTGGAAACGTCCTTTCATTTATGTTTAAGAGTCTGTCACCAGAATGTCCGAGTTAAACTAAGTAACAGGGTATTGTAGAGGAGACTAACCTGTTTCTAGCGTTTATTTTCATTTTCTGCTTACTGCCTCTGTAGAGAAATACGTTTTATTAAGTTTATGCAAATGAGCATTTAAGTGCAATGAGGGCATTTCCATTGCACCTAAATGCTCTTACTTCACTCCCCAGTTCAACCCCACTCCCTCCCTTCTTACATTGATTGACAGGGGCCAGGCAGCGTAATCGGCGTGTTCATGCCTGGCCCCTTACTATCTGTAACGCAGGACGATCTTTCTACTTGACGTTCTAATTGTCAGTACTGCGCATGCACAGCATCCCTGCTCTTTATTTGGCGCATGCGCAGTACTGCCGATTAGAACATCAAGCAGAAAGATCGTATCCCTCGACGGCCGCAGCCATGGACTTGTGAGTCCGCTTCGCTCTGCTGTGTCCCGTAGGGTGCGCGCGTACGCTCGCGCCCGGTCTTAAAAGGTCAGTGCGCGCACTTGTAAAATATCTCTAATTAGCCCATGATCACCCTGGACTATAAGAAGGGCTCTGCCCTTGTACTCCTTGCCTGAGCGTGTTTGTATTCCTCTGTTAGTCTTGCAAATGGTCCCTTAGTCGTATCCTGTTCCCTGTGTTCCCGTGCCCTGCTACCTGTATCCTGTGCTGTATTCGTTCCTGTACCATCTCTAGTGTTGGAGCCATATTGTGCCGTCTACTACGCCTGCTGACTTACACCACGTCTGGTGTCATCTGCCACGTTTTGCATCACCTGCCGCCAAGGTCCCATCTGTGCTTAAGCCGTTGCTACTGTCTGGACTATTACAGGTACCCTTGTGCTCGGACATTATATTGACTTGGTACACTGTTGCTTGGCCAGCTGCTACCCCGCTACGGCGGTGTGGCCTAGTGGGTCCACATACCCGCAGATCGTGACATTAGGTTCACTGAGTTCAATCATGGTATTTCATTGCATTTTTTTTATATAATGTTTCCATAGAAGTCGTTTGAGGGAAATTTAGTACCTGCCAATGTCAGCTGTTTGCTACTGTTTGTGAAATAGAACTCTCATTCTGTAACTTTTATAAAAAAAATTAAACGCATTTTCCATTTAGTTATCCGGTAAAGCATTATTCCCTCTAACCAGGAGAATGCCATTAGGTCATTTTCCCCAGGACAAATGAGCTAGTTGACATTGATTTTTTTTCATACAATACTATAAAGCAGGTCACATTGCTTGAAGCTCTTTCACATTCCAGTTACAGAGAGCTATAAACTGTGTACATTTGGGTGGGGGTAGAAAAACAGCATAGTTTCCAAAGAAAAGGAAATATTTGCATTGACCCGTTGTTAAAGGGGATGGGGTAATAGCGGGATTCACTGGTTAGTGTCACCCACTATTACTACCTCCTTTATAATCAGGGTCACTAGGGTTATGTCTAGTTCCCCTAACCTTTCATTATATTAACGTTGATCTAATTGCTTTTGCTGCTACACATGGGAATAAGACCGTATAGTAAATAAAGGTAATATTTATTAAGCCCTTAACGCTCAGCGACGTACTATTCTGTCGTGCTGACCGGCCCGTTCGCGCTCAGTGACGGAATAGTACGTCGTGGGAGTAACGGCCATTTCGGCCGTCTTCCCGACACATACAGGAGCTGTGACAGCTGCTGTCTTGTACAGCAGTTGCCGCAGCTCCTATAGCGGGGACCGATTGCTGTGTCCCCGCTGATTAACCCCTTAAAAGCCGCGTTCAATAGAGATCGCAGCTTTTTAGAGGTAAAACTACCATCACCGGCCTGCTACACAATAGCGGCCGGCGATGGTGACTATGGCAACCGGACACGTAACAATGGCGTCCGGCTATGTCATTGACGGAAGCCTAGTGGGTCCTGACAAAGTCAGGACCCACTATGCTTGCTGTCAGTGAGTAGCTGACAGCTCTAATACACTGCACTACGCATGTAGTGCAGTGTATTCGAATTGCGATCAGGGCCTCCTGCCCTCAAGTCCCCTAGTGGGACAAAGTAATAAAGTAAAAAAAAAAATGTGTAAAAATAAGAAAATAAACGTTTTAAAAATAATAAAAGTAAAAATCCCCCTTTTTCCCTTATCAGTCTTTTATTATTAATAAAAATATATAAACAAACAAATAAACTATACATAATTGGTATCGCCGCGTCCGTAATGGCCTGAACTACAAAATTATTTTGTTATTTATCCTGCGCGGTGAACGCTGTAAAAGAAAATAATAATAAACCGTACCAGAATCACAATTGTTTGGTCACTTCACCTCCCAAAAAATGGAATAAAAAGACATCAATAAGTCGCATATACCTAAAAATGGTACTGATCAAAACTACAGTTCGTTATGCAAAAAAATAAGTCCTCGCACGGCTGTATTGATGGAAAAATAAAAAAGTTCTGGCTCTTAGAATAAGGTAACACAAAAAGTAAATGATTTTTTACAAAAAGTATTTTATTGTGCAAACGCCATAAGACATAAAGAAACTATAAACATCTGGTATCGCCATAATCGTATCGCCCCGCAGAATAAAGAGAATATGTCATTTATAGCGCACGGTGAACGCTGTAAAAAAAATAGAATAAAATAACAATAGTAGAATTGCTGTTTTTTAGTCACCACGCCACTTAAAAAAAGAATAAAAACTGATCAAAAAGCCGCATGCACCCCAAGAAAACTACAATGGATTCCTCAAGGGGTCTAGTTTCCAAAATGGGGTCACTTTTGGGGAGTTTCCACTGCTTTGGCACCACAAGACCTCTTCAAACCGGACATGGTGCCTAATAAAAAGGAGGCCTCATAATCCTCTAGGTGGTTCATTATCACACTAGGGCCACATGTGGGATATTTCTCAAAACTGGAGAATCTGGGCAATAGATATTAAGTTGCGTTTCTCTGGTAAAACCTTTTGTGTTATAAAAAAAAAATGGTATAAAAAGGATTTTCGGACAAAAAAAAAATAATGTAAATTTCACCTCTACTTTGCTCTAAATTCCCGTGAAACACCTAAAGGGTTCATAAACTTTATAAATGCTTTTGTGAGTACTTTGAGGGGTCTAGTTTATAAAATGGGGTGTTTCATAGGGGTTTCTAATATATGGGCCCCTCAAAGAAACTTCAGAACTGAACTGGAACCTAAAAAAATAAATAAATCAGGCAATACTTGGCTTCTTACATTATACTGATAATGAGCAGTGCCCACCTCGAGATGACCCCAGTTTTGACCGTTTGTATAAATGGAGACCCCTATTAGACTGTTTCAGAGCCTGGTTTTCCCAAGCATACACCCCCGAGAAGTGTATTTCTATTGATGAGTCCTGGCTTCAATTCCGCCAGTAGTAAGAGGGCAAGGTATGGCGTGAAGATGTATAAGCTGTGCGTAAGTGCATCAGGCTATACCTACAAATTTAGGATATATGAAGGGAAGGACACCAGTATTCAGCCCCCAGAATGCCCCCCCCCCTTACTGGGAGTTAATGCAAAAATTGTGCGGGATTTAGTGCACCCACTGCTGGACCAGGGTTACCACCTCTACCTGGATAATTTTTATACCAGCGTCCCACTCTTTAACTGCCTCGCTTCCAGAAGTCCTGCGGCATGCGGCACTGCTAGAAGAAATCTGAGAGGCCTCCCTAAGACTCTGCTTGGGCAAACACTCAGAAGGGGTGAGAGCAGGGCACAATCCAGCAGCAACATATTGTGTGTCAAGTACAAGGACAAGAGAGATGTCCTTGTATTGACAACAATACATTCCCACACCAGTACCCATGTACCAGTAAGAGGTACCAGTACAGAAACCCCCAAAGCAGACTGGATCCTGGAATACAATAGGTACATGGGAGGGGTGAACTTGTCAGATCAAGTACTGAAGCCCTACAGCGACATGCGGTGTGGTATAAGAAGCTGGCCGTGCACATCATACTGATGGCATTGTACAATGCGTACGTGCTACGTCGATGTACAGGCCAGACGGGATCTTTCCTGGAATTTCAAGAGGTGGTTGTCAAAAAACTAATTTTTAGGGACCAAGAAGGGGACACCCAGTGCTTCTGGAAACGGGGCCACACACATCGTACCAGGGCAACGCTTTCCAGGAGAAGTTCCCCAAACTGGCAAGAAGGGAAAAAGTCAAAAGAGGTGCAAAGTCTGCTATAAGAGGGCGATAAGGGAGGACACAATATATCAATGTGACACGTGTCCCGAAAAACGAAGGCTCTGTATGAAAGAGTGTTTTAAAATGTATAAATACATCCCTTGATTTTTAATCTACCCCAGTTTTACTTACCCTGATGCACGCCGCACATCTTATCCTCCCTCGTCTTTCCCCTCTGGGCCCTGCTGTGTGCCCAGGCAGCTGATAACAGCCACATTGAGGGTATTGCCATACCCGTGAGAACCCACATTACAGTTTATGGGGTGTATGTCTCCGGTCAAAATGCTCACTACACCTCTAGATGAATGCCTTAAGGGTGTAGGTTTTAAAACGGGGTCACTTATTGGGGGTTTCAACTGTACTGGTACCTCAGGGGCTTCTGCATACATGACTTTGCACCAGAAAATCCCCAGTAGGCCAAATGCTGGTCCTTTCCTTCTAAGCCCTCCCATGGGCCCAAACGGCAGTTTATCACCACAAATGGGGTATTGCTGCACTCAGGACAAATTTGGCAACAAAATTGAGTATTTCTTGTGAAAATAAGAAATGTTGACTTAAAACTACATATTATTGGGAAAAAAATTGTTTTTTAAATTCCCAGCCCAATTCAAATAAGTTCTGTGAAGAAACTATGCGGTCTAAATGATCACATTACCCATAAATAAATTCCTTGAGGGGTGTAGTTTGCAAAATGGGGTCACTTCTGGTGGGTTTTCATTGCTTTGATTTCTCTGGGGCTCTGCAAATGCGACATGGCACCCGAAAACCAATCCAGCAAAATCTGCACTCCAAAGAACACACAGCGCTCCTTCCCTTCTGAGGCCTGCCATGGGCCCAAACGGCAGTTTATCGCCACAAATGGGATATTGCTGCACTCAGGAGAAATTGGGGAACAAAATGGGGTATTTTGTTCCCTGTGCAAATAAGACATTTTGATAAAAAATGACATCTTATTGGAAAAAATTATTTTTTTTTCATTTCACAGCCCAATTCAAATAGGTGCTGTGAAAAAACTGTGCGGTCAAAATGGTAACAACAAGCATAAATGAATTCCTTGAGGGGTGTAGTTTCCAAAATGGGGTCACTTCTGTTGGGTTTCTATTGCTTTGATACCTCTGGGGCTCTGCAAATGCGACATGGCACCCGAAAACCAATCCAGCAAAATCTGGTCTCCAACAAACACATAACGCTCCTTTCCTTCTGAGCCCTCCCATGGGCCCAAACGGCAGTTTATCACCACAAATGGGGTATTGCCGCACTAAGGACAAATTGGGCAACAAAATGGGGTATTTTGTTCCCTGTGAAAATAAGACATTTTGATCACAAATTACATCTTATTGGAAAAAATTAAATTTCTTTAATTTCACAGCCCAATTCAAATAGGTGCTGTGAAAAAACTGTGCAGTCAAAATGATAACAACAACCATAAATGAATTTCTTGAGGGGTGTAGTTTCCAAAATGGGGTCACTATTTGGGGATTCCTACTGTTTTGCCACCTCAACACCTCTTCAAACCGGGCATGCTGCCTAAAATATATTCTAATAAAAAAAGAGGCCTCAAAATGCACTAGGTGCTTCTTTGGTTCTAGGGCTTGTGTTTTAATCCACGAGCACACTAGAGCCACATGTGGGACATTTCTAAAAACGGCAGAATCTGGAAAATACATATTTAGTAGTATTTCTCTGGTAAAACCTTCTGTGTTACAGAAAAAAAATTGAATAAAATTGAAATTCAGCAAGAAAAATGAAATTTGCAGATTTCATCTCCACTTTGCTTTAATTCTTGTGAAATGCCTGAAGGGTTAAAAAAAACTTTCTAAATGCTGTTTTGAATACTTTGATGGGTCTAGTTTTTAAAATGGGGTGTTTTATCAGGGTTTCCAATACATAGGCCCCTCAAAGCCACTTCAGAACTGAATAGGTACCTTAAAAAAAGACTTTTGAAATTTTCTTAAAAATATGAGAAATTGCTGTTTATGGTCTAAGCCTTGTAACGTCCAAGAGAAATAAAATAATGTTCAAAAAACTATGCCAATCTAAAGTAGACATATGAGAAATGTGAACTAGTAACTATTTTTGGTGGTATAACCGTCTGTTTTACAAGCAGATGCATTTAAATTCTGAAAAATTCTATTTTTCAACATTTTCTCTAAGTTTAGCAATTTTTCACCAATAAACACTGAATATATCGACCAAATTTTACCACGAACATGAAGCCCAATGTGTCACGAGAAAACAATCTCAGAATCGCTTGGATAGGTTTAAGCATTCCGACGTTATTACCACATAAAGTGAAATATGTCAGATTTGAAAAATGGGCTCTGAGCCTTAAAGCCAAAACAAGGCTGCGTCCCTAAGGGGT
The DNA here is from genome assembly GCF_050947455.1 of Rhinoderma darwinii. Classification (NCBI taxonomy): domain Eukaryota; kingdom Metazoa; phylum Chordata; class Amphibia; order Anura; family Rhinodermatidae; genus Rhinoderma; species Rhinoderma darwinii. The sequence continues at coordinate 106,204,149 of NC_134695.1, forward strand.
TAACGTACAGTAATCACTCATATATAAAATACAGTAACTAATCACAGTACAGTATAAACACGGTGTCACAATCCTAATTATACCACCACCCACTTACCTAAACATAGATATGAATACAGTTGCGTTACAATACACATAAGTTACTTGTAATTCTCACACGCTCACTATCTCTGTCCTACTCCATCCTAATATAACTTTCCCTATACACTAAGGGTTAATACGGGATAAGGAGGAACAAGGGGAATGGGTTTCTGTGTACCTGGGGATGTGCAGGTGAAGGGTTACTGCAGGGTACTTAGGGCAGCAAGGGCTCACAGGGACTGCAAGGGTTCAGCAAGGGGTAGTAAGGGTTAACTCAGGGCAGTAATGGGTTAAATTCAGGGGCACCAAGGGTTAACTTCAGGGACTGCAAGGGTTAACTTCAGGTAACAGGGACAGCAAGGGTTAACAGGGTATGGGAATGTGCAGGTGAGGAGCTGGAGAGAAAGGGTTACTTAGGGTGTGTAGGGGAGAAGATACTTAGCGCTTCATGTGGTCCAAGTTGGTGTGGTCTCTCAAGAAGGGCCATGAGGCAAGAGTAGACCAGGAGGGAAGGGGAGTCCATTGGGAGCAGGAAATAAGAGAGATAACTTTGGGACCGTTTGTCCTTTTAAACCCCCCCCCCCGTGCACATCTGTGTGACATCACATGCTCATGCACGTGCAAGGGGGTAGAGGGCATGGGCCTCATGGCTACCTCATGGAATACCATTACCTGTTGAGGGGGATGGAAGGGCAGTTGGAACTTCCTGCTTCCAGGATTAGTTCACTGCTTATGATTTCCATCCCCCAGGGTGTCTCATTACCTGGTAGGGGAGGAATATACACCTTTCTGGAGGGACAAATATATATATAGATCTACACTCACATGTACATAGATATAAATATATAAAACACTTCCCTTTACAATCTCCCTGTTGTCGGTAACACGACAATGAAATTTGTGGAAGTGTTTGTTCTGTATTACCCCCTCAACCTTGTTACTGGTTTGAATGAACTATGTTTAGCAAGTTGTTTAATATAGGGACACTTCCCTTTAGACCCGTACATACCATAAAATCTTAGCGCTTACCACCAACAACCATGTACAATTTTCATTCTGAACGGTTTGTTCTGACCAATATGGCAGATTTCCATCACTTGAACACTTAAGAATTGCTCCTCAGGAAAAATGTGCAAATATACCCCTCTTCAGAAAAGGTAGTAACCGTAATGGATCTGTTTATGAGGGAACGTTCAGTATGAAAAGAACCTCAGGTCATTTATTATAAGAAAAACAACAACAGCATTTAAAAAAAATTAACTTGGTCAATTCATTACACAAACCCCTTCCCCTGAGAATAGGATCCGGAGGGGAGCTAACTGCTGTCTATTCACACTACAATCACGAATGTCAATCTAATGGATATAGACAGCGAAATACTTCAGACTTAGGCAAGGACTCCTGCTCATGGGCCCTGGTACAAGAATTCAGCTTAGGCCCCCTTACCCCTCCCCAACACCACCAGACCCCTGGGCATGCTTACGCCCAGCCGCCTTGCCTGACAGACGCCATGGATTCCCCCACAGTATAATGTCCCCCATAGCTGCCCACAAAAAGTATAATGCCCTCCATAGCTGCCCCACACACAGTACAATGCCTCCCATAGCTGCCCCATACAGTATAATGCCCCCCATAGCTGCCCCCACACAGTATAATGCCCCCATAGCTGACCACCACAGTATAATGCTCTCCATAGCTGACCACACAGTATAATGTCCCCCATAGCTGCCCCCACAGTATAATGTCCCTACAGTATAATGCCCCCATAGCTGCCCCAGAGTATATTGCCACCCATAGCTGCCCCCACAGTATAATGTCACCACACGGTATATGCCCCCCATTGATGCCCCATACAGTATAATGCTCTCCATAGCTGCCCCCACACAGTATAATGCCCCCATAGCTGCCCCACACAGTGTAATGCCCCCATAGCTGCCCCACATTATATTGCCACACATAGCTGCCCCATAAAGTATAATGCCCCCCCATACAATATAATACCCCCATACAATAAAATGCCCCCCATAGCTGCCCATACATTATAATGCCCCCCCCCCCCCCATAGCTGCCATATACAGTATAATTCCCCCATACATTATAATGACCCCATAGCTGCCGCATACACTATAATGCCCCATACAGTATAATGCCTCCCATAGCTGCCCCATACAGTGCAATGCCCCCATACAGTATAATGCCCTCAATAGCTGACACATACAGTGCAATGCCGCCATACAGTATAATGCCCTCCATAGCTGCCACATACAGTATATTATACCCCCCATAGTTGCCCACACAGTATAATGTCCCCACACTATAATGCCCCCCCATAGCTGCCCCCACAGTATGCCTCCCCATAGCTGCCACATACAGTATAATAACCCCCATAGCTACCCCATACAGTGCAATGCCCTTATACAGTATAAGCCCTGCATAGCTGCCACGTACAGTATAATGCCCTCCATACAGCATAATGCCCCCCATAGCTGTCCAATACAGTATAATTCCTCCATAGCTGTCTCTTACAGTATAATGCCCCACTTACAGTATAATTCCCCCAAAGCTGTCCCATACAGTATAATGCCCCCATACAGTATAATGCCCCCCATGGCTGACCCATACATGTATAATGCCCCCCATAGCTGTCCCATACAGTATAATTGTAAAGGATCTGCCAGGCACAGCTTCGGGGTTAACGCCCATAGATAATCAGTCTGCACCTGCTTCTATGTCTGTGAGACTGACTCCATCTTCCACCACTCAGGTTCTCCCACTCCTAAGCCTGCCACCCTATCACAGCCTGGCCAGATGGAGCTAGCTCCCGCCCTCTGTCTATTTATACCTGCCTTTCCTGTTCTTCCTTTGCTTGTGATTCTTCTCGTTTGGTTTCCTGGCCCTGCTGCAGCTTCTTGTACTATTGTCCTTGCTTCATATTGACCCCGGCTTGCTGACTACTCTTCTGCTCTGCGTTTGGCACCTCGTACTCTCCTGGTTTGACTGGGCTTGTTCACTTCTCTTGTTGCTCACGGTGTTGCCGTGGGCAACTGCCCCTCTCTCCCCCTAGCTCTGTGTACCCTTGTCTGTTTGTCTGTCGTGCACTTATTGAGCGTAGGGACCGTCGCCCAGTTGTACCCCGTCGCCTAGGGCGGGTCGTTGCAAGTAGGCAGGGACTGAGTGGCGGGTAGATTAGGGCTCACTTGTCTGTCTCCCCACCCCCGTCATTACAATAATGCTTCCCATAGCTGCCGATACGGTATAATGCCCCATACAGTATAATGCCCTCCATAGCTGCCACATACAGTATAATGCCCCCACACAGTATAATGCTCCCATAGCTGCCCCATACAGTATAATGCACCCCATACAGTATAATGCCCCATAGCTGTTCCATACAGTATAATGCCCCCATACAGTATAATGCTCCCTCAGCAGCTACCATATCGTCCCCCTCCCATACCCAGTATAATGCCCCCATATGTACGTACCTAATAGAAAAATTATAACATAATTACCTAACCCCGTTCCCATGACAGGTGGAGGAGATCCTTCTTCTCCTCCTCTGCACTGTGCTGTGAGTGACTCGGCGCATACAGGCGAGATGATGTCACTACATCGCTCCTGCCTACGCCGAGCCGCTCACGGCACAGTGAATGCTGGAGAAATTCATTGAATTGAACTGAGGACGCAGATACAGTTGGAAGCGGGACCAGCGCAGTCAGCGCTGTGTGGCATCGGGGGCCTTGCGGGTCCCTCATGCTTAGGGGCCCAGTCGCAACTGTGACCCCTATAGCTATGCCACTGTCTGGCTGCATTAAACATCCAAGTGGTACAGAGCCATAATATGACACCTATAGAAGTCTATGGGGCCCTACTGTACCTCCGGTTATGCCTCAGAGATTTTTCTTTGAAATTCCATCTAACTCCAAGAGACGAAAAGATTGTAGCATGCTCCAATGGGGCTTGTTTTATGGAAGTATTCTCCCCTAGAAGTATTGCTTATAAAGGTGAATATCTCCAAACACAGGAGTGGTCACAAAATAAGTATTTTCTTTATACCTCTTTCCTTTTGGATCTGAGCCAAAAATTGCATCACATCTGTTAGGGATCTGCCAGGTACTTCATCTAGCTATACTCCTGGGATTAATCAATCCACACCTGAGGCCAGACCTGCTCGACTGACACCATCTCCCACCAACCAGGGTGGCAGGCTCAGGAGTGGGAGAGCCTATCGCGGCCTGGTCTCTCGGAGTTAGCTCCGCCCCCTGCCCTTTATTACCTGCCCTGTGCTCTCCCTCAGTGCTTGTAATTCTTTTGGATTCCTGGCCTCTGCTGCTTGCTCCAGCCTGCTTCTGCCGTGCTTCTGCCTTGCTGCAGTTCTGCTTGACCTGCTTGCTTGCCCTGGCTTGCTTCTGTCTCTGTGCCTGCTCGGGTGTACTCACTTCGTCCTGGTCCTGACTGTTCGTTCGCCGTCCCGTTTCCTCGTGGCGTTCCGTGGCTACTGCCCCTTCCCTTGCGTGTTCCCTGTTTGTCTTCCTGTGCACTTAGCCAGCGTAGGGACCGCCGCCCAGTTGTACCTCGTCGCCTAGGGCGGGTCGTTGCAAGTAGGCAGGGACAGGGCGGTGGGTAGATTAGGGCTCACTTTCCCTTCACCTCCTTCCTGCCATTACAACATCTGTGTCCGATACTTGTCTAATACAGTTCCGCATTAAAGGGGTTATGCGGGAAGCGAAATGTATCAGCAGTGTACTCACTGCAGTATATGACTACCCTCGCATACTGCGAGTATGTGAGTATAATCTCTGTACTACTGCTTGTACATAGAGTACAGCGGGGCCGGTCGCATGACGAAGAGCCGTGTCGTCATGAAGAAAGACTGTGCCACTAGACGTTCGGTCCCCCCTTTATGGATGTTTTGATGGAGTAACCTGTGTTCTTGCAGCGGTATACATCCCCCTCCCTCCTTTTCATCATGTGCGATCAAGGTGGTTTTTCAATATTTGATTGAAATGAAAATGCCTCTTCTTAATAATTGGAGATTTAAATGAAGTAATGGATGCAGGGTTAGACCGATTCAGGAAAAATCCAATAATATCACATAGGTCAGCAACTAAGTTGATAGGTTTAACATCTGAATTTGGCTGGCTTGATATATGGCGGATGAGGAACCCCCATGCTAAGAAATTTTCATGCTTTACAAGTTCATTAATGAACTAATGTTGAAGTATATAAAGAGGGTGTCTTATAAACCGCGTGGGGTCTCAAACCATGCTCCTCTTATGGTAAAGCTTGATCTGAGCCCGAGACGGGTTAGTAAGGTATATAAGATTTTTCCATCAGTCTTGGTGAAAATTTCCATTCCTCGAGATAGAATTGTCAGTGTTTCTGAAAGCCAATTCAGTACCCGGATTCAGCAATATTATGGGATACCCTAAAAGCATTCATTAGGCGAATTGTTTTCAAAAACCAAAATATTATTAAGAAAACCCAGTTTATTCAAAGAGATATTATTAAAAAAAACAACTAGAGGAGGTGGAAAGGCAATATGTAGATAAGCTACTGAATCTCAATGGAAAGTCTCCCAAATTAAACATGAGAACTTGATACAGGGGGAAGCACAATCAGAAATCTCTTTGAGTTGCAAACAGTACTATTTTGAATCTAGCAAATCAAGTAACTTTTTGGCCCATATTGTAAGTAACTAACGGAATTCTAATTCTGTTTCCTCCATTAAGAACACAAAGGGGCAACTTGTTCACGATGCTAGGGAAGTAGTAGAAGAATTCAGAGGATATTATCAAGACCTGTACCACACTAGGTTAAAAGACTAATGATAGCATAGTTATATGGATAGAATGGAATTCCCTAATATTGATAACGAACAAAGATCAAATGTGAGATCACCCGATAACATCGGAGGAATTGAGAGAATCCTTGCTGGAAACGCCAAGCTACAAAGCTGTGGGGGTAGACGGAATTCCATTTGAACTATATAAATTATACCAGAATAAATTAATAACTCTGGTGGAAACAGCAAATGTATCCTATGTTAGAGGTAGGCTTCCCGAATCTATGGGGCCCACAGAAATTATTGTGATCCCTAAGAAAGATAAGGACCCTCTCTTGCCGGAATCGTACCAGCCTATTTCACTGTTGAATACTGACATCACGGTTTTCGGTTAGCAGACTGATGAAGGTAATGAATAGTATAATTCACCCGGACCATAACCGGTTTATTCCAGGCAGGGTTATGGTAAAGAATGTCCGCCGAGTCTTTGGTAATTTACAATACGGGAAAGTGTACGCTAAGAAGGATGCTATCCTCTCAATCGATGCTATGAAAGCTTTTGATACAGTCAAATGGCGGTTTCTTTTTAGGATTTTGGATTGTTTTGATATCGGGGAAAAATTCATAAATTGGATTAAATTACTGTATATGCAACCACAGCCAGAGTATGCATGAACGGTCAGAAATCCGCTTACTTTAATTTAGAAAGGGTGGTGCGGCAAGGTTGTCCTCTATCACCCCTCTTATTTACTTTAGTAATTGAGGTTTTGGCAATGAAGATAAGGACCTCTGAGAATATAGTGGGTTTTCAAATCTTCCGTTGACCATGTAATTTGGTTATACCAAGAGTTTGGTGAGCGGGCTGGCCTTCAAATCAATTGTCAAAAATCTAGTTTGTTAAATATCTCGGCCGAGGTTAACCCCGATCAGATTTCCTCCTTGCACTCTGTTGAGGTGTTTGAATATTTAGGCGTAAAAATTTCAGGGAAACCTGCTGACCTAATTACACTGAATATTATTCCTAAAAATTGTTTGCATTTTTGAGGGGGAAAGTTAAAGCATGGAATAAGTTACCATTGACCAGAGCTGCAAAAAATGAACTGGTCAAAATGTGTTTTTTTTAAAGTAAAATATAAAAAAAAATCTCCAACTGTCCGATTTGGTTACCAGGAAAAAAAATTAAAACTCTAGAAGCTCTCTTTAATGACCTAATTTGGAAAAAGGGTGTGCGGGGAATCAATTCGCATTAAATACTATTTTTACTCTACCGGTAACCAAAGGGGGCTTTGCCCTTCCTGATTGGAGGAAGTACTTTTAAGCTTCTCAGTTCCAACAGTTCAGGACTGGGAGTGGCTGGGGGCTTAAAGATTTTTGTTGAAAACACTAGGGGACAAATGGTCTAATATATTTGAAGCTGTAGAAGCCGGGGTTCTGAATTCCCCTGATTTGGGACCTGGGCCTATCTATAATAACCAGCAGCTGGTCTGGGATGCTGTCAAACTCATTTAAAAAATTAATACCTTTATTGAAGTCACTCTTCTATGGGACAATAGGAATATTGGGGAGTTTGACGGCCTCCCGGACGCATCACACTTAATTAATAATACACAACTAAACACATTTAGGGAACTGCAGAGACTGTATAAGGTCCCTGGTTACGGTCTGTTTAGATATTTTCAAATAAAACACGTCTTTTTGCCGATTAAATATAAATCACGGTTTGTTCTTACAGCTTTTCAATCATTAGAATGTTTAAAAAGTAAGAAAGGACTTTTGTCCTCACTATATAAAAAAATCCTTTTCGGGGATGAAGAAAATCATATTAAATCACAAAGAAAATTGGATAAGGATCTTGGGATTAGGATCGATTGGGGGTTAGTTTATAAACATGCGTAGAAGCATCATTAACTCACGATCACCGATTTATTTGTTTTATGATCATTATAGATAATTATACACCAAAGCTTTTAAAGGTTTTGGGGTTAAGGAATAACGATAATTGTCAGAAATGCAGTATACATCAAGTGGATCTCATCCACTTGTTGTGGCGTTGTCCCAAACTACATAGATACTGGAGTGGAGTAGCAGCATCTATTTCTAAATGAATTCGGAAAGAGGTTCCAATCGAACGAACGCTATTTATTTTTGGCATCTACGGTCTTCTGAAAGACTGTGATTGTAGCAAACTAATTAGACAGATTTTGTTTCTGGCAAGATTGGTTATCATTTATAAATGGATCTCAAAAGATTTCCCACAGGAAGTAGAATGGCACCATAAGGTGAATAGAGTGATGCTTTAAGAAAGATCATATTACTTGATGCTAAGTAAAGATGAAGGGGAATTTTTTTTATAAGATCTGGAAAAGATGGATAGTAGAACTGAAAAATATCCTAGGGCTGGTTTAAAATGTGTTAGTAGCTGTTTGTGGAGTAATGTTTTTTTAAAATTTATTTTTGTCTCTCTTTTCTTTCTCTCTCTCCCCTCCCCACGCAATGTTTTCCAGGGTCTTAGGGGGTGATTGTTGTTTTTCCAGCATTCACTTTTGGGATAGTACTACATAATATTTGGTTTAATATAATGTTAACTCAGACCATTTTCTTTCTCTTTTTGTTGTGTAGTATGGAATATTTTGTTATAGAATTAAACAACAATAAAAAAATGATATTTAAAAAAAAAAAAAAAGGACTTCTTGTCCCCCGCCAGCACTATAAAAATCTATTAAAATCTCATAATCAGTGTGACAGGGGACCAATGTGTATATTAGCGAGTGTACTCACATACTGCAGTAAGTACACCACTAATACTTTTCCCTCCACACATAACCCCTTTAACCTTTTCAGGACCAAGGGTCATCGATGCCTCAATGACCAGCCCCATTTTTACAAATCTGACGTGTGTAATTTTATGTGGTAATAACTCTGGAATGCTTTTGCCTATCCAAGCGATTCAGAGATTGTTTTCTCGTGACATCTTGTACTTTATGTTAGTGGAAAAATTTGGTCAATAAATTCATAGCTTATTTGTGAAAAACACCAAAATTGAAATAAAATTTGCAAAAATTAAAATTTTTCTAATTTTTAATGTAATCTACTTGTAATACCACACAAAATTGTTGCTAATTAACATCCCCCATATGTCTACTTTATATTTTCATTGTTTTTTGAACATCCTTTTATTTTTCTAGGACATTACAAGGCTTAGAACTTTAGCAGCAATTTCTCACATTTTCAAGAAAATTTCAAAAGGCTATTTTGTCAAGGACCAGTTCAGATCTGAAGTGGCTTTGAGGGTCTTATCTACTAGATAGACCCCATAAATCAGCCCATTTTAAAAACTGCACCCTTAAAGTATTCAACACAGCATTGAGAACGTTTATTAACCCTTTAGGTGTTTCACAGGAATTAAAGGAATTAGAGGTGAAATTTACAAATGTCATTTTTTTTGCCGAAATTCATTTGTAATACATTTTTTCCTGTAACACAGAAGGTTTTACCAGAAAAATGCAACTCAATATTTATTGCCCAGATTCTGCAGTTTATAGAAATATCCCACATGTGGCTCTAGTGTGATAATGGACTGAAGCACTGGCCTCATAAGCAAAGGAGCACCTAGAGGATTTTGGGGTCTCCTTTTTTTAGAATATATTTTAGGCACCATGTCAGGTTTGAAGAGGTCGTGTGGTGCCAAAACAGTGGAATCTCCCAAAAAGTGATTTTTGAAACTACACACCTCAAGGAATTTATCTAGGGGTATAGTTAGCATCTTGACTCGACAGGTCTTTTGCTATATTTATTGGAATAAAAAAATGTAATTTTTTACAAGGAATAAAAAATAAAAAGCACCCCAAAACTTGTAAAGCTATTTCTCACGATTACGGCAATACCCCATATGTGGTAATAAACTGCTGTTTGGACCCACGGCAGAGCTCAGAAGGGATGGAGCGCCATTTGGCTTTTGGAGCGCAGATTTTGCTTGGTAATAGTTCTGTTTGGGATTTGCTGGTATTTCAGTTTATAATGTGGGGGCATATGTAAGCTGGTCAGGGTACATCAGAGCATAATAAGAGGGTATAATAATGGGGTAAATAAATAATTTATAGATGTGTGGCCGGTGTCGCCCTGATAAATGGTGCCCAATCTTATCCGCTTTTGGACACTCTGCACAATTTCTGTAGCTATATTCTGAGCGCCAGAACGTTTTTTTATTTTTTCTCCACCGGAGCCGTGCGAGGGCTTATTTGTTACGTTACAATCTGTAGTTTTCATTGGTACCATTTTAGGGTACATGTGATTTTTTTGATCACTTTTTATTCAATTTTTTTGTCAAGCAAAGTGACAAAAAAAAAAACATACATTTTGACAATGTTTTTTGTCCTTTTTTTTACAGTAATCACTGTGCGCTATAAATGACATTTTACTTTATTTTGCAGGTTGGTACGATTACGGCGATACCATATGTATATAGTTTTTTTATGTTTTGTGGCGTTTGCCCAATAAAATCACTTTTCTATAAAATTAATTTTTTTTTGTGTCACAATATTCTGAGAGCCATAATTTTTTTATTGTTCAGTCAAAAAAGCTGAGTAAGGGCTTGTTTTTTGCGGGACAGGTTGTAGTTTTAGTTGGTATTATTTTGGGGTACATGCAAATTTTTGATCACTTTTTATTCTATATTTTGGGAGGGGTGATGATCAAAAAATAGTGATACAAGTATTGTTTTTTAATTATTTTTTGCGGTGTTCACCATGCGGGAAAAATAATATTATAGTTTTATAGTTGTGGTCGTTACGAACGCGGTGATACCAAATATGTATACTTTTTTTACAGTTTTATTTGTTTTCCTATAATAAAAGACTTATTGTGAGCATCACAGGAAAGACAGCGGGAGCTCAGGGAGTTAAATGTATGGCTTAAATCTTGGTGTAGAAGAGAAGGCTTTGGGTTCCTAGAGCACTGGGCTGACTTTTCATTGGGGTACAAACTGTATTCTGCAGATGATTTGCACCTAAATGGAAGGGGGTCCGCTGTGCTGGGGGAGAGAATTCTAGCTGGGGTGGTGGAGTATTTAATCTAGGGCTGAGGAGGGAGGTCAATGTAGAAAATAAAGGGGTAGTTAGGTTAGAGAGGGGTCAGACTATATTGGTGGGGGGAGAAACAGACGGTGGGGAGAGGACTAGGCAACAAGATAAGGAGATCCTTGAGTTACAAAACAGCAGTGAAAATAAAAATGCACAAATAATGTCAAATAATCACATTTCTGATACTGAAGGTGAAACATTTAAAGGCAAGTTAAAGTGTATGTTCACAAATGCCAGAAGTCTAGCAAGCAAAATGAGCGATCTGGAGGCCTTGGTACTGGAAGAAAATATAGATATACACTACTGTTCAAAAGTTTAGGGTCATCCAGACAATTTTGTGTTTTCCATGAAAACTCACACTTATATTTATCAAATGAGTTGCAAAATGACTAGAAAATATAGTCAAGACATTGACAAGGTTAGAAATAATGATTTTTATTTGAAATAATAATTTTCTCCTTCAAACTTTGCTTTCGTCAAAGAATGCTCCATTTGCAGCAATTACAGCATTGCAGACCTTTGACATTCTAGCTGTTAATTTGCTGAGGTAATCGGGAGAAATTTCACCCCATGCTTCCAGAAGCCCCTCCCACAAGTTGGATTGGCTTGATGGGCACTTCTTGCGTACCATACGTTAAAGATGCTCCCACAACAGCTCTATGGAGTTGAGATATGGTGACTGCGCTGGCCACTCCATTACAGATAGAATACCAGCTGCCTGCTTCTTCCCTAAATAGTTCTTGCATAATTTGGAGGTGTGCTTTGGGTCATTGTCCTGTTGTAGGATGAAATTGGCACAATCAAGCGCTGTCCACAGGGTATGGAATGGCGTTGCAAAATGGAGTGATAGCCTTCCTTATTCAAAATCCCTTTTACCTTGTACAAATCTCCCTCTTTACCAGCACCAAAGCAACCCCAGACCATCACATTACCTCCACCATGCTTTACAGATGGCATCAGGCACTCTTTCAGCATCTTTTCAGTTGTTCTGCGTCTCACAAATGTTCTTCTGTGTGATCCAAACACCCCAAATTTCGATTCGTCTGTCCATAATACTTTTTTCCAATCTTCCTCTGTCCAATGTCTGTGTGCTTTTGCCCATATTAATCTTTTCCTTTTATTAGCAAGTCTCAGATATGGCTTTTTCTTTGCCACTCTGCCCTGAAGGCCAGCATCCCGGAGTCGCCTCTTCACTGTAGACGTTGACACTGGCGTTTTGCGGGTACTATTTAATGAAGCTGCCAGTTGAGGACCTGTGAGGCGTCTATTTCTCAAACTATAGACTCTAATGTACTTGTCTTGTTGATCAGTTGTGCAGCGGGGCCTCTCACTTCTCTTTCTACTCTGGTTAGAGCCTGTTTGGGCTGTCCTCTGAAGGGAGTAGTACACACCGTTGTAGGAAATCTTCAGTTTCTTGGCAATTTCTCGCATGGAATAGCCTTAATTTCTAAGAACAAGAATAGACTGTTGAGTTTCACATGAAAGCTCTCTTTTTCTAGCCATTTTGAGAGTTTAATCGAACCCACAAATGTAATGCTCCAGATTCTCAACTAGCTCAAAGGTCAGTTTTATAGCTCCTCTAAACAGCATAACTGTTTACAGTGGTGCAAACATAATTGCACAAGGGTTTTCAAATCATCCATTAGCCTTCTAACACAGTTAGCAAACACAATGTACCATTAGAACACTGGAGTGATGGTTGCTGGAAATGGGCCTCTATACACCTATGTAGATATTGCATTAAAAACCAGACGTTTGCAGCTAGAATAGTCATTTATCACATTAACAATGTATAGAGTGTATTTCTGATTAATTTAATGTTATCTTCATTGAAAAAAACTGTGCTTTTCTTTAAAAAATAAGGAAATTTCTAAGTGACCCTAAACTTTTGAATGGTAGTGTAGTTGGTATTGCTGAAACATGGCTAGAATGTTCACATGACTGGGCTGTAAATCTACAGGGTTTTACACTGTTTCGGAAAGACAGAGCGAATAGGAAAGGGGGTGGTGTATGTCTGTATGTGAGAAGCGATATGAAGGTGAGTGTGAAAGAGACAATAGTGGGTGAAGATTGTGAGGAGGTTGAAACCTTGTGGGTGGAATTACAAAGGGAGGTAAACACTGAAAAAATTACTTTTGGTGTAATCTACAGACCCCCCAATATAACTGAGGAGATGGAAGTTCAGCTATATAAACAGATGGAGCGGGCTGCACAGGGGGGTACTGTAGTAATAATGGGAGATTTTAATTACCGGGATATTAATTGGTTTCATGGTTCGGCTTCAACTGAAAAGGGGAGACATGTCCTCAACCTGTTGCAGGAAAATTTTATGGGCCAGTTTGTGGAAGACCTGACTAGAGGTGACGATCTGTTGGATCTGGTGATTTCTAAGGCTGAGTTCACACGACCTATTTTCAGGCGTAAACGAGGCATATTATGCCTCGATTTACACCTGAAAATACGGCTCCAATACGTTGGCAATCATCTGCCCATTAATTTGAATGGGTTTGCCGACGTACTGTGGCGACAACCTGCCATTTTACGCGTCGCTGTCAAAAGACGACGCGTAAAATTACTGCCTCGTCAAAGAAGTGCAGGACACTTCTTTGGACGTAATTTGAGCCGTTTTTCATTGAATCCAATGAAGAACAGCTCCAAATTACGGCCGTCAATGACGCCTCGCAAAATGCGAGTAGGAGCAATTACGTCTGAAATTACGGAGCTGTTTTCTCCTGAAACATATTGGTCGTTATCGTGTGCACATACCCTAATAATGCAAAGCTTGTTGGGAATGTCAATGTTCGTGAAAACCTCGGTAACAGTGATCACAATATAGTTACATTTTACCTATACTGTAAAAAACAAACACAGGCTGGGAGGGCAGAAACACTTAATTTTAAGAAAGCCAATTTCCCCAGGATGAGGGCTGCAATTCAAGATATAGACTGGGAAGAACTAATGTTAAATAATGGGACAAATGATAAATGGGAGATTTTCAAATCTACTTTCGGTAATTATAGTGCAAAATTTACTCCTATAGGTAACAAGTATAAATGACTAAAATTAAATCCCACATGGCTTACACCTTCTGTGAAAGGGGCAATACATGACAAAAAAAGGGCATTTGAAAAATACAAATCAGCTGTAGCCTTTGTAAAATCTAAAGAGGTTAATAAAATCTGTAAAAAGATAATAAAATCAGCAAAAATACAAAATGAAAGGCAGGTGGCCAAGGATAGTAAAACAAATCCCCCAAAAATTCTTCAAGTATATAAATGCAAAAAAGCCAAAGTTTGAACATGTAGGACCCCTAGATAGTGGTAATGGGGAGTTGGTCACACTGGATCAAGAGAAGGCAGAGTTACTAAATGGGTTCTTTAGCTCTGTATATACAACAGAAGAAAGAGCAGCTGATGTAGCCGGTGCCAGTGCTGTTAATATATCAGTTGATATACTGAATTGGATGAATGTAGATATGGTCCAAGCTAAATTAAATAAAATAAATGTGCACAAGGCCCCGGGACCCAGATGGATTACACCCTAGAGTTCTGTCCCCCTCTTCATAATATTTAGAGATTCTCTAGAGACTGGTATAGTGCCAAGGGACAGGCGCAGGGATAATGTGGGGCCTATTTTCAAAAAGGGCTCTAGGTCTTCCCCAGGTAATTATAGACCAGTAAGCTTAACATCCATTGTGCGGAAAATGTTTGAGGGGCTATTGAGGGACTATATACAGAATTATGTGACAATAAATAGTATTATAAGTGACAGCCAGCACGGTTTTACTAAGGACAGAAGTTGTCAAACCAACCTGATTTGTTTTTATGAAGAGGTGAGCAGAAGCCTAGACAGAGGGGCCGCTGTGGATATAGTATTTTTGGACTTTGCAAAGGCATTTGACAGTGTCCCTCATAGACATCTAATGGGTAAATTAAGGACTATAGGTTTAGAAAGTATCGTTTGTAATTGGATTGAGAATTGGCTCAAAGACCGTATCCAGAGAGTTGTGGTCAATGATTCCTACTCTGAATGGTCCCCGGTTATAAGTGGTGTACCCCAGGGTTCCTTGCTGGGACCAATATTATTCAACTTATTTATTAATGATATAGAGGATGGGATTAATAGCACTATTTCTATTTTTGCAGATGACACCAAGCTATGTAGTATTGTTCAGACTATGGAAGATGCAAGCTGATTTGAATACACTAAGTGTTTGGGCATCCAGTTGGCAAATTAAGTTTGATGTACATAAATGTAAAGTTATCCACCTGGGTACGAACAACCTGCATGAATCATATGTCCTCGGGGGAGCTACACTGGTGGAGTCACTTGTTGAGAAGGATCTGGGTGTACTTGTAGATCATAAACTAAACAACAGCATGCAATGTCAATCAGCTGCTTCAAAGGCCAGCAAGATATTGTCGTGTATTAAAAGAGGGATGGACTCACAGGACAGGGATATAATATTACCACATTACAAAGCATTAGTGAGGCCTCATCTAGAATATGCAGTTCAGTTCTGGGCTCCAGTTTATAGAAAGGATGCCCTGGAGTTGGAAAAAATACAAAGAAGAGCAACGAGGCTAATAAGGGGCATGGAGAATCTAAGTTATGAGGAAAGATTAAAATAATTAAACCTATTTAGCCTTGAAAAAAGACGACTAACTATGTAACTATGTAAATTATAGGAAAAAAATAATTTTTGGGTTTTTGTAACTTAGAACTTGTTTTTACACTTTTATAAAACAGTTTTATTACTTTTTTTTTTTTACTTGAAGACCTGCAGCACTGCTGGCTTCTATAATACATTACACTACCTAGGTAGTGTATTGTATTATCATCTGTCAGTGTGACGTTGACAGTCACACTGACAGGAAGCCTATGAGGAAGCCTCATAGGCTTCCATGAATGGCAGACCGGAGGCCGTTGTATGGCCTCCGGTTTTTCCACGCAACCGACGGCAGCACCCGCAATCGGTCCTCGGGAAAGTTTGTTGTAGCAACAAACTTTCCAGTTTGTTGATACAACAAACTTTCCCTGCGATCACATGATCGGGACCTGAACCAATTAGGTCCCGATCATGTCTCTGGGACCAGAGGCAGGGGTTAACAGCGCGATCCGGGTGTCAGCACTACTCTGAGACACCCGGATCGCACTTTTAACACACACTGTGAATTCACGTCGGCGCTGCACAGAGCCCAGCAAGCGCCAACGTGAATTTACTGTGGGCGGTCAGGAAGCAGTTAATAACGGAGATCATATTCTCTATAGCCGAACCAGTCGGTTCGGCTGTCAGGGAACAGGTTGCTGGGGAGCCGCGGACACTGACACAGCCGGCGTCCGAGCGCTTTTCACAGCGCTATGCCGGCTGGAACAGAGATCTGTATATACACGTCCTGGCAGCACGGGGTATGTGCGAAAAGGACGTGTATCTACAGATTGTCGGCATGAAAGGGTTAAAGTATCATATGGCAGCACACGAAGGGCCTACTGCTCCAATGCACAGAACTGCAGGGACTCCGTGTGAATGAGTCAGACAAAACATATACCACAAACACATTTACACAAACTATTTTATTCCTGTTTTATTAAATCAAACAAATAAATAATACAATTGTGTTTAATTATGATACAAAGCCAGCAAACTGTGATAAAAAGGCCATAATTGCTATTTTGTAAGTTTTACAATACTATAAAATGGGATGAAGCAGCTGTGTAACATATGCCCCTCCGAATGTAAAGGAATCATCTGGCAGCATGTCCCATAACCTTGTCCCACCACCGCTTAATAGAAACAAATTACTCAAATCAAGATTTAGAGATGAAAATGTTACGGTCTGTGCAGAGTATTTGACTTTAGTTACACAATCACAACTTTATAAAAATGGACATTATTATGGTTTAATAAGTTGGTTGGTTTCTCTCATTTAGTACCATTTATAAAACCGGGTCTGATGAGAAATGGTTCTGGGGGTAAACAGTAGTATTTCTATAGGAACATGAGGATATAACCACTAGACATACATACTGCCTTATAAGCTTTATAAATCAACCTCTACAGGCCTCCCCAAAGCTTGACGTTAACCTCCACTTTTTGCCAAAATGTAGAATATAAAAATAAAGGCATTTTGAATATACAATTTTTTGCCAAATTCCTTTAAATGAACAGTCCTGGCAGAAGATTCACTGGGTTATTCCTAGTGCAAGGCGAGAGTGGTGCAAGACAGTGATTGAAAGAACACCAAAGAGGGAACTCTGTGTCATGAGCTACCCCCTGGGGCCTTGTACTAGGCATAAAACAGAATAAGGCTATGTTCACACTGAGTATTTTGCAGAGTTTTTTGACGCGGAAACCGCGTCGCAAAACTCTGCAAAAACGGCCCTAAAATGCCTCCCATTGATTTCAATGGGAGGCGTCGGCGTCTTTTTCCCGCGAGCAGTAAAACTGCCTCGCGGGAAAAAGAAGCGACATGCCCTATCTTCGGGCGTTTACGCCTCTGACCTCCCATTGACTTCAATGGGAGGCAGAGAAAGCGTATTTCGCGGTGTTTTATGCCCGCGGCGCTCAATGGCCGCGGGCGAAAAACGGCGCGAAAATCGGCGTGCAGGGAGAGGAAAATCTGCCTCAAACTTCCAAACGGAATTTTGAGGCAGATATTCCTCCTGCAAAATACTCCGTGTGAACATAGCCTTAGTTTTGCCTGGAGAGTCCAGCTATTTTTGGTCCCATTAGGCTAAGGGTCTGACAGCAGAAACTTCTGCAATCACTTGTTGAATCTAGCGGTCAGACTATGTTCCTGCTTATGTCACACCAAATACCCACTCGATCGGTGTACCTCTATATCATTAAAGAGGTATTTCCATCTCAGACGTTTATGGCACAAATATCTGACGGGTGTGGGTCCCAAGCCTGCTCAGCTGTTTCCGTAACTCCCTTAGAAGTGAATTGAGAGAGCCCCGGCCACCTCTCCATTCATCCTCCACCTGGATACAGAGAGAGGTGAACCCCCGATCTCCCAGAGGTGAGACCTGTACCGAACAGTGATTTATGTCACATCCAGAGAATATACCAAAAACGTCTATGATGGGAATAACCCTTTAATGTTAATTTTTAAATGGAATGTTATTAGTTTCAAAATGTATCATTAGAAAACAGTGCAGTTGATGTGGAGGTGAACATGACACATTATACTTTTACAATTCTTGCTGCCATATCTTCTTTTCATTCTCATCACAACACAACCTTAGGCCCCATGCACATGACTGTAAAATCATTCGTAATTGCGGACCATAATTACGGGCCCATTCATTTCTATGGCCGACGCACACCTTCCCGTTTATTTATGGGAAGGTGTTAGTGACATAAATAGCTTCCAAAAAAAAATAGGACATGTCCTATTTTTTCTATTTTACGGACCATGCTCCATAATGGGAGCACGGCCCGCAAACGCGTCCGGCGGTGCCCGTAATTACAAACCGTGGTTATGGGCACGGTCATGTGCATGGGGACCTTATACTGGTCTGAATACAAATTACAATATTGGTAGAAGCCATGAGGGACCAACTGGCAGCAAGACACCATCTGTTCACCATTGAACACCATTTAAAGTTACTATCAGGTTTCCAAAATCTTAGTTTTGCTCAGACCCCTGGTTAGCCCTCCCTTCCCACCCACCTATCCATCCATGCTGTTTTTTCCCAGCGAGTTCCCTCCTGCACTTGGCCTGACACCTCATCCGGCAACTGCAAACCAGTGCCATCTGACATGCTGCATGCGCTCTGTAATATGCAATTTGAAATAGTAACATTATTTTACATTTCACTTCACATTTCTATTTGAAACTACTTACCTTGAATCCAATTAACCCTGTTTTCCTCCTCTGGGGTCATGTAAGGAAATATCGAGCATTTCTGATGATCAGAATCACTTGATATGGATCAACAATTGACCAATCTATTCAGGTAAGGACCCAGCGAAGGATCAATAACGGGAAGAGGTCATATGTTCCCGATCATTGCTGTGTAAACAGGGCACATTCATCGGCTGATTGTATGGTCTATGCAGCACAAAACATTATTGTTCTCGGCAGCACATCTCGAGGTGTAAACAGGGAGACGTGCTGCCGACATGATGGAAATGCCTGGCGACGAGCGAACGTAGTAACGATCGCTCGTCCTCATATATTTTTGATTATAGCTTCTTGTGAAAGGAGCAAATGAGCGCTGATCAACGAGATCTCATTGATCGGCACTTGTTTTTACAGTCCATATTGGCCTGTGTAAATGGACCCTTACTGACCAAGACTATTCTCTGGCTATCCTATTGCCACGGACAATTTGTTAAATCTGGTCAGTAAATGGCCGGAAACCTGGTTAGTAGAAGGGTTACTTCACACGACCCTGTTCGGTCCGTGATATATGGTCCGCATGTCAGCCGCATTTCCCAGACCGAACACACTGCAGGGAGCCGGGCTCCTAGCATCACAGTTATGTATGACGCTAGGAGTCCCTGCCTCCCCGCGTAACTACTGTCCCGTGTTGAAAACATGATTACAGTATGGGACAGTTGTCCGGCAGCGAGGCAGGGACTCCTAGCATCGTACAGAACTATGATGCTAGGAGCCTGGCTCCCTGCAGTGTGTTCGGTCCGGGAAATACTGCCGACATGCGGACCGTATATCACGGACAGAACGTGGTCATGTGAATTATGCCTAAGGCTACAAAAAAAAATAAATGATGAGAGAATGTGCAGGGAGCATTATGTAAAGGACACACTGGCAGCAGAGGGTAAATGACTAAGTATCAGATTGTACCAAAGCCAATACTTCTGTTTAATTCTGGAAATGTAAATGAAGTCAAATGACCAGCATAAAACATATCACAGCACGCTTGGAAACCAACAATATATCTATAAACGGTCATAAATGTGTATTTTATTGGTGATTCTTTATTATGGTGTAGTGTCCGTTAGTCGCTGTTCTTATCCGGTACAACTTGCAACATTGACTTTTGGTTCCTTTCATAAAATGAACCAAAGACATGAGAAAGTATTACAAGTTATTCACTCAGAAACATCCAGTCATACTTGTAGTTTATCTTATAAATTCTCTTGGCAAGTATCGACATCCGATATCTCCGCTAGACACAGGAAATCATTATTATTAAATTATACCAAGGAGCAAAGAATAGGTCACACACAACACCTCTATGACGTTGGACATGGTAGATTGTGTGTTGTTTGTGCCACCGGTAAAGGCACAAAGGGATCCCATAGCTCACGTAGCAGCGAGTGCATCCATAGGTCTCTTCTCCGGGCAGGACACAGTATAGCCATTACAGCAGAAACACCGTAAGGGCACAGTGTACATTATATTGGAGACTTGAGGTCATGCCATTAGGCAATGGAGACCACCAATGCGCTTCTCCGCCTGGTACTCTGGGATTTCTTAGGCCTTATAACAAATTTGCTGTGGGGGCAACGTTCATTCCTTTCTTCTTCTCCTGGAATGCTGCAGCATTTTCTACTTCTGCCCAATTCGAATATGAGGGTTGAACAGCGGATCAAGGTTTGGGTCATTGTCAGCTGATGCTCTGCCCCATTTTGACATGAGTAGAATGAGAGTTAGAAACCCCAATACACCAATAACTAGAATAACCAGGTAGCGTTGCTTGGTGGAAACAGGCCGTGACTTTGAACCAGTGCGATTGCTGCATGAAATAAAACACGTAGTTATCTCTCAGGTGAATAAGACATCTCTGGATTGCAAAGACGAAAAAAAAGCAAAAACGGACGTAGGAAGATGCCACTTTCCCCTTGTAAAATATAGTACAAAGTTTCATATATTCACATGTACTGCTAGTTTATGAAAATTATCGCGCGCACACGCACGCACCCCGATTTCTTTGATTTTTGCTCATTTGTTCATTTTAAAACAAGATAAAGACAACACGAGTAAACACAAAGCGCAGATTTTAAGTGATCATTCTGTTCATTGAGGATAAAGATTTATTGGTATGATGTTCTTATGCTGAAATGCTGTACATGTCTTCCAAAAAGTTCCTACCTTTAACTCATCAGTCCACAGAATATCACCCCAAAAGTCTTGGGAGTCATCTAGATGTTTTTAGGTCAAATGTAAGATGAGCCTGTGTGTTCTTTTTAGTCAGCAGTGGTTTGTGCCTTGTAACTCTCCCACGGATGCCATATTTTCCCAGTTTCTTTCTTAGGCCTCACTCACACGAGCGTGGCGTTTTTGCGCACGCAAAAATGCGGCGTTTTGCGTGCGCAAAAACCACTTAACAGCTCCGTGTGGCGGCAGCATATGATGCGCGGCTGCGTGCTTTTCGCGCAGCCGCCATCATTATGACACTCCATTTGGATGATTGTAAAGAGAAAAGCACGTGGTGCTTTTCTGTTTTCATTCATCCTTTTGACTGCTGTTGCGCGAATCACGCTGTTCGCACGGAAGTGCTTCCGTGCGACATGCGTGGTTTTCACGCACCCATTGACTTCAATGGGTGCGTGATTCACGCAAAACGCCCACAGAACGGACATGTCGTGACTTTTTTTCAGCGGACTCAAGCGGAGTAAAAATCACGGACATGTCTGCACGGCCCCATAGACTAATAGAGGTCCGTTGCACGGACGTTTTTCCCGTTCGTCTGAATAAAGCCTTATTGTGGAATCTTATAAAAATGACCTCAACGGACTAAAGTTAGGTGCGCAGATCTTTAGATGTTCACCTGGGTTAGTTTGTGGCCTCCTGGAGTTATCGATGTGCGCTTAGTGACATTTTGGTAAGCCGGTCACTCCTGGGAAGGTTCACCACTGTTCATAGTTTTTTGCATTTGTGAATAATGGCTCTCACTTTGGAGTCCCAGTACCTTAACCCCTTCCCGACCACCCCACGTAGATTAATGGGCTGCAGCACTGGTCCTTGTGCCTGCAGCTCGTTAATCTACGTGTGCTCCTAACAGAGCACACAGGCGGTCCCCGCAGCCCGGCTTCTCCCAGTACAGGCTGCTACTAGCAGCCTTAGTACTGGGGGAACACATCAGGTCGGATCACAGCGGTGATCTGAACCGATTAACCCCTTAAATGCAGCAGTCAATAGGGACCCCCGCATTTAGGTTTTTATAGCAACATTGGCACCCCGTGATTGCGGGGGAGGGGGGGGGGGTGATTGCTATGGAAGGCATTTAGGTCCTGCCAGAGGCAGGACCTAATATGCCTCCTGTCCGTGTGAAAGTATTGCAGGGTATTATAATAACGATCCAACAATTGGATCTTCAAGTCCATAGTAGGGACTGGAAAAAAAAAAAGTTTAAAAAAAATGTACAAACGTAAAATGTCAAAATCGCCCTTTTTCCCTTATAAAGTCCTTTATTATTATAAAAAAATTAAATAAACTATGCATAATTTGTATCGCCGCATCCGTAATGGCCTGAACTATAAAAATATAATGTAATTTATCCGGCACATTGACCGCCATAAAAATAAATAAACTATACCGGAATCGCTATTTTTAGTCACTTCAGCTCCCAAATAATTGCATAAATAGGGATAAAAATGTCGCATGTACCCAAAAATTATACTAATAAAAACTACAGTTTGTTCCACAAAAAAACAAGCCCTCACACAGCTTTCCTGATAGAAAAATAAAAAAGTTGTGGCTCTTAGAATATGGCAACACAAAAACGAAACAATTTTTTTAAAACCGTGATTTTATCGTGAAACATAAAAAACCTATAGACATATGGTATCGCCGTAATCGCATCAACCCACAGAATAAATTAAATTTGTAATTTATAGCGCACAGTGAACGCCGTAAAAAAATAAAAAAAAAATTTAAGTTTTGACTGCCTAATTACACTAAATTCAGCAAAAGACCTATGGGATCAAAATGCTCACTGTACTCCTAGAGTAATTATTTTTTAGGGCTGTAGTTTCCCAAATGGGGTCACTTCTGGGAGGTGTCCACTGTTTTGGTCCCTCAGGGGCTTTGCAAATGCTACATGACACCTGAAAACCAATCGAGTAAAAAGCCAAATAGCGCTCCTTCCCTTCTGAGCCCCACTGTGTGTCCAAACAGCCGTTTATTACCACATATGTGGTATTGCCGTAATCAAGAGAAATCGCTTTACAAATCTTGGGGTGATTTTCTTCTTTATTCCTTGTAAAAATTGATAATTTCTACGTTTTAATCGGAAAAAAAATTGATTTTCATTTTTACGGACGAATTCCACTAAATTCAGCAAAAAACCTGTGGGGTTAAAATGCTCACTATACCCCTTGATGAATTCCTTGAGTGCTGTAGTTTGCTAAATGGTGTCTTTTTGGGGGTGTTTCCACTGTTTTGGCACCACAAGACCTCTTAAAACACCTGACATGGAGCCTAAAATATATTCTAATAAAATGGAGGCCCCAAAATCCACTAGGTGCTCCTTTGCTTCTGAGGCTGGTGCTTCAGTCTATTACCACACACGGGCCACATGCGGGATATTTCTAAAAACTGCAGAATCTGGGCAATAAATATTGAGATGCCTTTCTCGGGTAAAACCTTCTGTGTTACAGAAAAAAATGGATTAAAATGGATTTTCCGACAAAAAAAAAAAAAAAAGAAATTTGTAAATTTCCCCTCTACTTTGCTTTAATTCCTGTGAAACACATCAAGGGTTAAGAAACTTTCTAAATGCTGTATTGAATTCTTTGAGGGGTGCAGTTTTTAAAATTAGGTGACTTATGGGGGTTTCTAATATATAAGGCCCTCAAAGCCACTTCAGAACTGAACTGGTACCTATAAAAAAAGGTTTTGGAAATTTTCTTGAAATTGCTGCTAAAGTTCTAAGCCTTGTAACGTCCTAGGAAAATAAAAGGATGTTCAAAAAACGATGCCAATCTAAAGTAGACATATGGGGGATGTTAATTAGTAACTATTGTGTGTGCCATTACTATCGGTCTTACAAGCAGATACATTAGAAATATGCTAATTTTTGCACATTTTCTCTAAAGTTTGGCGATTTGCACAAACAAATACTGAATTTATTGATCAAGTTTTTCCACTAACAAAGTACAATATGTCACGAGAAAACAATCTGAGAATCACTTGGATAGGTAAAAGCATTCCCAAGTTATTACCACATAAAGTGACACATGTCAGATTTGAAAAAATTGGCTGCGTCCGCAAGGCCAAAACAGGCTCAGTCCTGAAGGGGTTAACAATGGCTTTGTAACCCTTTCCAGACTAGTAAATTTTAAGGACTTTGTTTTGCATCTGTATTTGAATCTCTTTAGAACATGGCACTACTTTCTGAAAACTTCGAGCCGGCTTCACGTTGCAGACAGGCTCAATTTAAGAGATGTTTAGATTCAACAGGTCTGGCAGTAATCATGCCTCGGTGTGGCTAGTGAAATTGAAGCCAATTGTCTATTGCATTTGGTTAACTAAATGATTTAGTAGCGAAGGGGGCAATTACTATTTTACATGGGGCCAGGTAGGTCTGACCGGCATTTTTCCTTCAATAAATGAAATCATCATTTAAAAACTGCATTTTGTGTTTACTTGGGTTATCATTGTCGAATATTAAAAATAGTTTGATCTGAAACATTCAAGTGTGAAAAATAATACAAAACTTTCTTAGAGCACTATACATATAAACACACATAAATACTCACATACATATGTACATAACGACTCTGCGCCGCCTAAGAACACACACGTGGCTCTACTATACAAAATACCTTACACCTGAAGTCACAACATATACCCTCCTGTACGGCGGTCCAACTGTCCCTTATGATGGCAAGAACTTCAGAGCGGCCGGAGTGTGTGGTAACCACAGGTGTAGAGTCCTCTGTGTGGCAGAGCTCCTTGTGGGAGCTTCTTTGGGCATTGCAGAGCCGTGGTTGGACACGGGGGTGAGGCATAAAGGCCACATGAATGTATCCAAGAGGTACTGTGAAGGTTGGGCGGCCAGTTAAGTCACTGTAGCTTTCCGATGGAGGCTGTGACAGACACGCTACAATGGCATCTGTCACCCATAGGCTATAATGGCATCCATTTAATGGATACGTCATGCACAGCTCATGAGAGTACACGACGAATCCGTTAAACAGATACCATTATAGCCCGTGAGCGGTGGATGCCACGGTTAGGCATCCGTCACAGCCTTCGTTTCCAGGAATATGCCGGGAGATTTTACCAGCATATACGTCATATGGAGTACAAAAAAGAAGTGTGAACTTAGCCTTAAAGGGTTATTCCCAAGTAAAGGCTTAGGCCTCGTGCACGGGCGTGATTTCCGGGTCGGCCGGAGGCGGACCGTCAGCCGCGGGCCGCCCGCAAATCGCGGGACATGCACATGGCCGCCGTCATGGTTTACAATGAGCCCGGACCGCAGAAGATGTCCGTAATAGGACATGCCCGTTCTTTCTGCGGTGCGGGTTCCCGGGCCATGCACCAACCGTAAAAACTACGGTCGTGTGCATGGCCCCATAGAAAAGAATGGGGCCGCAATTCTCCCGTGGATTTTCGGGGGAATTGCGGCCGCAAAAACACGTTCGTGTGCATGGGGCCTTATTCTTTCTTTTTACATGAATATTAAACCTACTGCAAATTATTAGTTTGATGATGTAAATACTTTTTTTTTTTTATTCATTTTCTAACTATCTTTTTTTCTTTTAGGCCTTCCAACGCAGCTACGGTTTGTTATATTTTCTAAATGGGGGCGTAAGATGCTTGATGTTAATCAAGCGGCTCTTCTTCATTAGTGCGCGCTCCCGACGCTGCTAGCTACTGTAGTACTAGCAGTATCGGGAGTAAGGGCATGTTCACACGGCTTATTTTCGGACGTTCCCCCCGTAAAATCGGAAGCAGAACGCCTCCAAACATCTGCCCAATGATTTCAATGGTAAAAACGGCGTTATGTTCCGACGGACCGTTTTTTTACATGTCACTTCTTGAGCCGTTTTAGGAGCTGTTTGACATTGACTCTATAGAAAAACAGCTCCAAAAACAGCTGTAAAAAAACGCAGCGAAAAACGCGACTTTGAATAAAAAACGTCTGAAAATCAGGAGTGGTTTTCCCTTGAAAACAGCTCCGTATTTTCAGGCACTTTTTGTTTCGCGTGTGCACATACCCTAAAGGTGGCAGATCGTCTCAACCAGGCATGGTAAGCGTGGTTGAGACAACCCCCCCCCCGTTTTCCCAGCAATCTTTATTTGTCCCCCCTCTAGTTTCAGTGTACAGTTGCCGCACATCGTAGCTCTCTCTCGTCAGGTGAGTTAGTGACCATCCGGGACTGAACGTGCCTGCCCCGTTAGGCTCATTCACAATGACACGGCCAGCCATTCCTGGAGAGGAAATCATAGCGCAAGCGCGGCCACCGCTAAAGGAAATTTGAGGCAGCTTTTGATCTGCTTGAACGCCGTTTGCCGCGTTTTTCACCCGCGGCCATTGAGTGGACAAAAACGCCGCAAAATGCGCTTTCTCTGCCTCCCATTGATGTCAATGGGAGGTCAGAGACGTAAACGCCCGAAGATAGGGCATGTTTCAAGAATAGCTACAAGCACATACCATGGGGTGTAATCACCCATATGGTCACATTACAGTGAATGGATATTTTGCAAAAATCATAGCAAAAACCGCGGCATGGCCACACTGAGTGAATACACACTTATGATTAGAAATGAACGCATTCCATTTTTTTTTACTTCTTTATGTAACATTTATTTAAACTAATTAAAGTTTGCGGTGGTAGCAGATATCACGTAAATCATAGAGCTTACCGAAGTATTCGTGCCAACCAGCTTAGAGTGGGTCTCCTCCTGTATTTGTCATCGTCAAAGTCGATTACGCTGTCTTGTGAGGCAGCGACGTCTCGAGTGTCATAAATCTTTCTAGGAGTAGAGGCTGCGGAAGGAACAAATCAATATCCTGTCCCTTTCTCTATTCATTTCCCACCATAACTGCCCGTCAATCTCACCGTACAATATTATCCCACGCTCTGTACATTATTTTCCACAGTCTATTTATATTCTGTGAGAATCGGTTACGTTCTTCTAAAAACACACCTGAGGTAAAAACAATTAAAGCAGTTGTCCGTTTTCAGCAAATGAATGCTATTTTTGCATAATTAAAAGATATACCATTTTCCCATATACTTTCTGTATTAATTCCTCCTGGATTTCAAGATCTCTGCTTGTTGTTATTCAGTAGGAACATTCAATGTCTTGTAACGAGCCGTGCACCTGTGCGTCCATCACATGACCATGGGCAGAATTTTATCCACTGGAAGTAAACAATGAATGATCCTACTGAATAACAACAAGCAGAGATCTTGAAAAACTTGAGGTACCAATACAGAAAATATATTGGAAAGTTGTAGAACTTTTAATTTCTTCCAAAAAAAAACATTAATTTGCTGAATTGGGACAACCCCTTTAACTCCTGCTGTTAGTACTAGCGTTCTGTCTATTCTCATCATTCTACATAGCAATCTAGTACTGCCAGTCCAGGCGTACCGGACAGATATACATCGTACTATGCAACATCAACCACCCACTACAAGATCCACTTTTCATATTAGGCTATCGCTCATGGCAACAAGACGTTACAGTGAAACATTTTGCGATGCAACTTCAATTATTCCCTAGGATTAAAAAAAAAAGTCACAAGCAATCTGGGTCTTATTACGTGCACGTTTTATCTTTATCCCGATAGGGAAAATTTGGAGTCACAGTCCAACCGCATTCTTCTGTCCCTATCAATATTCCGTTATTTTCACTAATCTCACCTGCATTGATATTAACACTGTCGGCTCCTACGTCTCCAATCATCAGTGTGTGGTCTTTTGACATGCTGCCCGATGAGCCATGCTGAGCTGTGGAGGTGGCTACAGAACTGTAGAGATACCCGGATTGCTGTGGCATTTCCGAGGTGTCCGACATGTGATCGGATGAAGAGGCTGAAGAGGAAGCAAATAAAAGAGTCAAACACGAACGGATAATATATATATACACACACACACACACACACACACACACACACTACCGTTCAAAAGTTTGGGGTCACCCAGACAATTTTGTGTTTTCCATGAAAACTCACACTTATATTTATCAAATGAGTTGCAAAATGCCTAGAAAATATAGTCAAGACATTGACAAGGTTAGAAATAATGATTTTTATTTGAAATAATAATTGTCTCCTTCAAACTTTGCTTTCGTCAAAGAATGCTCCATTTGCAGCAATTACAGCACTGCAGACCTTTGGCATTCTAGCTGTTAATTTGCTGAGGTAATCGGGAGAAATGTCACCCCATGCTTCCAGAAGCCCCTCCCACAAGTTGGATTGGCTTGATGGGCACTTCTTGCGTACCATACGGTCAAGCTGCTCCCACAACAGTTCTATGGGTTTGAGATCTGGTGACTGCGCTGGCCACTCCATTACAGATAGAATACCAGCTGCCTACTTCTTCCCTAAATAGTTCTTGCATAATTTGGAGGTGTGCTTTGGGTCATTGTCCTGTTGTAGGATGAAATTGGCTCCAATCAAGCGCTGTCCACAGGGTATGGCGTTGCAAAATGGAGTGATAGCCTTCCTTATTCAAAATCCCTTTTACCTTGTACAAATCTCCCACTTTACCAGCACCAAAGCAACCCCAGACCATCACATTACCTCCACCATGCTTGACAGATGGCGTCAGGCACTCTTCCAGCATCTTTTCAGTTGTTCTGCGTCTCACAAATGTTCTTCTGTGTGATCCAAACACCTCAAACTTCGATTCGTCTGTCCATAACACTTATTTCCAATCTTCCTCTGTCCAATGTCTTTGTGCTTTTGCCCATATTAATATTTTCCTTTTATTAGCCAGTCTCAGATATGGCTTTCTCTTTGCCACTCTGCCCTGAAGGCCAGCATCCCGGAGTCGCCTCTTCACTGTAGACGTTGACACTGGCGTTTTGCGGGTACTATTTAATGAAGCTGCCAGTTGAGGACCTGTGAGGCGTCTATTTCTCAAACTAGAGACTCTATTGTACTTGTCTTGTTGCTCAGTTGTGCAGCGGGGCTTCATACTTCTCTTTCTACTCTGGTTAGAGCCTGTTTGTGCTGTCCTCTGAAGGGAGTAGTACACACGTTGTAGGAAATCTTCAGTTTCTTGGCAATTTCTCGCATGGAATAGCCTTCATTTCTAAGAACAAGAATAGACTGTCGAGTTTCACATGAAAGCTCTCTTTTTCTAGCCATTTTGAGAGTTTAATCGAACCCACAAATGTAATGCTCCAGATTCTCAACTAGCTCAAAGGAAGGTCAGTTTTATAGCTCCTCTAAACAGCAAAACTGTTTACAGCGGCGCTAACATAATTGCACAAGGGTTTTCAAGTGTTTTCTAATCATCCATTAGCCTTCTAACACAGTTAGCAAACACAATGTACCATTAGAACACTGGAGTGATGGTTGCTGGAAATGGGCCTCTATACACCTATGTAGATATTGCATTAAAAACCAGACGTTTGCAGCTAGAATAGTCATTTAGCACATTAACAATGTATAGAGTGTATTTCTGATTTAATGTTATCTTCATTGAAAAAATAAGGAAATTTCTAGGTGACCCTAAACTTTTGAACGGTAGTATATATATATATATATATATATATATATATATATATATATATATATATAAAACAACGATATGTGATAAAACACTCACAAGTGACAACTGACCAGTCCCGGTAATCTGTGACATCGTGTTCGGCAACCTCTTCTACAGCCGCAGTCTCATCAATCTAACAAAAGAAAAAAGGTCTATATTATATAGGGATGTATTCAGACTGCATACTAAGGAAAGACACGCAGAAATAATGTGGAAACTCCGACACGATGCAGTGAATTATTAAAGCAAGCGTCGTCAGAGTGATCATGTATCCTTAGTCTTGACTCACCAAAGGGAGGCCCAGTCCAGCCCTTGCCCAGTTAACCGTTGAGAGCTTCTCCCGCAGGGTGGAGGCCACTGGGCTGACAAGATTGCTAGGGGGAAAGATGGGACCTTGACAGCTTGGACATTGGTACCCGGCAGGTGCGGTGTTTGGTGGTAACTGTGAGGCCAAGTCATTCAAACAGGACCAGTGGAATAAATCTGAGGCAACATAGTAAAATGAAAGTCATTTCTAAACATTATAAAGGGTTTCTCTGCGTTCTATGAGGTTGATGTAATTTAGCTGGATTTTTTCTAATATGTTATGGTTGAAAATTCTTTGGAACCTTGGATGCAATATTGTGGTTTGCTTGCTCATAAAAAACCCAGTATAGTCGATGGTGTACGCTGGGGTCTGAAGTCACCGCTGTATAGGGGTGCACGTGTAAACACAACATGATTGTGATGATGAATATTTATCATAGACAACAGTCGGCAGATCCGGTTGTTTTTAGCAAGATCTGGCAATCACCTAATATGTATTGGCATCCATAGAACAACCAACATTTGGTCTTCAGGAAAAAAAAAAAAAAAAAAAAGAGCGTCAGCCATGGGAATAAGAGCGCTAACTGCCGACTGAAGATCTTTTATTCCATAGTAATGGTAGGTCTACGGTAGGGCTGGGCGATTAATCAAATTACTTAATCGTCACTTCCTTGTCCGCCCCGTTCTGACCCTGCTTTCCCACGAAACTGCTGTTCTGTACTGAACAAAATGATACAGTACGGAACAGCAGTTCCGCGGGGAAGCAGGGACTCCTCGTATATAGCGATACCACCCTGCTGTAGATAACACCTCCCTTGCAGATCGCACCAACACCACCCCCCCTTGCCGATCGCATCACACCCCCCCTTGAAGATCACACCACAGTAGCTTCCACTAAGAGCTGAATCCCTGGCCAAAGTGTCGGCAACCTCTGGCCAGGGATTGAGCTATTGGTGGCAGCTACAGTGGCGATATCTACAAGGAACAAGGGGGGTGCGATCTACAAGGGAGTGGGGGTTGTGCTGCGATCTACATGGGGGCGGGGCTGAGACCTACATGTGGGGTTGCTATCTACAAGGGAGGAGGGGTGCTGCGATCTGCAAGGGGGCGGGGCTGAGACCTACATGTGGGGTTGCTATCTACAAGGGAGATGGGGTGCTGCGATCTACATGGGGGGTGGGGGTGCTATCTGCAAGGGTGTGTGGCACTATATTAGGGGAATGGTACTATGTGGGCACTGTCACTATATGTGGGCACTGTGGCACTGACTATATGGGCACTGTGGCACTATGTCACTATATGAGGGCACTATGTACAGGGAAATTGCGGCACTATCTACATGGGCACTGCTGTTTTCAGGGGATTAATACAAAAACCCTGACAAATGAAATCCATCCTTTTTTTTTATTTTTTTAACGGACATGAAAAACGGACAGACGGACTGGAAATGGATGAGAATTTGGAGACACTGATGCAAAATGCACATGAAAAACTGACATTTGATGAGTTTTTAATGGCCATTTTTTTTTACGGTCGTGTGACTGTAACCTAAATGTCTACGATGCCAGGAGTCCCGTTCACATGTACCGTGATCGGGCTGGGAAATCTGGCGGACACACTGACCATTTTTCATAGTCCAATCACGGTCGTGTGAATCCGGCCTTAATGTCATTTATTAAAACCCCACGGTGGGGCCAGTACTGCACAGGGTCCTGCTCACACTTCAGACACTATAATGTCATCTCGCCCCAAAGTGCCAGCTTGGCGCTAGCAGAAAAAAAAATTATAAATTTGAGATTCAAATCGAAAATCGTCCAAATTGTTGGAAAAAACAAACAAAAAAACAAACAGATTTTATTTTTGGGCAAAATTTACCAGCCCTAGTCTACGGCCAGCTTTAGTGCTGGTTTACATACCCCTCATCCAAGAACTCTTCTTGGAGTTGACAATTTCTATAGTTTATGGGTTGCATTATTATTTAAAACAGAAGGATCCAAAATGTCATACCGTAACACACAAGGCGAGCGGTCTCTTTAGAAGACAGTAGAGTGCTACACAGGCAGCAGTTCGGATTGTAATCGCTGTCCTGAAGCCACTGTAGGTATGACTGAACAATGCACTGGAATGGACAACACAAATAGAGGTCAGGTACGGACGGCGATAATCACGGAATTTGTACAATATCAACATGATCGTAGGAATCCTTATAACCCCGGCGTGACCCCGGACAAGCCTCACCTTTGGATGATTGGCCACCAGACAATGTTCACAAACATTTACACGATGTTCGAAGCAGAACAGATTTGTCACTTTTCTCTTGGGACATTTGCAGAGACCCATGATGGCAGCGACACCTGTCGGAGATCGAGCACACCGAAAATTAGGAACGCATCGAAAGGTTTGTTAAAGCGGTTGTCCACTTTTTGTTAGACAATAAGATGATTACATGTTGTCCTATTCCGGTGTCCCTCGGTGATCAGCTTTAATTTGTGGAGAAACTGGGCACCAAGTATCCAATTCCCCTGCAGCGCCACCACAGGGGAAATTAAGTATTACACAGTTCCCATTACATGGACAGGACTGCATTTAACCACCACTTACATCTGGTTTGGGCATGGGGGGGAGGTTTGGGGGGGGCGGGTATGGGGGCTGTATAGCATGAGGTCTGGTTTAGCTCTTTAAAGCGAAGTTAGAAAAATTGCTGTTGAATTTCGGAGATGGTTAGACTACTCCAGGAGCCATATTGATTTTATTTTTTAGTAGCCAGACAATAACAACTTCCATAGACAGCGATAAAAATGGTCTTTCTTTCTGATTTTCAGGCTTAGATTTTCCTATTATCTGGTTGATCTGTCTATTATGGTCACTCGGGGGGGTTAGGGCTCATTCAGACGAGCGTAAAACTCATCTGTGTGCGGTGCGTGAAAATCACTCACAGCACACGGACCCATTGATTTCAATGGGGCCGTTCACACATGCAGGAGTTTTCTCCCTAAATGATAGGCCTGTCTCCAGGGTGACAATAGAAATGATTCAGCAATGCCTGGACACACCTATAGGTGGTGCAGGTGACGCAGGAGCGCCTAGGTAATAGAAGGATGCTTCACATTAGAGAATACTTCCAGGGGAGTGTGTTTTCCGCTGTTATGGGGACACTGTGGCTGTATCACATTAATAGCCCTGTGTGTAAAATATAGAAATAGTAAAAATAAAAAAAAAGTGTCAGGTAGCCCATATTAACCAATCAGATTCCAGCTGTCATTTTCTTCTTTTCAGAGCTGGTACAAAAATGAAAACTGTGATCTGATTGGTTGTTGTAAGCCTAAAGGCCTCTGGAAACCATGGTGTGGGCAACGCTACTGTGCAAGCAATACCGGCCTAATTCAAGGTTGTTAGGAAACTTGTACTCTTATACTCAGACAGAAAATTATCTAATGGGTGTGAGCGATAATGGTGGGGTGAGTATTTCAGGGTGGAGCTTATGTGTTAAAAATAACTTCAGCTTGTGGTCTGTGTGACGTCACTTTCCGACCGAAGTTAATTTCTTAAATCGTTTGGCTTATGATGACAACCCTTGTCTATATAGGGCATATGGACATCATTGAGGGGGGTGCACCGCTTGGGATCCCTCTTTTTAGACTGGAGTGGAAATTTCCGTTCTGGCAGTCTACCTGGCCATAAATAACAAGGCCGCCCATTCATTTTATTTATGGGGGCGCCATATAATACAGCATTTGTCCTGCAGCGGTCAGATAAAACTTCCCCATGGGATAGCAGCGGATTGCTGGGGGTCCAGGAG
Organism: Rhinoderma darwinii; assembly: GCF_050947455.1. Classification (NCBI taxonomy): domain Eukaryota; kingdom Metazoa; phylum Chordata; class Amphibia; order Anura; family Rhinodermatidae; genus Rhinoderma; species Rhinoderma darwinii. The sequence continues at coordinate 106,237,850 of NC_134695.1, forward strand.
CCAGACGCACGGTGATCATCTGATCGCCAGGGTGGCCGGGGTTGTCTTGGTGGGACATCCCATATAAAAGTTTTATGGTTAGCGGGTGTTCTACCTTTTGATGGAGGTTTTCCTAGACTTCCTTGACAGTTTTTTCTCCCTGCACGGATGGCATATCGTTCAGATAACAATGGGGTCTGACCACCAGCCACTCTTTTACCTTTCTCCCAAATAAACACCACTCCTGATCCAGTGCGGTGTCTGACGACACGACTCACCGCAATCAACCACGGAGAACACATCTAATCCATATACCATCAATGTCTACAATATGAACAACCCATTAAGAAATCCCACTGAAGAACACTAGTTAGCCTCTCCCAAGCCTGAAATGGCTGATAACAGGGTACAACAGATAGATTATATACCTGGTGTCCCTTTAATTACCCGATCACACACATATACAGTATTAATACACATACCTTACACTGCCAGGGTCACTCACGCCCCACTTCCGTGTTGTCCTCGTTCCCTTCCTTCTCCTTACTCTATGTTATACCTTATGTTTTATCCTCTCCCCATTCCACCCTTCACACATTTACTCTCGCCCTTTACACCCACTGTTTTTTGTTTTATTCTTTTTTTTCTCCTAAGTCTGACTTCTATATGCCACGTCTCTTCCGGGTGACAGTGACAGCCTCAGTCTCAGGGCGCAGCATTCTTATCGTCACTTCCGCCACATGCAATATGGCGGCGGACGGAATGTCGTGGAGTCATTTCCTGTTCCGGCAGCAGGGCGGGCGCGGGACATTTGAACCATTTCTTCCGAGCTCATCGGCGGGGGAGATTCCGGATGGTGCGATGTTTGTCGGATGATCGGAGACCTATTAATCCACAGATCTGTACAATGCGGGAGGATATTTGATAAGGTCCCCGGATTATTAGGAGGAGAGAAGCTACGTCCTGGGAGAGGTCTGCAGCGCTGGGTTATGTAATCTCGTATAATACGCTGTATACAGAGGGATGTTATACGTCGTCTATTATTCCCCAGCAGTGCTGTACAGTCATCATATACCCCGAGGAGAAAGCATTGCTGAGACCTGGGGCCGCCACCATGTCTGCTCGGGAGAGAAGAGGCGGCAGCCGAGGCACGGTCACCTGGGGAAATGACAGTGAGTGTCACTCAGATATGGCGACATTTGTATAAGCGACCGCCGATGTGATCAGTGTAAGCGACCTGAGTCTAGACGTGCATCTACGTAAAGTGTTGACTGTAAATAATCGCTTAGATTGATTGGTCGCTTAACTGAATGTCGCTCGCGTTCACACCTGTAGTGTACGCCAATTTTACATATTGTCTATTGACCTGTTACATATCGTAGCGATTAACGACTGCTTTTATTTTTGCTTTAATTTTCCACGTGATGAGCATCTTATCGTTCACGCTCTCGTTGGCGTTCGTAGCTGACCGATTATCTACTCGTGTGATTGGCCCTTTACACAGCCTGGTTATGACCTCATCGTGGTAGTTGTTGCATCTGAGAACTTTGCATCCTTGTAGAAGACATTATAAATGTTATATGGGGTGTCGGGGATCTGGGAGTGTTAAAAAGAAAAATCCTGGATAAAAAAAATAACCTCAATAACGAATCATCCAAACCGTCCCCTGCTTGTACTACGCCGCGACTATTCCGACCAGGCCGCAGCGACGTTCTGCCCATAATGATGTAACCTCTAGTGACGGTGTTGTCCGGAGGCCATGGCGCTATGTTACATCACTCGCTGCTGCACCGATACCAGCAGTGGGGGACAGAGGAAAAATCTAGAGATGGTAAAACCTATTAGAATTTTTTATTTTATTTTTTTTTAAAAAACACAAAACTTCCTAACGTTTCTTGTGTTTTTTTATTTTTTTTAATTGTCATAAAATTCCTGATAACTCCTTTAATTGAACTGCGCCCCGGTGTGTAGTTTCGGGTCTCTGAGATGGCGGCTGCTTTACCTCTGAGTGACGTATGCAGATAGCTGGTCTTGCATCGCTACGATACTGACCTCTGCCGTTATGGATTCCGATAGTGCCAGCGATTCCTCACCTTTAAAGGGGTCCAATGAAGCTTATCGTGGAAAGGGGCAAAGCATTCCAGTGCCCAGTTGAGATCTTTTGATGGTTTTGCCAAACTTCTTTGATCCAGGTTTCGCGGCTTGCCTTTACCCTTAGAGGTTTTCATTTACTCGACTGATAGTTGCTTTTGTTCCCTTTAAAAACCAACAAATCTGTAGGTCCGGGCTTATACCTTTGTACAGTTTGGCTTAATAAATCCTGTATTTTATACACAGGCCAAATATACTTAAAGTTGTTACCCCCATGCCGAATATATCGACTTCGAGTCTGATGTTAAATGTTCGCTCTTTTGACCCCGCAGGCATCGCTTCTCCACCTGTCAGACGATCCCAGAGAAATTCTGCGTCTTCCAGCAAATCTGCAGACAGTCTGGTATGTTTAAGGCAATGACAAGTTACTTATTTTCTGTGTGGGCTTCCCGGTGGCGCCAGTGGATCATTGAGTTCCCTCAAAGGAAACCCGTCACTAGAATTTCAGCCATTAAACCAGACTGTGTCGTTATACTGCTGGGGAATAGGTTTCTAAACCTGCCCCTGTCAAGTGTCCGTTTTGGCTTTATGTATACAAAAGAACTTATACTACAGCGTGCGCTGTATGTAAATGACCAGGTAAGAGTCTTGTGGGCGGTCCCGGTCTCCTGAGGAGTCATGCAGTCCTGTCTTGCACGGGATTCGGCATTACAAGACCTCTCCGGTGCCTGCGCAGTGAAGAGGAGTATACTGGCCTCGGCTTTATCTGTGCATTTGCCAGATGCCACCGGAGCTGGCTTGTAAGTCATTATGCACACAACCATTTCTGTTTTGCGGATCGTAAAACACGGAAGCTAGTGGCTTTCGTGTGCTGTCCGTTTATTGTGGACCCGTACACTACAATGGGTGTGACAGCCTGCCAATACGGAAAAGAACAGAACTTGTCTGTAATTTGCGGAACGGAGACACAGATCGCCCAAAAAACAGGTGTGCGTGGCCCTGTAAGGGTATGTTCACACGGCGGGGGTCCGTAACGGCTGAAATTACGGGGATGTTTCAGCCTGAAAACATCCCCGTAATTTCAGCCGTACCGGCATGTGCAGGCGCTTGAGCGCCGCGTCAGTTACGGCCGTAATTAGCGCTGCTATTCATTGGAATCAATGAATAACGGCTCCAATTACGGCCAAAGAAGTGACAGGTCACTTCTTCTACGCGGGCGTCTATTTACGCGCCGTCATTTGACAGCGGCGCGTAAATATACGCCTCGTGTGAACAGACAAACGTCTGCCCATTGCTTTCAATGGGCAGATGTTTGTCAGCGCTATTGAGGCGCTATTTTCAGACGTAATTCGGGGCAAAAACGCCCGAATTACGTCCGTAAATAGGCCGTGTGAACATACCCTAAAAGATTAAAGGTTCAGTATGCTATGCGCAAAAACAACGGATGGGACGCTAAAGAAAACCGCATCGTGTGCGTGAGACCTTATGACATATCCCAATCTGCGGGATGTCGACCAAGCCAGAGTTTAAGAAAGCTGTTGATTTCCGCAAATATGGGGTCTGTTCTGTATATACAGTATTGATATTTTAATACCACCAGCAGGATACATAAAGTAAAAAGGCAGACCTTTATTATATTGGCTGTCCGGTCACAATAACCTCCTTTTGTTAGGCAGCTTCCCCGTTGGTGAGATGATCACTAGAGATCTGGCTGCTTGAACCCCTGGTGATGATTGTGTAGCTGCTGGCAGTGCCCCTGGCGATAACCTATCCCCTCCAAATCAAACTGCTGCCGTGTATTAGATGGTCACGATTTTTGGAGAAAAGATTCCCCTTAAATTCCTCTAAATAGTAACTTCCCTTTTTATAAAACTATTGACCTGTCATACGGATATGTCAGAAGTGTTAATCGGTGGGGCTCCTGGTGCTGAGACCACCACCGATTACTGAGAGGAAGGGACAGAAGTGCCCCTGCTAAGCGATGTGCCCGTGGACTGTAATGGTATAACTTTTGTCTCGTCTCCGCTCTCCTCGAAGAGGCAGGGTTAGCTGAAGAAGGACTCTGAGAAGTCTATGAGCCGGTCTTCGGCAAACTCATGCTTTCCGAAAAGAGCCGAAGTTATACCATTAGAGTTGAAAAGGCAGAACGCTTGGCTGAGCGCTTCTGCCCCTTCATTTCGGCGATCGATGGGGGTCTCTGTGCTCGGACTCCCACCAACTAAAACTCCCGGCGAGTCACTATGACTTATCAAAGGTTTTAAGAGAGGAGTTACTTTTTAAGTCCATTTGTAAATGTTCTTGTCACCAATAGCGTGCTCCTTTATTTCAGATGCCTACACCAGTAATAAAACGATCTGTCACTGCTAAGAAAATCATGCCTCGTAAAACCCTGGTAAGTATTACCTCCTCAGTTGGTGCTGGTCCCAACAGCTTACATCTATGTACCGCGTGAGTGAGTGCGTGCGTGAGTGAGTGAGGCCAGCTTTACAAGATCATTCCACATCAGCCAACCAAAGGTGCCCCTGTGTCAATCTGTTGGACCCCATCCGCCCAGAGCAGGGTCCTGGTTAGTCACACAGCTTTTATTAGGTTAGCAGTGAGCCTCGTAGATTTGTAACTTTACGTTGTATATGTCTATTGTGTATAAATATTATTTGTACAATGGCCGCCTCTTTATTTTTTAGGCTGCACTGGTCTCTGCTGAATCTCAGCCTAATTCTACATCCACTGTAGAACAACCTAGTGATTGCTCCATTTCAGCCCAGCCCAGCACCGTAATGGCTGCACCTCAGTCCACCCCAAAAGTAAGTATCTCAACTACAACTAATCCTGAATATAACGCCCGGGGGAGCTGCTACCATCCTGTGTGTACACGCTCGTAGGCTATGGCCACACATACTGGTATTGACAGCCACACCACTAGTATACAGCTAAAACTAATCTGTGAATGGCGGCAGCAGTCAGATCACCGTAAAAACCCTGCGTTACATGGGACTGCACGAAATCCCTCTCATAAGAAATGATTTGGTCAAGACCCTGATTGATTGATTTTACAAATTTTCTTTCAATTTTAGGTTTTAAATGTGGCTGCAGCTCCTAGGAGAAGTTCAAGGGTAAGTTCAATTACTTTACCAAAATAGAGTACCCGGAGTAATGAAAGTTGTGTGCGACCCCCTAATATCTAATAGGCAGTGGTAAAGCAGCCATTGAAATGAATAGCTTTTCACAGCCCTATTAGGCCTTGTTCACACGGCCCTAAAAAAAAAACTGAGGTGTAAACGCGTGAGAAATGCTTCCGTTTTTGCAAAATGGCGTTTCCGGCGGTTTTTTCTATGCGTTTTCAGTGTTTTTTTGGGGAGCATAATTAGGACTCCCATTGACTATGGGAATTAGGCGTTTTGTTTTTACGTGCCAAGAATTGACCTGACGCATCTTATTTTTTTTACACGACACGTTTTTTAAGCCCATCATATGCACTACAATGCGTTTTCCCATTGATGTCAATGGGAAGCTTAAGGGTATGTTCACACGATGAGAGGCATTTACGTGTGAAAAGACAGACTGTTAACAGCTGCCTCGTTTCACACGTAAATGCTCCTCCTCGCATTTTGCGAGCCGTCTGAGACGCTCGTAAATCTTGAGCTGTGCTTCATTGAGTTCAATGAAGAACAGCTCAAATTACGTGGCAAAGAAGTGTCCCGCATATAATGTATAGAAGTGTCCCGCATATAATGTATAGAAGTGTCCCTGCATATAATGTATAGAAGTGTCCCTGCATATAATGTATAGAAGTGTCCCGCATATAATGTATAGAAGTGTCCCGCATATAATGTATAGAAGTGTCCCGCATATAATGTATAGAAGTGTCCCGCATATAATGTATAGAAGTGTCCCGCATATAATGTATAGAAGTGTCCCGCATATAATGTATAGAAGTGTCCCGCATATAATGTATATAAGTGTCCCGCATATAATGTATATAAGTGTCCCGCACTTCTTTGACAAGGCAGTCATTTTACGCGTCATCGTTTGACAGCTGTCAAACGACGACGCGTAAATAACAGGTCGTCTGCACAGTACGTCGGCAAACCCATTCAAATGAATGGGCAGATGTTTGCCGACGTATTGTAGCCCTATTTTCAGGCGTAAATCGAGGCATAATACGCCTCGTTTACGCCTGAAAATAGGTCGTGTGAACCCAGCCTAAAGCATGCGTTTTTGTACACATTTTTCGGGCATGTAAAACACATCAAGTACACGCTGTGTGAACAAGGCCTTAGGGCACATAGACGACATTGAGGGGGTCCCCGGTTTAAATCCCTGCTCTATTGTTCCAGGCAGAGAGCCACTTCTAAGAGCGTTTCCCATTCTGGAGCACTTGTGTATTACATGATCGCACATTCAATTGATGGGTGCCGTGTAATAGAAAATTTCTAGGTACTCCGCTTTAAAAAGGCGATTGTCTAGATAGGGAGGTATATAGGAAAAGTTGTTAAAGGACGGGTGTCGCGGGAAAAAATTTTTTTACATCAATTTGCTTTTAGTGTTTTATTTAAAAAAAAAAAATTTTATTTGTGTTTTTTTTTCTAACTTTTACTTCACTTTGGGGGCTGCCATTTTTTTTTTTTCATCTCTGTATGTGTCGATTAACGACACATACAGAGATGGAATATGGCACATACATCCCCATAGACAATGCGAAAGGGAGCCGCATTCACTGTGGTGTACGTCGTCTGTGTGGGAACGGCGCATGCGCCGCTCCCACACAGTCCAAATGGAAGGTCTTCGGCCGAATGACATCCGGCGTCATTTTCTTGTGGACCGGAAGCCGTGGCCGGACAGTAAGATAACTACTTCCGGACGTGTGTTCAGAAGCGAGCAGACGGACCGGAGGGTGCAGCGGCGGCAGGAGCAGCTAAGTTATTTTTGTGTATGTTCGTGTTTTCGTGTGTGATTACACTGTATGTAATCCTCCTACACAGTGCATTCGCTCAGAAAATGGCGGCACACAGTGTAGGATGTTTGAACATTCAACCCCCTCCTTTATCCTTGCACTAGCCAGGATAAAGGAGGGGGGATTGTGTGAGGACACTAGAGCGAGTGTTTCTTTTCAAATTTTGCAGTGTAAAGCAATGAGGTTGCTTTACCACATGCCAATGCTGCAATTTTGGGAATTGCTCCCTCTAGTGACCAGCACATGGAAATGTTATAAATTAGAATCTAATTTATAATATTTCCTGACTCGTGAAAAAATTAGAACAATGTCTAATCATGTATACACTAACTTTTTAACAAAAAAAATATATATATATTTTCTAGCGACACATTCCCTTCAAGAAATAAGGGTGTGTTGGTCATGTTCGCCTTAGGAAAATAAAACGAAATATATTAGAGTGGTTGTGATGAGCATAGTTGCATAGGTTGAAAAAAGACACAGGTCCATCAAGTTCAACCTGTCAACATTGTTTTTGTTATTTGCCCCAATTTTCATAGATGGCCTCCTATGATTTTTTTTTTATTTTTTTAACCCGTTTTCAAGTCAATATGACAGGTCATAGCATAGGGATTTGGCACATAGGGTAGTATGGTGTTTGTTTGGGCACTGATTCCTCTTCTGATCACTAGAACGGGCAGTGGTTCTTTCACGCAAAAGTTTTCCTTGATTTTTGTCAGGCCACGGATTAAAGCCTCTGCTCCTTTTATCGGGCTTGGTGCATTTTTACGGGGAAGGATAGGTTCTGATCAAATGATCGTTTGGATCGCCGCTATTTTCTGTGCTTGACCAGCTTTACTTGATTTTGTCTTTAAATAATCGCGGCCCATTATAGACTATGAAGTAATGTCGTTAAAACGTATTATTCCTTTACAGATTTCACCAAATGCAGGAAAAGAAAATTCAGTACTTGAGAAGTCGCAAGATATTGCGAAAGTTGTACCAGACCAATCCACAACCTCCAAAATAGACATCCTATCTCCCATTCCTCTAAATATACCTCCGTTACCGACCGAGGACGACCGACAAAAAGTGATGTCTCAAAAAGTGCGGCGCTCCTATAGCAGGTTCGAGACGTCCCTGAATGGTAGCTCATTTCTGTATAGTCCTACCAAAAGCACCGAATCATCAGATACCTCTACCCCAAACCTCGAATCAAAACCGGGGCGGAGGTCGCTTTTTGGGTTTGATAAACTTTTAAGCTCAGAAGAGGATGTGGAGAACAAGAAAGTTAGTGAGAAAATTAAAGAGACATTCAATGAAAGTTCAAATAGAACAGCAGTGAAGTTCTCTGTGCAAGAGCCGGATCACAACATCCCTGGCGTGGTTCTAGCCAAACAGAAACGGAGGAAACGTAAAGTTCCACATATTGAGGTAACCATGTAATCATTTTTTTTTTTTTTTTTATTTTTTTTTTTTGGGGGTAAGTGGGGTGGATTTTTTTTTTTTTTTTTTTAGAGCTTCTGTATCAATATAAGATGTGTTCATATTACTATTCTGCATGTCCTATGAGGTGCCATATTATCCCATAGAAGTAAAGCTTCTAGGGGGGAATACTATTGTAATACAGCATACAACGGAACATTCCACCACGGTTTCCCTCATAGGTTTTGTATGATTATGATAAAAAAACCTCCTTAAGAAATCCGAGATACAGAAGATTTTAATGGGAGTAGTAATATGGATCACTATAATACAATAAGGGTTGCACAATGCGTTGAAATATCGGTACTATTTCGATGCCGTGCACCCTCAAACGGTTCAGTATCGTTAATTCATGTATTTCGATATTAAGCTGTTCTGTCTTCAGTGTCGGCACTGCCGCCCATATAGATATGCCAGTACATTAAAGCGGCTCTGTCACCACATTATAAGTGCCCTGTCTCCTACGTAATCTGATCGGTGCTGTAATGTAGATTACAGCAGTGGTTTTTATTTTGAAAAACAATTATTTTTGAGCCAGTTATGAGCGATTTTAGATTTATGCTAATTAGTTTCTTAAAGACCAACTGGGCGTGTTTTTACTTTTGACCAACTGGGTGTTGTACAGAGGAGTGTATGACGCTGACCAATCAGTGACCAATCAGCGTCATACACTTCTCATTGTTCCAGCCCAGCATGATCCACAGAACAGTGTGATTGTGCAGTGAAAGAAGCCGGGCTGGAACAATGAGAAGTGTATGACGCTGATTGGTCACTGATTGGTCAGCGTCATACACTCCTGTACAACACCCAGTTGGTCAAAAGTAAAAACACGCCCAGTTGGTCTTTAAGAAACTCGTTAGCATAAATCTAAACTAGCTCATAACTTGCTCAAAAATGATCTTTTTTCAAAATAAAAACCACTGCTGTAATCTACATTCCAGCGCCGATCAGATTATGTAGGAGACAGGGCACTTATAATCTGGTGACAGAGACTCTTCAAAGTTTAAAAATAGAAAAGTGAAAATTTTTTAAAAAATGCACACGCTTTTTACAATAAACATTAAAATAAGTCTCCATACATAAATTCACATTGTGTACATAATACGACCACAATAACCCGCACAGCGTCATTTATGATGTTTATGCTGTTAAAATAATAAAATAAAAACTGCTTTCTTTCACTTATTAATGTGAGGCACGAGGTCTTATGAATTTTGAACCTCCATGAGCCTCACATTAACAGTAATTCACACCATCGTGTACCTCACACATTAACCCAATGTTGTCCATTGACTGAGGAACATGATGGGGTTAATTACTATTAATGTGAGGCACATGGAGGTTCAAAATTCATCACACCACGCGCCTCACATCAGAAAATGGAAGAACTTTTTTTAAAAAAAAAAAATTTTTTGTTGGCAAAGTATCGTTTTGGTATAGTGTCGCAATACTACACTAAGTATCGGTATCGAAGTCAAAAGTTTGGTATCGTGACAACCCTAAATACAATTGTGTGCATGAAGTCTAAGGCCAGATTCGGACGAGGTCGAAATGCGGTGTGGATTTTGCACCACAAATCTGTGGGAACTCGCAGTACTGCACTTGTGGATATGGTTTTGAAAACACCACTCACACTTGGCAAAAATATGAAGATGCTGCAGATCTTCAAATCCTCAGCATGCTTATTATGCTGTGGAAAAGCTGCAAATTTCGCCCCTTCAATGTATAGGGAAAAAAAATCTGAAAATACGCAGGCTTGAAGCAAAATCCGCTATGTGTGAACTCTCCTTTAACCGCTTCCCGACCGCCCACTGTTTATTCACGTCGGCACTTGCTGGGCTCTGTGCAGTGCCGACGTGAATTCACGGTGGGTGTTAAAAGCGCGATCCGGGTGTCTCAGAGCAGCGCTGCCAAAAAAATCTAATAAAAAGTGATAAAAAAATCACATGTACCCTAAAATGGTACCAATGAAAAGTACAGATTGTAACGTAACAAATAAGACCTCGCACGGCTCCGTTGGAGAAAAAAATAAAACAGTTCTGGCTCTGCAAAATGTGCAGAGTGTTCCAAAAGCGGATGAGATCGGGCGACCATTTATCAGTGCGACACCGGCCACATATCTGCGGATTATTATTTATGTACCCCATTATTATACCCTCTTATGTCCTGATGTACTCTGCCCAATTCACACATACCCCCACATCATAAACTGAAATACCAGCAAAACCCCAAACAGAACAGTTACCAAGCAAAATCCTCGCTCCAAAAGCCAAATGGCGTTCCCTCCCTTCTGAGCCCCACAGCGTGCTCAAACACCAGCTTACGTCCACCTATATGATATTTTATATCCGGGAGAACCCGCTCAACATTGTATGAGGTATTTGTCTTCAGTGGCACAAACTGGGCACAACGTATTGTGCATTAAAATGGCATATCAGTGGAAAATTGTAATTTTCAATTTGCACCATCCGCTGCGCATTAACGCCTTCACGCACCACGACTTAATAGCATGTCGTGGTGCGAGGGGTTATATATGGAGCGGGCTCACGCGCTGCGACCACTCCATATTCTGCAGGTGTCCGCTGTGTATTACAGCTGACACCCGGGACTAATGGACAGGAACAGCGATCGCGCTGTTACAGGAGCCTGTAAAATGACATTATATTGCAATACATTAGTATTGCAGTGTATTGTACCAGCGACCTAATCGCTCGTTCCAGTCCCCTAAAGGGACTTTTGGGAGGTTTCCACTGTTTTGGTACCTCAGGGGCTTTGCATATGCGACATGACACCCAAAAACCATTCCAGCTAAATTTGAGCTCCAAAAGCCAAATATTGTTCCTTCCCTTCTGAGTCCTGCCGTGGGTCCAAACAGCCGTTTATTACCACATATGGCGTATTGCTGTAATCAGGACAAATTGCTTTACAAATTTTGGGGTGATTTTTCTACTTTTATTCATTGTAAAAATTAAACCTTTCTATGTTTTTTCAGAAAAAAGTAGATTTTCATTTTCACGGCCTAATTCCACTAAATTCAGCAAAAAAACTGTGGGGTCAAAATGCTAACTATATCCCTAAAAAAAATTCCTTGAGGGGTGTAGTCTTCAAAATGGGGTCAGTTTTGGGGGGTTTCCACCGCTTTGCTCCCTCCAGGGCGTTGCAAACGCGACATGGCACTGAAAACCAATCCAGCAAAATCTGCGCTTCAAAATCCAAATGGCGTTCCTTCCCTTCTGAGCTCTGCCGTGGGTCCAAACAGCAGTTTAGTACCACATATGGGGTATTGGCGTAATCGGGAGAAGTAGCTTTACAAGTTTTGGGGTGCTTCTTAATCTTTGCAAATATTCATTTTTTTTAATTTTTATATATATTTTTTCAGAAAAAAAGTAGATTTTCACTTTCACAGACAAACTCCAATAAATATAGCAAAAGACCTGTGGGGTCAAGATGCTCATTATACCCCTAGATAAATTCCTTGAGGTGTGTAGTTTCCAAAACCGTCTCACTTTTGTGGGATTTCCACTGTTTTGGCACAACAAGACCTCTTCAAACCTGACATGGTGCCTAAAATATATTCTAAAAAAAGGAGGCCCCAAAATCCTCTAGGTGCTCTTTTGCTTCTGAGGCCGGTGTTTCAGTAAATTAGCACACTAGGGCCACATGTGGGATATTTCTATAAACTGCAGAATCTGGGCAATAAATATTGAGTTGCATTTTTCTGATAAAACCTTCTGTGGTACAGAAAAAAATGTATTACAAATGAATTTCAGCAAAAAAAATAAAATTTGTAAATTTCACCTCTACTTTGCTTTAATTCCTGTGAAGCGCCTAAAGGGTTAAGAAACTTTCTGAATGCGGTTTTGAATACTCTGAGGGGTGCAGTTTTTAATATGGGGTGATTTATGGGGTCTATCTAGTACATAAGGCCCTCAAAGCCACTTCAGAACTGAACTGGCCCCTGTAAAAATAGCCTTTTGAAATTTTCTTGAAAATGTGAGAAATTGCTGCTAAAGTTCTAAGTCTTGTAACGTCCTAGAAAAATAAAATAATGTTCAAAAAACAATGCAAATATAAAGTAGACATATGGAATATGTAAAATAGTAACTATTTTGTGTGGTATTACTATCTGTTTTACAAGCAGATACATTTAAAATGAGAATCATAATTTTTGCAAATTTTCTCTAAATTTTGGTGTTTTTTCACAAATAAGCAATGAATTTATTGATCAAATTTTTCCACTAACATAAAGTACAATATGTCACGAGAAAACAATCTCGGAATTGCTTGGATAGGCAAAAGCATTCCAGAGTTATTAACACATAAATTGACACATGTCAGATTTGAGAAAATGGGGCTGGTCATGAAGGTCAAAATGAGCTCGGTCTTGAAAGGGTTAAGGCCCTTTTACATGGGTTAATGATCGGGCGTTCATATGAACGCTCGTTCTCAATCATTACCTTGTGTAAACAGGGCAAGGATCAGCCGGTGAACGAGCGTCTGCTGGAATCATCGGCTGGTCTAATCTTTTACGCAGCCAATAGATTAGTTGGCAACAATCGTTCGTCCACATACTAAATGATCATTGCTTCGTTTAAAAGAACTGAGTTTTAGTCTTTATTGCCCTCCTTCATTATCACATCATCTAGCTGTAGAAAAACTGGTGGCTTGGTTAGAGGGGGCAGTTTAAAGAGGCTCTGTCACCAGATTATAAGTGCCCTATCTCTTACATAATCTGATCGGCACTGTAATGTACAGAAGTGGGTTTTATTTTGAAAAACGATCATTTTTTAGCAAGTTAGTTTATATTTATGCTAATTAGTTTCTTAATAGACAACTGGGCGTGTTTTTACTTTTTACCAACTGGGTGTTGTACAGAGGAGTGTATGACGCTGACCAATCAGTGACCAATCAGTGTCTTGCACAATCACACTGTAAGGGGAGATTCACACGAACGTTGCGTTTTTGCGCGCGCAAACAACGCAGCGTTTTGCGAGCGCAAAAACCATTTGACAGCTGCGTGTGTCATGCGTGTCTGATGCGCGGCTGCGTGATTTTCGCGCAGCCGGCATCATAGAGATGAGGCTTGTCAACGCCCGTCACTGTCCAAGGTGCTGAAAGAGCTAAATCTTTCAGCACCCTCGACAGTGAATGCCGAACACAACAGCGAAAAACCTGTAAAAAAAAAAGATAAAGTTCCTACTTACCGAGAACTTCCCGGCCGTTGCCTTGGTGACGCGTCCTTGGTGACGCGTCCTTGGTGACGCGTCCTTGGTGACGCGCCTCTCTTGACATCGGGCCCCACCTCCCTGGATGACGCAGCAGTCCAAGTGACCGCTGCAGCCTGTGATTGGCTGCAGCCTGTGCTTGGCCTGTGATTGGCTGGAGCTGTCACTTGAACTGAAGTGTCATCCCGGGAGGTCGGACTGCAGGAAGGAGACAGGAGTAATCGGTAAGTTAGAACTTCGTTTTTTTTTTACAGGTTAATGTATTTTGGGATCGCAAGTCACTGTCCATGGTGCTGAAACAGTTTAACTCTTTCAGCACCATGGACAGTGACTATCTCCTGACGTCGCGTACCGATAATTTTTTTGCCGGGATCGGCCAAAACGAGTTTGGCCGAACCCGGTGAAGTTCGGTACGCTTGTCCGGCTTCGCTCATCGCAAAGACACTCCGTTTGGATGTTCGGAAACAGAAAAGCACGTGGTGCTTTTCGGTTTTCATTCATCCTTTTCACTGCTGTTGCGCGAATCACGCTCGTCCCACGGAAGTGCTTCCGTGTGGTGCGCGTGATTTTCACGCACCCATTGACTTCAATGGGTGCGTGATGCGCGAAATACGCAGAGTTATTGAACCTGTCGCGCTTTTTGCGCAGCAGACAAACGCTGCGCAAAAAGCACGGACTGTCTGTACTGCCCCATAGACTTGTATTGGTCCATGCGTGCCGCGTGAAAACCACGCGGCCCGCACGGACCGAATACACGCTCGTGTGAATCCCCCCTAACAATGGGCTGGAACAATGAGAAGTGTATGACGCTGATTGGTCACTGATTGGTCAGCCTCATACACTCCTCTGTACAACATCCAGTTGGTAAAAAGTAAAAACACGCCCAGTTGTCTATTAAAGAGGCTCTGTCACCACATTATAAGTGCCCTATCTCTTATAATATAATATGCGTGTTTTACTTTAGACCAAGTGGGCGTTGTACAGAGGAGTGTATGACGCTGACCAATCAGTGGCCAATCAGCGGCATGCACTTCTCTCCATTCATTTACACATCAGATAGCGATATAGCTATATCGTTATGTGCAGCTACATACACAAACACTAACATTACTGTAGTGTCCTGATAACGAATATACATCACTACAAGCCTGGACGGGATGTGTATTCCGAATCCTGACACTTCTGAATCTTTTCTGTGAGATTCCAGCAAGCCACGCGTAATCTCGTGAGATTACAATGTAACCTGTCATTTCAAACGAGATTACGCTTGCCTTGCTGGAATATCGCAGAAAAGATTCAGAAGTGTCAGGATTCTGAATAAACATCACGTCCAGGCTGGTAGTGATGTATATTCGTTATCAGGACACTGTAGTAATGTTAGTGTTCTTCACATAGCGATATAACTATATCGCTAGTGCAGTGTAAATGAATGGAGAGAAGTGCATGACGCTGATTGGTCACTGATTGGTCAGCGTCATACACTCCTCTGTACAACGCCCACTTGGTCTAAAGTAAAAACACGCCCACTTGGTCTAAAGTAAAAACACGCCCACTTGGTCTAAAGTAAAAACACACCCACTTGGTCTAAAGTAAAAACACGCCCACTTGGTCTAAAGTAAAAACACGCCCACTTGGTCTAAAGTAAAAACACGCCCACTTGGTCTAAAGTAAAAACACGCCCACTTGGTCTAAAGTAAAAACACGCCCACTTGGTCTAAAGTAAAAACACGCCCACTTGGTCTAAAGTAAAAACACGCCCACTTGGTCTAAAGTAAAAACACGCCCACTTGGTCTAAAGTAAAAACACGCCCACTTGGTCTAAAGTAAAAACACGCCCACTTGGTCTAAAGTAAAAACACGCCCACTTGGTCTAAAGTAAAAACACGCCCACTTGGTCTAAAGTAAAAACACGCCCACTTGGTCTAAAGTAAAAACACGCCCACTTGGTCTAAAGTAAAAACACGCCCACTTGGTCTAAAGTAAAAACACGCCCACTTGGTCTAAAGTAAAAACACGCCCACTTGGTCTAAAGTAAAAACACGCCCACTTGGTCTAAAGTAAAAACACGCCCACTTGGTCTAAAGTAAAAACACGCCCACTTGGTCTAAAGTAAAAACACGCCCACTTGGTCTAAAGTAAAAACACGCCCACTTGGTCTAAAGTAAAAACACGCCCACTTGGTCTAAAGTAAAAACACGCCCACTTGGTCTAAAGTAAAAACACGCCCACTTGGTCTAAAGTAAAAACACGCCCACTTGGTCTAAAGTAAAAACACGCCCACTTGGTCTAAAGTAAAAACACGCCCACTTTGGTCTAAAGTAAAAACACGCCCACTTTGGCAGTAAGAAACTCATTAGCATAAATCTAAAAATAGATTGTTTTTCTAAATAAAATGCATTACTGTCACCTACATTACAGCGCCGATCTCCTTATATAGGAGACAGGGCACTTATAATGTGGTGACAGTCTCTTTAAAGCAAAACATTGAGTACTTCTGCGTATTTGAAAGCTCTCTGCAGTTGAGTTGCAATAATCTCCGTGTCGGAGATTGTAATGTGTGTAGCGAGAATGTATATGTGGCGTTCTGCACCATGCAGGGCAAATCTGCTTTTATCCTCCAGTGAATGATTATAGATGTAAGTTGTATTAATGGAGTTTGATCTTCCTCTGACCAGGAAGAGTGCCAAGAGCAGCAATCCATTATTGGACTACGCTAGTTTTTGCTTTGTGTGTGATCGATGACGGCTGCCCGCAGTATAATACGCTGCTGATTATATACATTGTTGTTCTCTTTCAGCCAGGAACTTTGTTGAAGTGTTATATTATTATAATTTCGTTGTCACTGGGGGCTGTACAGGAGAGAGATCAGCGCCGGGCCGCGTTCTTGCTGCTGTCACATGCAGTTTTTCCCCCTATACACGCACACGCTGCGCCCCAAATATTGCACCTAGGGCTTTGATTCTGTTCTCATTTGAAACCTAAGAGTCTTCTGGCCCTTATATTCTCCAGGGGATTGTTTAAAGTGTACCTGTAAAGTTCTAGACATTTCTGTAGATTGCTTATTATTATAAGTATTTTTCTAATAGAACTTCCCCCTTAAAGCCTTATTCACACGAACGTGTTCTACGTCCGTGATAAGCGCGTGATTTTCACTCGCGTGGCGCGGACCTGTGTTAGTGAATGGGGCCGTTCAGACTGTCAGTTATTTTCACGCAGCGTATGTGCGCTGTGTAAAACTCGCGACATGTCCTATACTTGCCCGTGTTTCGCGCAGCACGCACCCATTGAAGTCAATGGGTGGGTGCAAATTGTGCGTGGCACACGGAAGCGCTTCCGGGTGACGCTCATGATTCGCGCTACAGTAGTAAAATAAATGAAAACGGAAAAATACCACGTGTCCTAATGATGGCGGCTGCACGAAAATCACACAGCCACGCACCACATGCTGATGCCACACGGACCTTTTGCGCGCGCAAAACGCACCGTTCTTTTCACGCGCAAAACGAACACGTCCGTGTGAATAAGGCCTAATAGTAGCGTTCTTCAGCTTTCTTCCCGAATTCCTCCATCTCTCCTCCTGTAAATGTAGACATCACTTGTGCGGTGTATGCTCGTTGTCTAGGGGAATCCGTAGCCAGCAATTACAGACGCTGGCTACGAGTTCTACGATAAAGCAGGACGTTATGGCAGGCGCTCTATAAGTTTGATTGGCTGAGCTGCCGAATGTGATAAGGAGAACACACGCTTGGCATCTTGGGGACTTCTGCGGGCACAGTTCTCTTCGCAGACGTCAGAACCAGGAAGTGCCCACCCAACAGCAGTTAGATTGGCCAATAATCGGCCGAACAATCATCCAATCGAACGCTTGTTCCCAATTATTGGCAGTGTAAACATGTCGGCAATTCGCAAGCAAATGAGCAAATCATCTTTTGTCGTTCGCTTATCTCTCCGTGTATAGGGACCGAGCGATCATTAATACGATTTGCATCAGGCTGTATAAAAGGGCCCTTAAATGAGCGCCAATCAAATTGTAATATCGACGATCGGTGCTTATGGGCAGAAATTTAGATTTAAACCGGTATTGGGGTAACCTAGGCTGTCAGAGGCACACAGGAGGCCAATTTGTAAAAAAAAAAAAGATGTTTAATATGTCAAAATAGATACATTAAATAAAAAAAGACCTCAAATGTTTACATGGCCTATAAGCAACTGTCCACAATAAACGGATCAGATTATTGGTATATCGAGCCTGCGTAATGTCCTACAGTATTTATTATATTAGATCAGTAAAATAATAAAATCACACAAAAAATATTCTTTTTTTTTTCTTCCTGGTTTACAGGTATCTGTTTTGGATGAGTGGGCGGCAAGCATGAATGCACAATTTGAAGAAGCCGAGAGATTTGACCTGCTGGTGGAGTGACCGACCCGTGTCTCATTGGACTCCGCTTGTATATAGACTTCGACATGTTCTTAAATCTAGTTGTCTGTCCTTGTATATGTATGTTTTTTAGTTGTTTGTCGTAGGGTGGCAGGTTCTTTTACTGAAGACGGATTGCTCGTCTTTCCAATCTTTGTGTTAGGGTATGTGCACACACACTAATTCCGTCCGTAATTGACGGATGTATTTCGGCCGCAAGTACCGGACCGAACACAGTGCAGGGAGCCGGGTTCCTAGCATCATAGTTATGTACGATGCTGGGAGTCCCTGCCTCGCTGCAGGACAACTGTCCCGTACTGTAATCATGTTTTCAGTACGGGACAGTTGTCCTGCAGCGAGGCAGGGACTCCTAGCATCGTACATAACGATGATGCTAGGAGCCCGGCTCCCTGCACTGTGTTCGGTCCGGTACTTGCGGCCGAAATACGTCCGTCCATTACGGACGTAATTAGTGTGTGTGCACATACCCTTATAATGAGTGATCTAATGTGCTCTCAATTACATTTCTGGTTTTAGGGCCTAATTGCTTGCAAGAAAAATAAGTGACCATGATGTACTTGGAGCCTGTAAGCTGGAGCTGCCGCTAATTCTACACATCTATATGATCGTGGAGTGGGTGGGAATGTACTTATCAGTAATTTCACATACAGGTGTAGCACAGCTGACTTTGCGGTCCTTTGTAAAACTCCCAAAAACATAATCCTCAGTTGTGCTGAATTGCAATCTTAGTTTTGCTTCATCTGCACATGCAGATACTTTAACTCCTGGTGGCAGTGAAAATTCTCACACCCAAGAACATGCAGCAAACCTATGAATTAAGTTAAACCGTAATCCAACCATTAAAGGGAAAGTTGAAAATGCCGTTGAATCTGCGGCCAGCATGTTATAAAGCAGGAGGAGCTGAGCAGATTGAGAGATTTATTTAATATTTTTTTTTTTGTGGAAAAGATGCAGTAGAACTTTTATATTATCTATTTCAACCTCTGCTTATTCTGGGCTTAGGAGTCCAGTGGGCGGTGCTACTCAGTGATTGACAGCTAGATCTGCATACACATTCCTACAGGGGAGGCTGTCAATCATTGAGTAGGACCGCCCACTGTAATCCAAAGCCCAGAATAAGCAGAGGTTTAAATGGATAAATTACAAGTTCTACTGAATCTTTTCCCTCAAAAATATACATCAATCTGCACCGTTCCCTGTCCCTATAGCATGCTGCCCGCAGATTGGACAGTATTTTTCATCGTGACAGGTTTCCTTTTAGATCTACAAAGACATTTACCACAGTGACAGCTGGGCTGCTTTACAGGCAAAAATATATATATTTTGGTTTAAGGTAAAAATAAATCCGGATATTTCACATACAAAAATAATGCTTTTTATTCATTGTCAAAAGTTCTAAATGATGACAATGTTTAGCCAAATGAAGGGAACACAGCACTTACTGAAAAGTAGATTTAAATCTTGTCTGGTGACACCGTTCTTAATAGATACCCCAATTGAAACCAAACGGAGGTGCTACTGTACCCGCTTGTTGGCCCCCGGACTTCCATTTTGGGTATTACAGGAGCTCTTGTAGCATCAGCTGGCTGGATTCACTGAGGGCATCTAGTTAATAACCTAATTGGGGAGGTTTGTTACCACGACACTCCGTGCAGTTCTGCCCAAATAACGAAACTTACATGTGCTGATTGTTTTATTCATATTTATGTCCATAGTATTATTTTTTTTAGCTCTGTTCTTTCAATGTTTGAAATGTCTTTTGTTTGTTTTTTGTTTGTTTTTTTTTTTGTATTGAAAAGGACAACCTTCTATGTGCCCTATGATGGCATATAGACGTCAGAGGGGCTCAACTCCCCCCAAAAATATATTCGCCAGAGTGGAGAGCCACGGATACCTCTCTGGAGCTCCCCCCGTGACCATGTAATGCTGCATTTCTGCTGTAGCGGCCACCAAGAATTTTCACAGGGGGTTTCAGTTTATGGAGTCAGGTTGCTCAGTGGACGGTCAACAGGTCTGCCTTTAAAAATGGACGGCCTTGATGGGGAAACCGCTTAACGCCATATTTTCTCCTGCTGCCAAGCCATGAGTATGTAAATAAATGTGGATAAAATTAGCAAGAGTATTTTTTAGGCCCTACTGACTGTTTCTGGAAAATATGGTACTAGTACAGACCATGCTAATATATGCTGCATGTTGGCAGTAACATCAGCTCTGTATTCAGTTTCTCCCTAATAAAGAACTAATAAGGACATTAAATACTGTTGTGTGAATGAGGCTTTGACACAGCTGTAGGGTTGGTATGGTTTGTATAGGAGCCATAGATTTAGGCTTTATTCAGACGAACGGGAAAAACGCGCGTGATTTGCACACGCGTTGCACGGACCTATATGTGTCTATGGGGCCGTGCTGACATGTCCGTGATTTTTCCTCCGCGTGAGTCCGCTGAAAAAAGTCACGACATGTCCGTTCTTTCAGCGTTTTGCGCGCATCACGCACCCATTGAAGTCAATGGGTGCGTGAAAACCACGCATGCCGCACGGAAGCACTTCCGTTCGAACTGCGTGATTCGCGCAAGAGCTGTCAAAAGGATGAATATAAACAGAAAAGCACCACGCGCTTTTCTGTTTACACACATCCAAACGGAGTGTCTTTGAGATGAGCGAACCCGGACAACCGAACTTCACCGGGTTCGGCCGAACTCGTTTTGACCGAACCCGGCAAAAAAATTTCCGGTACGCGACGTCAGGAGACAGTCACTGTCCAGGGTGCTGAAAGAGTTAAACTGTTTCAGCACCCTGGACAGTGACTTCCGATCACAATATACATGAACGTGTAAAAAAAAAAAAAAGAAGTTCTGACTTACCGATAACGCCCTGCTTCTTCCTCCAGTCTGACCTCCCGGGATGACAATTCAGTCCAAGTGACGGCTCCAGCCAAGCACAGGCTGCAGCGGTCACATGGACTGCCGCGTCATCCAGGGAGGTGGGGCCAGATGTCAAGAGAGGCGCGTCACCAAGGCAATGGCCGGGAGGGAAGTTCTCGGTAAGTACGAACGTTTTTTTTTTTTTTAACAGGTTGCTCGATATTGTGATCGGAATTCACTGTCGAGGGTGCTGAAAGAGTTAACTGCCGATCAGTTAACTCTTTCAGCACCCTGGACAGTGACTATTTACTGACGTCGACTAGCCTCATCTCTATGATGGCGGCTGCGCGAAAATCACGCAGCCGCGCATCATACACGGAGCTGTCAAGTGGTTTTTGCGCGCGCAAAACGCCGGGTTTTTGCGTCTGCAAAAACGCCACGCTTGTGTGAATCCAGCCTTACTGTCAAAAATAAGAGCTGATCCCTGTTTCCTACTTTTCTCTGATCTGCTCCCATTGTAGGAAATGCGTTTCTTGAACGAAGGAATAAATGTATAAAAACTGTTCTAACAAATCAACCAATCAGATCATGGCTTTCATTTTTAAATCTACTCTGGGAAAAAAGATGGTTGGAATCTGGTTGCTATGGGCAATATGGATGCTATTTGTTTGAACAGTTTTGATTCGCGGGAGCCGTGGTCTTTTAGTAACGTGTCATGAAGTACAAGAAACTTTGTACAGATGACGAGATGGAGATCGGGTTATTGGGTAGTAGTTGGTCTGTGATATGGAGGACGAACATCACACATCTATGTCTGGCAGCTGCTGCTCCTGCATTTGGGTATGTTGATTCATTGACTTCTGGATTATTCACCACATCCTTCTCAATGAACTTTTCAACTGCTTTAATACATTATATCCTTTTGAGCTTTAGTAAACCTAGCCATGTAATGTGAACCGTGTCTGCGCGTTTATTTACCATTACATTAAAGGCTATGTACACCTTCAAAAGTGTGTTTTTTTTTTTTTTGTTTTTTTTTTATATATATATATACACTTTTTGAGATACAGCTGCTTTGTATTCTCTATCCAGAGCAGCTGTATCGTTCACTGAATCCTGTACCCGTCCGGTCCGTGGGACTGACTGGTTTAGTGTCAGTGGGTCTCTGACACGCATGATCCACCTGTAACCCATCACATATAAGTTATGAACTTCAATGTGATGGATAACAGGTGGATCCTGCGTGTCAGACATGCAGGACCGGCTTTCAGTGAACCAATTAGTCACGCGGTCCCTGACGGGTACAGGATTCAGCGAACGATATAGCTGCTCTGGATAGAGAATACAGAGCTGCCTTCTCTCAAAAGGTAAAAAATCATTTTTAATAAAAGCTAATTATAAAGTTGCACCAAACACTGACTGAAAAGTTGTTTTTTTTAAAAATAAAAATGTCAACGTTTTGCACAGCCTTTAGGGTATGAACGCACACTGCGTATTCAGGACTGATACACTATATTAAGCTGCACAGCGTATCTGCCCTGAAGACCACAGGGACTACCATCCGAAATCCCTCACCACACTGGTGCTTTATTTCGGGCATATGTTCTGCTGCATAAATGATCGCACATACTTATCCCCTCCTCTGACGTCCACTCCGGCCCCGCCGGATGATGTTGCAAGCCCATGTGATGCTGCAGCCTGTGATCCAGGGAGGCCGGACTGGAGAAGAAGCAGGGAACTTGAAGTAAATCTTTTTCTTTTTTTTTTTTCTTACTTGCGATTGTGCCACATCGCTGTGATTCCGCCGCAAATATCGCAACACACACTGCTTTGTTGCGGGTTTAAGCACCCCATTGAATTCAATGGGTAAACACACAACAGAAGAGCAAGCGTGTCCGCAGCATTAATTGATGTGCTGCCGTAGGAGTAACCGCACCGCAGGTCAATTTATGTGCATTTTACGGTGGTGTTTTTCCGCAGTGTAGGGATGAGATTTGTTGGAATCTTACCCACACTGCTGCTACTGTAATACGCTGTGGATTTCCCGCAATTAATT
The DNA here is from genome assembly GCF_050947455.1 of Rhinoderma darwinii. Lineage (NCBI taxonomy): Eukaryota > Metazoa > Chordata > Amphibia > Anura > Rhinodermatidae > Rhinoderma > Rhinoderma darwinii. Next base: position 106,260,923 of record NC_134695.1, read on the forward strand.
AGTTGCAGGAAATCTGCAGTGGTTACGCTGTGTGTGTTCCTACCCTTAAAATCTGTTCCTGCACGTAACAAAGTATCTGTCTTTGGGTATGTGCACACACACTAATTACGTCCGTAATTTACGGACGTATTTCGGCCGCAAGTTCCGGACCGAACTCAGTGCAGGGAGCCGGGCTCCTAGCATCATACTTATGTACGACGCTAGGAGTCCCTGCCTCGCTGCCGGACAACTGTCCCGTACTGTAATCATGTTTTCAGTACGTGACAGTTGTCCTGCAGCGAGGCAGGGACTCCTAGCATCGTACATAACTATGATGCTAGGAGCCCGGCTCCCTGCACTGAGTTTGGTCCGGAACTTGCTGCCGAAATACGTCCGTATATTACGGACGTAATTAGTGTGTGTGCACATACCCTTTGTATTACATCTTGAGCGATAGGTGGCTTTTTTGAGCAGCCTGGAGTTCTTCTTTCTCTGCCTGCAAACTCTGAGTGTGGGTCCAGATGTGGTATCCAGAAAATCAGCATGTGTAATGGGTACCCACAAGCGGAGTGCAACTTGGTTTCTGAGTTTTTGCCGCAATATCCACGTTACGTGTGGATTTTACGGCAAATTTGAGCTACAGTTGCTCTTCTGTGGGATTGGACCAGATGTACTAGTCGTCGCTCCCTATGTGCGTCAACTCGCCTTGGACACCCATGACCCTATTTCCGGCTCACTGATTCTACTTCTTGGGACTAGTTTTTTGTTTTTTTCTTTATCAACAATTTTCATTAGTATAAGAAAAACATACAAAATATTGCAACACAGTGCAATGAAAAATAAAGACTCTACAATACATTTTTGTAAAGAACATGAAGAACCAATTTAAGAGATCAAAATTAATAACAGCAAATGAATAGGATCATCGCTATAACCGCGATGTAGTGCAATATTCAGGGAACCAGTCCCAAAAAGCTTTATACCTATGGGATATTAATTGCTAGAGTCTAAAACAAGTAGAATTACAAAAAACACAAAAACCAGACCACAAAAGGGAAACAGACAGAAATGGAAGCAGCAGAGAAGCAGCGTTAGGGTATGTTCACACGAGGGCATCCGTTACGGCTGAAATTACGGGGATGTTTCAGCCTGAAAACATCCCCGTAATTTCAGCCGTACCGGCATGTGCAGGCGCTTGAACGCCGCGTCAATTACGGGCGTAATTAGCGCTGCTATTCATTGGAGTCAATGAATAGCGGCTCTAATTACGGTCAAAGAAGTGACAGGTCTCTTTTTTGACGCGGGCGTCTATTTACGCGCCGTCTTTTGACAGCGGCGCGTAAATATACGCCTCGTGTGAACAGACAAACGTCTGCCCATTGCTTTCAATGGGCAGATGTTTGTCAGCGCTATTGAGGCGCTATTTTCGGGCGTAATTCGGGGCAAAAACGCCCGAATTACGTCCGTAAATAGGCCGTGTGAACATACCCTTACAGGCATTCAGAAGAGGCCATCCAACCAAAGAGACAAATCAGCCATTCCGAAACAGTGACCATACTGTCCAAGTTCGAACAACACTTCGGGTCTGCCCGATCAGCGGCCAGCAACTCCTCCATTCTCATGATATTGTTCATCTCAGTTACCCATTCCCTTAAAGAGGGTACATTAGCGGACTTCCATTTACGAGGTATCACAGTTCTAGCTGCAGTCAAAAATGCCTAAAGACGCCCCTTTTGAGGTGTGGAAGCGACCCAGGAACCATGGGAAGCAATCCAATAGAAGGAGAAGCAGGAACAGAAGTATCAAAGAGCTTGTTCCCAAGATCAAAAAAATTTTCACAGAAGGGATGGAGTTTAGGGCAGTCCCACCAAATGTGTAACATGGTTCTAGGAGCACCCCCACACCTCAAAACAATCTGCGGACACATCAGGAAATATCCTATGTAGAAAGGAAGGGCAACGGTACCATCTAGTGAGAATTTTATAATTTTATTCCTGTGCAAAACAGGAAGTCGGTAGTTTGTGGGCTAAAAGGAAAGAAGTCTGCCAATTCTCAGAGTGTTGAATGCCCATCCCATGCTGTAGTGAATGCCAACTGAAAGCAAGAATAACCTGGCTGGAGGATCCCATGTAGTACCCTGTAGCATAGAAAAAGGAGGCTGCAATATAATCCACTCTCCCCTTTTATCCCTGACCATACTTGGTGAATACAAGTTGGTAAATTCAAATTGTGATGAATGGGACTTGAAAATCTCTTAAATGAGATATAATAAGACTTACGCCTCATGCACACGACCGAGTGTTCCGTCCGAGTCCCGTCAGTGATCCGAGGAAAGATAGGAAATGTTCTATCTTTCCTCGGATCGGAGATTCGCACCATTTTTCACGGACCCGATTCACCCGCTAAAGTGAATGGGACCGCGAGGACTATCGGGTGCCACTCGGATGCTGTCAAAAACGGCCCGAGTGGCACAACAGTTGTGTGCATTAGGCATTAATAGGTGAATATAAATTGGGGATACTTCACCACTAAGTTTCCTTTCCCCTAGGTTATACATGTTACCCTTGCCGGTATTTTAAACATTAATTTACTTGCCCCAACTTCTCCCCCTTTCCTAATACATTTGGCTGCAACTACTACACACAACTGAATGTAATGATTGTGTGCCCTAAAAGCATTCCACTTCACAAGGATCAGTATACGCGGGGTTAGGTAACAGTACCTTGTACACTTTCATGCTCTGCAAATGAATTGATTAAATGCCAGGTCAAACATTCACAGCTAGTTGCATTTTATCTTCTTTTATTGGAATGGATTTTTGTTTTTCATTTCACTATGCCTTTAGGTGCTTTTTACAGAACCCATCAATACTGCTCACTGTGCTGGGTTACATTTTCCACTCGTGCCTTTCTGTACGTCACAGACTTCCGTTGTGTACACATATTGAGACACAGTAGAGGTGGGGGAACATTTTTAGTTTGAGGTTGGTTCACAGTGTATTTGAGAGACCATGAACACTAAGCAAGAGGTAAGAAGAATCAAAGTTTCAGAACCCAGGCCATCCTGGAAGGATCAAGGTAGTTCTGAAGTGGCAGCTGGAAAACTTGAAGTTATGGAGAAGTTTTTTACGCCACTGCCCCATACTTCTGGCCACAGAGCAGCAAAGGGTCTGAGAAAGGAAGAAGCAAGTTGGAAAGGGGTTAGAGACCAACACTATAAAGAATGTATGTCATCTTCTGCATCTTCCTCCTCTTCATCCCCATGGTCATCAGAATCCAATTTTGGTGTTAGAGGACGGTTTTCTGGTTACCAGCCTTTTGCACCGCACTCACGCTCATGCAATGATCTGTCTGTGGCAAAAACTAAAGGAAATGGAGAGAAGAGGGATTACATTTTAAAGCAGAAGGATGCTGCACATGCAAGAAAAACCGAAAGAGATGGCGCAGAACAACTGTCTCCAGGAATATGCAAAGGTGGATCAACTCAGAAAAGCCATACTGGACACTCTAGAGATACAGCACCAAACAGCAAGAGTCGACAAGACAATAAAAGAATCCTAAAAAATGGATGTCGCAGAGCAAAATCAATGGAAGCCCTAGCAGAAAAAGAAACAAGGAAGGGGCAAGGAAATGACAGGAAAAAAGGTCCAGAAGAGAAGCAGAGATTTTCTCGCTTTCTAGATGAAATTACCATACAAGTGTTAAGTCCTTCAAGCCTCAATTCTTTAGGAGTAAAAGAAAAACAAAGTTCACACAGCAATAGAGAACAGTGGAAGAATTCTAGCACAGATAGCTCAGGTTCTCGGGGAAATAGAACTCAGCATAGCACTGCAATAGAACAACAAGAGATGAGGAAAAAAGGAAAAGGCAAATCTGGGTCTTCTACAAAGACAAAAATGGCCGTAGAACCATTGGTAACTAGGAGAAGTAGAGACATGAGCACCAGCCCCGATTCTGTATCTTCCTCAACAAGGCGAAGAGGAGAAAGGGAGGACTCCAACCTTGGTGTGTCAGCTGTGAGCCACCAACCAAGAAGGGCAGGCCGCAGATTGTCACCGGAGAGAGAAATTAAAAGTGGAAACATAACTGAGCTAACCAAGGAGAAAAAGGAAGTTATGATAAGTGATGGAGGAGTTTTAAAAAGAAACGTAAGTTTACACCTCTGACCTTTTACCTATGCTATATAATTCCATGCTGATTACAATTCATTGACAAGTAGCATAAAATGTAAATCGTCTAAATACTTGGTCTTGTTCCCTGGCTAATACCTACTTATTGTTTTGTAATGACCGCCATTGAAAAATTTGTTTTTCTTAGGCTTCATTCACATCTGCGAAGGGACTTCGTTCATGGGTTCCGTCGGAGCTTTCCGTCAGGGGAACCCATGAGCGGAATCCAAACGGAAACCATAGGTTTCCATTTGCATCGCCATTGATTTTTGGTTTCCGTTTGTTCTCCTTGTGTAAGGGTTCCGTCGTTTTGACAGAATGAATAGCGCAGTCTACTATGGTATTGATTTAGTCAAAACGACGGAACCCTTGCACAACGGTGACAAACGGAAACCATTTGCACCGAATCCGTCACCATTGAAATCAATTGTGATGCAAACGGAAACCTATGGTTTCCGTTTGATTCAGTTTGGATTCCGTTCATGGATTCCCCTGAAGGAACCCATGAACGGAGTCTCGACGCAGATATGAACGAAGACTTATTCTAACCCAACCCACCCATGATGCAGAGATATCAAAGGTATTTCTGATCTATTTTCTCCAGATGGTAATACCCTTACCACCTGTACACATCTTTTTTTCCTGGCATGTAAGCATTTGAGTAGGTCAGAAAGTAACTCTTTAACGCCTGCCTTCAATAGACAGGGGTTTAGTGTACCTAATGATAAATTTGGTCCTGCTATGTATTATATCACTTGGTTATAAAGGACCGGTGGCAGTATATTATATCACTTTCAGGCCAAAGCAAGTCGGTTACCAGTGGTCATCTGAGCTGACTATATTGTTGAACATGTGAAATCCTACAGCAAATTCCATTCAAAAATTATCATTATTTATTTTAAAGCGCCATTAATTCTAGAGCACTGTACATATGAAATACAGAGGGGTTTTGTAAAGGATCTGCCAGGCACAGCTTCGGGGTTAACTCCCAGAACTAATCAGTCAGCACCTGAGAATACATCCCTGAGACTGACTCCAGCTTCCACCATTCAGGCTGGCAGGCTTAGGAGTGGGAGAACCTATCGTAACCTGGCCAGACTGCTTTTCCTGGCTTACGATAGGTTCTCCCACTCCTAAGCCTGCCAGCCTGAATGGTGGAAGCAGGAGTCAGTCTCAGGGATGTATTCTCAGGTGCTGACTGATTAGTTCTGGGAGTTAACCCCGAAGCTGTGCCTGGCAGATCCTTTACAGGTTTAAATACATAACATGAGACATTAAAGAGAACCTTTCACCTGCCCATACACGTGTGGCTGAGTGCAGCATGTAATGGGCAGGGCTGTACAAACTCTGTCCCTAAACATTTTTTCCTATCTTTCTCCGTTATTTAGACATTGGTGTTATATTTGGCGCCCAATATTTAAATAACCCCCTGACCTGTCAATGGGGCATATAATTAGCAAGGGGGCGTGTAACATCGCTGTGACACTATCTAATCAGCTACGACCTGTGTCACAGCAAGAGCTGGAGAGCGGAGAGCCAGTGTGCAGCTCCACCGCCACCACGTAACAGAAGAGGAGAAGAAGAATGTGAATTCTTCTGTTCCATGGCGGCGGGAGTATTTTCGGCAGTCTTGTTCAGCTTGTCTGCCGAGAGCTGAAGAATGAGAGCGTGCGCGCGCATGCTCGCTCAGCTCCGATCTCCGTGTGCGTGCACACGCTCTCCAGCTCTTGCTGTAACACAGTCCGTAGATGATTGGACAGTGTTGCAGCGATGTTACCTGCCCTCTAACCAATTACGCGCCCCATTTACAGTTCATGGGGTTATTTAAATATCGGGCGCCAAATATAACGGCACCGATATCTAGATGACGGAGGAAGATAGGAAAATGTTTTAAAGTGCCACAGGGTTTGTACAGCTCTGCCCATTACATGCTGCACTCAGCTACACATGTATGGGCAGGTGAAAGGTTCTCTTTAAAAATCAACAAGTACAATAAGCATGAGTTTACTGAGTTACAAACTAGTACAGAAGTAGTGTGGGCCCTACCTGCACCCTGTTTACAATCTACGAGGGAACGGCAAAGGAGACAGAAGGTAACGGTAGAAGCTGTTTATTCAGTACTGTAGTGTTGGCAGGATTGTTGTAGGTTGTAAGCTTTTCTGAAGAGGTAGGTTTTCGGGTTGCTTTTAAAAGGTTTGGAAGGTGGACTAGAGTCTGATGTGTTGGGGTAGTGATTTCCAGCAGAGGCGTAACTTGAAGCTCCGGGCCCCAATGCAAAATCTATAACAGGGCCCCCACCTACCACATATCATTTATAATACTGGTGTCTTCTTATGTGGCTTTGGGGCTTTTGGGCTCCCTCAGGCTCCAGGTCCCGGGTGCGACTGCTACCTCTGTACCCACTGTAGCTACGCCCCAGAGTTCTAGAGTATGGGTGATGCCTGGGCAAATTCTTGAAGGTGATGATGTGAGGAATAGACAAGAGGAGAGCAGAGAAGAAGGTCTTGTGAGGATCAGAGAATACTTTTGGGGAAGTATCGGGAGATTAGGGCAGAGATATATGGAGGGGACAGATTGTAAATTTAACGGTCAGCAGAGTTGAAATTGGATTGGAGGGGTGCAAGAGTGTGAGATGGGAGGCCACAGAGAAGGATGTAGTAGTAGTCTAGGTGGGATATGATGAAGGCATTTACTAACATTTTTTGTTGGTGCAAGGTTGAGGAAAGAATGGATTTGAGAAATGGTTCTGAGGTGGAGGCAGAACGAGGTGGTAAGATTTTGGATGCACAGTCTGAAGGATGTGGCAGAATCAAAGGTTATTATAAGGCAGCAGATTTGTGGGACTGGGAAAGTGTGGCGTCATTAACTGTGATAGTTCTGGTAAGAGGATTGAGTAAGATGGGGAAAGATTATATATTCAGTTATCTCCATGTTAAGCGTAAGGAAGCGGGAGGAGAAGTAGGAGGATATAGCTGTTAGACCATCTGGAACTATGGATAGCAGTGAGGTAACATCTGGGCCAGGGATATATATTTGTGTGTCGTCCGCATAAAAGTGGCACTGAAAGCCGTGGGATTTTATGAGCTGTCCTAGGCTAAAGGTATAGATGGATAAGAGCATGGGTCCCAGGACAGAGCCTTCAGGGACACCAACAGACAGAGGCTAAGAAGAGAATATGGTGTGAGAGTCAGAGACACTAAATGTACGGTTGGTGGGTCTTGAGGATATGCAGGAGAGGAACAAGTCTCTAATATCAAGGGACGAGAGAATTTGTAACAGGAGAAAGTGTTCCACCGTGTCGAAGGCAGAGGACAGGTCTAGAAGGAGTAATGTCGTAAGGCTTTGGCTGTTAAAAGATCATTATTGACTTTAGTTACAGCCATTTCAGTAGAATGTTCAGGCCGAAAAATATTCTATGTGTGTTAGGCAAGAAAAATAAATTCTAATTGGCTATGAAGTTTCTTTAAACGCATTAATCATTTATTTTTATTTTTTTTGTTTTTACGTTCAGTATTCTGATAAAGCTCAAAACAGGTACGTTTCCTTTAAAACTTGAATGTGGTTTCTGAGTCTAATATGCTAAACGAAATGAGGAGTTGAAGGTATAGAGGGAGCCATTTCAGAGAGTGGAAAACAGAGGGGTATTCCCATCTTTGACATTTATGGTATAACCCCTGTCCCACCAGGTTAGGCTTCTTTCACATCTGCGCTAGGGCTCCGTTCCGACGTTCCTTCTGAGTTTTGTGTCGGAACGCAGCCCTGACAGACACAAACGGAAACCATAGGTTTCCATCACCATTGATTTCAATGGTGACGGATCCGGTGCCAATGGTTTCCATTTGTCTCCGTTGTTCAAGGGTTTTGTTCTTTTGACGGAATCAATAGCGTAGTCGACTACGGTATTGATTCTGTCAAAACGACTGAACTTTTGCACAACGGAGACAAACGGAAACCATTGGATCGGACCCGTCACCATTGAAATCAATGGTGATGGAAACGGAAACCTATGGTTTCCGTTTGTGTCTGTCAGGGCTCCGTTCCGACGGAAAGCCCAGACGGAACGTCGTAACAGAGCCCTAGCGCAGACGTGAACGAAGCCTTTGGCGGCTTAATCCAGTCGAAAATTGAATAGAGAGGTGGCCACTCATGTCTCTCTATTCAAGTCTATAGGAGTTACAGAAAGAGATGAGCAAGTTTGTGCGGCCACCTCCCCATTCATCCTGCAGCCTCGTTTGGCAGAATGGGAGGACTACTGTTCTCCCAATATGAGAAAGTCCCATAAATGTGTTAACATAGCATATAACATTCTCCCGCTCATCTACTGCATCAGTTTAATTCATAATATTATATATGTGACTGTAGTTGGAAAATTTTACATGACTGACAGTGAATGTAAGTGTGTTAGTAATTTTGTATGTCTCCGTGAGAATGATCAATGTTAGGCTGCCCATACACATTAGATAATGCACTACTGGATGTGAATTGAGCCTCCCAACTGTACCTCAGTGGCCGCCCTTAGGGGAAACTAGAATTGGGCATGTTGGATTTCGAAATGCCCAATCCTTTGTTCTCCTGGGAGTTAAAAAGGCTCTGTCATCAGTTTAAGGGGGGATTCACACGAGCGTGATTTGGCAGCGTGTAGGCCGCGTGGTTTTCGCGCGGCACGCAATGCCCTATAGAAGTCTATGGGGCAGTACACACAGTCCGTGTATTTTGCGCAGCGTTTGTTCGCTGCGCAAAATACGCGACAGGTTCAATAACTCTGCGTATTTCACGCATCACGCACCCATTGAAGTCAATGGGTGCGTGAAAACCAGGCAGGTCGCATGGAAGCTCTTCCGTGCGAACCGACTGAAACAGCGCACGAGCTGTCAAAAGGATGAATGGAAACAGAAAAGCACCACGTGCTTTTCTGTTTCCAAGCATCCAAACGGAGTGTCTTTGCGAGGAGCGAACCCCGACAACCGAAGCTAACTTCACCGGGTTCGGCCAAACTCGTTTTTTCGTTTCACCAAGTGGGCGTTGTAAAGAAAAGTGTATGACGCTGACCAATCAGAGTCATACACTTCTCTTCATTCATGCCGAGATCGCGCTGTGACGTCACTTACTCCCGCAGTTCCTTTACTGGAGTGACGGGAGAATGACCAGACATCGGCTCCAGCAGTGGCAGGATGATTATCCTCCACAGCAGCAGTCCTGGCACAGCTGTAAAAATGTAAAAATTATCCGAACTTTGTCACTAATAAACGTTTTTAAAAAAACCAAAACCGTAGTTATCTTCATCAAAGCGTTTATTAGATTAGGTAGGAGTTAGAGAAGTATTAAACAGGTGACAGAGCCTCTTTAAGCTTGAGAAAAGGTTAGATTAAAGAAAGTATTAGACATCTGCCTTGAAAACACCAGATATTAATATAGAATGATAATCCAAGATCTGTCCCATTGCCAGTTAGGGGTCAGGAAATATTTTTTCGCATTTTATGGCAAATCGGTCAATGCCATTCATGGGTCGTTTGTACATTCCTGTGGATCAAATTGAGTTTGTTGGGGCCCTTTTACACGGGCCAGTGATCTGACAAATGAGTATTCGTATGAGCGCTCATTCCTGGTCATTGCCCCTTTAAACAGGGCAATGATTGTCTGATGAACGAGCAAACGCTCATCGGTCGGCTGATCAGCTCAGTTATGTGGCCAATAAAATGGTCGCTAATCGGCAGCACATCTTCCTGTGTAAGCATGGAGATGTGCTGCCGACATGATAGAAATGTATGGGGACGAACAATCGGAGTAACGAGCGCTCTTCCCCATACATGCCCAAGCATTGCTTGTGAAAGGAGGAAATAAGCGCCAATCAGCAAGCTGCATATTGGGCTGTGTAAAAGGACCCTGGGTTGAACTTACAGGGAATATGTCACTAGAATTTTTTTTTTTTTTAGTTAAACAATTAATATTTAAGTGATTACACGTTGTTTTAATTTTTTCAAAAGTCAGGAAATATTATAAATTAGATTCTAATTTATAACATTTCCATGTGCTGGCCACTAGAGGAAGCAGTTCCCAAAATTGCAGCATGGTCAATGTGGTAAAGCAACCTCATTGCTTTATGCTGCAAATTTGGGGTAGACACACTCTCTCTAGTGTCCTCACACAATCCCCCCTCCCTTATTCTGGCTAGTGCCAGGAGAGGGAGGGGTTTGAATCTTCAAACCTCCTACACTGTGTGCTGCCATTTTCTGAGTGACTGCACAGTGTAGGAGGATTAGATACAGTGCTCAGCAGACAGTATAACACGAACATACATGAACATAATACACACATCACATACACAAACATAAATTACCTGCTCCTGCCGCCGCCTCCACTCCTATTCTTTGCGCTTTCGCTTCCTTGAACATATGGCCGGAAGCCGCGGCCGGAAGTCGTCATCTTACTGTCCGGCAGCGGCTTTCCGGTTCACATGAAAATGGCGCCGGATTTCGCTCTGCGAACGAACTTTGCTTTGGTCTGTGTGGGAGCGGCGCATGTGCCGTTCCCACACAGACGGCGTACGCTGCAGAGAATGGAACGGCTCCCATTCGCATTCTCTATGGGGTTGTATGTGCCGTATTCCATCTCTGCATGTGTCGTTAATCGACACATACAGAGATGAAAAAAAAATGGCAGCCCCCATAGAGAAGTAAAAATAACAACAAAGTTAGGGCTTATTCAGACGAACGTATAATACGTCCGTGCTACGAACCTATGTTAATGAATGGGGCCTTTCAGACTGTCAGTGAATTTCACGCATTGTACGTGCGCTGCGTGAAACACATGACATGTCCTATATTTGGCCGTGTTTCACGCTGCACGCACCCATTGAAGTCAATTGGTGCATGCAAATCTGTTTACTAACATAAAAGCGAGTGTCATAATGATGCCGGCTGCACGAAAATCACGCAGCCATGCATCATATGCTGATGACATACGGACCTTTTGCGCGCGCAAAACGCACACGCTTGTGTGAATCCGGCCTAAAAAGTAGAACACGGGAACACAAATAAATAAAATTTATGTTAATATCATATTAAAAGCAATATGATAAAAAAAAAAATAATTCATGGCACCTTCCCTTTAAAGGTTTGCATGTCTATGTTTGACTGGCTATAATTACTATAGATCCAGGAGTGAAAGATAGTGTTATCAGTGCACATTGTGTGGAAAATAGTACAAGTGTAACATTTTGGTGAACCATTTGGTCTGAAATATTTTCTTAGGCCTAATTCACACGAGCGTGTCCGATTTGCGCGTGTAAAAAACGCGGCGTTTTTCCTGCGTTGCAGTTCCGTGTGGCATCTGTGTATGGTGCGCTTCTGCGTTTTTTACGCGTGTATGTCATCCGTATGTCACGCGTTTTTTACGTCAGCAAAAAAAACTGAAGGAGGTGTTTTAATTTTTCCTCATCATTTCTTTAGCAACTGGTGCGTGAAAAACACGGACAGCACACGGATGACGTCCGTGTGCTGTCCGTTTTTTTTTCACGCACCATTGACTTCAATGGGTGTGGGATGTGCAAAAAGTGCACAAGAATAGGACAAGCAGTGAGTTTCGCGCAGCGGACACACGCTGCGTGAAAAACACTGAATGTCTGAATAGCCCCATTGAATTGCATAGGTCCGTGTGACGTCCGTTGTTTTAACGCGCGTAACACGGACGTGAAATACGCTTGTGTGAATAAGGCCATATAGTAATGTTTTCTGTTTATTTGATTGTATTTACGGTACCCTGTTAAGCGGACATATTCTCTCTTTATTTTATATTAAATTCTCTCTACCTTCCATCAGTGAATTTGCCACAGAACCTGCTGGTAAATCTCCCATCACACCTCACGTGTCCTGGAGGGGAAGTCCTGGAGGCCCAGTTTTATCTCCTCACTCTGAGAAAAATGTGGAGAACTTCATAGATAGATCTAGAAGGTGTGAAAATGTCCTAACAGTTCATACGAAATTACATATTTTATACATAGTTTAGAAAACGTACTCATATGTCACAGTATATGTTTTATTTTGTTAATTTAGCGTTGTAATGTTCAATCGAACCCATAACTACGTTATATACACTACCGTTCAAAAGTTTAGGGTAACTTAGAAATTTCCTTATTTTTGAAAGAAAAGCACAGTTTTTTTCAATGAAGATAACATTAAATTAATCAGAAATACACTCTATACATTGTTAATGTGCTAAATGACTATTCTAGCTGCAAACGTCTGGTTTTTAATGCAATATCTACATAGGTGTATAGAGGCCCATTTCCAGCAACCATCACTCCAGTGTTCTAATTGTACATTGTGTTTGCTAACTGTGTTAGAAGGCTAATGGATGATTAGGAAACACTTGATAACCCTTGTGCAATTATGTTAGCACCGCTGTAAACAGTTTTGCTGTTTAGAGGAGCTATAAAACTGACCTTTCTTTGAGCTAGTTGAGAATCTGGAGCATTACATTTGTGGGTTCGATTATTCTTGTTCTTAGAAATGAAGGCTATTCCATGCGAGAAATTGCCAAGAAACTGAAGATTTCCTACAACGGTGTGTACTACTCCCTTCAGAGGACAGCACAAACAGGCTCTAACCAGAGTAGAAAGAGAAGTGGGAGGCCCCGCTGCACAACTGAGCAACAAGACAAGTACATTAGAGTCTCTAGTTTGAGAAATAGACGCCTCACAGGTCCTCAACTGGCAGCTTCATTAAATAGTACCCGCAAAACGCCAGTGTCAACGTCTACAGTGAAGAGGCGACTCCGGGATGCTGGCTTTCAGGGCAGAGTGGCAAAGAAAAAGCCATATCTGAGACTGGCTAATAAAAGGAAAAGATTAATATGGGCAAAAGCACACAGACATTGGACAGAGGAAGATTGGGAAAAAGTGTTATGGGCAGACGAATCGAAGTTTGAGGTGTTTGAATCACACAGAAGAACATTTGTGAGACGCAGAACAACTGAAAAGATGCTGGAAGAGTGCCTGACGCCATCTGTCAAGCATGGTGGAGGTAATGTGATGGTCTGGGGTTGCTTTGGTGCTGGTAAAGTGGGAGATTTGTACAAGGTAAAAGGGATTTTGAATAAGGAAGGCTATCACTCCATTTTGCAACGCCATGCCATACCCTGTGGACAGCACTTGATTGGAGCCAATTTCATCCTACAACAGGACAATGACCCAAAGCACACCTCCAAATTATGCAAGAACTATTTAGGGAAGAAGCAGGCAGCTGGTATTCTATCTGTAATGGAGTGGCCAGCGCAGTCACCAGATCTCAAGCAGCTTGACCGTATGGTACGCAAGAAGTGCCCATCAAGCCAATCCAACTTGTGGGAGGGGCTTCTGGAAGCATGGAGTGAAATTTCTCCCGATTACCTCAGCAAATTAACAGCTAGAATGCCAAAGGTCTGCAATGCTGTAATTGCTGCAAATTGAGAATTCTTTGACGAAAGCAAAGTTTGAAGGAGAAAATTATTATTTCAAATAAAAATCATTATTTCTAACCTTGTCAGTGTCTTGACTATATTTTCTAGTCATTTTGCAACTCATTTGATAAATATAAGTGTGAGTTTTCATGGAAAACACTAAATTGTCTGGGTGACCCCAAACTTTTGAACGGTAGTGTACCTATCACGGTCCTGGGGTATGTGGAGCCACTAGGCCACTCCGCCATAACGGAGTGTCAGCTGGCCAAACAACAGTCTATGTAAAAGTCTTTAGCACAAGAGTACCTGTAAGAGTCCAGACAGACACGAGCTGTAGCAGACGTTTTGGCACAGATGGTTTGTGGCACAGATGATGCTTGATGTGTCAGATGGCAACAGACGTGGCAGATGATACCAGACGTGGCAGATGAGGCACACACCACTCCAACAATAGGCTTAGGCTCAGGAACAAACACAGCAACAGGATATGGGAAGCAGGACACAGGAACACTGGGAGCAGGAAACAACTAAGGGACCATTTGCAATATGAACATCAACAACGCTCAGGAAAGGAGTGGAAGGGCAGAGCCCTTTTTATAGTCCAGGATGTCCTGGGGATTGATTAGCTAACCTTTAAGGCCGGGGATGAGCGCGCGCGCGCACTAGAGGACACTGCGAGGCAGTACGGCTGCGTCGGCTGGCGTCTCCGGGGAGAGAGACGCTGGCAAGATGTCTGCGGTCGCGGCCGTCAGAAGGTGAGGGAAAGAGGTGGTCCGCGACCGCGGCAGTTACAGTACCCCCACTTACGCCCCCTCTTCTTGGGTCCAGAGCGTGAGAGGAATTTTTTCATGAGAGTAGTGGCATTAAGGTTCTCTTCTGGCTCCCAAGCTCTCCCCTTAGGAAACCCTTTCCAGTCCACCAGATAGAAAGTCCTTCCTCCTACTCTCTTGTAGTCCAGAATCTCCTTCACCTCGAAGACGTCAGAAAAACCGCTGGGAGCTACTGCAGAACTACGAGATTTACTGTAGCTGTTCAGAACCACAGGCTTAAAGAGGGACACATGAAACGAGTTGGGAATCCTGAGAGTAGGAGGCAGCCGAAGCTTATAGGACACAGGGTTTATACGTTGCAAGACTTCGAAAGGACCGAGGAATTTGGGAGCGAATTGGTGAGAAGGCATCTTGAGACGAATGTTTCTTGAGGATAGCCAGACCTTGACTCCAAGTGAAAATTGAGGAGGAACCTTTATTTTTCTATCAGCATGCCTTTTCATGCAATCAACTGCCTGAAGGATCGCAGACTTGGTTTGCTGCCAGATGTGAATGAAAGTCCAAAATGAAGAATTAGCTGTCGGTACTTGAGTCATGGCTGGCACAGGAAGAGGAACTCATGGATGCAGACTGTACACAAATATAGAAAGGAGAAGAGGCAGTAGACTCACTTGTATAATTATTATATGACAATTCTGCCCAAGGCAGAAGTTGTACCCAATTGTCACGTTGGGCAAAAACAAAATGTCGAAAGCAATTCTCTAATATTTGATTCGTCCTCTCCACTTGACCATTAGACTGTGGGTGATTGGCAGAAGAGAAGTCCAGCTTCACATCTGGCAGATTGCACAGGGCTCTCCAGAATTTGGACATGAACTGTACACCCCGATCCAAGACAGTGTGCAGAGGTAGTCCGTGCAGACAAAAGATGTACAGAATGAACAGATTTGCCAGACGAGGAGCAGACGGAAGGCCAGTCAAAAGAACGAAATGTGCCATTTTAGATGAACAGTCCAACACTACCCAGACCGTAGTACATCCATCTGAAGGAAGGTCTGTAATAAAGTCCATAGCGATATGTCTCCAAGGGGCATCAGGCTCTGGCAGGGGTAGGAGCAGACCAGCAGGTTTGGAATGGGTAGACTTGTTTGAGGCACAGTTCGTACATGAGGAAACATAGTCCACAATATCTCTAGGCAGCGTGGGCCACCGGTAGTGACGAGATATCAAGTCCTGTGTCTTACAGACACCAGAGTGCCCAGCCAGTCTGGAATTGTGTCCCCAGAGGAGAATTCTCTTCCTGTCTGCAGGACAAATAAAAGTCTTTCTGGGAAGAATGTCTCTAATTTGCAGAGGGTTAACGGTAATAATCCTGGAAGGCTCTATGATATATTGAGGAATTTCCTCAGAGTCATCAGCATCAAATGATCGAGACAGGGCATAAGCCTTCAGATTTTTGTCTGCAGGGTGGAAGTGGAGCAGGAATTAGAATCGGGCAAAAAACAGCAACCATCTGGCTTGGCGAGGATTCAATAGTTGTGCAGACTGTAGTTACGTGAGGTTCTTGTGATCCGTATAAATGATGGGATGAATAGCGCCCTCCAGCAAGAGTCTCCACTCCTCCAAGGCCAACTTGACGGCCAGTAACTCCCGATCCCCGATGGAGTAGTTGCGCTCTGCAGGAGAGAATAGTTTGGAGAAGAAACCACAAGCCAATGTCTTACCCTTGGACTTTCTTTGAAACAGTAGTGCTCCAGCACCAATGAAAGATGCATCAATCTCTACATAGAACTGTCGAGATTCGTCAGAATGGTGAACAACTGAGGCTGAGGTGAAGGTGCTCTTCAGTCTGGTGAATGCTGATTCTGCCTCCGGAGGCCAAACCTTGGCGTTCAACCCCTTCTTAGTGAGAGCAGAGATTGGAGCAGTCAGAGACGAGAAGTTCGGGATAAATTGCCGGTAGAAGTTTGCGAATCCCAGAAATCGTTGTATAGCCCGAAAGCCCTGTGGACGTGGCCACTCTAAGACAGAGTTCACCTTTTCTGGATCCATCTTGCATCCACGATCGGAGACAATGTAGCCCAGGAAGGGCAGAGAGTTCCTCTCGTACACACACTTTTCGAGTTTAGCATATAGGCGATTCCCCCTTAACCGCAACAGGACTTGGCGAACATGCTTCTGATGCAGCGTCAGATCTGGTGAGTAGATCAGAATGTCGTCCAGATACACCACCACACAGATATACAGCAGATCCCGGAAGATGTCGTTTACGAATTCCTGGAACAAAGCTGGAGCGGTTCACAGTCCAAAGGGCATCACAAGATATTTGTAGTGACCGTCTCGGGTATTGAATGCGGTTTTCCATGCATCATCTTTGCAGATACGGATCAAGTTATAAGCCCAGAGTAGATCCAGCTTTGTGATAATCTTGGCCCCATGAATTCTGTCGAAGAGCAAGGGGTACTTGTTTTTGACCGGGATTTGGTTCAAACCTTGGTAATCGATACATGGTCGAAGAGATCCATCTTTCTTCTTTACGAAGAAGAATCTGACTCCGGCCGGGGAAGAAGATTTCCGGGTGAACCCTCTCTCAAGGTTCTCCTTGACGTAAGCCGCACGGCCTGGGTCTATGGCAATGAGATAGGATAGACTTGTCCACGAGGGGGTGAGACGTCAGGGAGCAGATAAATAGGACAATCGGAGGAACGATAAGGAGGAAGAGCCTCTGCCTCCTTCTTGCTAAAGATGTCTGCAAAGCTGGCATAATGTGTGGGTAGATCGGAGAGTAATTGAGGCAGTGGAGGCAAAACAGGTCGAACCTATGGCAGGCAGCAGTGAAAACACTTGGATCCCCATTGAAGGACCTCTCCGGAACTCCAGTCGAGAACCAGAGCATGTAAACGAAGCCAAGGCAGGCCCAGCAGAATAGGATTGATAGCTTTTGGCAAGACGAGAAAGGCAATCTGTTCAGAGTGGAGGATTCCGACTTGTAGTGTCAGCGGTTCAGTGATGGACAAAATAGGATCAGGCAGTGGTAGTCCATTCACAGAGGCAACAGCCAGGGGTCTCTCCAGCGGAACGTGGTCAAATGGAGAAGATCTACTAGATCCTGCTGAATAAAATTTGCAGCCGCTCCGGAATCCAGATAGGCAGAGACGGTGTGTGATTTCTCTCCAGAGACAATGGTTACTGGAATTGATAATTTGGGAGAGGATTTGGCATTTGGCGTCGTTCCACCTAGGGTTGTCTCTCTAACCAACTCTAGGTGCTGGAGTTTCCTGGCTTTTGTGGACATTGACGCACAAAATGGCTTTTGTGGCCACAATACAGACACAGACCTGAAGAGCGTCTGCGCTGTTTCTCCTGATCAGACAACTTGATTCTGTCCACCTGCATTAGCTCTTCAGGTGGAACAACTGGAGAAGGCAGCAAGCAAGGGTCTCTGGAATGTGGGTGCCAGTCTATAGGACCGTCTCTCCCGGCGAACCTCCTGAGCACGTTCCTGGATCCTCATGTCGATCCGGGTCAACACCAGGATAAGGGCATTCAGGGTGGCAGGAAGATCGCGAGCTGCTAGACACATGTCCATCAAGTTCAACCAAGGGATGGGAAAAGGGAAAAATTTCTACGCATAGGAGCATTGGACTCCATGTACGCTCTCCTGTTTGGCCCATTTGCATGCCAATCTTCTTGGACGTAGGCTCGTCCCTAGATAGGGAAACTGATTGGTCCGCACACAGGTGATTCTTGTATACTTGTATACTACACTAGCCCCATTCTAATCCCCTGAGGACGCTGTGTCTACAGCGAAACATGTCGGGGGGCTAAGATACCTTTAATAGCCATGTCAGACTAGACTCTATATTAGGTTTCATTGCTATACTTACATACGTTCAGCCGTCTGCAGCCGCTGTTCCATGCATTCATACTTTTGTATCGACTACACCCTATTCCGTCACAGTTAAGGCATAGTCTATATAGAGCCTGTGCCAACTGACTTTGCCCATCAATTTTAATTTAATGCGTCTGTGGTTTTCTCTTCATGGACATTTTAAACGCATATTAATAAAAGCTACATTTTATTGTTGTTTAGGTTTCTATGTGCCTGAGGCACATTAGTTCTCTTTGTTTGATTCATATACCTGCCAACTATTAGGGTCTTTTCAGTATTCTTATAATCCTGTATATAGTCCCTCAAGATAGTCCCTCAAGATAGCGTAGTCTCCTACAGATGATTCCCCTTGCTCGAGGGTCAGCAGCGAGGCAGTGGCAGAAGATGTTCAACCTGGTTCTTCGAACACCATACGAAAAGTCTCTAGGAATAGCGACAGATCAGAAAATTCTGGACCCTCTCGTTCCAAGATGGGGTTTGCCCATGCCAGGGCTTTGCCGGAAAGGAGGGAAATAATGAATGCAACTTTGGCCTCATCAGAAGGGAAGAGGTGAGCATGTAACCTGAAATAGATAGTACACTGATTGATGAACCCTCTGCAGGTCTTAGGATGCCCGTCATAGCGAGGAGGTAGAGGTAATGAAATTGCAGGTGGAATAGCAGGTGTTGAAGCAGCAAGAACAGCCAGATGAGGTGCAGGATGATGAACCAAACGACTTAGGTTGGAGTTCACCGCATGTAATAATGGATCCTGACGTGCCCGGAGGTCCTGGAGTATGTGGACCCAGTAGGCCGCTCCGCCGTAGCGAAGTGGCAGCTGGCCAAACAACAGTCTATGAAAAATTCTTTAGCACAAGAGTACCTGTAAGAGTCCAGACAGACACGAGGTGTAGCAGACGCTTTTGCACAGATGGTTTGTGGTACAGTTGATGCTTGACGTGGCAGATGACAGCAGACGTGGCAGATGAGGCACACACGACTCCAACAATAGGCTTAGGCTCAGGAACAAACACAGCGACCGGATACAGGACACGGGAAGCAGGATACGGGAACACTGGGAGCAGGAAACAACTAAAGGACCATTTGCAATAGGAACATCGGTAGACAGCAACAATGCTTAGGCAAGGAGTGGAAGGGCAGAGCCCTTTTTATAGTCCAGTCTGATCTGGGGATTGATTAGATAACTTTTGCATGTGCCCGCGCTGGCCATTTAAGGTTGGGGACGAGCGCGCACTGCAGAGTAGTACAGCCGTGTGTGCTAGCGTCTCAGGGAAGGGAAACACTGGCAAGAAGTCAGAAGTCCGCTGTCGCGGCCATCGGAAGGTGATGGAAGGCGGCGGTCCGCGTTCGCGCCCGTTACAGTACCTACATCTTTTTAATACTTTATCAGACCATTCCTTGGATTACCTTTTACATTTTGAGCAGATTTTCATGGGATGCACAATGTTAGGTAACAACCCCTATGAGAGCTGTAATGACAGCCATTTTGGTTGACACTTAGAAAGAAGAAATGGCTGAATATAAATGTAATAACTTGACAGAAGAGGACGACTGAAAATGTTGTATTTACATATTATTTAGGTGGAAATAATATCTAAATGTCTGACCTGTTAAAGTAGATATATAATTAAAGTTATCTTCTTACATCTCTCTATGTTTAGGAAGAATGATAAACACTCAGGAACCCACTCAACAGTCCAGATCCAAGACCCTGATCATCAGTTCCCTGTAAGTTCTCAATTGTGTTGTCATAGTACAGTTATATGATGGACATACTAAGGGTACTTTTACACGGCCCGATGTGGTCCATATAAACAAGCGCCGATCAACGAGACAGCTCGTTGATCGGCCTTCGTTTGCTTCTTTCACAAGGAGCTGGTATAGGGACATACATTTTTATCATGTCGGCAGCACATCTCCCTGTTTACACAGGGAGATGTGCTGCCAACAGCGATAATATTTTTGGCATTTAAAATGATACAATCAGTCGAACTAGCATTTTCCCGGTTTACACAGGGCAATTAATAAGTGCCCGATAATTGGCCGGTGTAAAACGGGACCTATGGGTCCTTTACAAGGGCCAATATGGGCCGTGAAAATGAGCACCAATCTACAAGACAACTCGTTGATTGACACGTTTGCTCCTTTCACAAGGAGCAGTGCTTGGTTATGTGTGGGGACGAGCAATCATTACTGTGATTATTTGTCCACATACATTTCCATCATGTCGGCTACACATCTCCCTGTTTACACTGGGAGATGTGCTGCCAACTACCGACCATTTTTTGGCCTAATAAATGAGCAGGTCAGCCGATGAACGAGCGTTTGCTCGTTCGTCGACTGATCGTTGCCCTGTTTACACAGGGCGATGATCGAGAACAAGCGTTCATATAAACTCTCGTTTGCCTGATCATTGGCTCATGTAAAAGAACCTTAAACCTGCCTATATACACAAACAATAATTTCAACAGTCCAGTTTATGGCTCTATTAAATATCGGAGGAAAAGGAATAGAGTCCTCGATTCTAATAAAGTACAAAATTGCACCTCACCGCTCAAACGATGTAGTATTAATAAGTGTTATTCTCTTCAGGGGTGTCACTTCACATACCCCAAGATAAACGTAATGAGTTAGTGCTTTACCTGCATTGTTACTTTATGCTGTTCCGCTGATATCACTAGTATTCGAAGGCACCAGGAAATCTAAGGATCCTACTCTAAGGACACTAAAGGTAGCAAGAGTAACTGGACATAATGTAAAACTGTAACCACTTTAAAAGGGAATACAATTTTATTATACTTACAGAGTTAAAGAATATAGAAGCCCATCAAAATATAAAAACACGGGGCATGCCTAATCTCGGCCCAACCCTTGGTTTCACCTTCTTGGTAAATGCCCTGGAAGAAGCCAAGAAGGCGAAACCCAGGGTCGGGCTGAGATTAGGCCTGTGCGTGTTTTTATATTTAGATGATCTTGTTTATTCTTGAATTCTTATTCTTTACTCTTGAACATTTATCCTTGTGAGTATAATAAAAGCAGATTCCCTACACTGCATTTTTTTAAATTTTGTGCTTTGATTTTGGCCATACACTAGAGATTTTGGACAGCCGAAAAGGAAGATTTAGACCATTTTCTGTTGACTGTCGGTGCCTTTTCAAAACAAAAACCAACATAAAATATACCAACCGAAGGCAGATATCTCTGGAAAAGTTTATCTGCCTGGTTGGATTTTTTCAGTTGTTGTCGGGTGCAGTCTTGTATAGTCATTCATGACCAATGACAGATCTGCATCCTACCAATAGAAGCCTAGACCAGGCCACAGATCAAGGCAAAGATCAATCAGCGATAATTTTAACCTGTGGCGTTGTCATACAGAATGACAACCTTCACAGATCTAGCATGAACGACAAGCCGTTGTATGGCCAGTAATCCACTACATTATAGGAGCTCAGTTAAGGGCCTGTTCACATTAACGTCGGGCTTCTGTTCATGGGTTCCATTCGACCTTTCCGTCAGGGGAACCGATGAACAGAAAGCTAAACGGAAACCATAGCTTCCGTTTGCATTACCATTGATTTCCATTGTAAAGCTTCCGTTGCAATTGGTTTCCGTTTGTTTCCGTCCCATAGGGTTTACGTTTTTTCGCAGAAACAATATCGTAGTCTGCGAAAAATACTTAAACCTTACGGAACAGAAACAAACGGAAACCAACTGCAACAGAAGCTATGGTTTCCGTTTGGCTTTCCGTTCATCGGTTCCTTCGATGGAAAGGCCGAACGGAAACAATGAACAGAAGCCTGACACTGATGTGAAACCAGCTTAAACTGTAAGGCTACATTCACATGACAGTGAAAAAAGGCTGTGTGACGGCCGTTTTCAGAACAATGAAGTTCTACGGGTGTATTCACATGGCCGTTTTTTTAACGCCCCGTGAATATTGGCCATCAAAAAATAGGACATTTTTAGCCGTTTTCATGGCCCGATGGCTCCCATAGAAGTCAATGGATCAGTTTTTTTAGGAAACAATCCTTGTAACGGCTGGTAAAAACTGATTCTGGCCGAGGACTCCCCGCACACAGCGCTACTTTCAGCGCTGAGCCCGGGGAAGCTCTTGACATTACGGTCCATAGAAGGACAGTGAAGTCAGGGCTTTCAACAATTGAATCCCCGGCCAGAGCATCACAAGATCTCTGGCCGGGGACTTCAGTCTTGTAGCTAGCACCCCTCAATATAGATAGCACCCCCCTGCCTGAAGATAGCAAGCCCCCTGCTGATCCCATGTAGATAGCGTGCCACTGTAGCTCCCTGTAGGAGCAGAATCCCCGGTGGCCAGACCCCGCTCTGGCAGGGGATTATGCTCCTGGAGAAGCCCCCGGCGTCACTATCCATATATGGGCAGTGATGTCAAGGTGTTACTCCTGGAGCGGAATCCCCAGCCTGCTCTGGCAGGGGGATTCCGCTCTCCTGACGTCACTATCCATATGTGGACAGAGACGTCAGGGGCTCCATCTATGAGGAATCCCCGGCTAGAGGGATTCCGCTCCTACATTGAGCAACAGTGGCGCTATCTACAGGGGAGGGGGTGGTATCTGCAAGGGGGGGTGCTATCTACAGGAGGGGCGTGCTGTCTACTAGGGGGTGCTATCTACAGGTGGGGGTGCTATATGGGGGTGTGGCACTATCTTCAAGGGACACTGTGGCACTATCTACATGGGCACTGTTGCGCTATCTACAATGGGCACTGTGGCACTATGTGGGCATTGTCACTTTATATGTGGGCACTGTGGTACTATGTGGGCAATGTGGCACTATCTACAATGGCCACGGTGGCACTATGTGGGCACTAGCACTTTATATGTGGGCACTTTGTCACTTTATATGTGGGCAGTGTTACTATGTGGGCACTGTGGCACTATCTATAGTGGGCACTGTGGTACTATGTGGGCACTGGCACTTTATATGTGGGCACTGTGGCACTATGTGGGCACTGGCCCTATGTGGGTCTTATCTACAGTGATCACTGTGGCACTATCTACAGGGACATTGCAGCACTATCTCCATAGGCACTGTGTTGTTTTCAGGGAGTTGGGACAAAAAAACAACCTGACAAATGAAATCCATCCTTTTTCTTAACGGCCATGAAAAACGGATGACAAACGGCCATTCAAAACGGACAGACGGACTGGAAATGGATGAAAATTTTGAGACACACTAATGCAAAACAGCCATGAAAAACTCATAGTTGATCAGTTTTTAATGGCCATTTTTTTTCACTGTCGTGTGAATGTAGCCTTAGGTTTCTGAAGTAAAAATAGTTTAAAAAAAACCCTCCGTGTGAACTAACCCTTAGGGTGTGTCGGACAACAAGTTTGTTATTTGTTTCTAGTGAAAGCCAGCAGAATTGTAAATGCAGCTCTGGACTATTCAGAAATAAGTTCACATGTTGCAGAAACAACCCCATTCAAATGTATGGAATGTTTTTTTCGCAGAAATTCCTGCAGCAAATTTGCAGCATGTAAATTCACGTTTATAGCTCTATAAAACGAAACTACATTTTTGTATCGATGAGACTGCACATGAAAACTATGCACTGATTTGGTTACAATCTCACAAACCCTATAATCACAAGTTTATGAAAACTGAAAGCTGTCTATGATATGTGGCTTACGCTCTTGTTGTAAGACTCTCCATTAAAGCATTTATGATGGCTTCTTCATTTAAAGGGAATGTGTCGCTAGAAATATATATATATTTTTTTAGTTAAACAGTTAGTATATACATGATTAGACATTGTTCTAATTTTTGAATTTTTGAACAAGTCAGGAAATATTATAAATTAGATTCTAATTTATAACATTTCCATGTGCTGGTCACTAGAGGGAGCCATTCCCAAAATTGCAGCATTGGCATGTGGTAAAGCAACCTCATTGCTTTATGCTGCAAAATTGGAGAAGACACACTCGCTCTAGTGTGCTCAATTAATCCCCCTCCTTTATCCTGGCTAGTGCCAGGAGAAAGGAGGGGGTTGAATGTTCAAACCTCCTACACTGTGTGCCGCCATTTTTTGAGCGAATGCACAGTGTAGTAGGCTTACATACAGTGGTAATCACACAGTAAAACACGAACATACACAAACATAACTTACCTGCTCCTGCCGCCGCCGCTGCCGCCGCTCCCTCCACTCCTAGTCCTTGCTTCTTAACACATGTCCGGAAGCCGCGACCGGAAGTAGTCATCTTACTGTCCGGCCGCGGCTTCCGGTCCACATGAAAATGGCGCCGATGCGCCGTTCCCACACAGACGGCGTACATCATAGTGAATGGAACGCCTCCCGTTCGCATTCTCTATGGGGATGTATGTGCCGTATTCCATCTCTGTATGTGTCGTTAATCAACACATACAGAGATGAAAAAAAAATTGGCAGCCCCCATAGTGAAGTAAAAGTTAGAAAAAAGAAAAAAGTAAAACACAAACAGACAAATAAATAAAATTTATTTTAATAACACACTAAAAGCAAATTTATATTAAAAAATTTTTTTTTCGCGACACCTGTCCTTTAAAGGGACAGCAATCCTTAATTATATTGTATCTACATTTGTGGTGCACTAGAACACGATCTATTGTTTATTGTTATTAGACATTTTTGCCTGGGAATAGGCCAACCAGTGTGTTCTTCAATGGGCTTACTAAAAAGAAGTCCAGATCTTACACACCTCCAGTTTTGAGAATCGGTAGAAATATTTATATTGGGTTTAGGCCAGGACTGGGAAACCTTGCAGTCAACTTTGAACTGCGTCTGAAAATGTTTGCCACATAGTAGATATAGACCCTGTTTCTGAAAATGTTCTGTGTTCCTTCTGTTCAGTGACATTATTTGCTTTCTATACACCCCCTCCTTCATTATTTATCATATGAATAGGCCCAGACTGAGAATTTGGAACAAGACAAGGATTTCTTGAACCACAAGATCACTGAGCTCCTGGATCATCTTGTACGAGCACAAAGCACAATTTGTGCTTTGGAAAAACTTAATGTAAGATTTTTCCTTTTATTTTTAATATCACAAGAATGTATTAAGTTGGATTTCATTATTGATTATTGAAGATATTAACAAATAGAAAATATGCACAGCATATCAACCAATTGAAAGGCAGATGCAGTAACATTCCTTTATTTATTTCCCGTTTCTTATTTAGAACCCACATATTCTGCAGCAATTGGCACCACTCACATCATTAACCCCTTATTTTGGCCCTCAGGACTTTTTGTTTCAATTTTGTTGAATTTTTTTCATTGTCGCATTCCATGAGCCATGGTTTATTTTTCCAATGACAAAGCGGCATGAGGGCTTGTTTTTCACGGGACAAGTATTACTTTTTAATGGCACCATTTTGGAGTGCATATAATGTATTGTATGATTTTAATAAGAAAAACATTTTTGGAGGAGGGGTGGGAAAAAGCCGCAATTCCACCATTATTTTTTGGGCTTTGTTTTTACAGTATTCACTAGGTGGTATAAATAACATGCTAACTTCATTCTGCTGGTCAGTACAAATTTATATATTTTATTACGTTTTACTACTTTTACACCATAAAAAAGTCTTTTTTTTTTTTTTTAGAAAATGTGTTGTTTTTTTATGCCGCCGCATTTCAAGTGCCATTACTTTTTTTATTTATCGTCAACATAGCCGTATGAGAGATCTCGTCTTCTGTGGAGGTGGCAGCAGTGGTTTAGGCAACATTTGGGGCCTTAGAGCCTGATATACAGAAGATGCTCCATGCTGGGATCTACATTACTACTATATTATTTTGGGCTTTAGGATGTAGGCTTGATGTACACACGCAAATGCCAGATTCTTCTAATTAATTCTACGGCTAAAATTAAAGAGGCTCTGTCCCCAGATTATAAATACCCTATCTCAAAAAATAATCTGATCTGCGCTGTAATGTAGGTAACAGTGGTTTTTATTTTTAAAAACAATCAATTTTGAGCAAGTTATGAACAATTTTAGATTTATGCAAATTAGTTTCTTAATAGACAACTGGGCAGTTTTTAACTTTTTACCAACTGGGCGTTGTAAAGAGAAGTTTCAAAAACACAGAAAAGGCCATACTTACTAAGTGGGTGGGTGAAAACCCTTTCCCAGCAGGACGCAGACAGGTCAAAAATGCTTCAGAAGGGGCGTGCATTAAATAGTCATAGCCACTCCCACTAGTCTTGAGGGGAGTGGTGAACAAGTGTGCGATAAATGGGTGTCAGTATTAGTGTAGTGCAAGGGTGTGAATGTATGGTATAAATGAAATGTCTGTGGTATAGAAGTGTCAGAAATGTGTGGGATAATGTAATAAAAAATATATAAATGTGATGAATGGTACATGGGGTGTCAGTACTATGTGTAATACATGGAGGAATAATGTGCCAGTCGTCAGGCATAGCATATCTTGCCGAATCACAGCCTATTTGTAACGCACATGCTGCTCATGCGAGATCACGCTGTGCTGTGTGATTAAGTCCCACAGAAACTTTGCCGAAGTGTTGGGAGTGTGAATAGACATCGCATCCTGGCTGGAGGCAATATCTATTCACTCTCAAAACACTTTGGTAAAGTTAATCTATGAGTAAGTGACAGCACAGCATGATCTCACAAGATTACGCTGTGTGTGCAGTGAAAAAAGCTGGGCTGGAACGATGAGAAGTGTATGACGCTGATTGGTCACTGATTGGTCAGCGTAATACACTTCTCTTTACAACGCCCAGTTGGTAAAAAGTTAAAAAACGTCCAGTTGTCTATTAAGAAACTAATTAGCAGAAATCTAAAATTGTTCATAACTTGCTCAAAATGTATTGTTTTTCAAAATAAAAACCACAGTTGTTATCTACATTACAGCGCAGATCAGATTATGTAGGAGATAGGGCACTTATAATCTGGTGACAGAGCCTCTTTAATCCGTTAGTGACCTCCAATACGCCTTTTCACGGCAGCCACTAATGGGCTTTATTCTGATGCATACGCCTTTTCACGGCGCTGCATCAGAATAAACAGAGCAGGGAGCTGTTAAAGGGAAGGTGTCATGAAATATATATTTTTTTATCATATTGCTTTTAATATGATATTAACATACATTTTATTTGTGTTCTCATGTTCTACTTTTTACTTTGTTCTTACTTTTACTTCTCTATGGGGGCTGCCATTTTTTTTCATCTCTGTAACGACACATACAGAGATGGAATACGGCACATACAACCCCATAGAGAATGAGAACGGGAGCCGTTCCATTCTCTGAAGGGTATGCCGTCTGTGTGGGAACGGCGCATGCGCCGCTCCCACACAGACCAAAACGAAGCTTGTTCGCAGAGCAAAATCCTGCGCAATTTGCATGTGGACCGGAAGCCGCTGCCGGACAGTCAGATGACGACTTCCGGCCGTGACTTCTGGCCATATGTTCACGGAAGCAAAGGTGCAAGGAATAGGAGCGGAGGGGGCGGCAGGGGAAGGTAATTTATGTTTGTGTATGTGATGTGTGTATTATGTTCGTGTTATACTGTCTGCTGAGCACAGTATCTAATCCTCCTACACTGTGCAGTCGCTCAGAAAATGGCGGCACACAGTGCACTAGCCAGAATAAGGGAGGGGGGATTGTGTGAGGACACTAGAGAGAGTGTGTCTACCCCAAATTTGCAGCATAAAGCAATGAGGTTGCTTTACCACATTGACCATGCTGCAATTTTGGGAACTGCTCCCTCTAGCGACCAGCACATGGAAATGTTATAAATTAGAATCTAATTTATAATATTTCCTGACTTGTGAAAAAAAAATTAAAACAATGTGCAATCACTTAAATAGTAATTGTTTAACTAAAAAAAAAAAAAAATTTCTAGCGACAGATTCCCTTTACCCTTCACATTTCCGTAACCCTAACCCCATGATAGGTTGGGAGAGAGATAAGGGGAAGTCCTTCTCGCCCTTTGCTTGGATTTAAGCAATGAGATGGTCAAGCAGTCATATATATTGTATAAATCATCTAGAATCACTACGGAAATTGCAATTAAGATGGTATCTGTCTCCTTCAAGAATAGCCAAAGCGTTTAAGAATTATTCTGACCTATGTTGGGGGGATTGCCAAGAGAAAGGCAGCCTGTTTCATATATGGTGGGAATCTCCAAAAATTTCCTGGTACAGGCAGGAGATATTTGAATTAATAGCAAAAATCTGTATGATTATTATTAAACCAAAACCAGAATTGAGATTGCTTCATTTTATGTTTGAAACTTTCCCAGTTAGATATAGATGGGTACTTAGCAGGGTCTGTATAGCCGCCAGAGCAGACTTAGTGTCTAAATGGAAATGTAGGGAATATCCACAATTAGATGGAGTTAAGAGAAGAGTGAACCAATATCATTTATATGAAAAGTGTATGCAGGAACATGGGGTTATTCATGTGAAATTGCTTCCAGAAATGTGGGCTTGATGGACAAATAATCTACTGACCTAATTTTAAAATATTTTTATACTACTTGCCGATAAGAGATGTAAATGAGGCCTTGTTTTTTTTCTGTATTGTTTTATGTGTTGCAGGTGCTTGGGAATGGGTAGGAAGGGAACAATGTTTTATGTTCTCAGAAAATGTACGTATTTTTATAATGATATACAATGTGGAATTTTATAAAATTATATTTGGATAATAAAACAAACAAAAAAGGGAAAAAAAATAGCTGCAAGTTACTGGGCTGTGCAGGAGAAGTTGCCCAAACTGCACTACTTCTCTCACATCACTTCCTGCCCTGCAAGTATTGGCTAAAGTTGTACCTCACAGACTAAGGCCTCATGCACACGACCGTAAAAACACCCGTTATTATGGGTCGTATTTACGACCCGAAATAAACGGGCCCATAGACTTCTGTTGGCCACGGGTACCTTCCCGTTTTCTCACGGGAAGGTGCCCGTGCCGTTGAAAAAGATAGAACATGTTCTATTTTTTTCTTTTAAGGGCCGTGCTACTATTCTTTATAATGGGAGCACGGCTCGGAATAACGGCCGGCTGCCCGTGGCCGGCCATGCTCGTAATTACGAGTCGTAATTACGAGCACGGTCGTGTGCATGGGGCCTTACTGTTCTGCCATTACTTTAGCTGAGTAATTTATTTGGAATTTTCATAAATTTGCTACATTTTAATGGTGCTCTTTGCGTTATAGGTATCCTCCCTTCTTCGTCATTTACCTGCTGATATGTTAGAATCAATTAAAAACTCTCACCAAGGTCATAACGGCAGCATCCAGACAGAAGACCCACAAGACTTCAAATCGTCAAGCGACCACTCTTTACAAACTAGTTGTGTAGACATTTTTAGTGGTGATCTGAAATGTAATAAAGAGGAGAGAAAAGAAAAGGGGAACCCTGAACCACGCCTGACTGCTTTTATTCCATGGAGTCCTAAGAGGCAAAGGTCATTCCCTGCTCTTCATACCCTGTACACCTCTACTGAAAGCGAGTGCAGCTTAGAAGATACGCTTCCTACTTGTAAACTGTTGTCTCCACGTTTTCCTAACCTTGGGGAAAGTTTTTCAGATGACCGGAAAGATGACGGAAACTCAGATGTAAGTGAATATATATATTCAATTTGTCAGGGAAATGTGGCTGTGTATATAATAGAGAGCAGACGTGATTATAAAGGTGGCTATCTGATTCTTGGAGATATGGTTTACTGCAGTGCTGTTTTCAGAACTGTATTTGGTGTACCACTCAAGTCATCACAATGTAGACTATTGCAAGCTAGAAAAGAACAGAGAACTTGCTAAGCCCATAGCTTTAGGAAACACCACACATACGGCTGTATGTGTGAACAGGGACAGAAGGTATTTGCATGGATACAGCTCTTGAAATAATGTGGAAGTCATGGTAAAAGGTTTTAAGACTATGTTTTCTTTTTGTTTCTTAATTTATGCATGAACCAAATTGAACAGAATGGGAAAAATAAAGCAAAATGGTTGGTTCACTTTTGGAAACATTCACCAGGACACCCTTAAAGGCGTTGTCTGGTCATGGGGCGGTTTTTCATACATGATCGGTGGGTGTTCGACAGCCGGACCCCGCAACGATCAGCTGTATCGGCTGCCTCTGGCACCGTAAGTTATGCAGTAGTTGGTGCCGAAAGCAGAGTAACACTGCAGCTCTGCTCCTATTCAAATGAATAGGAGAAGAGCTGCAGTAACCCAGCACGGCCGAAAATGCTGATTGCATAATTTACGATGCAGGAAGCAGCCGAAACGGCTGATTGGTGCAGGGTCCGGGAGTCGGACCCACACAAATCATATACTGATGACCTACCCTGTGGCTAGGTCACCAGTATGAAAAATCACCTCAGACAATTCCTTTAACTGTTCTTACCTACAATTTCCATATACGGTAGACCACCATTCTTCCATACCATTCAAACTATAGAAGCAGTTATGGTAGAGCTGTGCAGAAGAAAATAAATAAGACTATTCCATAGATATATTCTGAAATATTAATGTTAAAATTAAATGCTGAAATGTTAATGAAAGGTTATCTACTGTTAATACTTTACAGTTAGGCCCCATGCAAACGTTCTTTTGTGGCCGCAATTCTCCAGAAAATCCACGGGAGAATTGCGGCCTCATTCATTCCTATGGGGCCATGCACACGACCGTGGTTTCCACGGTCCGTGCATGGCTCAGGAGCCTGGACCACAGAAAGAACGGACCCAGGCTCATAGGAAATAATGCACGTGGCCCTGCAATTTGCGGGTGGCTCGCTGGTGTCACTCCGTGGCCCGCTGACCCGAAAATCACGGCCGTGCACATGGCTACATTCGCGTGCATGAGGCCTTAGATTTTGTGTACTAAAACAGAGTACAATCTTTTTATACCAACAGAACAGTGCAACCAAAACAGAACAGAAAATATCTGGGGCCCCAAAGCCTTCACCTCCTCTTTCAAGCCTTCTTCCCACCCGTCGAATCCCACAACATAACCATCTTGTCAGAGCCAGTAGTTCTGAAAGCTCTGGAGAGGATACACTCATTAACTGGGTTGAGATGAGGTCTCAGGATCCAACAATAGATTACATGTCTGCACAGAAGATATTGGATACACTTTTGGGATTGACCACACCTTCGGATAGATTTGCCTTTCCCAAGCCTCAAAATTTAGTTGAATTTTCCTCAAAGATTGAAGGACATGTAATGAGAAGTGAAAATCAAATGTCAAACAATCCAAAAGGAATTCCTCAAAAAAACGATTCAAAGAATATGCCCTATCCAGCACCAAAGAAGGAAGATCTACACAACTACACAGAGAGATGTTCTCAACCTGACTGCAGCCCTTACAGTCCTTCGCACAGTCCTCATGATGATTTAAACCAAAGACTGCAGTTTACAGAATTTATAACACCCCCACTTCCAGCTAAGAGATCTTCTTTTTCAGGAAGTTTTGCAGATACATGTCCTGTAGGAGAGGTTGGGTTTCGACCTTTGGGGAAAAATGAAGGTTCAGCCCATCAGAAATCAGTACCACCAAGTTCTTTGTCCATAACTGATCATCCCACAGGTCAACCTGGCCAGTGTATTCCATTTGTACTAAGAAGTCCATCAGGAAGTGAATCAATTATGGGAACTTGGGAAGGCCAACATCATGGCCAAGAAGGTGGAAGGGAAAGGAGGGCTAAAAAAGAAAGAACTGTGACTTTTCACACAATGACCAATGATGATCAACCAAAACCAAGTCAGGTAACAGTGAGATCAAAGTTCATGTCTAACAGGTTTGGTGATCAAGGTCAAGCAGATAGCTCCTCTTTGGATTCAACCCTACTTTGAAAACTATATGCTGATTTGCAAAAAGACCTGTATAACTGGCAATGACCATCCATTTGGCTTGATTAAAGGTATAATAATATTCAGAATGAACTGTACAAAGACAGTAAAATATAACTCTGCATTTATGTTATTCTGAAAGACCCTAGATGGCCAAAAGTATGTGGACATCTGACCAACACACCTACATAAGCCTATTAAACATCTCATTCCAAAACCATGGATGTTAATATAGAGTTGGGCCCCTTTTACAGCTATACCAGCCTCCACTCTTCTGGGAAGGCTTTCCACAAGATTTTGTATTGTATCTGCAGGATTTTGTGTATTCAGCAAAAACAGCATTTGTTCGGTCAGGCACTGATGTTGGATGAGAAAGCCTGACTCGCAAGCAGCATTTCAATTTATCCCAAAGGTGTTCGGTGGGGTTGAGGTCAGGGTTCTGTACAGGCCACTCAAGTTCCTCCAGACCAAACTCATCAAACTATGTCTTTATGGACCTCGCTTTGTGCACTGGGGCACAATCACACTAGAACAGGAAAGGGCCAAATCCCCAGACTGTTGCCACAAAGTTGGAAGCATACAATTGTGTAAAATGTATTTGTATGCTGTAGTATTAACATTACCGTATAACGGAATCAAGCCTAAACCATGAAAAACCGCCCAGACCATGAGTCCAGTGGTGCCATGCTTGAAACCACTCCAGCCGAAGCTTGGTATATGTTCATGCTGATTTAGGGCTTGTGTGCAGCTGCTCGACCATGGAAACTCATTTCATGAAGCTCCCGACAAGCAGTTCTTGAGCTGATGTCACTTTCAGATGTAGTTTGAACTCTGTATTGAGTGATCCAACAAATGATAGCCGATTTTTACAAGCCACGCACACCAGCACTCTGCGGCTCTGCTCTGTGAGTCTGCGTGGTCTAACGCTTCATAGCTGAGCTGTTGTTTCTCCTAGATGCTTCCACATCACAATAGTAGCACTTACAGTTGACTGAATAGGATCTAGTAGATCAGAAATTTCACAAGTTGACCTGTGGCAAAGGTAGCATCCTATAGACTGCCACAATTAAAGTCATGGAGCTCTTCAGTATCATTCATATTACTAGCAATGTTTGTCTATGGAGATTGCATGGCTGTGTGCTTGATTTTATGCACCGGTTTGCAATGGGTGTGCCTAAAACTCAATAATTAGGAGGGGTGTTCACATACTTTTGGCCATATAGCGTAGTTCAAAGCCAAATACATATACAGCCCTATGTATCAGACACAAGTTTTACAATAATGTAACACAGTAAATGCATCAAATTTTGCAATAATTTAAAATTAATTGCCAAGAAGACATTTTGGATTATTGCAATTAACCGTAAACTTGCATTTACAGAAGGGAACGTACAATTATACATACTGTGTGTGATTGTATTTTCTAAAAGGCACAACTTTTAGGCTCTGTTCACACTGGTGTCATGGATTCCATTATTAACAAAGCTATGACAGATGAGTATTGTAATAGATTCTGACAGATCCCATTGACTTCTAATGGGTCCATCAGGTTTTTTTTTTTTTTTTTTTTACGTGAAAGAATAGCACAGCAAACTATTCTATACAGGCATTTAAAAAGCCTGAAAGTCGACAGAACAAACTCTACCAATAGTGTGAACATAGCCTTAAAAGACAGTGGGCTTCTGCCTGTAGACAGCAGTGATTTATTAGAAGCAATTTCTATATACATTATGTATACTAAGTGTAAATAAGAAATTGATCAAGAATAATATACAGAATATATATTAGTTTAAAAATGTATGATGTTTGATGTTGTAAGATGACGAACTTTGGCTTATTGGTCAAAAACTGTGCACCGAGCGGCTACATAGGAAAAGCAAGCTCTTCTAAATGAAGTTTGAACACAGTTTAGAAATCACTAGAGATGTTTTTTATGAACTATTATAGTAGCAGTGGAAGAGCTCTGTTAAAGGAACACTCCGGGCAAAACTCATACATTGTTTTATGCCGAGTGCAGAGCATGAGGGCTGGTACATAACAGAGGGATTCAAGGAACACCAAAGAGAGAACTCTGTCATGCACTGCCCCCCCCCCCCCCCACAGGACCTACACTAAACATAACAGTGTATCAATGTGTCCAGAGTGGTATTTTAAAGGGGTTGTCCAGGATTTAAAAAAATCAGGGCTACTTTCTTCTAAAAACAGTGCCACACCTGTCCACAGTTTGTGCGTGGCATTACACCTAAGCCCCATCTACATTAACAAAACCGAAATGCAATACCAGACACAACTGATGGACAAGAGTGGCACTGTTTCTAGAAGCAGCCACTTTTTTTTTTTATAATCCTGAACAACCCCTTAAAGACGACCTGTCACTAGGTCCTACCAAGTGAGTTAGTAGTCTTACCTAATAGCCGCCGGGGTCTGTGAGTCCAGCTGTGTTTGTCCTGTACTTGTGCATCTCCACGTTGCTGTGCTATGGACCCCTCTTTATTTAGCAACCGATATGCAAATGACCCGCTGGCTAGCCAAGTGGGTTTGGCTGCCAGCGATTCTAAATGGGCGGAGCTAGCAGAAAGCCTCTGACGCTGACCTATCAGTGAGAGGCTGTTTCCTTCAGACATTCCTAGGCCAAACCCACTTGACTTGCATATTGATTGCTAAATAAAGAGGGGTCCATAGCTCAGCAACAGGGGACGCACAAGTACAGGACAAACACCGCTGGACTCACAGACACAGCGGCTATTAGGTAAGACTACAAACTCACTTTGTAGGACCTAGTGACAGGTTCTCTTTAAATGTGTAGAAATCTCACAATGCACCTTCCTTGTATATAAGCCAGAAAAGGATACAATGTTCCACCGGAATTTCAGGTCCTTTACTTGAACTGCTCAAGGACATCTATTAAATGCCTGTTCACAGTTCATAATTGCGCTTTCTAGTGACAGGTTCACTTTATTAAAAAAAATAAAAAATTCACCCAATATGTAAAATTGGCCAGGTATTTGTTAATCATAAGTGGAAGCAAAAGGAAAAGTTTGACAATTATGTTTGTTTTATTTTACAGAGATATTGTCTTTTTTTGGTTTCGTTTTGGTGTAGTGGCCATGCAGAACACTTTAGAACTATGTTTTCAGAATCTGACAATATACTGTCATTTTTCCACATGTTAGTTCAATAACAAATTGATAGTTTTAATGTATGTTAAGAAGAGAATTTTAAAGTGACAACTTCCTGTTGTGACGGTTTCAAAACTTTTCTGCAACAAAACCGATAAATATCTTTGTAGGTAAATAAAGATAATTGCTAAACTGTGGCTGCTGCTCTAACTTCTGAAGTACTAATATATGCCCATTTTTACACTTTGGGTGGGAACACTCTTTTAAAAAAAAAGTCGGTAAAGATGGGAGCAGCCTTGAGAAAATGTGCAGATGTATGGAGGAAATGCTGATAATGTAATATAATCACCTACAATACAATTGAAGGTTCACCTTTGTTTAAAGAAGTTGCTCACTGATCAATCTGATTGCCGGGTGTCCCCTGCTGGGACCCCCAGTCAATAGCTGTCTTTGAGGAACTGCTTGGCAAGTAACGATAATGTCTTCTTCGAGTAATGCATCTGAGTAAGGCTAGATTCAGACAAACGTAGACAACCTCGGACGTGAAAAACTACAGTTTCTCACGTCTGAGGTGCACATGCACCTAGACTAGAGTCTATGGAGGGATGCGTGAAGCGCAAAAAAATAGAATATTTTTTCACGGACCCTTGACACACTCTGTTGAAACAACGGTCGTGTGAACGGCCCCAATGAAGTACATGAATCCGTGTGACAGTCGTTGTATTACCGGCCATCACACTGACTACATATACGCTCGTCAGTTTTTACACTGGCCAATATGGGCCGTAAAAACTAGCGCAGATCAACGAGACAGCTCGTTGATCGCTGCCCGTTCGCTCATTTCACAGGAATGAATGCTTGGTTATGTATGGGGACGAGTTATGTATTGGGACTAGCGATTGTTACTACGATCGCTCATCCCCAGGCATTTTCATCATGTTGGTAGCACGTCTCCGTTTACACAGGGAGATGTGCTGCCGACAACGATAATATTTATTGCTACATAAACAATATGATCAGCCGATGAACAAGCGTTTGCTCGTTCATCGGCTGATTGCTGCCCTGTTTACACAGGGCAATGACGGGAACGAGTGTTCATATGATCGCTCGTTTGCCTGATCATTGTTCCGTGTAAAAGGGTCCCAACTACAGTCGTTGAATTAATACATACATTTTGTGTGTTGCTATTTGTATAATATATAAGGCACAACAACACATTTTACTGTTTTCGTTTTCCTCATTCATTTTAAATCTGAAATTCCAAAAATATGTACTCGGATTGTGTACAGTTAATGACGTCCTACAATCTGATTGTATTCATTTTAATTGTGTAAATGTAATGAAACAAAATGCAATTATTCTAAAATATATTCAACTACTGTACAATGTAATGTGAAAAAATATCTAATAAAATGTTTATTAGCAAGAGTTACAGCCCCCCCATTTGAAAGTACCCTCCATTGATACAATAGAGAATTGCTGTATATTCAATGTAAATAACCTGTTAGCAACCTGTTATATTTTGATGTGTATCATGTATTTAATTATTAAATTTAAGTTTGTAGAATAGAAAAAATGTGCTTGTTATTTTTAAAAAACGTTCCTGGGGGCAGCTATATTGGAGATACACACAACCCTCTAGTATTGTCTGTATAGACATTACAGCAGGGTGTGCGTGTGTGTGCTTTATGGCAGCTGCGATGAATGGGAGTCAATTGACAGGGCAATATCATAGATTATTACAGTAATGGAGTCGAGCACCCCTGCCCTGAGACCATGGAGTGACAGGGAGTCTTATCTGTGTGTATAGTGTTGCTACCCTACCCTACCTTATCTAGGCCTCCTACAACAGGAAGCGTCAGCCTATTGTGATTGCTTTAAACGCCAGTGAAATTTTTGTAAGATTTTTATTATACATATAGTCACATACCCAAAAAATTATTTTATAACCAAAATCCAATTTCTATAATCCTTTAACAAGAGAACGTTATAAAGAAAATAATTTATACTTCTCATTTTTTATGTAAACTGAGTTTAGGTTGAAAAAAAAACATTTCAAACTGTGCTCCAAACTGCCATGTGTGAACGAAGTCTTTTGGTTATACTTCTAAGCATTACAAGAGTCCTGTGACTATTACGTACTTATGTGACTAATAAATCACTTTTATTTATCGTTGTCTGCAGCACATCTCTCTAGGTAAACAGCGAGACGCGCTGCCGACATGATGATAATGTATGGGGACGAGCGATCGGAGTAACGAGCGCTCATCTCCATATGTAGCACCTTGTGAAAGGAGTAAACGAGTGCCCATCAAAGAGCGGTCTCGTTGATCGGCTCTCGTTTATACGGCCCAGGACATGCCGTGCAAGAGGACCTTTAGGCTTTAATGGAGCATGCCCACTCTGTTTCTTATTTATATCTGCACTGGCTAATGTCATCTTCCACCTTTGGATGTACATCAAAGAATATATTTGACACTAAAGAGTAATATATTATGTTAAGCTCTGCCAGGGGTGGGCTGGTCCCCTAGAAGTTTAGGGCCGTGGCCGCCAACTGCCGCTATATCAGCCGCGCTCCCGCGGCATGACGCCGGGTGGCACGGGCCCCTTCATTCTCGGTGGCGTCGTTAGCACCAGGGGGGGGGGGGCCCGGTGCTAGCAGCTGCCACATTCAATTGTATCTGCGTCCTCAGAACCCAGATACAATTGAATACTATAGGCTACAGGCCACGTTAGGCATGCAGGCTATAATACGCTGGTCAGAAAACCTGCGCAGGCCGGCATGATAACGTCACTGGATAATGCAATCCTACGCAAGGGTCCCTTCTCGAGGCCGTGGAGCAGCTCCGTCCGTCGTTGGAATTGGGCTAGGTAAGTACAATTTTTTTTAATTTGTTTGTGGAGCTGTGTGGCACTATCTACAAGGGGTGGGCTGTGTGGTCTACAAGGGGGGACTGTGTGGCACTATCTACTAGGGGGGACTGTGTGGCACTAT
The DNA here is from genome assembly GCF_050947455.1 of Rhinoderma darwinii. Lineage (NCBI taxonomy): Eukaryota > Metazoa > Chordata > Amphibia > Anura > Rhinodermatidae > Rhinoderma > Rhinoderma darwinii. The sequence goes on from NC_134695.1 coordinate 106,299,111, forward strand.
CTACAGGGGGCAGTGTGGCCCTATCTATAAAGGGATCAGTTTGGCCCTATCTACACAGGGTGGACTGTGTGGCACTATCTACAATGAGGGGCTGTGTGGCACTATCTACAAGGGGGGTTGTGTGGCGCTATCTACAAGAGGGGGCTGTGTGGAACTATCTACCAGGGGGGGCTGTGTGGCACTATCTACAGGGGGTGTCTGTCATTATCTACACGGGGGGCTGTGCGGCACGATATACAAGGGGGGCTGTGTATGGAATTTGGATTTGAGTGCACGATACAGCTTCTATGTATCCAGGATACATAGAAGCTGTATCTAAAAAAGTAAAAACATTTTTTGAAAAAAAAAAAACCAATAACAAAGTTGCATTAAACACCATAATACATTGTTTGAATTTTATATATATATATATATATATAAGTGTTCTATAATCTTTAGGGTCCTTTTACATGGCCCGATATGTGCCGTGAAAACGAGCACTGATCAACGAAACAGCTCATTGATCGTGGCTCGTTTGCTCCTTTCACAAGATGCTATGATCAGTAATGTATTGGGCCAAGAGATTGTTACTACGATCGCTCGTTCCCAGGCATTTTCATCATGTCGGCAGCACATCTCCCTGTTTACACAGGGAGATGTGCTGCTGACAACAATAATATTTTGTGCTGCATAAACAATACAATCAGCCAATAAACGAGCGTTTGCTTGTTCATCGGCTGATCGTTGCCCTGTTTACACATGGCAATGACCAGGAACGAGCATTCATATGAACGCTCGTTTGCCCAATCATCGGCCCATGTTAAAAGGGCCTTTAGGCCTCCTTCACATAGATTTTTATCTGGCATTTTAAACTGAATGTCGAAACGCCAGCGATTGTTAAAATATTACATTATTTTTTAGGCCGTTTGGGCTCGTATCATGCATGCAGTTTTTTGAGTCAAACACAGGAGTGGATCCAAAGAAGATGAGACATATCAGTCTTTTCTTTATATTTTTCCTTACTTTAGGGTCCACTCCTGGCTTGGGCACAAAAAAATACTGATAAAACTGCAATAAAAACTACATGTGATTCTAGTCTTAGGGTAAGGCCACACGTTGTTGTGGGTAAAACGGCCCTTTACCTTCCAAATCGTGCGGCCCTAAAGGTTGTTTTAATTAATGGCCGCATGATTTTACAGGTAAAGGGCTGTTTTACCTACAACACACAGCATGGTGCCGACGTGGTTGCTGGCCACGTGAGTGTTGCTCTGTGTGGCCTTACCCTTAGAGTGGCGTTTTTGGTGGAATTTTTTGTCATTTTTTACATACTTTTTTTCTGGCCTTTTTGAATTCTAAGGGTATGTTCACACGCTTAGTATAAAACGTCTGAAAATATGGAGCTGTTTTCAAGGGAAAATAGCTCCTGATTCTCATAAGTTTTTTAATTAACTAGCGTTTTTTGCAGCTCAAGAAGCGACATGCACTTCTTTTTCACGGGCGTTTTTTAACGTGGCCGTTTTTAAAAACTGCCGTGTAAAAAAAACGACCAGTCGGTACAGAACGCCATTTTTCCCATTGAAATTAATGAAAAATGGATGAAAATAAGCCGTGTCAACATACCCTTATAGAGGAGCCTATGGAAAAAACACCACACCCAGAGCATGCTGCGTTTAGGAAAAAATGCAGGATCGAGCTTTTATCAATCACATCTAAGTTCAGGATGGGCCACTACTCATGGGCCAGTGCTGTTTACTTGGCCCCAAGGCAAAAATGTGCCAGCCAGACCCTGGGCTCTGTTCATACTTGCTATAAGGTCCGTTTGGTTCCGTGGTTTTGACAGAAGAATAGCACTGCATGCAGCGCTACTTTTCCTATCAAATCTGCCAGAACTGCCAATGGAAGGTACAAACAGAGACTGTGACGGCAGTGTGATCATTAGCCTCAGTGAGTCTATGTTCACACTGGCATCATGGCTTCCGTATGATTCTAACAAGCGGTCACTAATGGACCCCATTGACTTATAATCGGGCCTATTGGGGTTTCTTTTCATTTTTGATGGCTAGAATAGTCCTTCATGAAAAGGACTGTCACGTTGCGGGTTTGTGGACCCACTAGGCCGTACCGCCGTAGCGGGGAGGCAGCTGGCCAAACAACAGGGAAACCCAGCAATACAATGTCCCGCACAAGGGTACCTGGATAGTCCAGATAGTGGCCGCAGCTCTGGCACTAATGGAGATGGGTGCAGCAAGTAACGCAAAACGTTGCGGATGACACAGGTGCCGTAGGTTGCGCCAGACGTGGCTAATTTCTCTGGACATGGCAGAGGACACGGGACGTGGCGGATGACACAGATGCTGCACGTTGCGCCAGACGTAGCAAATTCCTCTGGACGTGGCAGATGACACAGGACGTGACATGACTGACACTAGAAGGCACGGGAACAAGAACAGCACAGGATACAGGAACAGGAAACAGGGCACGGGTAACAACTGGAATGGGAAACACTAAGGGACCATTTGCAAGAAAGACTAGGGATAACTAACAACACTCAGGCAAGGATCAGAAGGGCTGGGGCCTTCTTATAGACCAGGAAATCATGGGCAGTAGATGATGATTTCCTCTTGCCCTTTAAGGCCGGGCACGAGCGTGCGTGCACACCCTACGGGACACAGCAGACCAGAGCGGAAGTGAGCGCTGGCGTCTCCTAGGAAGGAGATGGGGACCAGCGCTCATGGATCCATGGCTGCGAGCGTCGGGAGGCTGGACCCTACAAGGACATTTCTTCTATTCACTACAAGAACCAGAGTGGGAATGTGAAATGGGCTGCTAATGGGATGCAGAGTGTAGGGAACTCCAGGACGGTCTTGATGTCACTCTCTCTAAAGTTTGCCTGTAGAGGGTTTCTAACTAATTTCTTTTATACGCCATAATAATTAAATTAAGATAACTAAGTAGATTTATCTGAACAATATTTTATTTTTATTTTTTTACAAACAACTCATCATGCTCTTAGATTGAGCTGTGCCAAATGACAAATATTGGTCCTTCTCAATGAATTAGAATATCATCAAAAAGTTAATTTATTTCAGTAATTCAATACAAAAAGTGAAACTCATATATTACTAGCTGTTATACCCGGCGTTGCTCGGGAGGTTGACTTACGGTATGGATAGAGTAAAAGCTCACTATTTAAATACCTCCCAGTATGAATTTAATTGCTACCTCTCTATATGAATTTAATTGCTAGAGAGTGTAAATAATGTTATTGGAAGCATAAAAGAAATGAAATGAAGCAATAAATTCATTACAGATTTATATAGTGTTGATTTAGGACTGCATGTTCCTATTCCAACGCTTTCTTGTAAACAATGTTTTTTGTCTTTTGATCCAGTGCCAAGATGTAGAGATTCTTTCCAGTGCCGACTCTGGAGCAAGCAACATATAGATGCCCAAAAACAGGGACTTTGAAGGTGTTTTCCTGCCACTTAATCAAAAATCGCAAAAGGAGGGAAACTTTGTTCAATGTCCAATCAAAAATAGCTATTCCCTGATTTTAAACCAATGAAAAATCAAGCTTCAAACAAACAAACTTTCGAAAATATATATGATATAGATTCATTACACACAGAGAGTGATCTGTTTCCAGCTTTTTTTTCTTTTTATGTTGAAGATTATGGCTAACAGTTAATGAAAACCCAAAATTTAGTCTCCCAGAAAATTAGAATATTGGGTAAAAATTGAAGGTTGTAGACTCATGGTGTGACACTCTAATCAGCTAGTCAACACAAAACATCTGCAAAGGTTTTCTAAGCCTTTAACCCTATTTAAAAACTCTTTAGCCACTTTTGACCTTCCTGACAGAGCTTCATTTTTCAAATCTGACATGTTTCACTTTATGTGGTAATAACGTCGGAATGCTTTTACCTATCCAAGCGATTCTGAGATTGTTTTCTCGTGGCACATTGGACTTTGTTACTGGCAAAATTTGCTCGATATGTTCAGTATTTAATTGTGAAAAACACCAAAATTTGCGAAAAATTGCAAAAATTTGCATTTTTCTCAACTTAAATGTATCTGCTTGTAAGACAGGCAGTTATAACACAAAATTGTTGCTAATTAACATCCCCCATATGTCTACTTTAGATTGGCATCGTTTTTTGAACATCCTTTTACTTTTCTAGGACGTTACAAGGCTTTGAACTTTAGCAGCAATTTCTCACATTTTCAAGAAAATTTCAAAAGGCGATTTTTACAGGGGCCAGTTCAGTTGTGAAGTGGCTTTGAGGGCCTTATATATTAGAAACCCCCAAAAAGTCACCCCATTTTAAAAACTTCACCCCTCAAAGTATTCAAAACAGCATTTAGAAAATTTCTTAACCCTTTAGACTTTTCACAGGAATTAAAGCAAAGTAGAGGTGAAATTTACAAATTTCATATTTTTTTGCAGAAATTAATTTTTAATCCAATTTTCTTTATAACACAGAAAGTTTTACCAGAGAAATGCAACTCAATATTTATTGCCCAGAGTCTTCAGTTTTTAGAAATATCCCATATGTGGTCCTAGTGTGCTACTGGACTGAAGCACCGGCCTCAGAAGCAAAAGAGCACCTAGTGGATTTTGGGGCCTTATTTTTATTACAATATATTTTAGGCACCATGTCAGGTTTGAAGGGCTCTTGCGGTGCCAAAACAGTGGAAATCCCCAAAAAGTGACCCCATTTGGGAAACTACACACCTCAAGGAAATTATCTAGGTGGATAGTGAGCATTTTGACCGCACAGTTTTTTTACAGAAATTATTGGAAGTAGGGCGTGAAAACGAAATCTACATTTTTTCAAAGAAAATGTAGGTTTAGCGATTTTTTTTCTTCTTATTTCCACAAGGACTAAAGGAGAAAAAGAATGGTTTGCGGAGACCATGTCACATTTACAAAGCCCCTGAGGGGACAAAACAGTGGAAACCCCCCACAAGTTACCCCATTTTGGAAACTACACCCATTGAGGAAATTATCTAGGAAGAAATAGAAGTAAGATCCAGCGAAGTGAGGTGAGTAAAAGGAAATCCCCGTTTCCACTTTATTGAACAGTCAGGTATGACATATAAAACACGGGAGGGAAAACGCAATAAAGGTGGTCTTCAAATGGCAAAATATAGCAGCCTACCCGTTTCGAATAAAAACAGTATTCTTAATCATGGCTGATATTCGAAACGCATTTATTAAGGGGTGTAGTGAGCATTTTCACACCACAGGTCTTTTCCATAAATGAATGCGCTGCGGATGGTGCAAATAGATATGCCATTTCAATGGCAAATATGTCATGCCCAGCTTATGACGCTGGAGACACACACCCCAAAAATTGTTAAAAGGGTTCTCCCGGGTATGACGATGTGATTATATGTGGAAGGAAACTGCTGTTTGGGCACACTGTAGGGTTCAGAGCGGAGGGAGCGCCATTTGGCTTTTGGAGCGTGGATTTTGCTTGGTAGTAGATTTGTTTGAGTATTGCTGGTGTTTCCATTTATAATGTGGGGGGTACATGTAAGCTGGGCAGAGTACATCAGGGGCATAGTCAGGTGGTATAATAATGGGGTAAAAAAACAATAAAATGATCCATAGATGTGTGTTACGCTGTGAAGCAATCCTTTCTGCACAGGCCGGTGTCGCACTGATATATGGCGTCCTTTCTTATGCCCCTTTTGGTCCACACTCCGCACCTTTGCAGTTTGGGGAATTTTGCTGGGAAAGTGTTGTCCTGGTATAATACAGGCACCCTCGCTTCCAGCAGATATGTTTGAGCCCTCCCCTTCCTGGTACCCTAATTTTTGGTCCTTGATAAATCGCCACTTGAAACAGAAGAAATGTTCCCCTCGGGTCGGCACAACTGCATGTTTTTTATTTCCTGACTTATTGGAGCCATAACTAATTTAATTTTTTCATAGACGTAGTGGTATGAGGGCTTTTTTTTGCGGGACGAGCTGTAGTTATTATTGGTACCATTTTGGGGTACATGCGACTTTTTGATCACCTTTTATCCTATTTTTTGGGAGGCCAGATAAACAAAAAAAACGCAATTCTGTAATAGTTTTTTTAAAAAAATTTTATACAGCGTTCACCATGCGTTATAAATTACATGTTAACTTTATTCTGCGGGTCAGTACGATTCCGGCGATACCTAATTTATAGAACTTTTTTATGTTTTACGACTTTTTGCAAAATAAAATTACTTTTGTAAAAAGAATGTATTTTTTCTGTCGCCAAGTTGTGAGAACCATAACTTTTAAATTTTTTTGTCGACGGAGCTGTATGAGGGCTTGTTTTTTGTGATACGAGCTATAGTTTTTATAGGTACCGTTTTTGGATACGTGCGGCTTTTTTTTATCACTTTTTATTCCAATATTTGTAGGGCTATTTGTAGGGCAAAGTGACCAAAAAACAGAAACTCTGGTATAGTTTTTTACTTTTTTTTACGCTGTTCACCGCGTGCAATAAATAATCTAATATTTTGATACCTCAGGTCGTTACAGTCGCGGCGATACCAAATACGTATGGTTTATTATTATTTTTCAATAATAAAGGACTTAACTGGTTCCCGACCGCTGGCTGTATTTTTACGGCGAGCGGTCAGGGTCCTTAAAACCCGAGCCATAGACTTTTTACGGCTTGGGTTTTAACTTGCTGCCCGCGCGATCCGGCAGCTGAATGTCGGGTCTCCGGCTGTCAGTGACTGCCGGGGACCCTGAGAGGATAGAAGCAGCTTTCCCTGCTTCTGTCTTCTCCGATGTCTTTTTACACAGCGCTCAATGAATGCTGTGTATAGGAATAGAGACAGCAGCAGCGGCGCTGTCTCTATTCCTCCCGGTGATCATGTGACCGGTCACATGATCGCCGGGTGCCGTTACTGACAGACTGTGCTGGGTCTTACTAGACCCAGCACAGCCCTATTAGTGACAATCGTCACTATGAGAGGGCTGATTTCCCCTGTAACTGGGGCTGTGCAGTCCCAGTTACAGTGGAAAAACATGGTGTAAAAGAAAGAAAAAAAATATATAAAGTTCCCCAAAGGTCTTTTCTGACCTTTGAGGGACAGACCATAGTAATAAAAAAATAATAAAGTAAAGTGCAAAAAAAAAAGAAATAATAAATACACATAAAATACCCACCCCCAAAAAAAACTTCCCCCCCCGCCAATCATATGGACACAGTGACTTCTGAAGCGGAATCACCGGTGAATTGGCCGGGGATTCCGCTCCAGGAAAGTCACTGACTTCACTGTGTCGATATATGGACACAGTGACGTCAGGGACTTCTGAAGCGGAATCCCCGCCGATGTGGCCCGGGGTTCCGCTCCAGGAGAAGTCCCTGCCTTCACTGTCCATATATGGACACAGTGACTTCTGAAGCGGAATCTCCGGCGAATTGGACGGGGATTCCGCCCCAGGAAAAGTCTCTGCCTTCACTGTCCATATATGGACACAATGACGTCAGGAACTTATGAAGCGGAATCCCCAGCGATGTGGCCGGGGATTCCGCTTCAGGAGAAGTCACTGACTTCACTGTGTCCATATATGGACACAGTGACGTCAGGGACTTCTGAAGCGGAATCCCCGCCGATGTGGCCGGGGATTCCGCTCCAGGAGAAGTCCCTGCCTTCACTGTCCATATATGGACACAGTGACGTCAGGGACTTCTGAAGAGGAATCACCGGCGAATTGGACGGGGATTCCGCTCCAGGAAAAGTCTCTTCCTTCACTGTCCATATATGGACACAATGACGTCAGAAACTTATAAAGCGGAATCCCCAGCGATGTGGCCGGGGATTCCGCTCCAGGAGAAGTCACTGACTTCACTGTGTCCATATATGGACACAGTGACGTCAGGGACTTCTGAAGCGGAATCACCGGCGAATTGGCCGGGGATTCCGCTCCAGGAGAAGTACCTCACTTCACTGTTCATATATGGACAGTGAAGTGAGGGATTTCCCCAGAGCTGTCCCCTACAGGAAAGTAGGGGGGGGTGGCACTACCTACAAGGGGGACTGTGTGGCATTGCCTACAGGGGGGCTGTGTGGCACTACCTACAGGTGGGGCTGTGTGGCATTACTTACAGGGGGGCTGTGTGGCACTACTTACAGGGGGGCTGTGTGGCACTACTTACAGGGGGGCTTTGTGGCACTACCTACAGGGGGGCTGTGCGGCATTGCCTACAGGGGGGCTGTGTGGCACTACCTACAGGCGGGGCTGTGTGGCACTACTTACAGGGGGGCTGAGTGGCACTACCTACAGGGGGGCTGTGTGGCATTACCTACAGGGGGGCTGTGTGGCACTACCTACAGGGGGTCTGTGTGGCATTACCTACAGGTGGGGCTGTGTGGCATTACCTACAGACGGGGCTCTGTGGCATTACTTACAGGGGGGCTGTGTGGCCTTACTTACAGGGGGGGTGTGGCATTACCTACAGGGGGTCTGTGTGCCCTTACTTACAGGGGGGCTGTGCGGCATTACCTACAGGGGGGCTGTGTGGCACTACCTACAGCTGGGTTGTGTGGCACTACCTACAGGTGGGTTGTGTGGCACTACCTACAGGGGGGCTATGTGGCATTACCTACCTGGGGGCTATGTGGCATTACTTACAGGGGGGCTGTGTGGCATTACTTACAGGGGGCAGACTTAGGGCATGTTCACACGGCCTATTTTCGTCCGTTTTTCGGGCTGTAAACTCCCGAAAAACGACCAAAAAATCGGAAAGCAGAAAGCCTCCAAACATCTGCCCATTGATTTCAATGGGAAAACGGCGTTCTGTTCCGAAGGAGCGTTTTTTGTTTTTTTTTACGCATAAAAAAACGGCCACGAAAAAGAAGTGCAGGAGACCTCTTGAGTCGTTTTTGGAGCCGTTTTCCGTAGGCTGTAGTGAAAAAAGCTCCAAAAACGGGCATAAAAAAAGCAGCGAAAATCGCGATTGGCACAAAAAACGTCTGAAAATCAGGAGCTGTTTTCTCTTGAAAACGGCTCCGTATTTTGAGACGTTTTTGACTCTGCGTGTGAACATACCCTAACATTTATCAGGCTGTGGAAGGGGCTGGGGAGGGAGATGGGTGCCTGTACTTAGATCAGGGATAGATGGAGGCACAAAGGATAATGATGATTATTACTGTGTAAGGGCTTATTTAGACGAACGTGTAATACGTCCGTGCAACGCGCCTGATTTTCACGCGCCTCGCACGGACCTATATTAGTCTATGGGGCCGTGCAGACTGTCCGTGAGATTCATGCAGCGTGTGTCCGCTGCGTAAAACTCACGACATGCCCTATATTTGTGCGTTGTTCGCGCATCACGCACCCATTGAAGTCAATGGGTGCGTGAAAATCACGCGCAGCACACGGAAGAACTTCCGCGGGACAAGCGTGATTCGCGCAACAGCAGTAAAAAGTATGAATGAAAACAGAAAAGCACCACGTGCTTTTCTGTTTACAAACATACAAACAGAGTGTCATAATAATGGCACGTTTTTTGTGCAAGCAAAAGGCACACGCTGGTGTAAATCCGGCCTCAGACAGTGTGCAGGGAGGGAGCTGTCTGCCTGTTATTTGTAATTAGAGCAGGGAAGGACCTGTGACCATAGAGGGGTGTGGCAGTATGCAAATAGCTGAGGTGCTTTGCAGGAAGGGGGGGTGATGCAACTGTCTCCTCAGATGCAGCCGGGGATCATGGGTATAGTGGGTTACAAGACAGGAAACAGACAGTAAGGGATGTAAACAAACAGCAAGGGATGTAAACAAACAGAAAGAGCAAAAGTGATGATGGAAATCAAACAAACTGGTTAGAAGTTTAATAGGGGGTATTAGGGAAGGCAAATCAAGGCTTTTTTTTTTTTTTTTCCTGGACAACCCCTTTAACATGACAACATCCCCTGGCCGCCATTTTAAAAACCATCTAGAGACAGTGATGTAGTTGTTCATTAGTCCTATTCACTTAGCCCATGGATGTTTCCTCTATGTGGCCCCAACACATGTACGTCATGTAACCCTGTTGCTAACTGAATGCTGTGTGTGTGTGTGTCACATGACTGACGGCATCTTTAACCCCTTCCTGACATCCGCCGTATATATATGGCGCTGTCGGGAGGTGCTTCCCGCAAAGCGCCGTATAGGTACTGCGCAATGGGAAACGGTCATCGGTGCTAATTTCACCGTGACAAAGTAAAGATGGCTGCTGTCCATGACAGCAAGCCATCTCTACTACTCGCCCAGGGTGCCGTTTCGGCCCCCCCCCCCGCATCGGCGATCGCTGCTATTGGCCAGTCAATTCTGACCGGCCAATAGCAGGGATTTTTGTTAAAACTGCGCCCTGGCGTCACAGGGCACAGTTAAACAGTGGCGATTGGTGCTGTCTAAGACAACACCCATCGCCACCAACGTCACCTAGGGAGGTGGCAGTTATGCCACCTCTAGGAGCAATCTGATTGGTCGGTCTGTAATGACCGACCAATCAGTGCACCAGGGAGTGTTGTGAACATCGACACTGCTATGCACGCCGCCATTCCAGTTTGAGGCAGCGTGCAGAGCGGTTGAGAGAGTGTCTGCTGCTGATTTTCTGGGATTTGTAGTGCGTCCTGCACTACTGTGTAAAAAATAAGAAAGCCCTTTTGCTGCTTCTGTCTGATCAATTTTTTTTAAAAAAAATTAGTGATCAGTTTTTTGTCCCTGTCCCTGACCCACCCCGTCCCACCCCACCCCCTCCCTGTCCCAATCTACCCCATCCCACCCCCTCCCTGTCCGAGTCCTGTGCCCACTGAGCGCTGATCAGTGACCACCATCATTGATCAGCATCTGTGCTCAATTTTTGTCGCAGGATTTTTTATTTGCACCATCTCCCTGTGTGCGCCCTGCGGCCACGAAGTGCTGGTTGGTGACCGCCATCACTGATCAGCATTCGTGTTTTTTTCCCCGCAGGTTATTTCTTTGTGCCTTTTTTTCACACACACCAATTACCTGTATGGGTCCTGTGACCGCTGAGCGCCGATCAGTGACCGCCATCACTGATCGGCATTTGTGCTCAACTTTTGTTGCAGGAATTTTTTTATTTTTGTCATTTTTTTCCAATTATAAATTTGCACCATCTACCTGTGTGCACCCTGCGGCTACAGACTGCTGATTAGTTATCAGAATCTGTAGTAATTTGCTGACGCAGGGTTTTTTTAGGTCTTTTTTTCACCCGCACCTTTCCATAGTGTGCGTCCTGATCAGTGACGCACATCACTGATCAGCATATTTTCTGGCGCAGTTTTTTTTTTCTAATACAATATAAAATTTTTAATATAATAGTAGTTAGGTGTAGAAAGTAGGTAGCGAGTTAGGGTAGCATACGCCAGCGTTAGAAACGTTCATTTAGTTTTAGATCTAGATAGATATATCTAGCAACTTTTTTCTGCAGTTTTAGTAGAAATTTACCGTAGTTCAGTTAGACTACAGTTTTTTTAGTAATAGATAGCGTCATTTACTGACGGACGTTGGGTTGTTTTTTTTACTGACGTTCGTCCAGTAAATTTTTAGAACCTAGTTTTGCTGTAGCAAGTTAGTTAGACTACAGGTTTTTTTAGTAGTAGATAGCGTCAGTTACTGACGGACGTTCAGTTGTTTTTTTCTAACTGACGATCGTACAGTAAAAATTATATTCTTTTTTTTTTCCCCTTTTCTTCTCTTCTTTCTTATCTTCTAATTTCTGTTCACTATACACGTGTAAAAACACCACACATACACACACCCCCCTGTGTAAAAATAAAAGTTGATTACACGTGTAAAAACACCACACAACCCCCTGTAATAAATCAAAATGTCTCAATCGTCCAGAAGGATGTATTCAGTCGAGGAGGCATACGCCATCATTGCCTCTGACACTGAGTCGGCCAGCGAGGGAGAGGAGGAATATGCCCCACTCCTTTTAGTTTCCTCCTCTTCCTCCAGTTATGAGGAACCCCCCCAAAGGTGACCCAGGAGAGCAGCTGAGCCAACCCCAATTATTGATCCCGTGTGGACTCCACTCCCTGAAAATTATGAGCCTCAAATTCCTGATTTTATAGGCAGCTCAGGAATTCAGTTTGAGACTGAAGGCCTCACAGAAATTTACTTTTTCAAGGTCTTTTTCTCTGAGGAGTTTGTTAATTTAATGGTGGCCCAGACGAATCTGTACGCCCAACAATTTTTAACCCAAAACCCCACTTCATCATTTGTTAGGTGGACCCCAGTAGATGCAGCGGAGATGATGACATTTTGGGGCCTTGTGCTGCATATGGGACTAGTGAGGAAGCCAGAGGTTAGGCAATACTGGAGTGCGGATATTTTGTACAGCACCCCAATTTACTGCATGGCCATGACCCGAACTCGCTTTGAAGCCATTTTAAAATTCTTGCATTATAATGATAATGCCCAGTGCCCGCCACAGGACGACCCCACATTTGACCGTCTGTTTAAAATCAGGCCACTCATTGATCATTTCTCCACCAAATTTTCACAAGTGTACACCCCCGATAAATATATTTCCATAGACGAGTCCCTTGCTCATTTTAAGGGGAGGCTTAAATTCCGCCAATACCTGCCCAATAAGAGGGCAAGGTATGGAATTAAATTGTACAAAATGTGTGAGAGTACATCTGGGTATACACACAGGTTTAGGGTTTACGAAGGGAAGGACTCTATTATTGAACCCCAAGAATACCCCCCCCCCCCGTCCTGGGAGTTAGTGGGGAAAATAGTGTGGGATTTGATGCACCCATTGCTGGACAAGGGTTATCACCTTTACGTCGATAACTTCTTTACCAGCGTCCCACTATTTAGGTGCCTTTCTGCCAGAAGTACTGTAGCATGCGGTACTGTGCGCAAAAATCAGAGAGGCCTCCCTAAAACACTGCTTAGCCAAAGCCTCAGAAGGGGTGAGAGCAGGGAACTATGCAGCGAGAACATTCTGTTCATCAAATATAAGGGCAAGAGGGATGTCCTTATATTGACCACAATTGATGGCAGCGGCAGCACCCCTGTCCCTGAACGAGGTACCACCACAGTGACCCAGAAGCCAAATTGCATCCTGGGCTAAAATAAGTACATGGGCGGGGTTGATCTCTCTGATCAAGTACTGAAGCCTTATAGTGCCCTACGGAAAACAAAGACATGGTACAAAAAGCTGGCCGTGCACATTGTACAGATGGCATTATATAATGCTTACGTACTATCCCGATGTGCAGGCCAGACAGGGACATTCCTTAACTTCCAAGAGGTGGTGATCAAGGCACTTCTATTTGGGAACCAGGCAGGGGAGGGCCCAAGCACATCTGCTGGTAGCGATGGTCCACGTATTGTACCAGGGCAACATTTCCCCAATGAAGTGCCCCAAATTGCAAAGAAGGGAAGGACACAAAAAAGGTGCAGAGTGTGTTCCAAAAGGGGAATAAGAAAAGACACTATTTACCACTGTGAAACCTGCCCCGAAAAACCAGGCCTGTGTATCAAGGATTGCTTCAAAGAGTACCATACATCCATAAATTAGTAAGTTCATGATTCATTAACCCCTTTATTATGCCAAAAGAAACATTGCGTCCATACACATATCCAGCTAAATCCTAGTTCCAAAAGTCAAATGGCGCTTCTGAGCCCTGCCGTGTGTCCAAACAGCCGTTTATGACCACATGTGGGGTATTGTTTTACTCGGGAGAAATTGCTTTACAAATGTTGTGGAGCTTTTTCTCCTTTAGTCCTCGTGGAAATGAGAAAAAATTAGCTAAACCTACATTTTCTTTGAAAAAAAGTAGATTTTCATTTTCACTGCCTACCTCCAGAAATTTCTGCAAAAAACCTGTGGGGTCAAAATGCTCACTATACCCCTAGATAATTTCCTCAAGGGGTGAAGTTTCCAAAATGGGGTCACTTGTGGGGGGTTTCCACTTTCCAAATGCGACATGGCCTCTGCTAACTATTCCTGCTAAATTTGAGCTCCAAAAGCCAAATGGCGCTCTTTCCCTTCTGAGCCCTGCTGTTTGTCAAAACAGCCATTTATGACCACATGTGGGGTATTGTTTTACTCGGGAGAAATTGCTTTACAAATTTGGTGTAGCTTTTTCTCCTTTAGTCTTCGTGGAAATAAGAAAAAATAAGCTAAACCTACATTTTCTTTGAAAAAAATGTAGATTTTCATGTTCACTGCCTACTTCCAATTGTTTCTGCAAAAAATCTGTGGGGTCAAAATGCTCACTATACCCCTAGATAATTTCCTCAAGGGGTGTAGTTTCCAAAATGGGGTCAATTCTGGGGGGTTTCCACTGTTTTGGCCCCTCAGGGGCTTTGCAAATGCGACATGGCCTCTGCTAACTATTCCTGCTAAATTTGAGCTCCAAAAGCCAAATGCTCTCTTTCCCTTCTGAGCCCTGCCGTGTGTCCAAACAGCCGTTTATGACTACATGTGGGGTACTGTTTTACTCGGGAGAAATTGCTTTACAAATTTGGTGGAGCTTTTTCTCTTTTAGTCATCGTGGAATTGAGAAAAAATTTGCTAAACCTACATTTTCTTTGAAAAAAATGTAGATTTTCATTTTCACGGCCTACTTCCAAAAATTTCTGCAAATAACCTGTGAAGTCAAAATGCTCACTATACCCCTAGATATTTTCCTCAAGGGTGTAGTTTCCAAAATAGTGCCACTTGTGGGGGGGTTTCCACTGTTTTGGCACCGCAAGAGCCCTGCAAACTTGACATGGTGCCTAAAATATTTTCTAATACAAAAGGAGGCCCCAAAATCCACTAGGTGCTCCTTTACTTCTGAGGCCTGTGCTTCAGTCCATAAGCACAAAAGGGCCACATGTGGGATATTTCCTAAATCTGCAGAACCTGGGCAACAAATATTGAGTTGCGTTTCTCTGGTAAAACCTTCTGTGTTACAAAAAAAAGGGATTAAAAATGAATTTCTGCAAAAAAAAAAATGGAATTTGTACATTTCACCTCTACTTTGCTTTAATTCCTGTGAAACGTCTAAAGGGTTGATAAACTTTCTAAATGCTGTTTTGAATACTTTGAGGGGTGCAGTTTTTAAAATGGGGTGACTTGGAGGGGTTTGTATTGTGTAGGCCCCTCAAAACCACTTCAGAACTGAACTGGGCCCTGTAAAAATAGCCTTTTGAAATTTTCTTGAAAATGTGAGAAATTGCTGCTAAAGTTCTAAGCCTTGTAACGTCCTAGAAAAATAAAAGGATGTTCAAAAAACGATGCCAATCTAAAGTAGACATATGGGGGATGTTAGTTAGAAACAATTTTGTGTGTTAGGGTATGTGCACACGTAGTGACCAAAAACGTCTGAAAATACAGAGCTGTTTTCAAGGGAAAACAGCCCCTGATTTTCAGACGTTTTTTGAGCAACTCGCATTTTTCGCGCCGTTTTTTACGTCCGTTTTTGGAGCTGTTTTCATTGGAGTCTATGAGAAAACAGCTCCAAAAACGTCCAAATTTTACGCGTCGTAATTGCCGTACGGAACAATACAGCGTTATACCCATAGAAAGTAATGGGCAGATGTTTGACAACGTATTTGAGACGTATTTTCAGACGTAAAACGAGGCAAAAAACGCCTCGTATACGTCTGAAAATAGGTCGTGTGAACCCAGCCTTATAACTGCCTGTGTGACAAGTAGATACATTTAAATTGAGAAAAAAAACAAATTTTTGCAATTTTTCGCTAAATTTTGGTGTTTTTCACAATTAAATATTTAATGTATCGAGCAAATTTTGCCAGTAACATAAAGTCCAATGTGTCACGAGAAAACAATCTCAGAATCGCTTGGCTAGGTAAAAGCATTCCAACGTTATTACCGCATAAAGTGAAACATGTCAGATTTGAAAAATGAGGCTGTCAGGAAGGTCAAAAGTGCCCAAAGAGGAAAGGGGTTAATCATATTCAGTTAGCCTGTGGATGTAGATTACACAGGACTAATCTGTGGGCTAAACCATTCTACTGTGACAGGGGCCTCATGCACCATAAGAAATGTATGTGAGCAGTATTTATAATACATCTATATTAGGATACTGTTTGATTTCCTATTCTACAAATAAAAAAATAAATAATAAAAACTGGACAACCCTTTAAATGGGTCAATCAGGTGTCTGTTTTTTCTGGACAGAATAATGTAGCATTCTACGCTATTTTGATCAAAAAGCAATGGAAACCTGATGGAATAGAAACAACGCAATTATGAACAAAGCCTAAGTGATTGGGCAGCCTCACTCTTTAGGTGATTATGTATTTTTGGGGGTGCTACCAATAAAACACTAAAGTTAAGAGTTGTGGGTATAGATGCAGTGTATAAATCTACTTGATATCTCTATGTAAGGACTTCAAGTAAGAAATCATTTAGCATGGAAATACCAAACGTAGAAGACGACCCGGGGGAAAAGAGTGCGAGTAAAGGCTGTACGGTAATGGAGTAAATCAGATGCTGGGCCTGATGCTCTACAAAAATAAAGTCAATGCAATTGCATGATTGGTGACTGGTATAATCTTGAAGTGTTTCTATTGGTAACTACCGCAATAGCAGCTGCTGCAGGATCCGCGGACTGAAGGGGGCTGACGCAAACAACGTCCTGATACTGGCCCGCATTAGGACGCTGTGCGCGGCGCCTGGAAGTGACGAGAACCTGGAAACGAGAACCAGTACATAAATAGAAAGGTCTGGGGTCTGAATTAGTTTAGGGGTCTGGTATGTGGTCTACATTTAAGTTTCTGGTGTCTGAATTTTCTATTTATGTGGCTGATGGAGTGCGTGGTACCATTATTTCAGCATTCTTTGATCATTTTCTCCAATTTTTATACGGATATGGTAAATGATTGGGAGGAGGGTCGAGCATTCAACAGTTTGCTATGGGGCCCACCACTGTTTAGTTATGTTCCTGGTTCCAGCCCGGATTCACAAAACTAGTAACATTTTCAGGATCTTACATTAGATGCTATTTGAGAACTACCTGGGAAAGCAGAAAATCTTTCCTTAACCGCTTCCCGACCGCCCACTGTATATTCACGTCGGCACTTGCTGGGCTCTGTGCAGCGCCGACGTGAATTCACGGTGGGTGTTAAAAGCGCGATCCGGGTGTCTCAGAGCAGCGCTGACACCCGGATCGCGCTGTTATCACCTGCCTCTGGTCCCGGAGATATGATCGGGACCTTATTAGTTCAGGTCCCGGTCATGTGATCGCAGGGAAAGTGTGTTGTAGCAACGAACTGGAAAGTTTGTTGCTATAACAAACTGGAAAGTTTGTTGCTACAACAAACTTTCCCGGGGACCGATTGCGGGTGCTGCAGTCGGTTATAAGGCAGAACCGGAGGCTATACAACAGCCCCCGGGTCTGCCATGCACAGCAGCCTATGAGAACCAGCCGGAGGCCGATCCTCATAAGCTTCCTGTCAGTGTGACTCTCAGCGTCACACTGACAGTTTATAATACGTTACACTACCTAGTAGGTAGTGTAATGTATTATATCAGCGATCAGTGCTGCCAGTCCTCAAGTAAAACAAGTAAAAAGTCAAAAAGAAAGTAATAAAAATGTTTTATAAAAGTGTAAAAACAAGTTATAAAAGTTACAAAAACAAAAAATGCTTTTTTTCCTATAATAAGTCTTTTATTATAGGAAAAAAATGAAAATGTTAAAAAAAAGTACACATATTTGGTATCACCGCGTTCACAACGACCCAAACTATAAAACTATAATATTATTTTTCCCGCACGGTGAACACCGCAAAAAAATTATTAAAAAATAATGTCGGAATCACTATTTTTTGGTCATCAACCCTCCCAAAATATAGAATAAAAAGTGATCAAAAAGTCGCATGTAACCCAAAATAGTACCAATAAAAACTGCAGCCTGTCCCGCAAAAAACAAGCCCTTAGGCTGGGTTCACACGAGCACATTAACGTCCGTAATGGACGGACGTATTTCGGCCGGAAGTCCCGGACCGAACTCAGTGCAGGGAGCCGGGCTCCTAGCATCGTAGTTATGTACGACGCTAGGAGTCCCTGCCTCTCCGTGGAACTACTGTCCTGTACTGAAAACATGATTACAGTACGGGACAGTTGTCCTGCAGAGAGGCAGGGACTCCTAGCATCGCACATAACTATGATGCTAGGAGCCCCGCTC
The DNA here is from genome assembly GCF_050947455.1 of Rhinoderma darwinii. Classification (NCBI taxonomy): domain Eukaryota; kingdom Metazoa; phylum Chordata; class Amphibia; order Anura; family Rhinodermatidae; genus Rhinoderma; species Rhinoderma darwinii. The sequence goes on from NC_134695.1 coordinate 106,317,248, forward strand.
CCTGCACTGAGTTCGGTCCGGGACTTCCGGCCGAAATACGTCCGTCCATTACGGACGTTAATGTGCTCGTGTGAACCCAGCCTTACACAGCCTTTTTGACTGAAAAATAAAAAAATTATGGCTCTCAGAATATGGTGACAGAGAAAATAAATAATTTTATCGAAAAGTGATTTTATTGCGCAATCGCCACAAAACATAAAAAAACATATAAACATATGGTATCGCCGTAATCGTACCGACCCGCAGAATAAAGTAAAATTTAATTTATAGCACACGGTGAACATTGTAAAAAAAAATACAAAAAACATTGGCAGAATTTATGTTTCTTTGTCACTTTGCTTGCCAAAAAAATCTAATAAAAAAGTGAAAAAAAAAAATCACATGTACCCTAAAATGGTACCAATGAAAAGTACAGATTGTCCCGCAACAAATAAGCCCCCGCATGGCTCCGTTGGGGAAAAAATAAAAAAGTTCTGGCTCTCAGAATATGGCGATGCAAAATGTGCAGTGTTCCAAAAGTGGATAAGGTCGGGCACCATTTATCAGTGCGACACCGGCCACATATCTGTGAATTATTATTTATTTACCCCATTATTATACCCTCTTATTATGCCCTGATGTACTCTGCCCAGTTTACACATACCCCCACATCATAAACTGAAATACCAGCAAAACAGAACAGTTACCAAGCAAAATCTGCGCTCCAAAAGCCAAATGGCGTTCCCTCCCTTCTGAGCCCCACAGCGTGCCCAAACACCAGCTTACGTCCACATATATGATATTTTATATCCGGGAGAACCCACTCAACATTGTATGAGGTATTTGTCTTCAGTGGCACAAACTGGGCACAACATATTGTGCATTAAAATGGCACATCAGTGGAAAATTGTAATTTTCAATTTGCACCATCCGCTGCGCATTAACGCCTTCGCGCACCATGACTTAATAGCATGTCGTGGTGCGAGGGGCTATATATGGAGCGGGCTCACGCGCTGCGCCTGCTCCATATTCTGCAGGGTTCCGCTGTGTATTACAGCTGACACCCGGGACTAATGGACAGGAACAGCGATCGCGCTGTTACAGGAGCCTGTAAAATGACATTATACTGCAATACATTAGTATTGCAGTGTATTGTACCAGCGACCTAATGATCGCTCGTTCGTCCCCTAAAGGGACTTTTGGGAGGTTTCCACTGTTTCGGTACCTCAGGGGCTTTGCAAATGCGACATGACACCCGAAAACCATTCCAGCTAAATTTGAGCTCCAAAAGCCAAATATTGTTCCCTCCCTTCTGAGTCCTGCCGTGGGTCCAAACAGCAGTTTATTACCACATGTGGCGTATTGCTGTAATCAGGACAAATTGCTTTACAAATTTTGGGGTGATTTTTCTCCTTTATTCATTGTAAAAATTAAACATTTCTATGTTTTTTCAGAAAAAAAGTAGATTTTCACTTTCACGGCCCAATTCCACTAAATTCAGCAAAAAAACTGTGGGGTCAAAATGCTAACTATACCCCTAAAAAAATTCCTTGAGGGGTGTAGTCTTCAAAATGGGGTCAGTTTTGGGGGGATTCCACTGTTTTGCTCCCTCCAGGGCGTTGCAAACGCGACATGGCACTGAAAAACAATCCAGCAAAATCTGCGCTTCAAAATCCAAATGGCACTCCTTCTCTTCTGAGCTCTGCCGTGGGTCCAAACAGCAGTTTAGTACCACATATGGGGTATTGACGTAATCGGGAGAAGTAGCTTTACAAGTTTTGGGGTGCTTTTTAATCTTTATTCCTTGCAAATATTATTTTTTTTTTATAATTTTTCAGAAAAAAAGTAGATTTTCACTTTCACAGACAAACTCCAATAAATATAGCAAAAGACCTGTGGGGTCAAGATGCTAACTATACCCCTAGATAAATTCCTTGAGGTGTGTAGTTTCCAAAACCGTCTTACTTTTGTGGGATTTCCACTGTTTTGGCACCACAAGACCTCTTCAAACCTAAAATATATTCTAAAAAAAGGAGGCCCCAAAATCCTCTAGGTGCTCCTTTGCTTCTGAGGCCGGTGTTTCAGTGCATTTTCACACTAGAGCCACATGTGGGATATTTCTAAAAACTGCAGAATCTGGGCAATAAATATTGAGTTGAATTTCTCGGGTAAAACCTTCTGTGTTACAGAAAAAAATGTATTACAAATGAATTTCAGCAAAAAAAATAAAATTTGTAAATTTCACCTCTACTTTGCTTTAATTCCTGTGAAACGCCTAAAGGGTTAAGAAACTTTCTGAATGCTGTTTTGAATACTTTGAGGGGTGCAGTTTTTCATATGGGGTTATTTATGGGGTCTATCTAGTACATAAGGCCCTCAAAGGCACTTCAGAACTGAACCTGGTCCCTGTAAAAATAGCCTTTTGAAATTTTCTTGAAAATGTGAGAAATTGCTGGTAAAGTTCTAAGCCGTGTAACGTCCTAGAAAAATAAAATAATGTTAAAAAAACAATGCAAATATAAAGTAGACATATGGAATATGTAAAATAGTAACTATTTTGTGTGGTATTACTATCTGTTTTACAAGCATATACATTTAAAATGAGAACAATCAGAATTTTTGCAAATTTTCTCTAAATTTTGGTGTTTTTCACATATAATCAATGAATTTATTGACCAAATTTTTCCACTAACATAAAGTACAATATGTCACGAGAAAACAATCTCAGAATCGCTTGGATAGGCAAAAGCATTCCAGAGTTATTAACACATAAATTGACACGTCAGATTTGAAAAAATGGGGCTGGTCATGAAGGCCAAAATGAGCTCGGTCTTGAAAGGGTTAAAACCATAAGGTGTGCACGTGCTTAGTAACAACTTTAAACATTGAAAACACATCATTCTTAAATTGGCAAGTAAATTGTGCCATGCGCCACGATTTATTAAAACACATTAACCATAGGCAATACAGCGCAAGAGGAGCCTGACTTCAATCGCGACACGGCACTGCCTGAGCTGGGGCCCGCCTGCCCCCAGCTCGCATCCTGTAAACAAGGACAGCCGTGCCCCCTGCCACGGCTGTCCCCCCAGGCAGCCGCCGGACCGCCGTCCGGCTTTCGTGACTGCCCAGGCCCAAAACATCCTGGGGACCTGCCGTATAACTAGTGTCCCCCCACGTGCGAGTTCACCCCACCGTATAGCTAGTGGTAAACTCGTTGTGGTCCACCACCGAAACCGCTCTTAGCAGGAGTGCAGTGCCACGATCTGCCCTGGCTTTACATCACATGGCATCACATAACATACCCTAGCCTACCATAACATAACCTAACATAACATTCCATTATTTCTAACAAGGGAGGGTTGGGCGGGTCTTTTCTTCTCCTGGTAAGTAATGCCTTACCTCCTACTGCTTTCTGGACTTATAAACCCTTATCCTGCTCCCCCTCCCCTATCCTCATTACTTATGCGCTCCTATAGCTCTTCTCACTATCACTCCCCTTTCTTACACTTATCTCACAGTGAACAAAGAGTTCACCCTCCCCCTCCAGCCATGCTGGTACCATTGGCCATGCGGCCAGCACCATTTTATAACCCTTGCTTCCTCTAACCACCCTGATCAGGGACGCCCTGGCCCACCTTATGCTTCCTCGGGCCTAGTCGTCCCGCGTCCTAAATTTGGCAAAGGTTTTCCTGCATTTCCTTAATGAGACCCACAAATAAATAACGCTGCAGTTCTCTTCAAAAACAGTGTGGTTGCTTAATGCAGCTTGTGAATTAAGGTGCATTCACACAGTACGGTTAAGCCGCGTTTTTTTACCACGTGGTCGAAAACCAGGCGGCTCAAAAAAAAAAAACAACACAGCAAAACCGCACTGTGTGAATACACCAAAATAACCGCAATGAGGAGGTGCAATTTGGCCACAGCATATGGGTACGTCCTTACTCAGGGACAGAAAGTGAAGACTGCATATACACTACAAAGAATAAAAAATGGACATACACCAAGTTTAGAAAAGGAGGAAATAAAAATTATTTATAAAACCGTTCCCTCCCTTCTGAGCCCCACAGCGTGCCCAAACACCAGCTTACGTCCACATATATGATATTTTATATCCGGGAGAACCCACTCAACATTGTATGAGGTATTTGTCTTCAGTGGCACAAACTGGGCACAACATATTGTGCATTAAAATGGCACATCAGTGGAAAATTGTAATTTTCAATTTGCACCATCCGCTGCGCATTAACGCCTTCGCGCACCATGACTTAATAGCATGTCGTGGTGCGAGGGGCTATATATGGAGCGGGCTCACGCGCTGCGCCTGCTCCATATTCTGCAGGGTTCCGCTGTGTATTACAGCTGACACCCGGGACTAATGGACAGGAACAGCGATCGCGCTGTTACAGGAGCCTGTAAAATGACATTATACTGCAATACATTAGTATTGCAGTGTATTGTACCAGCGACCTAATGATCGCTCGTTCGTCCCCTAAAGGGACTTTTGGGAGGTTTCCACTGTTTCGGTACCTCAGGGGCTTTGCAAATGCGACATGACACCCGAAAACCATTCCAGCTAAATTTGAGCTCCAAAAGCCAAATATTGTTCCCTCCCTTCTGAGTCCTGCCGTGGGTCCAAACAGCAGTTTATTACCACATGTGGCGTATTGCTGTAATCAGGACAAATTGCTTTACAAATTTTGGGGTGATTTTTCTCCTTTATTCATTGTAAAAATTAAACATTTCTATGTTTTTTCAGAAAAAAAGTAGATTTTCACTTTCACGGCCCAATTCCACTAAATTCAGCAAAAAAACTGTGGGGTCAAAATGCTAACTATACCCCTAAAAAAATTCCTTGAGGGGTGTAGTCTTCAAAATGGGGTCAGTTTTGGGGGGATTCCACTGTTTTGCTCCCTCCAGGGCGTTGCAAACGCGACATGGCACTGAAAAACAATCCAGCAAAATCTGCGCTTCAAAATCCAAATGGCACTCCTTCTCTTCTGAGCTCTGCCGTGGGTCCAAACAGCAGTTTAGTACCACATATGGGGTATTGACGTAATCGGGAGAAGTAGCTTTACAAGTTTTGGGGTGCTTTTTAATCTTTATTCCTTGCAAATATTATTTTTTTTTTATAATTTTTCAGAAAAAAAGTAGATTTTCACTTTCACAGACAAACTCCAATAAATATAGCAAAAGACCTGTGGGGTCAAGATGCTAACTATACCCCTAGATAAATTCCTTGAGGTGTGTAGTTTCCAAAACCGTCTTACTTTTGTGGGATTTCCACTGTTTTGGCACCACAAGACCTCTTCAAACCTAAAATATATTCTAAAAAAAGGAGGCCCCAAAATCCTCTAGGTGCTCCTTTGCTTCTGAGGCCGGTGTTTCAGTGCATTTTCACACTAGAGCCACATGTGGGATATTTCTAAAAACTGCAGAATCTGGGCAATAAATATTGAGTTGAATTTCTCGGGTAAAACCTTCTGTGTTACAGAAAAAAATGTATTACAAATGAATTTCAGCAAAAAAAATAAAATTTGTAAATTTCACCTCTACTTTGCTTTAATTCCTGTGAAACGCCTAAAGGGTTAAGAAACTTTCTGAATGCTGTTTTGAATACTTTGAGGGGTGCAGTTTTTCATATGGGGTTATTTATGGGGTCTATCTAGTACATAAGGCCCTCAAAGGCACTTCAGAACTGAACCTGGTCCCTGTAAAAATAGCCTTTTGAAATTTTCTTGAAAATGTGAGAAATTGCTGGTAAAGTTCTAAGCCGTGTAACGTCCTAGAAAAATAAAATAATGTTAAAAAAACAATGCAAATATAAAGTAGACATATGGAATATGTAAAATAGTAACTATTTTGTGTGGTATTACTATCTGTTTTACAAGCATATACATTTAAAATGAGAACAATCATAATTTTTGCAAATTTTCTCTAAATTTTGGTGTTTTTCACATATAATCAATGAATTTATTGACCAAATTTTTCCACTAACATAAAGTACAATATGTCACGAGAAAACAATCTCAGAATCGCTTGGATAGGCAAAAGCATTCCAGAGTTATTAACACATAAATTGACACGTCAGATTTGAAAAAATGGGGCTGGTCATGAAGGCCAAAATGAGCTCGGTCTTGAAAGGGTTAAAACCATAAGGTGTGCACGTGCTTAGTAACAACTTTAAACATTGAAAACACATCATTCTTAAATTGGCAAGTAAATTGTGCCATGCGCCACGATTTATTAAAACACATTAACCATAGGCAATACAGCGCAAGAGGAGCCTGACTTCAATCGCGACACGGCACTGCCTGAGCTGGGGCCCGCCTGCCCCCAGCTCGCATCCTGTAAACAAGGACAGCCGTGCCCCCTGCCACGGCTGTCCCCCCAGGCAGCCGCCGGACCGCCGTCCGGCTTTCGTGACTGCCCAGGCCCAAAACATCCTGGGGACCTGCCGTATAACTAGTGTCCCCCCACGTGCGAGTTCACCCCACCGTATAGCTAGTGGTAAACTCGTTGTGGTCCACCACCGAAACCGCTCTTAGCAGGAGTGCAGTGCCACGATCTGCCCTGGCTTTACATCACATGGCATCACATAACATACCCTAGCCTACCATAACATAACCTAACATAACATTCCATTATTTCTAACAAGGGAGGGTTGGGCGGGTCTTTTCTTCTCCTGGTAAGTAATGCCTTACCTCCTACTGCTTTCTGGACTTATAAACCCTTATCCTGCTCCCCCTCCCCTATCCTCATTACTTATGCGCTCCTATAGCTCTTCTCACTATCACTCCCCTTTCTTACACTTATCTCACAGTGAACAAAGAGTTCACCCTCCCCCTCCAGCCATGCTGGTACCATTGGCCATGCGGCCAGCACCATTTTATAACCCTTGCTTCCTCTAACCACCCTGATCAGGGACGCCCTGGCCCACCTTATGCTTCCTCGGGCCTAGTCGTCCCGCGTCCTAAATTTGGCAAAGGTTTTCCTGCATTTCCTTAATGAGACCCACAAATAAATAACGCTGCAGTTCTCTTCAAAAACAGTGTGGTTGCTTAATGCAGCTTGTGAATTAAGGTGCATTCACACAGTACGGTTAAGCCGCGTTTTTTTACCACGTGGTCGAAAACCAGGCGGCTCAAAAAAAAAAAACAACACAGCAAAACCGCACTGTGTGAATACACCAAAATAACCGCAATGAGGAGGTGCAATTTGGCCACAGCATATGGGTACGTCCTTACTCAGGGACAGAAAGTGAAGACTGCATATACACTACAAAGAATAAAAAATGGACATACACCAAGTTTAGAAAAGGAGGAAATAAAAATTATTTATAAAACCGTAAACTCACCAAAAAAATACATATTTACATATTTTACAGGCTCAATTTTACAGGAAGAAACCCCCTCCTCGAGCAGCCAGATCAGAAAGAGGCTTACCCCCAACAGGCACTTTTAACATGTCAAAAAAGTGAACACTATAACCAAAAAGGCATAACTGTGTAATAAATCTGGAGAAGAGAAATAAACTCAAAAAAAAGTGATTAGCTGGAAAAACCTGATAATTAAAACACCTTAAAGAGTACCCGGGGTTAATTTTTTAATTAAATAGGTAAATAAGATGAAAATTTATTTTATTAATACAGTGTTATAGGGGGTTTGAGCAGCTTCTCTGTATAAATCCATATTCAGCAAGCGCCCTCTAGTGGCCGGCAATGTTCACAGTAATCATAATTATCACAGCAGGATGTGGAGAATGAGTATGGGACCTCTATAACAATATTTCAATACATGTATTATGAATGGTACAACATATTTGCTCACAAAAATTAAATTAACACCCGGTATTGCTTCAACACATCACATATCACTATTCATTTTATGTCATAATACAGAATTACTGAAAAAATATAGATATCATAGAGAATACAAACAAAAATCAATAAAAAACAAACAAACAAACAAACAAACAACTTCACCCATGTGTCTATGTCCTCCTTATATTTGGTCGGTCTCTTTATCTCCAGTTTCTTCCTGCATATTTAACCCATTCTGAGTCTCCATTTGTTGAGGACCTACAGACTAATTCCAGAAACAAATTTTAAAATGACGTAAAAACAAAAACCTACACATTCTGAACGGCTCCAGTGATCAGGTCACGCCGTATAAATTTTGCTCCTATGTGGAATAGAACTTCAAATATGGTCAGTAGTGCAAAAGGGATTAAAGAGGTTTAAATATGGATGTCAAAAAGGGGGTTCCCTTGCTAGGGAACCTCGTCTATTAGCCAGAACAGTCCCTGCTCTGGGTTACCCGGCGCAGGCATGAAATACACGGCCACATCTTCCCCTGACAACATCAGCTGCTTTCTAAGGTTTTCAGGGGCTAGACCCAGCGCAATCAGCTGATCACTGGGCCCGCTTCATTTGGAAAAAAGGGCTCTTGTGGTGTGACAACCCCTTTAATCCAGTATCCTAAAATACGTTTCAAATGTAAATATACTGAAATACTCCTGGCATCTTGATAAGAATCCTAGATCCATTATCCTAGATCAGTCCACATGAGTTGAAACAGAACCATTTGTAATTTTAAGAGGTTAATATATAATTTTCTGTATTGTCTGCGGTTCCTTATGTTATTGCACATGCGAATAAGGAAAAAAGAACAGTAAAAGCCCATGCTCACCTCTTAAATCCTACGCCGCTCCAGTGTTTACCTTTCTGAAGTGATGAAGAAATTAAAAGAGAGATGGATCTTTTGGAGGCGCTGCTGCGTGGTACGATCGGAGAAAATAGCAGACAGGTTACTCTGATATAAAATCTGTTTTATTGGAACAGTAGGTGGCTACGCGTTTCGGATTTATGCATTATTCTATATGTATCATTATCACCACGTTTTTATGTTTTTTAACAATTCATACACTGTATTCACTTTTATCAATGTTATTTTCTTCTTTTAAATGTAGCTTTGCGGTCTAATGTTTACCGGAGAAATAACCGGTTGTGACGTCACGGTCGCACTCTGACCCCTCCAGCCTTGGCGGTTTTTTTCTTCCTGTTAATTCGAATCCATCACGATATATAAGGGTCAGAATTGTAATGTGCACATGGCCTGAGGAAGACGCTTGTTCAGCGTCGAAACGCGTAGCCACCTACTGTTCCAATAAAACAGATTTTATATCAGAATAACCTGTCTGCTATTTTCTCCGATCGTACCACGCAGCAGCGCCTCCAAAAGATCCATCTCTCTTTTCATTTCTTCATTCATCTCGTCAAGCGGTTACCTTATGGGAACCGGTCTGGATCTGGCAGCAGAACTTGTGGATTATCCTTGCGACTCAAACCTTTGGCCTTAGGTGAGCATGGTACATTTTTGTCCTTTACCTGCTTAACCTATTGACCTGCACCATGTGGCACCGTGTTTTTCTTTTACCTTTCTGAAGAGATGACGTGCGGCACATACTGACCTGATCGCCTTGGCCAATGATTGGTGACCGGCCGCTGGGAATTTCCCTAATATATTATCCTGTGTCCATCAAGTACTTTAGTTCATTAAAAACATACTGAATAAAACCAACAAAAAAAACTAGTTTTTCCACAAGACAAGAAGCAGCCACTAACAAGACTATGTTCACACAGATCGGTGACGCTGCGAACTCGAACCCGCAGGAAATTTCATTCGAAAGACCGTACCAAATCGTGGTGCAGATCTTTGGTATGGACTTCCTTTTTTTATTAAATTTATGCAAGATAAATGTTGTTTTTTTTCCATTCAGATTAGCAATTTTTGCAACGGAATTGCAGCCTTTCCACCAGAAAAATCGCAACATTTGCTATGCTTTTACCTCCCCATTGAACACAATGGTGAAAAACCAAGACACAAGTGCAATTATTCTGCAGCATAAAATGACATGCTACGGATTAATAATCTGCAGCAGGTTTTTTCTGCAGGGTGTGGATGAGATTTATTCGCTGCTACTGTAATACGCTGTGGATTTTCTGGAATGAAATCTGTTGCGGAAAATCTGCATTTAATCCGTCCTGTGTGCATACACTAAAGGTTCAGAACCTGTCATAGCTGGCGGCTGCCAACGCCAGTTGCGTGACACCATTCATAGTTATAATGTCACACTTTCAATTTAAGGCTTTTTTTCTTAGTATTGATAAAATTTTAGAAATCCAAATACACAAAATGTTTGAAATTTGATTTAGTCGGCACCATGGTTTTAAAATAGAATCTAACTGTGTTATTGTGATAAGTTTGTAATGACGCGCTCCTGTCCAATCATCACTTCTGCCCAAGATGCTTTGCCTTTCTTTTGCTCCAGCAGGTTCATCTCTCTGCCTGGACTCTCCGGTTTCACGTCCTTGAGTGCAGTTTTTAGGAATAGGACTGACGGCTGTTCTCCGGATGTTAGTGTCTGTCCTCGTTTGTTGCACATATCAATTGCTAGTGAAGGGCTGTCCAGTGCGATCATCCTAGTGAGGAGGTCAAGTGGGAAGCGACAATTCCGGCTGCTGTATCCATGTATCAGGGCGCAAAGTGCCTTGTCGCGAGAACTTGATAAGTGTCGGTAAAAAGCACAAGCCTGGAGGCAGTTCAGTTGGTGCACTATGCGAAAAGACCGTACCCAATTATTTTCTAAGTGGGCTTTGTTTATACCAAGGGCTAAACGAATGTGTGGAGAGTGCAGGAGCCCATGAGGGAGTTGCAAACCTTTGTGTATTGTATCCAGATTACCTGCAAGACAGAAAAGGGGAACAGATATTGCACCAAAATAAATAGAGGAAGAATATGTATGAAATGTCAAAATTAGGTGCCAGTAGCAAATTTCTAAGCCCTTCAGCTACATCCCTCCTGGGGTTTGCCCAGTCCTGTTGGTTACCTGGAGTTAAAATAGTTGCACTTGGTTTCGGGGGTGCAATCTTCATTCCTACATACATTTTTGAAACCCCCCCAATGTTCAGTTTGCAAGCCTCTCCTCTCAGGTTTCAGACATTTCTCCTGTGGACGTGTCTCCTCCAGTAAAACATGCAGGATGTGAGGTATGTAACTTCAGGATCCTGCTCCCTCCGCTAGCTCACATGTATCAGCACAGCTTTATCTCTACACTGATAGCTTGTGTGATTTCCCCTCTGCGCTCCTCCCTATCTACACTCTGATGCAGACAGCCTGCCTGTGTGATCTGCCATCCCTGAACACTTGGAAACTTTAACCCTCTCCACTCTCTGATCTGCTGTGCCTGCTACCAGGGGTGTAACTAGGAAAGACTGGGCCCCTGGTAGCAGAGCAAGTTTTCAGGCAGAAACTCCACTGCGGAAACCAGCGCTTAAAAAAAATAAAATAAAAAAAGTCTATACTTACCCCGAGCCAGTCATGTTGACGCGTCCCTCTATTGCTTGTGCAGTCCTGCCTCCTAGGATGACGCTGCAGCCCAAGTGACCACTGCAGCCTGTGATTGGCTGCAGCAGTCACATGGGATGAAATGTCATCCCAGGACGGCGGCCTGGTCGAAAAACAGAAGAAAGCGTCGTTATGACAACGGTCCGGGTAATATAGACCTTTTTATAAATTTTACACCAAAAAATTACCGTATTTTTCGGACTATAAGACGCACCCAGGTTTTAGCCAACAGAAAGTAGGAAAACATTTCATATTTTACTTCTTTTAAAATGAAAAAATGATTGGTTAAAAAAAATTATTTGTTCAGTTTCACCACATTCTGAGAGACATAACTTATATTTTTTGAGCGGTGTGAGAGCTTAGTTTTTGCTGGACGAGCTGTAGTTTTTATTAGCACCATTTTTTTATCACTTTTTATGTAATACTTTTTAGCACTATGGTGACCAAAAGACAACGATTCTGGGGTTATGTTTTGTTTTTTTACGCCGTTCACTGTGTGAGTCAAATAATGCTATATTGTAATAGTTTCAGACTTTTACGGACGCAGCGATACCAATTTTTTTATTATTTTTACATTGTGCTTGGGGAAAAATTTTTTTTTTTTTTAACACTCCTGAAACTATCTTTTAATTTACACATTTCATTAGTTCCCCTAGGGGACTTGAACCAGTGATCATTCGATCGCTGGTACAATACATGGATGAGTTACGGAAACAGCGTAACTCGCTGAGCTACGCTGTTTCCGTAACTCCCATAGTAGTGAATGGCAGTTACAGAAGAGGCATAGCATGGTACGCTGTTTCCGTAACTACTATTCAGTTCTATGGGAGTTACGAAAACTGCGTAGCTCAGCGAGTTACGCTATTTCCGTAACTCATCCATGTAACCAGGAAGTGAAGTGGCCGGAAGACAGTGGAGCCGGGTAAGATAGAACAGAGCCCCCCTTTCTAGAGATAGGCGCCGGTCACAGAGGTGGGACCCGCATCTATCTGACATTTATGACATATCCTGTGGATATGTCATAAATGTCCTTCATGGAAAAAACACTATAAAGGCCGCGGTAGCTATTGACCGCGGCATTTAACTACCTAAACGGCCAGGAACTGTGCGATCGCTGTTCCTGGCCATTAGAACAGCGTTTCAGCTGCTGACACCTGCGTGAGCCCGCTTCAAACATCATCCCCTCCCTGCTCAATGATGTGCCGACACATCATGGGACGGGAAGGGGTAAAGTAAGGAGCGGTCAGGGGGCCTGGCGCTGCCGGGTCCCTTGACTGCCGACTATAAGACGCAGGGACTTTTTAGCAAGATTTATTTTTGATAAAAACTGCGTTTTATAGTCCGAAAAATACGGTAGTTTTTTCTTATTTGCGGTGGAATTACTGCGCTACCGTCGCAAAAGTCGCAGCACTTGGCTATTTTTTGCGAGTTTTACATCCCCATTGAATTCAAACCACAAATACGCAGCATAAATTGACATGCTGCAGATTTAAATTCCGTACTGCAGGTCAATTTATGAACGTTTTTGCCCCAGATTTTTTCTTCAAATCTCATTCACTTTTTCGCACAGAACTCCATTGCAGAAATTCCGCAGCATTTAAATTACGCGGGAACCCGGCCTAACGGAGCAGATTATGTCAGCCCCGTCAGGAGAAGAGTACTGACGGATTCGATTTAGAATAAGCAGCAGAGCCAGTATCTGTAGGCCTGCACAGACTCTACAGCAGCAAAATGGTAGGGCATTTTTGCTGAAAACTTTTTAGAAAGTTGCTTAACTTTGGAGTTAGAAAGCGTATGATGTCCATAGCCTAAAAGTTCTCTTTTAAGTAACTTAAAGTGTTATTTCCTTCACAAAAAGTGATGGCATGTCCATGTGGCATACCATCACTTTCTGATTGGTTACGGTTTTTCCCCGCACATCGGCGTGGTTCAGCCACCCACTGTCCAGGGAACCGTAGCACGACCCCATTTTAAGTGACTTGGGTAGCGCTGGAGTTCCATGCACAGCTAGAGGCGCTAAACAAGCGCTGCGACCTCTTCATTCTTAGGGTCACTAGAATATTCCACCACATTCTGATCGGTTTGAGTCTGACCCCTGGGACCCCATCAGTCAGAAAATGATAGAATATTGCTAGGCTATGCCAAACCTGGGTATGGTGAGAGTGATGTGGGACATATGCACTAAAATGTAACTCCAGACTACTTTTTGTAAAGCCTGATGTGGGAGATCTACCAACCATGAATGAATTGAGGCTATGACTGGATTCATACAACATGTTTGCAGACATATCAGAAGTTAGAGACATAGCCAGGGTTTGGTCATTTAAATTATTGTCATTTTAGAAATTGTTTCAGCCACTGATGGTAAAACCAATATGGCTGCTCTTTCCTGGTATAAGGAACGACTACCGCTCACTCCACTGACACCTTCATAATAAGGCCATTAGATAAGCTAGCCCAGGCCCACTCCGAAAGCATCGCGTGATGTCATGAGGTCCTCTAAGCTAATCACATCACAAGTTTTGAGTAGGCGCAGGGCAGCTGCCCCAAGGGCGTCATTACTAAGTTTGTCATGAGTAAGTGGTAGCCACTGCTTGCAATAACCACAGGAGAGTAAAATCAAGGATTCAATGGGCGCTGCGGAGACCAGGCTAAAGACATTTCTGTTATGGCGGAAAAGGAAATACACAGATGAACGAGTTCTCGGCAGCGCGCATTGAATCCTTGATTTTCCTCTGCGGTGATGTTGGAGTGACAGCTGTACATCTACAAGTCCAGTCCAAGGAGAAGCAGTAGCTGATGCCCACATCTCTGGCTGTATAAGCTTTTACACAGTATTTACACATCTTCACAAGGCTTGCTGATGACTGCACCATATACTCTTGGAAAGCTCTACACCATGGGGTGCCGTGTTTTTTAAGATTCTGCATTGCTTACAAAAGGAAGGAGATAAGAAATTTGGCAAGGTACTTGTCACTGCTTAGTGGCCGACCTGTAGCAATTTACTACTTGGCCATCATTGGCGTACAGTCATGACCAAGTAGTAAATCATGGAGAAACACTTGTACTACAGACTCTAAACCCAGAACGTACTTGTCAATAATCCTTACCTAAGTCATAAAGAAGGAGAAGAGACTGAAATTCAGCTTGTCTGGGAAATCCTCCACCGCCTTTGTAACACTCCATCAGTTCTGCAAAGCATTCCCGCACCTGGGTCGAATGTAGCACTTCATCGTAGTCTGCTAATGGTAGGTCCCTCACCAAGTAGGGGGCACAAAGCAGAAACCCCAGGCTTCCTTCTAGAACAAGAGCCCCTCCCTGCCCCCTAATTCTCTGCACTATCAGGTCCTGTCTAACAGCACGCAGACGGTCAAATACAAAAGAGTACGACTTGGCCAAACACGACATATCCCTGTAGTTAATACTTGACCAAATTTCCTTTAAGAGATATTGAACAGTTTTTGCTAGGGTCGCGGGGGGTCGTAGGTCTATTGGACAGGATAGTTCTTTCCCTGCTGCAGGGCGGCTATACTCCTTGACAATCTTTTTGGGATCAGCAACAGGATGACCTCTTCCTCTATGACCCTTATTTGTCCACTGCCCTTTTAGTACTTCAAATTGATGCAGACGTCCTTGACTTTCCCGTTGTCGCCTCTCTCTTTCTGGGCACATATCAAGGCATACACCAACAGGAGGAGAGGAGTCCATGATTCTTGACTGCAGTTGACAGTAGTCTAAAAAAGGGAAAAAAAAAAAAAAGAACTTACACTAAGAACCTCCATCACAGATTCCGTCCTATTTGCCAGACAAAATAGCACAGCACGCAAGAAACCCAGAAAGAAAACTATTAAAGTCAATGGGTTCCAACGGGCACTTCCATTATTTTCAATAATTCGATAATGGAAATTCTAGCGCAGATATGAAAAGAGCTTTCTGCTTGCAAATGTTTTAGCGTCACTTTCTCCGTCAGTAAACAGACTTTCCCCATTTAGTTGGTGAAAAATCGAACGGAAATGGAATATATCTATGAGGCAAAGTTCACACAGAGGTTTTTTTAAAGCAGAAACCACGTCGGAGTTAGCCTCAAAAAACTTCCGAAATGCAAAATGGAATGCGGAGGAGTTATTTTTTTCGCGGCAGCCTTAAACCGCTTGTGGTAAAAAAAAGCAGCATGTTCTTTCTTGCCGCCGTTCCGCCTCTGACCTCCCATTAAAATCAATGGGAGACAGAGAAAGCGTTTTTCGCTGTGTTTTTTTGCCCGCAGACCTCAATGGCCACAAGTACAAAACACCGCAAAAACCACGACAAGAAAGTACAGTCAGGTCAATAGATTTTTTTCTGCCTGCAAATTCCTCTGTGTGAACAGGGCCTTAGGCTCCTTCATACAGAGGTCATTTCATTTGTTTACCTACCGGATGACTGTTGTGGTTTTGTTAAGGTCTCCATCGATTTTGACAGCAACAATAGCGTTCCATATCGTGCTAGTCTTGTCGTGAATAGTGATGGAACATCCGACCAATGCTCTAGAGCAGATGTGAACGTAGCCTTATGCATTCTGCTTTGATCTAGAAGGCTAGGGCTACATGGAGATTATTATTTTTACTATCAAGCTACAGTCCAGATGAGTGCTACTGACCCAAGTTCCTTTTTAAAGGAGATGTCCTATGACCATGCTTTCATAATTTGGCAAAAGGTGCGCCAAATTGATCAAAATTGGTCACTTAGCTGATGCAATTCACTAACACGCTAGATACATTTGTCTTCCTTAGGCCCTGTTCACACAGAGCTTTTAGCAGGCGGAAAAATCTGCCTCAAAATTCCTGAAGGAATTTTGAGGCAGATTTTGACCTGCCTGCACGCTGTTTGCTGCGTTTTTCTGCCAGGGAAAACAGCTCCTGATTTTCAGCCGTTTTTTAATCAAACTAGCGTTTTTTACGGCCGTTTTTCTATTGCGTCAATGAAAAACGGCTCCAAATAGGCTCACGCAGTGACAGGCACTTCTTTTTATGTGCCATTTTTTTGAAAATGAGGTGTAAAAAAACGCCCAGTCGGAATAACACGTCGTATTTCACATTGAAATCAATGGCCAGATGTTTGTAGGCGTTCTGCTTCGGATTTTCAGGACGTTTACGGCCCGAAAAATTGCTGAAAATAGCCTGTGTGAACATACCCTTACATTGATATTATGTGGCAACAAAATGATGCACATCTTGGATACATTTGGTGCATTTCATGACTTTTAGACGATTCCTGTTAGGCCTCATGCATACGACCGTAGCCATGTGCACGTCCTGTGATTTTCGGGTCGGCCGGCAGCGGACTGTCAGCCGCGAGCCGCCCGCAAATCATGGGCAATGCACATGGCCGCGGCCATTATTTTCTATGAGCCCGGACCGCAGAACACGGCTGTAATAAGACATGTCCGTTCTTTCTGCAGTGCGGGCTCCTGGGCCATGCACAGACCGTAAAAACTACGGTCGTGTGCATGGCCCCATAGAAATGAATGGGACCGCAATTCTCCCATGGATTTTCGGGGGAATTGCGGCCGCAAAAGCACGTTCGTGTGCATGGGGCCTTATATAGACATTCCCAAAACTAGTAGAAGCAAAATGTGCTTCAAGGTATTTACACACAGGTTGGATACACCACGGAAAAGCACGTAGCATATCTCACCTAGAACCCGCAAGGATTTCCAAATGAAGGACCCCATTAAATTGTGGTGCAGATTTTCGTCTAGCATTGGCGCTGCGGAAAGCAGAGCAGAAAAAAAACCAGTTGATACTTATCTTTACTGGCATTGCCACAGCGACGCGTTCCTGCTCCCCCAGCTGTTCTCCGTGCAGCCCGGACTCCTGTGACGACGCTACAGAAGTCAAACGTCATCCCAGGAAACCAGCAGCACGGAGAACAGCTGGCGGAGCAGGAACGCGTCACTATGGCAATACCATTGAAGAAAAGTATTGACTTTTTTTTGTTAAAGGGGTTGTCCACTACCGGACAACCGACGACCTATCCACCGGATAAGTATGCACCATGCACGTACCTTTAAACACGCGCTTTTTAACTCATGCCATGTCTTTTTCGAATTCTAAATTTTCCCACTGTGTTAATGACTGTGCAAGGCCTGAGGGGGCGCTACATGACACAGAGATTCAAAGAATGGCTAGTAAAGAATCCCTGGGTCCTGTATGAGGCATTACACAGTAGCGGGTTTTCCCCAGTGTTACCTTAGGGTCTGTCCACACACGCCAAAAATATTCTGCAGTGGATTTTGTAAAAAAAAACAAAACAGTTGACTTTACCCTATTTCATTGAATAGGTGAAACCCACCGAGTTTCCGCTATACCTGAATGCTCATTTTTATGAATAGGCTTTTTCAGCGAATAAATTCAACCCTAGGCCTGATTCAGACTAACGGAAAACAGGCCCGTGTGACGGATGTTTTTTTTTTTTTAGTTAACACCCATCAATTAACGGACCGTATGAAGGGCCCATGAAAAAATAGGACCTGTCCCGCCCGGCTGCGACTCGGACAAGAAAAACCATTTCTCACATCCGAGTTTCCGCTCGTTTCTCTGAATCAGGCTCAAAAGGGGCACTTCTGCTGCCATACACTGGGCTGAAGTAAACCAAAGAGTATCTCTATGATGCCAATGACACCGAGCAGGAATATAGCGCCACATCTGTTCACAGGGGGTTATAACACCAGCTCGAAACGTTACTGTGGCCCCTTACAAATAGTTGAACTTGACAGTGAGGGCCCTGGCACCAAATCAAGGGTCATGCCCTCCTGATGTAAATGTAATTGTGGGATTCTCACTAGCACTGGGGACGCCACACTCAGCAGTGAGTAAGGACTGACCTCTTTATTGTGAGCTCACCGAAGCCTGAGGAGGGCAAGAAGGAGCCCCAGAATTAATGGCGCCCGCTATGTATCCCTCACACTGCACATTATATACCCACAATGCCCTGCACTCCCATAGTGCACCGGGGTATTGTATCATCTGTCCCATCATACACTGTACCATAGTCTGTTTGTTTACTTCCGGTCTCACGGCATGCCGCACCTGTGTGGTGTTGCTCATCTGTGTGGTGTAGTCCCAGCATGCTTTACTGTCGCTGCTCCATTCAGCGGTACATACACTACATAAGCCGAGGACGATGGTTCTTACTGCGCAGTCTCAACAAATCAGTGACGCACTGGTGGCTAATATTGTTACGTCACCGCCCCGTTTATGTAGAACAGTTGTAATTAGAGACTGTAAATGTGTCCTGCCCACCACCAGATGGCACTGTTCCATATCTATTAGGGCTGAGTATGGCTTGTGACCAGTCATTTATATTCTGACTGGACGGTATGGCAAAAAAAACACCCCATATATTATATCTCTATTTCCCATGAATGTTTTATAAACTAAACATATAATGAAAAATATGTTCTCCATCACTGGTAAAAGTAGAGAAACCTCATAAAAACATATATTGCCTTTCATGTGAGGGAGGGATCTACAACAATTCCTTAATAGATCTATTATTTACCCCTTAAAGGGAGTCTGTCACCAGAAATGTGACAATCCAAGCAGCAGCACAGTAATATAGCGGAGTCTCCCCTGAATATAACGCTGTGTTCCGTTTTCAGATGAGTGGCTCCGTTGAAGCGATAATAACTTTATTCTTCATATGCAAATTAGGTTTTTGGAGCGACGAGGGCTTCACCATTGCTCCAAACCGCTCTACCTTCTATCCCCAGTCCGTCTCCTCCTTCTTTGATTGACAGGGACAGGCAGTGTAGAAGCCGTGATCACGCCTTAGCCCATATTCTGAGCGCGCCCGTGAATCGGCACATGCGCAGTACAGAACCGGGGTGTAGTGTGACATAATCGGTGCATGCGCAGTACAGAACCGGGGTGTAGTGTGACATAATCGGTGCATGCGCAGTACAGAACCGGGGTGTAGTGTGACATAATCGGTGCATGCGCAGTACAGTACCGGGGTGTAGTGTGACATAATCGGTGCATGCGCAGTACAGCACCGGGGTGTAGTGTGACATAGTCGGTGCATGCGCAGTACAGAACCGGGTTGTAGTGTGACATAGTCGGTGCATGCGCAGTACAGCACCGGGGTGTAGTGTGACATAATCGGTGCATGCGCAGTACAGAACCGGGGTGTAGTGTGACATAATCGGTGCATGCGCAGTACAGAACCGGGGTGTAGTGTGACATAGTCGGTGCATGCGCAGTACAGAACCGGGGTGTAGTGTGACATAATCGGTGCATGCGCAGTACAGAACTGGGGTGTAGTGTGACATAATCGGTGCATGCGCAGTACAGAACCGGGGTGTAGTGTGACATAGTCGGTGCATGCGCAGTACAGCACCGGGGTGTAGTGTGACATAATCGGTGCATGCGCAGTACAGCACCGGGGTGTAGTGTGACATAATCGGTGCATGCGCAGTACAGAACTGGGGTGTAGTGTGACACAATCGGTGCATGCGCAGTACAGAACCGGGGTGTAATGTGACATAATCGGTGCATGCGCTGTAAAGGATCTGCCAGGCACTACGTCTGTGTATACTCCCAGGATTAATCAATCGACACCTGAGGCCGGACCTCTTAGACTGACACCTGCTCCCACCAATCAGGATGGCAGGCTCAGGAGTGGGAGAGCCTATCGCGGCCTGGTCAGTCGGAGTTAGCTCCGCCCCCTGTCCATTTATACCTGCCGTTTTCTCTTCCTCATTGCTTGTGATTCTTCTTGGTTTCCTGGCCCCACTGCTGCCTTGCTCCAGCCTGCTTCTGCCGTGCTCCAGCCTTGCTCCAGCCTTGCTCCAACCTTGCTCCAGCCTGCTTCTGCCTTGCTTCAGTTCCCGCTTATCCTGCTTCGCTCTGCCCCCGGCTTGCTTCCTGCTCCGTGCTCTGCGTTTGTATACTCCACTACATCCTGATCCTGACTGCCCGTTCACCACTCCGTTCCCTCACGGTGTTCCGTGGGCTACTGCCCCTTCCCTTGCTTGTTCCCTGTTTGTATCCCCTTGCACTTAGTCAGCGTAGGGACCGCCGCCAAGTTGTACCCCGTCGCCTAGGGCGGGTCGTTGCAAGTAGGCAGGGACAGGGCGGTGGGTAGATTAGGGCTCACTTGTTCCCTTCACCTCCTTCCGCCATTACATGCGCAGTACAGCACCGGGGTGTAATGTGACATAATCGGTGCATGCGCAGTACAGCACCGGGGTGTAGTGTGACATAGTCGGTGTATGCGCAGTACAGAACCGGGGTGTAGTGTGACATAATCGGTGCATGCGCAGTACAGCACCGGGGTGTAGTGTGACATAGACGGTGCATGCGCAGTACAGCACCGGGGTGTAGTGTGACATAATCGGTGCATGCGCAGTACAGCACCGGTGTGTAGTGTGACATAGTTGGTGCATGCGCAGTACAGCACCGGGGTGTAGTGTGACATAATCGGTGCATGCGCAGTACAGCACCGGGGTGTAGTGACATAGTCGGTGCATGCGCAGTACAGAACCGGGGTGTAGTGTGACATAGTCGGTGCATGCGCAGTACAGAACCGGGGTGTAGTGTGACATAGTCAGTGCATGCGCAGTACAGAACCGGGGTGTATTGTGACATAGTCGGTGCATGCGCAGTACAGAACCGGGGTGTAGTGTGACATAGTTGGTGCATGCGCAGTACAGCACCGGGGTGTAGTGTGACATAATCGGTGCATGCGCAGTACAGCACCGGGGTGTAGTGTGACATAGTCGGTGCATGCGCAGTACAGAACCGGGGTGTAGTGTGACATAGTCGGTGCATGCGCAGTAGAGCCGATTCGACCGGTGAAACTACAGTGCTGCCGATTCAGAAGCCAAGGTGCGGGCACACTCAGGAGAATACGGGGCCAGGTGTGATCACGGCTTCTACACTGCCTGGCCCTGTAAATCAGAGAAGGAAGGGAGGGAAGGACAGACTGGGGAGAGAAGATAGAGCTGTTTGGAGCAACGGTGAAGCCCTTGTTGCCCCAAAAGAAGAATAAAGCTATAATAACTTTATGAAGAATAACGTTATTATCGCTGCAATGGAGCCACGCATCTGAAAAATGTCATACAGCATTATATTCAGGTGAGGCTACACAATATTACTGTGCTTCTGCTTTGAGAGGCCAATTTCTGGTGGCAGACTCGCTTTAAAGAGACTCTGTCACCACATTAGAAGTGCCCTGTCTCCTACATAATGTGATCGGCGCTGTAATGTAGATTACAGCAGTGGTTTTTATTTAGAAAAACAATCAATTTTGATGGAGTTATGACCTAGATTAGCTTTATGCTAATGACTTTCTTAATGCCCAACTGGGCGTTTTTAGCTTTTGACCAAGTGGGCGTTGTAAAGAGAAGTGTATGACGCTGACCAGTGACCAATCAGCGTCATACACTTCTCTCCATTCATTTACTCTGCACATAGTGATCTTACTAGATCATGATGTGCTGTTACATACTCACACATTAACATTACTGAAGTGTCTTGAGAGTGAATAGACATCGCTTCCAGCCAGGACGCGATGTCTATTCACAATCCCGACACTTCGGTAGAGTTTGTGTGGGAGTTAATGACAGCAAGCGTGATCTTGCGAGACCACGTTGTAAATGACAGATTACAGCGTGATCTCACGAGATCACGCTTTCTGTCATTAAGTGAATGTCTATTCACTCTCAGGACACTTCAGTAACGTTAATGTGTGAGTAAGTGACAGCACATCATGATCTAGCAAGATCACTCTGTGCTGAGTACGTGAATGGAGAGAAGTGTATGACGCTGATACACTTCTCTCCACAACGCCCACTTGGTCAATAGGTAAGAAACGCCCAGTTGGGCATTAAGAAAGTCATTAGCATAAATCTAAAATAGGTCATAACTCCATCAAAATAGATCGTTTTTCTAAATAAAAACCATTGCTGTAATCTACATTACAGCGCCAATCACATGTAGAAGATAGGCCACTTATAATGTGGTGACAGAGCCTCTTTAAAGCGTTAATTTCATTTTATACAGTGATGGCCTACCTCTTGGAGAGAATTAAACGTCTGCAGCGCTTATTTAGCCCTGCGTTCACAGATTTCACTTGAATGGGTTCACACTGCAGTTCCCTAGATAGCGCGTGGCCATGGCGCTGCCGTGCAGGGACAAACAGTGAAAGGACTGCAGCGCTAAATCACTTAATGCTGTCACTTTATAAGGTAGGAATAACTATTTTATGCCTTGAGCGTTCTGAGAGCCATAACTTTTACATTTTTCGTAGTTTATGAGGGCTTGTTTTTGCGGGACGAGTTGCATTTTGTAACGGCACATACAAGTATAATGTATTGATAAACTACCATTTTTTTGGGCAGAAATGGAAAAAAAAACTGCAATATCATAGATGTTTTTTTGGGTTTCGTTTTTAAGACTTTTTCCGTGTGGTATAAATGACTGCGGGTTGTTACATTATGGTGATACCAAATTTATTTTGTTTTCATTATGTTTTACTACTTTTACACAATAAAAACACTTTAAAAAAAATCATTTGTTTTTGTGTCGCCATCATCTGAGAACGATAACTTTTTTTTGTTACCGCTATTCATCATGGCATCTGAATGGTTAAACGGCCAGGATCGGAGTTATTTGCGATCCTGGCCATTGCAGCCGAATGTTAGCTGTAATATATAATATAATAGCTTCATATAAGCTGTATATAAGTCCACAGCATTATTTCTTTTCCACCAGGATCCGTGAAGCTCCTTTATAAAATGGATCATAACGGTGTCGCTGCAGAATTTATGTTGTCCGTTAACTTTGGACATTATCTGCATTTGTCTGAGTTCCAAATTAATTAAGGCTCTCTCACTGGTGGAATTGTGAGAGGCCGGTTGGCCGGAGAGAGACCATGACACGCAGCGTCAGTGTTCAAGCAGTCTCTGCCCTGGCGGGGGCAGATACATCTTTATTTATAAGGAAATGAGAGTAGGTGGTAACTTCAAAACTTACAATGTCATCAACTTTTGTCACGTTGCCTTTGTAACATCTGAATGCAAAGTCATAAACCAGAACATTTAGAGAAGAATAGCCATCCCCCCTGTAGGCTGTTGTTTCAGTAGTTCTGTAAGCTCCAGTTACACCTGTCCATAGCAGTACATATTAAGCACTTTTAGGTTCACACATATAAAGATAATTAAAATATTTTTGACAATTTCCTTCTTTTGAACATAAATTTGCTTAGCCATGTATTCGAATATTCATCCGAGATTACGTTCTGGTCAGCTCCCCTGAACCAGGGCATTTTTAATGCCATTCACTGCGAGATGAATACTCAGGATACACGTCTAGCAATAGGTGAGTGTACAGCATTACATACTGTACACACCTGAAGATTTAGGGAATTACAGGTTTCACAATTCGGGCAATACCATCTATCTTGGTGGTTTTCTACGGCTTGACAGATCACTTTATCAGGTGTGGAAGCATTTAGTGTCACAAACAGGTGGCTCTGAATGTTTCCTTACTCCTCGGTTCTTAGGGTGGTGGGTGGTCTGGACCTCATGCACTTTTATATCCTGTGCTGTTTTCTTAACTGCTGATACTTTTGCAATCAAACATATTACAAGTTTAAACATAATATATCTCTATCTAAGTAGCTGGTTGTGATCTGGCTCGGTACATACTCCTGGTCTCCTCGGTGGCAACCACCTATATGCTTTATACCCACATATATGAAGTATATGTTGGGTGGAAGCACATCCCTCGAGTGATTAAATACTCCTGCAATCCAGGAGAACAAGATCATGTCCCGTCCGGTGGCATTTATCGATGCCACCTCTTTGGAGGCCCTCAGGCTTATTAGCCGCTGGGCCCATGACTGCGTGGCACGGAAAAGGGTTAAAGAGGGCTATTTTGGGCTAAGGCCAGATCCCGTTCCCCCCCTCCCCGTCCGAGACGGTAGGGAGGGGTTTAGGCCTCACGGATAGACGCACCTGCCCCAGTGGGCGTTTTGGCAGGCGGTATTGTGGGCGGTCTTGCCCACCCTCCCCTGCTGGGGCTTTATAAGCCAGGGCCGGCAGACCTCTTCCTCGTCCGGCCGTTACTTGTCCCACCCGCCCTCCCTTAGTTGTTGTGGAACCTACTGTGTAAGTTGTAAAAAAAAAAAGGTGTTTTGAACAGATATGTGAAACTTTGGTTATATAAAAAAAAAAAAAAAAGAGTATACATTTGAGCATACATTTTATAAGTTGTTTCTGAGCCTCGGTGTATATATTTTGTACGGAGCGTACCTCATTTACTGGTCATGTTGTGACCGTATCCAAGTTTGTAATAAGGATTTTGTCAAGTTGTTGTTTGTGATGCAATTTATTTGTTTTGAAAGCTCATGTCACAGCAGGCGGTATTTTGTTATATAAGAAGGGACCTACATGCCCTGCCTTAGGGTATGTTCACACGGCCTATTTATGGACGTAATTCGGGCGATTTTGGCCCGAATTACGTCTGAAAATAGCGCCTCAATAGCGCTGACAAACATCTGCCCATTGAAAGCAATGGGCAGACGTTTGTCTGTTCACACGAGGCGTAATTTACGCGCCGCTGTCAAATAACGGCGCGTAAATAGACGCCCGCGTCAAAGAAGTGACCTGTCACTTCTTTGGCCGTAATTGCAGCCGTTATTCATTGACTCCAATGAATAGCAGCGCCAATTACGTCCGTAATGGACGCGGCGTTCAAGCGCCTGCACATGCCGTTACGGCTGAAATTACGGGGATGTTTTCAGGCTGAAACATCCCCGTAATTTCAGCTGTTACGGACGCCCTCGTGTGAACATACCCTTAGGCGGGCTGGCATACGGGTATAAGCGGTAATCTGATTATTGTGAAAATATTGGATAACAAAATAGTAAATAAAGCTGTGGCCGACCCCCAGGTCAACCCACGTTAAAGGTTCAGTCGGTGTTGGTTTGAATTATTTGTAGGAGCAAGGTAAATCCACCCTAGCCTATACACGATAGTTGTGTGCGCACAGTCTTATTAGTTAGATTACCTCGTATTGCGCTTTCTAGGCTCTGCGTCAACCATTTACTAGCTGTCTCTGAGCACTGGGAACTGCCAGTTGCTTTTACCCCCACACAATATACATATTCCGTGTTTTCTTTCCCTCACAGTCGGTGAGGTTTACAGCATCAAACAACATGTCATTTTTATTAACCTGACCTATGTTTACACATCACACAGTGTCATTGGGGTAACATCTAATCATGGACTGGAGTATTCCTGGTGTGAGATCTATTTTCCATAGCGCCTCCCTTTTTAAATGTCTTACACGGTTAAACAACCAGGGATCTAATGTCCCCGCTGCTATTACAAGAGGGACAACTCCAGGAGAGTTAGGCTGGGTTCACACGACCTATTTTCAGACGTAAACGAGGCGTATTATGCCTCGTTTTACGTCTGAAAATAGGGCTACAATACGTCGGCAAACATCTGCCCATTCATTTGAATGGGTTTGCCGACGTACTGTGCAGACGACCTGTCATTTACGCGTCGTCGTTTGACAGCTGTCAAACGACGACGCGTAAATTGACTGCCTCGGCAAAGAAGTGCAGGGCACTTCTTTGCAACGTAATTTGAGCCGTTCTTCATTGAACTCAATGAAGAGCAGCTCAAGATTACAGGCATCTCAGACGCCTCGCATAATGCGAGGAGGAGCTTTTACGGCTGAAACGAGGCAGCTGTTTTCTCCTGAAAACAGTCTGTAATTTCAGCCGTAAAAGCCAGCTAGCGTATGAACATACCCTTAGGGTATGTTCACACGCTGAGCCAAAAACGTCTGAAAATACGGAGCTGTTTTGAAGGGAAAACAGCACCTCATTTTCAGATGTTTTTCGCGGCGTTTGTCGCGCCGTTTTTTCGGCCGTTTTTGGAGCTGTTTTCAATAGAGTCTAAGGGTATGTTCACACACACTAATTACGGACGTAATTCGGGCGTTTTTGCCCCGAATTACGTCCGAAAAATGCGCCTCAATAGCGTTGACAAACATCTGCCCATTGAAAGCAATGGGCTGACGTTTGTCTGTGCACACGAGGCGTATATTTACGCGCCGCTGTCAAATGACGGCGCGTAAATAGACGCCCGCGTCAAAGAAGTGACCTGTCACTTCTTGGGGCGTAATTGGAGCCGTTATTCATTGACTCCAATGAAAAGCAGCGCCAATTATGTCCGTAATGGACGCGGCGTTCAAGCGCCTGCACATGCCGTTACGGCTGAAATTACAGGGATGTTTTCTCCTGAAAACATCCCCGTAATTTCAGCCGTTACGGACGCTGCCGTGTGAACATACCCTATGAGAAAACGGCTCCAAAAACTTCCCAAGAAGTGTCCTGCACTTCTTTTAACCGAGGCTGTAATTTTACGCGCCGTCTTTTGACAGCTGTCAAACGACGACGCGTAAATGACAGGTTGTCTGCACAGTACGTCGGCAAACCCATTCAAATGGATGGGCAGATGTTTGCCGACGTATTGGAGCCGTATTTTCAGGCATAAATCGAGGCATAATACGCCTCGTTTACGCCTGAAAATAGGTCGTGTGAACCCAGCCTTAGGGTTATGCGCTAAAGAAAAGAGATGGGACTGCAAGGCCAAGGCAATAACTTCATCTATCCTCAGATATGGCATCGTTTTTGAAGAAATAGGGGAATGGAGACATATACAACTGTCCAGAAATGTAGTCAATACTGATATCACTTGATGTTTGATAAACTTGTTCTTAAACTCTTCTTCTAGCTCATCATTTAGATTATAAGTAAAGTAGAGATGACAGAGAAGATGAAAGTTAGCTGGAGCTTTAAGGGACCCATAGTTCATCATCGGCATTGAGGACCTTTTAGCATTGACTGACGTGTATCCAAGTTGTCTTTCCTTCCAACTTAACCCCTTTAGGACGCAGCCTGTTTTGGCCTTGCGGCACAGCCGATTTTTTAAAATCTGACGTGTCACTTTATGTGGTAATAACTCCAGAATGCTTTTACCTATCCAAGGGATTCTGAGATTGTTCTCTTGTGACATATTGTACTTTATGATAGTGGAAAAATTTGGTCGATAAATTTAATATTTATTCGTGAAAAACACCAAAGTTTAGAGAAAATGTGCAAAAATTTGCATTTTTCTAAATTTAAATGTATCTGCTTGTAAAACAGATAGTAATACCACACAAAATAGTTACTAGTTACCAATTCCCATATGTCTACTTTATGTTTGCATCGTTTTTTTGAACATCCTTTTATTTTTCTAGGACGTTACAAGACTTAGAACTTTAGCAACAATTTCTCACATTTTGAAGAAAAATTCAAAAGGCTATTTTTCAAGGACCAGTTCAGTTCTGAAGTGGTTTTGAGGGCCTTATATATTAGAATCCCCCAATAAATCACCCCATTTTAAAAACTGCACCCCTCAAAGTATTCAAAACAGCATTCAGAAAGTTTCTTAACCCTTTAGGCGTTTCACAGGAAATAAAGCAAAGTAGAGGGGAAATGTAAAAATTTCTCTTTTTTTTTGCCGAAATTAATTTGTAATAAAAAAATAATTGTGTAACACAGAAGGTTTTACCAGAGAAATACAACTCAATATTTATTGCCCAGGTCCTGCAATTTTTAGGAATATCCCACATGTGGCCCTAGTGTCCTAATGGACCGAAACACCGGCCTCAGAAGCAAAGGAGCACCTAGTGGATTTTGAGGCCTGCTTATTTTTAGATTATATTTTAGGCACCATGTCCGGTTTGAAGAGGTCTTGTGGTGCCAAAACAGTGGAAACTCTCCAAAAGTGACCCCGTTTTGGAAACTACACCCCTCAAGGAATTTATCTAGGGGTATAGTTAGCACTTTGACCCACATTTATTTTGCTATATTTATTGGAGTTAGTCTGTGAAAATGAAAATCTACTTTTTTTCTGAAACAACATAGAAATTTGTAATATTTACAAGAAATAAAGAAAAAAATGCACCCCAACATTTGTAAAGCATCTTCTCCCAATTACGGAAATACCCCATATGTGGTAATAAACTACTGTTTGGACCCACGGCAGAGCTCAGAAGGTAGGGAGCGCCATTTGGATTTTGGAGCGCAGATTTTGCTGGATTGGTTTTGTCGAAGAAACCCCTTCCAGGTAGCACCTTTTGGGATGGGCGCTCTAATGGGCTCCCTCTGCTTTGTCAGGTGGTATTCCAATATGGTAATTGAAGTATCAGCAGTGCATCGGGAGATCAATAAAGACAATAGCAATCTGTTTTCTCAATCAATATTCTCATTTATTATCAAGATACATAGGTTAATATACCCTCAGGGCGTACCCTCTAATCAGGGTGTTACCTCTCATGGAACAACCAATCATAACATTTTACACGTAGACTGAAATACGTCATAGGGTACCTTCCCACTGAGGTCACGTGATCTTTCTAACACCGGCAAATCCTGGCCTACAAACAATAGAAATGTAGGAGGTTTTCATAAGTTTATGTGATGATTTCATATATGTGTGTGAAATACTGAGATGAAGAGAATTAATTACAAATATGATGATTATTTCAGGTCTAGGCGTTCTGCCAGACTCCTATCTACCAGTATTGAAGGCCACACGAAGAACACAAAGTAATAACTTATTCCCTTGTGATTCAAGCAGAACCAGAAAGAGGTCATTACAAAATGGAGAATACATATCTTCATAATTCGGCATCCTGCTTGATAATTCATAGTGTAATTTAATACAGAGAACATAAGCAATTTTACCATCCATCACAGTTTTTAGTGCCATGTCGTTATTGCAACCCCCTGGAGGGAATAAAACAGTGGAAATACCAAGAAAGTGACCCCATTTGGGAAACTACACCCCTCAAGGACTTTTTTCTAGGGGTATAGTAAGCATTTATACCACACAGGTTTTTTGCAGAATTCTTTATAAAATAATTTATTTTCTGTGTCACCATATTCTGAGAGCCGTAACTTTTTTATTTTTCAGTCAAAAAAGTGTGTAAGGGCTTGTTTTTTGAGGGACGGGTTCTAGTTTTTATTGGTACTATTTTCGGGTACATGCAACTTTTTGATCACTTTTTATTTTATATTTTGGGAGGGGTGGTGACCAAAAAATAGTGATTCTGGCATTGTTTTTAGTTTGTTTTTTTGCGGCGTTCACCGTTCGGTAAAAATAACATTATGGTTTTATAGATTGGGTCGTTACGAACACGGTGATACCAAATATGTGTACTATTTTTTAACTGTTTCATTTTTTCCCTATAGTAAGAGACTTATTATAGGAAAAAAAAATCTTTTATTTTTACACTTTTGTAAAACATTTTGATTAACTTTTTTTTACTTTTTTCTTTACTTTTTACACTTTCTTTTTTTACCTGCAGCTCTGATCGCTGCTAGAATACATTACACTACCTAGGTAGTGTAACGTATTCCAACTGTCAGTGTGAAGTCACAGTCACTCTGACAGTAAGGCTGGATTCACACAAGTTCATTATGTCCCTGATTGACAGATGTATTTCGGCCGCAAGTCCCGGACCGTACACAGTGCAGGGAGCTGGGCTCCTAGCATCATACTTATGTACGATGCTAGGAGTCCCTGCCTCGCTGCCGGACAACTGTCCCGTACTGAAAACATGATTACATTACGGGACAGTTGTCCGGCAGCGAGGCAGGGACTCCCAGCATCGTATATAACTATGATGCTAGGAGCCCGGCTCCCTGCAGTGTGTTCGGTCCGGGACTTGACGCCAAAATACGTCCGTCAATTACGGACGTAATGACCTTGTGTGATTCCAGCCTTAGTCTATGAGGACCAGCCAGAGGCTGGTCCTCATAGGCTTCCGTACATGGCAGACTCGGAGGCCGTTGTCTGGCCCCCGGGTGCCATCACAAGCATCAGCAGCCCCCACAATTGCATGGGGGCTGCTGATGTGCTACAAACCCCCTACGTGCGGAGATCGCAATCGAGCCCTGCATGTAACGGGTTAATTGCCGAAATCAGCAGCAATGAGCCGCTGATCGGCAACAGTGGAGTGTCAGCTGTCAGGGACAGCTGACCTCCCGGTTCTCGATGCACACTGTCACAGACACTGTCATCGACAGTGTGCATCGCGAACGGCAGTGACGTCCTGTCACTCTGACAGGAAGTCTATCAGGAGGCTGGTCCTGATAGGCTTCCGTACATGGCAGACACGGAGGCCATTACTTGGCCTCCGATCGCCATGCTAGCCATCTGCAAACCTCACGATTTCTTTGTGAGGTCTGCCGATGTGCTAGAAACCCCTGAATGCGGTGACTGCACTCAATCACCGCAATTAAGGGGTTAATTGCCCAAATCAGCGGAAATAGGCCGCTGATCGGCATACAGTGGAGTGTCAGCGGTCAGGGACAGCTGGGCCTCCCGGTTCCCGGTGCACACTGTCGCCGACAGTGTGCATCGGGAACCACGCAGTAACTGTACGTCCCTGTGTGCTAAGACACTGGACACATGGACATACAGTTGCGTCGTGGTGCGCCTAGGGGTTAACGGGCGTGGAAGTTGTGAGTTGGACTTGGTACGGACCGTCACAGTGCGGCTCTAGTGTTTTACTATGTCTCTTTAAACACGCCCAGTCCCTTGACTGTAAACAATGTCCTCCTTTCACTTAGGATCTGGAATGGAATCATAAACATATTTATACATCTGCGTGAGCTGCTTTTTCAGAGCTTCTACATAACTGGTGAGGTCAGAGTGCAATGGGCAGGCACTAAGTCCATGATTTATGGGTTTCAGCCATGACCTTCTGGATTTTTAACTTCAAAGTCCCATTCAACCTTTCTACCATCCCACTGCTCTGGGGATAAGAGGTGTGAAAAAGCTTCTCTATGCCCAGGGCCTGCAAGATTTGTTGGAGTACCTCTCCAGTAAAATGAGTTCCTCTATTGCTTTCTATTGTCTCAGGGACCCCATATCTACATACCACTTCTGAGAGCAATCTTTTACTTTTACTTTTGCTGTGGCTCTCGTTACTGGCCACGCCTCAGGCCACACGGAGGACAGATCTACACAGACCGGTACATGTTCATACTGTCCCACCTTTGGTAACTGAAGTCAATCTGCAATCGCTGATATGGGTAGTCCGCCTTTACCATATGCCTTTTTGCAACCCGCACAGTTTTGCCTATGTTATGGCAGGCACATATCATGCACCTCTGGACGAATCTGGCAGCAGCACTACTGAAACCTGGGACTTCCCACCATTTGGACACCATTGCACACATTCCTTCTCTTGACACATGCGTTGGTCTTTGCATTAGTTAGGTTACCATGGAGAAGAGGACTCTGGGTAGGCACATCCTGTTACCCACCTTCCATATTCCATCCTCCCCTTCACTGGCACCTTTTGTCTGCCACTGTTCTTTTTCTTCTTTTGTGGCTTGACTTTGTAGTCTACTTAATATTATCATGTCCACGGGACCAGATACTATGCTGGTCAAGAATACGTCCTCCTCTTTGAGGGACGTGAGAGTCGAGACTTTCGCAGCCTCGTCTACAAGTCTATTTTTCCTCGCTTCGGGGGTAGCTTGCACTTTGCGTATACCTACTTGCTTTAGCAGTGTCAGAGCCTCAAACAGTTCTTTCACTCTCGGATCCAGCAAAATCCCTGCTCCTCCAGATTAGCACATAATCGTCTGCAATACCAAAAGCATATCTAGAGTCCGTATATATATTTGTGGTTTTACCTTCAGTCAGTCTACACACCTCAGCGAGTACATTCAACTCCACCTCCTGTCCCAACAAGGGGGGCGGGAGTGGTTCTTTCCTTTATTACCTCTGTTTCAGTAGTGACAGTATACCCAGTCTTGTAGAATCCTTCATGGTGGTACCTGGAACCATCTACAAAAAAACTCAAAATCTGGATTAGATATTGGATCCTCTGTTACATTTTTTTGTTTTGTTTTCATCTCCATTGTCATTAATTCAGGACAATTATGTTGCTGACCTGGGTACTGGGGAATCAAATCACTGTCTGCTATTTCCTGCAACTTATCCCATTCCCTCTCAAGTCCCCCATTGACCATGTAACCTATCCTTCTCTTCCTCCTCTGTTGAACCCTGCAGAAGCAATGTAGCAGGGTTCAACACTGTACATCTCTGTATGGTTAGTTTTATATGGGATGATGAGACTGGTCTTATACTTAGTAGAAATATGCTTAGTGTGTGTTTGATTAAGAATCTCACTAACAGCATAGGGCACCATGAGAACTAGAGGCTAATCTTAGCACTGTCTATTGTCTTGTCTTTGAGTAGAGCAGCTACTGCTACTACACAGATACAAGACGGTGGGTATGACAGAAACAATAGCATGCTTCAGACAGTTGATGTCTTCAACTTTTTCCTCTGTCAAAGTGAAGGGTTACATAAGGGCAGAATCGGAGGACACCCTTTCCTTACAGTACACTATGAGACCCTGGCAGGTACAAAGTTGTTTGGCATTCTTAGGGAGAGGGGCGTTTATAACGACATACACATTTCTTCAGTACCCCTGCCTCCAAAGACTGTCTTATCTGGTTATCAATACTTTTCAACTGTGGGAGGCTTGGAGTGCACTGCTTCAACTGGGGTTTGGGGCTGCTTGCAATAATTTTTTAACAGTCACAGGGGCCATAGACATTCGTCTTACATCATTTTTACCCTGTGCCCAAAAGGAGGACAGGACCGCCCTCAATATTCCTGAGATGTGAGGTCCTCCTCTCAGTGCAATCCCCATAGAGTGCAGCACACATAAAATTTTGCATATCATCAGTAACTTCAATCTGCCCATCAGACTTATATTGAATGACAGCCTGATTTGCTACAAGGATGTCAGAAACTATAAGATTGACTGGACAGGAATCTGATACCAGAAATTTGGCAGCAAGCTCTTGTGAATGCTGTAATCTTATTTGCATTTTCATGAAGTCAAATATATTCCCAATATGTTTCTGTGTGTGTATGTGTGTGTGTTTTTGTGTATACGTAATGTATATACCATCATTAAACAGAAAGGATACTCTTATAAATAAATAATAGAGCTTTGCAAAATAGCTAAATATTTATTTCCTTAATTAGTATATGTCAATATTATATAAACCAATCCATTAACAAAATGATGAATCATATTGTGCACTATATGTGTCATCATATGGCAATAGAAACATTTAACCACAATGTAAGGCTGGATTCACACGAGCGTTGCGTTTTTGTGCGCGCAAACAACGTGGCGTTTTGCGCGCGCAAACACCATTTGACAGCTGCGTGTGTCATCCGTGTCTGATGCGCGGCTGCGTGATTTTCGCGCAGCCGCCATCATAGAGATGAGTCTAGTCGACGCCCGTCACTGTCCAAGGTGCTGAAAGAGCTAACTCTTTCAGCACCCTCGACAGTGAATGCCGTGAAAAAAAGAAAAAGTTCGTACTTACCGAGAACTTCCCGGCCGTTGCCTTGGTGACGCGTCCTTGGTGACGCGCCTCTTGACATCGGGCCCCACCTCCCTGGATAACGCGCCAGTCCATGTGACCGCTGCAGGCTGTGCTTGGCCTGTGATTGGCTGGAGCTGTCACTTGGCCTGAATTGTCATCCCGGGAGGTCAGACTGGAGGAAGACGCCGGGAGTTATCGGTAAGTCAGAACTTCGTTTTTTTTTTTACAGGTTCATGTTTATTGGGATCGGTAGTCACTGTCCATGGTGCTGAAACAGTTTAACTCTTTCTGCACCATGGACAGTGACTATCTCCTGACGTCGCGTACCGATAATTTTTTTGCCGGGTTCGGCCAAATCGAGTTCGGCCGAACCCGGTGAAGTTCGGTTCGCTTGTCCGGCTTCGCTAATCGCAAAGACACTCCGTTTGGATGTTCGGAAACAGAAAAGCACGTGGTGCTTTTCGGTTTACATTCATCCTTTTGACAGCTGTTGCGCAAACACGCAGTTCGCACGGAAGTGCTTCCATGCGACATGCGTGGTTTTCACGCACCCATTGACTTTAATGGGTGCGTGATACGTTGAAAACGCTGAATCAACGGACATGTCGTGAGTTTTTGGCAACGGAGCAACGCTGCGCAAAAAACGCTGCCATGTCTGCACGGCCCCATTGTCTAATATAGCTACGGGCAACGCACGTGAAAATCACGCGCGTTGCACGTGCGTATTTTACGTTCGTCTGAATAAGCCCTAACACCAACATATAAAAATATTTCTTGTCAAATCACTTCTGATGTGGTGATTTCAAACAAACCATTTCCCTTAAAAACAGTTCAGCACAAATACCAGTCACTCACAATACCAGCTGTTACCAGACACTGAGAATCCAATCTCACAAGTATATACCTATGTTAAAACAAGTATATAACCAGAATGACTGTGTATAAACTCCTATACTTTTTAAATATGAATGAAGTTTGTCATTGTGGACGACACATAAAATACATATAACGTAACATACAACATATAAACATAAAACATATAATACTCAATCCTGTGATCTTATCAGGCGTTTTTTTTTCTCTCTCTTTAAGTTATAGTTCTTATTTTGCGCTAAATGTGCACTTTTCTGCAGACACAGCTATACTACAGATAACAGAGAATGTAGCATTAACCCCTTACTAGCCAAAACTTATGAGTTACAAGGTCAAAATGTCACCATGTGCTCCTGTCAATCAATGACCAAGCATCTTCACATGCTCATTCCACAATGGAGATCTGAGGCATCATGCTCTTGTACATTAGTTATATTAGTCTAACACGGTTACTATAGATTAACAATATATCTTGTTAGACATTCCATGCAATTATTAAAATGACTGTTAAATAAACCAAAAAGGAAAAAGATTTACAGTAATGTTTAAAATATCTTGGGAAAAACTCCTAAAACGAGAGGAAGTTTCATTAGTGACAATTTTGGACAGATGATATACAGTATATTCCTACAATCATATCTGGATAGAAATACATAAGAATCTCACATCTTCTTTTACACGCCATGGTCATTACACTTAAAATTATCCTATTGGCTTTAACTCTATTTCTAACCAATTCCTAATCAACATCTAACATCTCTCTATCAATAATCCCTGAACCTTTCACCCAATGTTTCCTTTTTAGGAAGTGAAGAGTCAATTGATTCCTTTATGAATTCAGGTGACACCTTTCTCTCAATTTATTGCTAATAACTGAGGGCATGTCACCCCTGGAAACCTCTTGTTTCTGTAAACCTTTCGTTTATAAAGCTGTACATAGAAGAATTATATGTTGGCACAGTCTTTTCTACTGGAATGTCACTATCTATAGAATTAGACTGTGGTTAATTCTTACTTACAATTGACAACTGTGTTTCCTTGTGTTTTTTTTATTATTTATTTATTTCTGGTACATTCAATCACTTCTATCTGTTCTCTGCAACTCTGTCTATTAATCCAGGGCCCATCACCTCTCAAGAAACCATCCCATCTAGTATAACTGAGGACTCCCCTGCTTGGGCTTTCTATGTTATTTTCTCTAGGTTCTAAACTAAACCTTTCCTCGCATAGTTTTCTAACTATATCTGCTGCTGTTTTACCCCCACGCTAAACCTTGGGCGGCGTGTCCCTTCATCTTGGCTGGCCAGCACTTTGGGCACACGTACAGTAGCTCCAGATGTCCCTATGCGCTCTGCTAAATATTTTAGTCTGAAAAATGGGAGTTCCCTATGCGCTCTGCTAAATCCTGGCCTACTAAACCATTCAACCTACATTTAGACCAGGGGTCTCAAACTCGGCCGGGTAAGTGGGCCGCATATAGAAAAAATGGGAAGTTGAAGGGCCGCATTACTTTCAAATTTGATACAATACAAAATTATTGTTAATCAATTAGTTATTTGAACTACTATAACACTATATTACTAGAATAATAATACTACATTACTATAATAATAGCGCTAGGTTAAAAATTTGAGATATTTCTCCACGTGCTTATTTCAACAATCCAGCTTTCCAGTTTAAGTGTCGCTAAATGCAGTCCGGCGGCTCAGTTAGCACACATGTCAAGATTGGGCAGCGCCTTTTTAGATAGTGCCACAGTGCCCTCTGTGGATGCTGCCGCAGTGCCCTCTGTGGATAATGCAACACACCCCTAGATAAGGCCACAGTGCCCTCTGTAGATAAGGCCACAGTGCCCTCTGTAGATAAGGCCACAGTGCCCTCTGTAGATAAGGCCACAGTGCCCTCTGTAGATAATGCAACACACCCCTAGATAATGCCAGTGTCCTCTTCAGATACTGTCACACACCCACTTGTAGATAACGCCACAGTGCCCTCTGTAGATAAGGCCACAGTGCCCTCTGTAGATAAGGCCACAGTGCCCTCTGTAGATAAGGCCATAGTGCCCTCTGTAGATAAGGTCACAGTGCCCTCTGTAGATAAGGCCACAGTACCCTCTGTAGATAATGCAACACACCCCTAGATAATGCCAGTGTCCTCTTCAGATACCGTCACACACCCACTTGTAGATAACGCCACAGTGCCCTCTGTAGAGGCTGCCACAGTGCCCTCTGTAGAGGCTGCCACAGTGCCCTCTGTAGAGGCTGCCACAGTGCCCTCTGTAGAGGCTGCCACAGTGCCCTCTGTAGAGGCTGCCACAGTGCCCTCTGTAGAGGCTGCCACAGTGCCCTCTGTAGAGGCTGCCCCAGTGCCCTCTGTAGAGGCTGCCCCAGTGATGTCAGGGGCTTGCCCAGAGCTGGAGTCCCAGGCAGAGCGCTAGTAGGCTCTTCCTGGGACTCCAGCTGTGCTCCTGACATCACTGGGACTCCTGCTCTGGGGAAGCCCCTGACATCATTGTCGATGTATGGACAGCGATGTCAGAGGCTTCCCCAGAGTTCCGGAGCAGAGACGATAATAGCGCTCTGCCCGGGACTCCGCTCTGGGGAAGACCCTGACACACTGTCCATATATGGGCAGCGATGTCAGGGAATTCCACAGAGTCCCGGAGTAGAGCCGACACCAGCGCTCTGCTCGGGACTCCGGCTCTGGGGAAGCCCCAGACATCGCTGTTCATATGTGGACAGCGATGTCAGGGAATTCCACAGAGTCCAGGAGCAGAGCCGACACCAGCGCTCTGCTCCGCTCTGGGCAAGACCCTGACACAATGTCCATATATGGGCAGCGATGTCAGGGAATTCCACAGAGTCCCGGAGCAGAGCCGACACCAGCGCTCTGCTCAGGACTCCAGCTCTGGGGAAGCCCCAGACATCGCTGTTCATATGTGGACAGCGATGTCAGGGAATTCCACAGAGTCCAGGAGCAGAGCCGACACCAGCGCTCTGCTCCGCTCTGGGCAAGACCCTGACACACTGTCCATATATGGGCAGCGATGTCAGGGAATTCCACAGAGTCCCGGAGCAGAGCCTGTACTAGCGCTCTGCCCGGGACTCCGTCTCTGGGGAAGCCCCAGACATCACTGTTCATATGTGGACAGCGATGTCAGGGAATTCCAGAGTCTCGGAGCAGAGCCGATACTAGCGGCTCTGTGTCCCGCGGGCCGCAGATGACAGCCCCAGGGGCCGCATGCGGCCCGCGGGCCGCGTGCTTGAGACCCCTGATTTAGACTGTCATTAGGGGGTCCCTTTGCACTCTGCTAAATCTTTTAGTCTGTCATGGGGAGGTTACCCTATGCACTCTGCTAAATATTTTAGTTTGTCATGGGGGTTCCCTATGGACATCTGCTGATCAGTAGGGCAACCACGTATATCTGATCTGTTTAATCCTAAACAGCAGCCAAATAACTATCGTCAACAAGCACAAGTCCCTTGGTATAATATACTTTAATCTACTTTATGTTGTATTTAAAGGGATGGGTGTGATTTATAACTGTCTAACTGTCTTAGGGGCCCATGGATATTCTATAAACTTTCTAGTTACAGAGATTTTCCTTAACAATCAGCAACTCATTCAGATTGATCATCCGAGAATTAGCCCACATACATACTCTTACTTCTGGCCAGGTGCGCCTCCTATGGGTCACAATCTGAATGCATGGAAGTCCTAACAATCACTTGGGCGGGGATGGGTACACGTCACTTTTGCAAGGATCAATTTGCAACCTGATCCTAATACAGACTAAACCCAGGGCCCGGAGGGAACACTTCAGACGGGCCGTTTGAGTGTTTTCTCTGTATTTGGTTACGTTTTCGTATGTCTTGGGATCAGAAAACCAACGCTCCCTTATCTCAGCCTCTCACAGATTCTTTTCTACTCACACACCTATTCCTATAGCACATACAACAACTCAGAGACAAATGGTGTTCATGGTTCCCAATAAGTCAAAAGAGACAATACCTGGACGGCAGCTAAAACAAGAGGGACGTGCACAGTAAGAATAACACTTCTTACTCACCGGTTTTGTGTGAAATTCCCTGTTGCTTCCTCAGCCGTTGTCCACCTTTGATTGTCGCCTTCGATCTGACAAGAGCCCCCAAGTAATGTCGCTGCAGAATTTACGTTGTCCGTTAACTTTGGACATTATCTGCATTTGTCTATGAGTTCCAAACTAATTAATGCTCCCTCACTGGTGGAATTGAGAGAGGCCAGTTGGCCGGAGAGAGAACGCGACATGCAGCGTCAGTGTTCATACTGTCTCTGCCATGGTGGCGGCAGATGCATCTTTATTTATAAGGAAATTAGAGTAGGTGGTAACTTCAAAACTTGCAAACATATACATTCTACATATGGTAACATACAGAATCTCGTCTTTAGTATGTATCTTTAGCCAAAAGAAATACAATGTCATCAAGTTTTGTCACTTCCGCCTATGTAATAGCTGAATGCAAAGTCATAAACGAGAAGATTAGGATAGAATAGCCATCCCCCTTGTAGACTGTTGTTTCAGTAGTTCTGTAAGCTCCAGTTACACCTATCCATAGCAGTACATATTAAGCACTTTTAGGTTCACACATATAAAGATATTAAAATATCTTTGACAACGGATATGTCACATTTGACATGGCACCCGTAGGAAAGTAAGCCATGACAGATCTCATTGAATTATAATGGGTCTGTAATGACGGGGTAGGGAGATAGACAGGTGAGCCCTAATCTACCCGCCACTCAGTCCCTGCCTACTTGCAACGACCCGTCCTAGGTGACGGGGTACAACTGGGCGACGGTCCCTACGCTCAATAAGTGCACAACAGACAAGGGTACACAGAAGCTAGAGAAACGGGGCAGCTGCCCACGGAGACACCGTGAGCAACGAGAGTAGTGAACGAGCCGAGTCAAACCAGGAGTGCACGAGGTACAAAACGCTGAGCAGGAGAGTGGTCAGTAAGCCAAGGTCAATAACAAGCAGAGGATCAGTAGTTCAAGCAGCAGCAGCGGAGCCAGGAAACAAGCAGAGCAGAATCACAGGCAAAGAAGGAACAGGAAAGGCAGGTATAAATAGACAGTGGGCGGGAGCTAGCTCCGTTTGGCCAGGCTGTGATAGGCTCTCCCACTCCTAAGCCTGCCATCCTGAGTGGTGGAAGATGGAGTCAGTCTCACAGACATAGGAGCAGGTGCAGACTGATTACCCACGGGCGTCGACACAGAAGCTGTGTCTGGCAGATCCTTTACCGGGTCTCTCAGGTTTCCATTTTTTTTTCTGCTGGATAGAATAGTGCATTACGCTGTGCTATTCTGGCACTATTTTTTGCAAGTAAGAACTCTAACTGGAGAATTGGATCCTCTAATCCACAATCCTGGTCGGATTACCAGGTCACGGACCACAGAACAGTCACTGATTGGCAAAGAGTGTGCTCTAGTGGAGAACTGAGTGGAATCTGGAACATAGCAAGGGGTCATCAACGGATAAGGAAGTAGCAAACCAGAGGATGAGACAAACCCGTAACAAGAAACCAAGCCAGGAGTCGATACCAGGAAAAGAACCACAAGAACCAAATGTCAAATCCAAAGGGTGAGATAATGGTGTAATCCAGGCAGAAGGTCGAGATCAAGGTCAGAGTAAGGATCACTGCAGACTTGTCGGAGTAATAAAATTGAGGTGTTTGTGGTTCTACTGTTTGTAGTGGAGATGCTGACCAAGAAGTAAATATAATATTTTGTACTTTTATTTAGTTGCCAAACAATTCTTTGCATTTTGGGACCGGAGAGGTCTCTTCTTAGAGGCTATATACACCTTTTAAAATAGTTTTTTTAATTTTAAGTAAAAATGTCTATTGGTGTGTTTTGTACAACTTTCTAAATACTTTTTATTAAAATGTATCTTTACTTTTTGAGATACTTTGTATCCTGTATACAGAGCAGCTGTATTTAACGCTGAATCCTGTATCTGTCAGTTCAGCAGCACTGGTGGGTGTCTCTGATACGCAGGATCGAGCTGTTACCGATCACATCTAAGATCATAACTTAGATGTGATCAATAACAGGTGGATCCTGCATATCAGACATGCAGGACCTGCTGTCACTAAACTCATCAGTGCCGCTAACCTGATGGATTTAGCTCAGCACAAGCATACAGGGTACAAAGCAGCTGTATCTCAAAAAGTAAAAATAAATTGTAATAAAAAGTATTTGGAAAGCTGTAGAAAACACACTGATAGACATTGTTATGTAAAAATCGAATTAAAAAAATGTCAAATGTGTACATAGCCTTTCAGGAACAATAAAAAACATGTTCAGATTCAAGAGGACAAGTGTAAACGGAAGTGTTTTATGTATTTATATCTATATAATATATATTGTCCCATCAGACATAGGTGTGTATTCACACATATGCCCATGGGAAAATGCCCCAGGTGTAAGAAGATAAGACAGCAGGCTCCAGCCAGCTCATTGCTCTGCTTCACAAGCTGGGAGGAGTAGAAGATCTCCTTTGACTCTATGTCTCTTACAGTACTCAGGGGGACCATAAACAGTGGAGACATCCTACCTTTATTCACTATACATTTGTTTCGTAAATCACCACGCACACACACACTTAGTTAATAAGGCAAATAGAAAGCGATAAGGTAGGGGAGCTAGGCATAAGTGACCCTAATAAAAGGAGGTAGTAATAGTGGGGGGACACTAGCCCAGTGAGCCCCATTAAATACGAAAAAGCAAAAAATGCAAAAAAGCAGGTGAGAGGAGGAGGTGTCAGGTCCGTATTTCACACCGAATAACCACCTCTGTAAATTGAAAGCTGAAGGCATGCCTGGAAAGAAGTAAACCAGCCAAATATGTTTGGTACACAGCTTCCCTCTCTCAGCCAGGAGGAAGACTGAAAACTTTTTATTCAGAACAAAGAAACACAGAAAGAGACACATGCCTCCAGAGAGATGTGGGAGTGCCCAAGCCCCCACCAGTTTCTCAGCTGTAACTTCTCAGACTCACTCTTCTTGCATTCCAGGGGGCGGTGTCTTCCATAGGTGTGTCCGACATGAACAAAGAACTTGTTATATATATATATATCAGTATATTACACAAAGAACTGAAATGTGTATACATATGTGTGACGATAATATTTTTCAAACAATATACATGGTAATGATCCCTGACAGAGGGTTAGGCTGGTAGGCATAATAAAAAGTACTAAATGCAGATAAAAGAACAAAGGCCAATGTTATGTTTAATCGGAAAATAACTTAGGGTGCTAAGCTTATTAATTAAAACAACAATGATCTAGGGAAGTTGATGCAGTGTGAATAATAGCAAAGAGCAATTCATTGTCTTTGAGCTCTCAAATGAAAAACAATGTTGTAGTTATCAAACGTACTTAATTTGTATGTAGTGGCTTTTTCTACGACTCAAGACGATATCTGCTAACGAGTGGGAAATGTTAGCAGGATCCACTCGTCCTCAGGTTGGATCTCAGCAGTAGAATGGAAATAGACCGCGTTCAGAGCACTACGCTGGGTAAAGACTGATTTAAGTTACTACGTTGGCAGAAAAAGTAAATCAAAAGGATGATTATAAGGATCATAGTCAAGAACGAAGTCAA
This sequence comes from Rhinoderma darwinii, assembly GCF_050947455.1. Classification (NCBI taxonomy): domain Eukaryota; kingdom Metazoa; phylum Chordata; class Amphibia; order Anura; family Rhinodermatidae; genus Rhinoderma; species Rhinoderma darwinii. The sequence continues at coordinate 106,359,626 of NC_134695.1, forward strand.
ATAGCAATAGGAACAATAGCCAAACAAAGGATGTACCTTGGTCTGCAGGCGAGGTGTGAAGTCATTAAGGAGCGCTGGTTGCCCCCGCGACCCATTGCTGCTAGGCGTGCAGAGGAGGAGAGCCGAGGCTGAAGACAGGAGCAAAGGCTGGAGGAGACCTAAAGGAGCTTGCCTAGATAATTTGAATTCGGCACAGGTGGAGCAGGAGGCAGCAAAATCTTTAACTTCTTGGCTGCCAATAGTATCGCAAGAGTAATTTGATGGTATGTTTGACTCCGGGATGTCCCAACAACAGTGAAGAATGAGCCCGAGATATCAGATTCTGGTGAAGGTCAGGAGGTACAAAGGGTTGCCTCTGGGACGAATTTCAGAAGCACCTCGGTAGTGGCCAGAATACAGTTTGGATCGATTATGTGTGATGGATCCTCAGGAAGGGAATCAGATGGATTAAAGGACCTAGAGAGAACATCAGCTCTACGATTCTTGTCGGCCGGACGATAAGTCGAAATGAAGTCAAAGTGAGAAAAGTAGAGTGCCCAGCGTGTTTAGCATGAGTCTTCGAGCAGACTGGAGATACTCCAAATTTTTATGGTCAGTAAAGTTAGTGATGGCAAATTTTGCGCCCTCTTATAGATGTTATTCCTCCAATGCAAATTTCACTGCCAACATTTCTCGGTCTCCAATGGAATTGTTGTGTTTGGCAAAAGAGAACTTCTTGAAGAAGAAGTCACATGGAATGTGTTTTTTTTAACCTTTGGACTGCTGGAAGAGAACTGCTCCAACTCAGAATAATATCCAAGAAGAACGGCTTACGTAACAATGCTGGTTCTCAGGTCTATAATCCAATAGGCAAGACAAAGAGATAGTACACATTAATAGTCAGTAGTAATGCAGAGTTCATAGCACTTCAGGAGTTGCACTTTAAGGAGTTGCACTTTAATGAGTTGTAGTGCAGTACAATGGAATGATGATTAGTCATTGGGTTGGCGCAGGCTAGTCCCCAAATGATGGCTGGGCTAAAAGTGAAGGTGTACAACAGAGAGAGGGATTAAACCTGGTCAGTCGTATGCAGAGTTCAGTACACAGCATAGTAAATGGTGTTAAAGTTTAGGGAAGCTGCATGACTGGCAGGCCGGAATAATAAGGCGAGGCAGTGCAAAGCTGTGGGTAAATATAGTGCAGCAAATTCTTTGATTGGCTACATGGCAAGTGCAATCCATAACTAATAATCAAGACCAGTAAAACACATAGCTAGGACAAAGCTAGAACAAGCAAGTTCAGGACGTTCAGCTCCTGACAGCCTAACTAAATCAGGATAATGAGGAACTGGAGCCGAAGAGAAGCATGTCTTAACATGGCAGAAGGCTTGAACTGCAGAAGATGGCGAATCCCAGGTATTAGCCCCCTTGTGGGCTAGGTCATTGAGTGGAGAGACTAGCTGAGATAATTTTTTAATGAATTGATGACAGTAGTTTGTGAAACCCAGGAATCTTTGACAAGCCTTGAGACTGTTATGAGTAGCGGGTTTATTCCTGCATGTTCGTCATCTCCCAGCTATTGAGCCGGGGCATTTTTTGAGGCCCTTGGTTCTGTCTACGACAACAGCAACAAGCAGTCAGCCACCATCCACCTGACTTGAGTCGGAACTAAGTATTGCGTCGCTCGTGCTAAGAAATCTGAAGTACCATTTGAATCAAAGTCACGTTGCTGCAAAAACTTCTGCCTCATTCCATCCCTTGCCGTGGCACCTCTGCGAGGGCCGTATGCCAGCTAGGCCCGACCTTTCACTTGCATGGACTCATCTAGAGCACAGACTGGTAGATTATTGAAGTTAGGAGCTGGACAGGGGAAACGTTGAGTATGTTAATTTTCTTGAGATCTCTCCTGGAACCAAATGCCCACTCTGTTAGCCAGGAAAATCAGATTATCCAGTGCAGAAGGAAAATAAAGACCCACCAATTCATCCTTTATATGTTCTGAAAAACCTTAATAGAATGCCGCAGCCAGAGCTTTATTGTTCTTGGATAACTAAGATGCCAGGATACTAAATTTGACAGCGTATTGGCAGATTGTGGAAGCACCATGCTTGAGGCAAAGAAGAACAGATGTAGCAAAAGAAGGGTGGCCAGGTTCTTCAAACACTCCCCGAAAGGAAGCTAGAAAGACAGATAAAGAGTACACCTGTCACATTTCTGGGGTATGTGGACCCACTAGGCCGCTCCGCCGTAGCGGAGTGACAGCAGGCCAAACAACAGTCAATGCAAAGTCTTAGTACAAGAGTACCTGTAAGAGTCCAGACAGACACGAGATGTAGCACACGCTTTGGCACAGATGATTTGTGGCACAGATGACGCTTGGCGTGACAGATGTTATCAGACACGGCAGATGACACCATATGTGGCAAATGATACCAGACATGGTGGAAGACACAGGACGTGGCAGATGATATCAACACGACTCCAACACTAGACTTCAGCTCAGGAACAAACACAGTTACTGGATACAGGATACGGGAACCTGGAAACTGGAATACTGGGAACAGGATACAACTATGGGACAAATTGCTATACGAACATTGGTAGACAACAACAATGCTCAGGCAAGGAGTGGAAGGGCAGAGCCCTTTATATAGTCCAGGGTATAAGAGTATAGGTTGGGGAATAATTAGCTGGCACGTGCGCTGGCCCTTTAAAGCCATGGACGAGCACGCGCACCTTAGAGGCAGGAGTAGCAGAATGCAGCCACATGTGGTAGCGTCTCCTAGTAGGGAGACGTCAGCAAGATTTCAGTATCCCGCAGTCGCGGCTGCTGGTGAGTACAGCGTGCCGGCGGTCAGAAACTGTGGACACAACTGCACCATTGGATCATTACATTCCCATATACCTAAGCCAGAGCCTTTATTGCAAGCAAACAAATTATACAGGTAATTTTACTTGGTCCAAGAAAAACTACTTAGCACGAAGATAAAAAAAAGGTATGGTGCACTGGTTGATGAAACCATCACAGTCCTTAGGGTCCCCATTGAACCGGGAAGAGTAGGTAGATGCAGTGATGGTAATGAGATGGCAGATACAGGAGGTGTAGTTACCACGGTTGTCTGTTAGAACTCGGATGCTGCGGATGTCGCAGGAGGTGTGTGTGGCAGAGCGTCCAAACGAGCTGATATTCCCTGGAGTGCTCAGAATCTCTTGTTAGCAATTTGACTTGGTCAGGAATTTCATAGATGTCTACCAGCATTTGGGATTCATGGCCTGCAAATACTGTTATGATTCTCACTGGAGAAGTGGATCCCCTAAGTCGCAGTCGGTTTGGTGCTGGTTGGACTGGAGTGCTGAGTCTAAGGAATCTACCTGTTCTTTACTCTTAACTCCCACAAGGAGGAATGGACTTTCCCAGTCAGATCCCCATGTCACGCTGAGGCGATCGAAGAGGAGAGTCCCCTTTGATCATGCCGCGGTCAGCAACCGCAGCAATCAAAATGTTAAACAGCTGCAGTCAGAGTTTTCTCCAATCCCAGCTGTGTTCAGGAGGTAGCTGTTAGATATAGCTTCTGCTCAGAGGGTGAGCGCTCACTGGAGGGCTCATAAGCCTTTTCTACAGCGATGCCAAGAGACGTCGCTGTAGACTGGGTACCTGCACCGCCCGCTGTAAAAAGACAGTAGGCGGTCGCTAAGGGGTTAAATGCATTTTCACAAACAAATATAATGGTTGCAAAGTTCTACATTGCCTTTAAAAGGAAGGAACATTTCTTCACCGGCACTTTTAATCTATAGTGCAACACAAGATCCGACTAGGATTGCTACAATAAATTGATTACATTTATGGAGAATTCATGAGCACATATAATAATCGTGATAGGAATATGTTGTAATCACACTGTTGACATTGTATGTGAATAAATGATACAATACTAAAGATTTAGTACAGTGATAGGAAAGTTGAACAGGAGGCATCACCATATCACTTTCTGAAATCCATAAAATCCATAAATAATAAGTTTGAACCTGATGGACTGTTTTAACTTAATAAACATGTAATCATGTCAGTAGTAAAAGATAAGAGAATGGTTCTAAAATTCATGTAAACCTGACTGTACTGTACATTGCCAGAATAGTATAATGTGGTTAACAATTAACAAAGACTTATCTCTTAGTACATGAGATAAATAATGATAATACTAATGATTCTCTAGCAATTTCACTGTATACAAATTCAGAAATTCATATCCTCCACAGTGGTGGCTGACTGATGTTCTGAAATGTAAAAAAAGACGCCATTATTACTGTTTTATATTGCCATTTTCAACCCAAATTTTGTTTACAATGAGTTATTGACCATATTTTAAACTACAAAAATGCTTTCTATCAAGAGAAGTAAAGAAGAAGAAGAAAAATCATGGTATAAAGTGGCAAATAGTCCAAAGGAGGAGCAGTGGGGGTCTGGTGGTAAGAATATGTGCTATCTGCATTTTTCAATTTGTGCTACTAGGACTGCCCTCTAAGGCAGTCCAGATGCTCCCTGTCTGTCCCTTTAAACCTTGGCAGTTGGCACAGTGAGCCGTGTGATGTTCTAGTGAATGTGGAACAAAGTTGTGTGTGCATTACCATGACACCACTGCCCGACTGGTGAGGTAGTAGAGAGGGCACAAGCTGAGCAGACTGCAGGGCACCACTTCCCACTGTTTAGTTCTCCATGACGCTATTTCTTGTTATAATAAAGACACGGCCACCAACTGAAATTTTTTGGGCCGGAAGTCGGCCACAGCATTTATTAGTTTTCTTGTAACTTTAAACAGATGTATCCCCAACATAGTCATACACCCATAGCCGGTCACCCAGCGGCATGAGACGCCAAAGGCCCAATACCATGAAACCACCATCTGTGACTGTAAACGTAAAACAAAACAAAAACCTGACACAGGCGAAAGAGGCCTAAGCCATAGGGGAGGGGAAATATACCCTCTAATGATGAAAGTACATGATCCTGAACCACCAATGCCCACCAGGAGTCCACCTCTTAACCAGTTAACCACACACTTGCTGTAATGGCGGGGAAGGGAGACAGACAGGTGAGCCCTAATCTACCCGCCACTCAGTCCCTGCCTACTTGCACGGCCCGTCCTAGGCGACGGCGTACAACTGGGCGACGGTCCCTATGCTCAATATGTGTATGACAGACAAACAGACAAGGGTACACAGAAGCTAAGGGAAATGGGGCAGTTGCCCACGGCAACACCGTGAGCAACAGGAGTAGTGAACGAGCCGAGTCAAACCAGGAGTGTACGAGGTACCAAACGCAGAGCAGGAGCATAGTCAGTAAAGCCAGGGTCAAAATGAAGCAAGGTCAATAATAATAGCAGGAGCAGCAGAGCCAGGAAACACGAAAGAATCACAGGCAAAGACAAGCAGGAAATGAAGGTATAAATAGACCGAGGGCGGGAGCTAGAACCGTCTGGCCAGGCTGGGATAGGCTGGTAGGCTCAGGAGTGGGAGAACCTGAGTGGTAGCAGATCGAGTCACTCTATCAGACCTAAGAGCAGTTGCAGACTGATTAACCATGGGCGTCGACACAGAAGCTGTGTCTGGCAGATCCTTTACAGCTGCTCTCTCCATGAGTTCTGCTTTCACGTTTTTTTGGGTTGTTCTGGATTTTTGTAATCATGTTTGGCTTTGTATTTAAGATGTCTCTTTTGCACTGTTTGTTCTTCCTTGGCCTAATGAAGACACATGTCCTGTGTCAAAACGCGTTGCCTATATCAAATAAATCAAGAAATCTACCATTGATAATAGTTTTCTTACCAGTAACGCTCTCCTGTATATCCATACATTTTCTTCCTTTTCAATTAATCCTTCAAGCTTCGGATGCCTCCTACCCTCTGGATCCCCAACTCTTTTCACGTTTCTCTCCTGAAACCTGTGGTCCTGAACCGGTACTCTAAGACTCTTACCCCTGCAGTTGCCCCCAGCGGTTCTGCCAAGATATTTAAGGTTAAGGAGATCCTGGACGCCAAAAAAGTAAGAGGAAGCACCTTTTAGTAAGTAGATTGGAAGTGGTTTGGTCCAGAAGAGAGGTCCTGGGTGCCAGAAGAGGATCTCAATGCTCCTACCCTCATTAAGAAGTTTCTCTCTCGTTCTGGTCCCAAGAGGAGTGGGCGTAAGTGAGGGGATACTGTAATGTAGGTGGTTGCTGATCACGAACTCCTTCCATCTGGTCGACGCCCTTCTCTGCAGAGATTTCTGCACATGCGGCCGTCCTGTTCCACAGTGACCACCAGTGTGCGCTCGCGAGCTCAGTCCAGACTTAAGGAGCCAAAGCGCACACAGGTGTGAGATTGAGCTGATTTCTTCCAGTGCACCCTGGACTATAAGAAAGGCCCAGTCCCTTCCTGCCTTGCCTGAGCTTTGTTGTCGTTACCCTAGTCTGTCTATGCAAATGGTCTCCTAAGTGTTTTCCAGTTCCCAGTGTTTCCCGTTTCTGCTACCTGTAACCTGTATCCCGTGCTATGCTTGTCAAGTGCCGTATTGAGTTGGGGTCGTGCTGCACTGAGTACCACACCTGTACTGCGTCACCACGCCTGGTGCCTGCCTTCTGCCTAAGTCCCAGCCGAGCCTGTCTTGCTACTGTCTGAGCTACCACAGGTACAGCTATACGAACTATAGACTATGACCTGTGTCCTGTTGGCCAGCTGCCATACCGTCAAGGCAGTACGGTCCAGTGGGTCTACGTACCCAACGTGACACTCTGTAGTACAGACCAGGGCTGGACTGGGACATAAAATCGGCCATGGTATTTTAAAGCACACAGGCCTACCTGCTGTCCATTAAATATGTTTGCACCCTTACAAACTTACCCTTTAGCTATACTAAAACATTAAAAGTTGTTTCTTAAATGCTGCCTTCCTGTTGTTCTACTCAGATATTTCATAAATCAATAGATCCCACCTAAAAAAGGCTAAATGCGAGTATCATGTGATGGGCTGAATGTATACACCAGTCACAACTCTCTTACAGGAACGCTGTCTGATTACCCATTATGAAAAATTGTGAGCAGAACAAAAGCAAGGCAGCAGGAATGGGGGTTAGATACAGATGAATCAATGATGACAATACCTGGATACAGACTCTCCCCAGTAATAATTATATTTAAAATAATAAAATATATTCTTTATAATGCCGCTATATACTGTACACACTAACAATGTAGCCATATATATATATATATATATATATATATATATATATATATATATATACAGTGAAGGAAATAAGTATTTGATCCCTTGCTGATTTTGTAAGTTTGCCCACTGTCAAAGTCATGAACAATCTAGAATTTTTAGGCTAGGTTAATTTTACCAGTGAGAGATAGATTATATAAAATAAAAAAAACAGAAAATCACATAGTCAAAATTATATATATTTATTTGCATTGTGCACAGAGAAATAAGTATTTGATCCCCTACCAACCATTAAGAGTTCAGCCTCCTCCAGACCAGTTACACGCTCCAAATCAACTTGGTGCCTGCATTAAAGACAGCTGTCTTACATGGTCACCTGTATAAAAGACTCCTGTCCACAGACTCAATTAATCAGTCTGCCTCTAACCTCTACAACATGGGCAAGACCAAAGAGCTTTCTAAGGATGTCAGGGACAAGATCATAGACCTGCACAAGGCTGGAATGGGCTACAAAACCATAAGTAAGACGCTGGGTGAGAAGGAGACAACTGTTGGTGCAGTAGTAAGAAAATGGAAGACATACAAAATGACTGTCAATCGACATCGATCTGGGGCTCCATGCAAAATCTCACCTCGTGGGGTATCCTTGATCCTGAGGAAGGTGAGAGTTCAGCCGAAAACTACACGGGGGGAACTTGTTAATGATCTCAAGGCAGCTGGGACCACAGTCACCAAGAAAACCATTGGTAACACATTACGCCGTAATGGATTAAAATCCTGCAGTGCCCGCAAGGTCCCCCTGCTCAAGAAGGCACATGTACAGGCCCGTCCGAAGTTTGCAAATGAACATCTGGATGATTCTGGGAGTGATTGGGAGAAGGTGCTGTGGTCAGATGAGACTAAAATTTAGCTCTTTGGCATTAACTCAACTCGCCGTGTTTGGAGGAAGAGAAATGCTGCCTATGACCCAAAGAACACCCTCCCCACTGTCAAGCATGGAGGTGGAAACATTATGTTTTGGGGGTGTTTCTCTGCTAATGGCACAGGACTACTTCACCGCATCAATGGGAGAATGGATGGAGCCATGTACCGTCAAATCCGGAGGGATAACCTCCTTCCCTCCACCAGGACATTAAAAATGGCTCGTGGCTGGGTCTTCCAGCACGACAATGACCCGAAACATACAGCCAAGGCAACAAAGGAGTGGCTCAAAAAGAAGCACATTAAGGTCATGGAGTGGCCTAGCCAGTCTCCAGACCTTAATCCCATCGAAAACTTATGGAGGGAGCTGAAGATCCGAGTTGCCAAGCGACAGCCTCGAAATCTTAATGATTTACAGATGATCTGCAAAGAGGAGGGGGCCAAAATTCCATCTAATATGTGTGCAAACCTCATCATCAACTACAAAAAATGTCTGACTGCTGTGCTTGCCAACAAGGGTTTTGCCACCAAGTATTAAGTCTTGTTTGCCAAAGGGATCAAATACTTATTTCTCTGTGCACAATGCAAATAAATATATATAATTTTGACAATGTGATTTTCTGTTTTTTTTTAATATAATCTATCTCTCACTGGTAAAATTAACCTAGCCTAAAAATTCTAGACTGTTCATGTCTTTGACAGTGGGCAAACTTGCAAAATCAGCAAGGGATCAAATACTTATTTCCTTCACTGTATATACTGTATATAAGAATAATGCAACCGTATATATTGCACACATGAAGAACGCCACTATACTGTATACCTGAATAATGCTGCAATGTATACTGTACACAGAAATACACAACTATATACTGTACATATGAATAATGCCACTCTATATTGTATGCAAGAATAATGTCACCATATAATGTTAACAGTACACGTGAATAACGTCACTATATACTGTACACATTAATAATGCCACCATCTTAATGTGGCGGAGTATTTAAACTAGGGCTGAAGAGGGAGGCCAATGTAGAAAATAAAGGGGTAGTTAGGTTAGAGAGGGGTCAGACTATATTGGTGGGGGGAGAAACAGACTGTGGGGAGAGGACTAGGCAACAAGATAAGGAGATCCTTTTGTTACAAAACAAAACAACATTGAAGATAAAAATGCCCAAATAATGTCAAATAATCACATTTCTGATACTGAATGTGAAAAATTTAAAGGCAAGTTAAAGTGTATGTTTACAAATGCCAGAAGTCTATCAAGCAAAATGGGGGAGCTGGAGCCCTTGATACTGAAAGAAAATATAGATATAGTTGGTGTTGCTGAAACATGGCTAGGCTCTTTGCACGACTGGGCTGTAAATCTAGAGGGTTTTACACTTTTTCGGAAAGACAGGATAAATAGGAAACGTGTATGTCTGTATGTGAGAAGTGATATGAAGGCGAGTGTGAAAGAAAGAATAGTGGGTGAAGATTGTGAGGAGGTTGAAACCTTGTGGGTGGAACTAGAAAGGGAGGTAAACACTGAAAAAATTACTTTTGGTGTAATCTATAGACCCCCCAATATAACTGAAGAGATGGAAGTTCAGCTATATAAACAGATGGAGCGGGCTGCACAGGCGGGTACTGTAGTGATAATGGGAGATTTTAATTCCCGGGATATTAATTGGTGTCATGGTTCGGCTTCAACTGCAAAGGGGAGACATTTCCTCAACCTGTTGCAGGAAAATTTTATGGGCCAGTTTGTGAAAGACCCGACTAGAGGTGAAGCTCTGTTGGATCTGGTCATTTCTAATAATGTAGAGCTTGTTGGGAATGTCAATGTTCGTGAAAACCCCGGTAACAGTGATCACAATATAGTTACATTTTACCTATACTGTAAAAAACAAACACAGGCTGGGAAGGCAAAAACACTTAATTTTAAGGAGGCCAATTTCCCCAGGATGAGGGCTGCAATTCAGGATATAGACTGGGAAGAACTAATGTTAAATAATGGGACAAATGATAAATGGGAGATTTTCAAATCTACTTTGGGTAATTATAGTGCAAAATGTATTCCTATAGGTAACAAGTATAAGCAACTAAAATTAAACCCCACATGGCTTACACTTTCTATAAAAAGGGCAATACATGACAAAAAAAGGGCATTTGAAAAATACAAATCTGAGGGTACAGCTGTAGCCGCTGTAACTTAGAAAGAGGTTAATAAAATCTGTAAAAAGGTAATAAAATCAGCAAAAATACAAAATGAAAGGCAGGTGGCCAAGGATAGTAAAACAAATCCCCAAAAGTTCTTCAAATATATAAATGCAAAAAAGCCAAGGTCTGAACATGTAGGACCCCTAGATAGTGGTAATGGGGAGTTGGCCACAGGGGATCAAGAGTAGGCAGAGTTACTAAATGGGTTCTTCAGCTCTGTATATACAACAGAAGAAAGAGCAGCTGATGTAGCTGGTGCCAGTGCTGTTAATATATCAGTTGATATACTGAATTGGATGAATGTAGATATGGTGCAAGCTAAATTAAATAAAATAAACGTACACAAGGCCCCGGGACCAGATGGGTTACACCATAGAGTTCTTAAGGAGCTTAGTTCAGTTATTTCTGTCCCCCTCTTCATAATATTTAGAGAATCTCTACTGACTGGTATAGTGCCAAGGGACTGGCGCAGGGCAAATGTGGTGCCTATTTTCAAACAGGGCTCTAGGTCTTCCCCGGGTAATTACAGACCAGTAAGCTTAACATCCATTGTGGGGAAAATGTTTGAGGGGCTATTGAGGGACTATATACAGAATTATGTGACAATAAATAGTATTATAAGTTACAGTCAGCACGGTTTTAGTAGGGACAGAAGCTGTCAAACCAACCTGATTTGTTTTTATGAAGAGGTGAGCAGAAGCCTAGACAGAGGGGCCGCTGTGGATATAGTGTTTTTGGACTTTGCAAAGGCATTTGACACTGTCCCTCATAGACGTCTAATGGGTAAATTAAGGACTATAGGTTTAGAAAGTATAGTTTGTAATTGGATTGAGAATTGGGTCAAGGACCGTATCCAGAGAGTTCTGGTAAGTGATTCCTACTCTGAATGGTCCCCGGTTATAAGTGGTGTACCCCAGGGTTCAGTGCTGGGACCACTATTATTCAACTTATTTATTAATGATATAGAGGATGGGATTAATAGCACTATTTCTATTTTTGCAGATGACACCAAGCTATGTAATATAGTTCAGTCTATGGAAGATGTTCGTGAATTGCAAGTGGATTTAAACAAACTGAGTGTTTGGGCATCCAGTTGGCAAATTAAGTTTAATGTAGATAAATGTAAAGTTATGCACCTGGGTACGAACAACCTGCATGTACTTGTTAAGAAGGATCTGGGTGTACTTGTAAATCATAAACTAAATAACAGCATGCAATGTCAATCAGTTGCTTCAAGGGCCAGCAAGATATTGTCGTGTAATAAAAGAGGCATGGACTCACGGGACAGGGATATAATATTACCACTTTACAAAGCATTAGTGAGGCCTCATCTAGAATATGCAGTTCAGTTCTGGGCTCCAGTTCATAGAAAGGAACCCCTGGAGTTAGAAAAAATACAAAAAAGTGCAACGAAGCTAAGGGCCATGGAGAATCTAAGTTATGAGGAAAGATTAAAAGAACTAAACCTATTTAGCCTTGAAAAAAGACGACTAAGGGGGGGACATGATTAACTTATATAAATATATTAATGGCACATACAAAAAATATGGTGAACTTTACTGTGAGAACTGTGAATCTATGGAATAGTCTACGGCAGGAGCTGGTCACATCAGGGACAGTAGATGGCGTTAAAAAAGGCTTAGATAATTTCCTAGAACAAAAAAATATTAGCTCCTATGTGTAGAAATTTTTGACTTCCTCTTTCCCATCCCACTTCCCCTTTCCCATCCCTTGGTTGAACTTGATGGACAAGTGTCTTTTTTCAACCGTACAAACTATGTAACTATGTAACTATGTAACTATATACTGTACGCATTAATAACGCCATTATATACTGTACACAATAATGCCACCATATATACTGTACACATGAATTAAGTCACTATATACTATACACATGAATAATGCTGCCATGTATAAGGAACACATGAATTACCTAGGACACGTGCTGCACATGTGCCACTTACACCTCGGATACATGCCGCACACGCGTCACTCAAAGCTGGGACATTGACTTACAATGGGGTTCATTGTCATGGCTTCCATAGTTTTGACTGTAAAAATAACGCAGCATGTAGTGCTATATTTTACATAAAAGCTGACAGAAACTGTGACCGAGACTCCGATGCAGATGTGACTAGAGCCTAATTTCGACAGCTACTGGGTGATGTTAGTTTAGTGTAGACAGCAATAGGGAGAGTGGCACTGCTGAGCAGCTGCTGTATGCCAAGTCCAGTGACTGCTTATTGGCTCAGTAGTGCCATTGTCTCTTTCTCTTATGTAATGAGGTCTTTAAAATCTGCCGATGAAGCCCCACGGTCGCAGATTCAACTGTGAACAAACCATTGCTGGGCTGGGGGGCGGGTTATTTCCTTGTGGGCAGAGGGGCGAAAGCCGCTTTGTTGGTGCTTGATTATACATCCCTCTTCTCCCCCTCGCCATCTCTCTGAGTGTCTGATCAGCGGTTGCGTTCAGGTAAGCTTGATCAGACACCCAGAGTGAATAGGTACGTAGCTATAATTTAAGGGGTTGTCTAGAGTCAAGAAAAAAACAGGCCAAGCGGGCAGATATGGCATAAAATAATAAAAGAATCATTACTTACCTTTTAAATCTCCCACCACTCCAGTTCCGCCTCTCTGTTGATCCCCGGTGATGTCTACTTACTGAGCTGCAGTGATGACATCACGTGACAAACGTGCTCTCTGCTGATGCAAGTGATTGGCTGCAGCGGTCATGTGTATTGACACAGCTCAGTAAACAAAGACTGGATGGGATCACCGAAGCGGTGGCACTGGATTTAAAAGGCAAGTAATGCTTCTTTTATTATTGTATACTATTCCGCCGCACATGGCCTATTTTTTCTTGATCCTGCATAACCCCTTAAATCAGGACACTGTGGGGCAGTCAACCAGCCCACTGTGGAACAGCCCATCTGGCATCTGCCAGAACTGCCAGATGACAAGTCCGGCCTTGGCACAGATAAAAAAGGTCGCCGTGTACCGTTGTAGAGCCACTATGCACACAGATTTCTTCAGACAAAAAGGTCTCATCTGAGATTTATTCTTTATCTTGATTTCTAGGACTTTGTCATCAGTATTTTTCTAATAGATCCATTCACAACCTGGTTAAATAATAATTCTTTGGATCAAAGGTAGTTAGTCTTTTACAGTATCTGCACATGAAGTAAACTTTGGTGCCCAGAATATGTACGGCTAGTTTAATAAGGAGTTTTAAAGCTCAGTACTAGAATACTGAATGACATACATCTTAAGCAAGTGTTACACTGTATGACCTCCGCAGCATTTTACCTGATTCGGAATGTTAATATATAATAAAAAATTAACATTGCCCTACAATAAATACTGTAATAATTGTATAGATTTTGGTCACTAAGACTTAAAAAAAGTGTTGTAGAGCTGTAAACTGATAATATGTTACTTGCACTGTCATATATGGTGTAAGAATACCTCACTTTGTTATCTCAAGCCAAATCTAAACCAAGGTCATTATGAGATAATAGTTTTATAAAGCATTCGGAGAAAGAAAATTTTTCTTCTTTTGATTGTCTTGGATCAGCGAGGAACAATGAATATATGGAAAATAGTTGGTGGTGTTTTTGTGAGCGTTTTGATGCTGGCCATTGGATTACTCATCGGACACTTTGGCATCTCAAAGACCTCCACACCATCATGGGCTACAGACCTTTCTAAAGATGTCGATGAAGATTTCATTCGGGAGTTCATGAAAGAAGTTGACAGCAATAACATTAGAGAATATCTGAGGTGAGAGAAAACCATTTTTGTATCATAATAAGGACATAAGCAAACAATATGTGCATAAAACAGCTGCAGAGATCTGTGGTTCCTCTCACATCCCCTGACGTGCGGGTGAACATGCAGATTACCGCTCACACGGCACCATAAAGGCAGTCCAACATGTAATTCCTATGGACAAATCAATCAATTTTTTGTGTATTTGGATTTCACCCGATTTTTACCTGCTCCGGCCTGAGGAAGATTTATTTATATCTGTTGTTAGTTACAGAGCCAGGTTTTTTTGTGTATTTGAGACATGCAGATTATTTGGTTTTAGCGATACGGGCATGGCCAGACGTGGCAGATTCTGTTGCGGCTTTGCCTAAAATGTGCAGTAAATTGATGCGGATTAGCCGTTGCGTATTCAGGTGAAGAGTTCTTCCTACTGTCTTCTAAAACATTTAATCTCAGTCTGGCTATAGACCTCGAGACACATAGGTCCAGCCAGAATGAAGAAATATCCTGTTTGTAAAACCAATACGCAACGCAACACACATAACATCTGCGGATTTAATTGCAGAATTTTGAAACTCCATTGAAGTCAATGGAGAAATTCCACAATATGTCCGCAACAAGTCCGCTACACGTCCGCAACAGCCAGTGTATGCTGCGGACACCAAATTCCGCACCGCAGCCTATGGTCCGCAGCTGAGTTTTCCGCCACGTGTGCACGAACCTAACTAAAAAGTTGTGGAAAACAATGGAGAAAATGTCCGCTGCGGAATTCCAAAGCAATTCCGCCACGTCTGGCCATGCCCTACCTGGTCATTCTATGGTGACAAAGGATCTATCTGATTGATGCGGAGTTTCCATTGGATAAAAATGTATCCGACTTGTTAAAAAAATTTTTTTAACGGTTTCTAATTATCCATAAAGTTAACACCAATCAATATTTCCATGTGAAAGGGTCCATAAAATGCATGAATATACTAATCTAAGCCAATGAAGGTCATGCAGGACAATAACGAGGAGATTAAAAAAAACATCAACATTTTAATAGGTAAATCATTAAAAATACATAGTAAAAAATAGAAAAACACATACAGACCAACAAAACACACAAATAGGTGGATCACCCTGGCAAAGTACATGCAGTGTATGAATAAAGCAATAATGTAGTCAGAATACATAAATATCAGAAAATAATGCATACACTGGATATCCAGAAACATATCAAGAAACCCCAAAAAGATGTCACTAACAATAACAGCCGGGGTAAAAAGAATCATACCACGGGAGGGGGATAATGCCCAGGCTGTAAGTACAAGCCAGAAGGGTAAGGGAAATGGTGAAAGAGGAAAAAAACAAGTACCAGGGGATCCACCAAGCCCAACGTATATTTTGAACGGCTGTTATTGTTAGGGACATCTTTTTGGGGTTTCTTGATAGTGCTGTCAATTTTACAATAGAATGGCAAAATTGGCCAGAATATAGAATTATAGAATGCTTTACTCACTCCTACTTCTAAGTTTCTTTGAGGTGATAAGGGTATCAGGCATTATCTGGGAGTGGAAATTAGTTTCAGGGGTATCCACGTATCTATCGTAATATTAATTTTTACCATTAGGCTGGGTTCACACGACCTATTTTCAGGCATAAACGAGGCGTATTATGCCTCGATTTACGCCTGAAAATACGGCTCCAATACGTCGGCAAACATCTGCCCATTCATTTCAATGGGTTTGCCGACGTACTGTGCCGACGACCTGTCATTTACGCGTCGCTGTCAAACGATGACGCGTAAAAAAGACGGCTCGTCAAAAGAAGTGCAGGACACTTCTTGAGACGTAATTTGAGCCGTTTTTCATTGATTCCAATGAAGAATAACTCCAAATTACGGCCGTCAATGACGCCTCGCAAAACGCGAGTACATGCAATTATGTCTGAAATTACGGAGCTGTTTTCTCCTGAAAACAGCTCCGTAATTTCAGCCGTAACGGAGGCTGCCGTGTGAACATACCCTTACTTTACAGTATAGCAAGGGACACAATAGAGTAACATGAATACTGCAACATCCATCACATCAACATCCACGACATATCAGTGCAGCTAAATGTGAACAGCGTAAAAGATTTACTTAAGACATTAAGCATTCTGGTTTCTAAGGCCTCATTCACACGACAGGGTTTCCCGGCCGGGTGCCGGCCATTCATAAATCGGCCGGCACCCGGCTTCATTAGGAATAATAGACCCCTAATTGGGCTATTCACACGACCGATTTTTTGACGGCCGAGAAAACCGTCCGTCAAAAAATGGGACATGCTCTATTTTCGGCCGGGTACCCGGCCGCCCGGCTCCCATAGAAGTCTATGGGGCCGGGTAATACACGGCCATCACCGGAATGTGTCCCGAGTGATGGCCGGGTTTTCCATCGCTTGCGCTCTATTTCCTCCTCCTCACAGCGCAGAGTGCATGTGAGGAGGAGGAGTTGATGCCATTCGGACGAATGGCTGTACGCTGTACACTGTGTGGCAGGGCCGGGGTGTACAGCAGGTGGAAGGGAGCACTGCGCTGGCTCCCTTCCCCTGCTTGTTTTAAAAGCGCCCTGGCCCGGCGACACCTTCCATGGCGCCGCTAGCAGCTGCTGCTGCTGCGGCTGCTACTACTGTAGCGACGCCACTATAGCAGAGCAGGGAGGTATCTCCCCGCTCTGCTATGTGCTAGCCTCACTTTAGCTCCTTGAAGGAGCCGAATCCCCGTGTTTTCGGGGATTCCGCTCCTGGACAGAGCGCTTGATGTCTCTGTCCATATCTGGGCAGTGAAATCAGGGGAAACTCCTGAAGCGGAATCACCAATCACATGGGGATTCCCCTTCAGGAGTTGCCGCTGATGTCACTGTCCAGATCTGCCCGGCCCGGAACGGATGCAAAACTTTATGCAAACCGGCCGGGCAAAATGGCCGATTTTACCGGCCGACACTCGGGCTCGGGCGGGACCCTGTCGTGTGAACCCAGCCTAAGTAAACATAAATTATAAACATGCTCTGAATATGTGTACTGCCCTTTTTTATTTTTTAATAAAATAACTCTTTGTTTAATAAAACAAGCACTTTTTATTTCGTGTCCCCCTTATTTCCTCATAGATTGTAAGCTCTTGTGAGCAGGGCCCTCACTCCTCTTGTTTGAATTGTTTGTTTTGTTACTTTGAGATGTTTTATATTGTCTGTACATGTTCCCTCTCAAATGTAAAGTGCTGCGGAATATGTCAGTGCTATATAAAGATTATTATTATTACTATAATAGGGTGGAAAAAACTTTCAGAGGGAATTAGATCGATGCTAAAGAAAAATAGAAACAAACTCATGTAGCAGAAACGTATCAACAGTAATAACACATGTATATAAATTTGACGCTGAAGCGTGTAGGTCAAATATTAAATCACCAGTACTGGCTGGTGGGTAAACATTAAATTTAGCTATTAATATACAGATATACATATATGGCATTGGCACCCAATGTTGTTTGGTATAGATAATAGGTTCTTGGCAAACTCAACAAAAATAAAATGGCAGAAACTGCAACGAATGAGCTCCTGTAGTCAAGAAGCCAGAACAGATAGAACATGCTCCTATTAGAACAATGATGCCCCACTATTCTATTGCGATCAGAAGCAGTTGCTAATAGGAATATTTGCAATAATACTGGGGTTTATTTTTATAAACGACCGCGTAAAAAAAACGCATCGTAAATAGAAGTGCTTGTCACTTCTTGAGCCGTTTTTGGAGCCGTTTTTCATTGTTGAAAAACAGCTCCAAAAACGGCCGTAAAAAACGCAGCTCAGTATTTTCAGACATTTTTTGTTAAGCGTGTGGACATAGCCTAAGACCCTGTTCACACAGAGTTTTTTGCAGCGGAAACCGCGGCAAAAAATGCGGCAAAAAAAGGTCCGAAATTGACTCCCATTGATTTCAATGGGAGGTGGAGGCGTTTTTTCCCCGCGAGCAAAAAAAACCTCTCGCGGGAAAAAGAAGTGACATGCCCTATCTTGAGCCGTTTTCCGCCTCAAAAACCCCATTCAAATCGATGGGAAACGGAAATAAATACATTTTTTAAATGCGTTTTTTTGCCACGATTTTTGACGCGTTGAAGGAATAGGTAAAATAACTGCCTTAAAAAAAACGCATAAAAAATCGCGCCAAAAATGCGTCCAAAAACACGTGTGGTCCAAAACCACTTAAAAAAACTGAGCTGATATTTCCAGGCACAATTTTCGTGCCTGCAAAAAACAATGTGTGAACATACCCTAAGGCCCCATTCACACGAGCGTGAATTACGTCCGTGTGCTGTGCGTTGAAACAACGCACAGCACACGTACCCGTTGATTTCAATGGGGCCGTTCACACATGCATGATTTTTCACGCAGCGAGAGTCCGCTAATCAAACTCACTGCATGTCCTATATTGGTGCGTTATCACGCACCTACGTGGCCATTGAAGTCAATGAGTGTGTGAAAACCACGCGCCGCACACAAATGCACATGCGTGTGCGGTGCGTGATTAACGCATCAATTCAGTTGAAAAAAATAAATAAAAAACATATGTGCTTTGCTAGTGCGTGAATAACGCATGCCCCTCGCAAAGCACACTGATGCATAACGCAACACACATGGACCCGATTCACGCACATGAATCGGATACGCTCGTGTGAATGAGGCCTAACTCTCCCTCCACTTTAATGGAGAGTGACGGTGGAAATGTGGCCACCCCTCCACTACAAATGGGGGACAGTGGTTCTCATTATCGAGCCGAGTATGAACTGTGGGACACAGAGCAGGGCATGGATCCTACGTGGACCCGCTGTCACTGAACCCGTCAGTCCTGCTGATCTGGCGGATTCAGGATTCAGCGCTAGATACAGCTGCTCTGTATACAGTATACAAAGCAGCTTTATCTCAAAAAGTAAAAATTATTTTTTGTAAAAACGAATTAGAAAGTTGCACCAAACACACTACTACACATTATTATTATTTTTTTTTTGTTAAAATCGCTTTTGAAGGTGTACATAGCCTTTAAAGCATCATTACTTAGTTAAAGGGGATCTGTCATTATGAAATATTGCCTTTACACACCCGTTTTGCTCAGCGGAACAGGCATGGTATGTCTATGGCGAAAGGACGTTGTTGCTGCTTATCACCCTGTCCAATCGCTAACATGAGACTTCACGGAGCAGCCATGCTATCCCCAAAGATATGAGTCTTGATAGATCTTGTTCACATTCTCCTTTCATTTCTCAATGTAATCCATCTTTACAGACACCAGTATAACATAAACTATCTCTCCCTTTTGTACAGGAAACTTAGTAAGTATCCTCACATGGCCACTACTAAGGGGGATGAAGAATTAGTGAAGATGATCCTCAATCAATGGAAAGACCCAAAATTTGGGCTTGATGAAGCTAAGGATGAAAGATACAATGTCTACCTATCATTCCCTAAAGCAGACACTCCCAACAATGTTCAAGTCGGTATGTAAGAGTCAAATTTCCTGGAAGAAAGTGGCACATAGTAGCCCTAAAATGATAATGCTACATGACATAATGGATACCTTACTTGTAGTAATAGTCCTTTGAAGTAATAGTCCTTTGTAGTAATAGTCCTAAACATAATAGATGGAATTTGTATAGATTATTGGTCGGGGAACCAGTTTATCAAAATTGAAATCTGGTTATCAAAACTAAAGTTTTAAAGATGTCACAAATTCATTCTATTTAGGTAAAATAATACTCTCCTATTAATATGGCAGCCTTCTGCAGAGTAGTGAAAAGGGAAGATATGTATTCTTTGTTAAATCCGATATTTTGATAAAAGTTTTTGTCATATAAAACTTCTAAACCAGACAATTTAATGAAATATAAAGGCAATGTCTTAAAGAGTAACTGTCGTTTTATAAAACTTTTGACATGTCATAGTGATACGTCAGAAGTTTTAATTGGTAAGCCTTCTATGAGCCTGTCTTCAGCTAACCCTGCCACTCTAAAAATAGTCGAAAAGAGCCGAAGTGCACCCATTACAGCCAAAGGAACACTGCTCTCGGCTGAGCACTTCTGCCCCTTTATTTCTGCGATAGGTCGGGATCTCAGCACCCGGACCCCCACCGATCAAAACTCCTGACATGTCACTATGACATATCAAAAGTTTTATGAAATGACAGCTCGTCTTTAACCTTATCTTAAAGAGGCTCTGTCACCAGATTTTGCAGCCCCTACCTGCTATTGCAGCAGATAGGCTCTGCAATGTAGATTACAGTAACGTTTTTATTTTTAAAAAATGAGCATTTTTGGCCAAGTTATGACCATTTTGGTATTTATGCAAATGAGGCTTGCAAAAGTCAAACTGGGCGTGTTTAAAGTAAAAGTCCAACATCGGGGCGTTTTTACTACTTTTACTAGCTGGGCGTTCTGACGAGAAGTATCATCCACTTCTCTTCAGAACGCCCAGATCTGGCAGTGCAGACACACAGCGTGTTCTCGAGAGATCACGCTGTGACGTCACTCACTTCCTGCCCCAGGTCCTGCATCGTGTCGGCCACATCAGCACCCAGAGGCTACAGTTGATTCTGCAGCAGCATCAGCGTTTGCAGGTAAGTAGCTACATCGACTTACCTGCAAATGCCGATGCTGCTGCAGAATCAACTGAAGCCTCTGGTGCCGATGTGTCCTCGCTCGTCCGACACGATGCAGGACCTGGGGCAGGAAGTGAGTGACGTCACAGCGTGATCTCTCGAGAACACGCTGTGTGTCTGCACTGCCAGAAGCTGGGCGTTGTGTAGAGAAGTGGATGATACTTCTCGTCAGAACGCCCAGCTAGTAAAAGTAGTAAACACGCCCCGATGTACGCACATAATACACGCCCAGTTGGACTTTTACTTTAAACACGCCCAGTTGGACTTTTGCAAGCCTCATTTGTATAAATACAAAAATGGTCATAACTTGGCCAAAAATGCTCATTTTTTTAAAATAAAAAAGTTACTCTTATCTACATTGCAGCGCCGATCTGCTGCAATAGCAGATAGGGGTTGCAAAATCTGGTGACAGAGCCTCTTTAACTTAAAGTGTGTTTTATAACTTATTTATAGTACAGGTTTTTCTTTTTCATAATTAATTGTTATCAATGAATCCTTTCTATCTTCTTTTCACATATCAGTTACGCCAGGTGGCATACAACAAATGCAAACACAACTCACTGAGGAAAACTTAACTGATGATCAGAAGGACCCGGATGTGGTTAAGCCATTTGCTGCATATGCCCCCAGTGGAAATCCAAAGGTATGCAACTGAGATGCCCAACACTGGTACAAGACTAAGAGTCTATACAGAAACTGAACAGCAAACTACCCAATATTGCCTAACCACTTGAAAAGCTGGTACAGTTTTACTACACCTTGCAAATAGTTCAACTACCTACTTTATATTTTATATCAGACATGGGATACAGTTTTTAACACCATACAGAAAAACTGGAGAGGGTTCAAAGACATGAAACTAGATTGATATGAGGGATAAGAGGTCTGTTTTTTGTTGCAAGGTTGGAAAAATTAGGCTTTGAATAAGAACTATTCATGCCAAGAAATATACAGTAGACTAGGGGAAAGGCATTGTATCAATAATATAGGAAGGGCTCTGGATGGACTGGATCTAAGTAACTGCCCTTGTGGGATCAGAAACTTTTTTCCTGCATGAGAAAACTTGGTGGCCACAGATTTGTTTGCCTCCTCTTTGTCAAATAGCTAGATCACAGTTTCCAGCTTGTGTGACGTTTCCCTTTTTCATAGGACACAAAACCTAACATGTCTGATTATTTTCCGGACTCATAGGGAAAGCTGGTGTATGCCAATCAAGGCAAAATGAGTGACTTTGAAACCCTTAATAAAACAATTGTTCTGGAAGGGACCATTGCTATTGTGCGCTACGGAGGAGCTGGCAGAGCAGCTAAGGTTAGTATCTCAGTAGGTATTTTATTAAAGATTAAAGACAAAGCAAAGTGCTTTTATTTGCTAAAATACATTATATTTGCAGATAGAGGTGAGGCAATATTTTGTTTGCACTAATGAGTGATTTAATAATAACCGGCAGGGCTGCTGGTAATTTTTGCCCACATTGACCTGCAAACCCATCAGTAGTTTATGTTGGAATTTATTCTACCAATGGACTGTGCACACAGGATGCATACGTTGATCAGAGTCTATTTTTACAGACTACAGGTTGCCATCTACATTAACAGCCAGTGGCGGATTAAATGTACCATGGGCTCTGGACGGTTGACACAACTTGGGCCCCCTCCTTCCCCCTCACACGCAATTCAACCCCCCCAACCTGCTGACACTGTACCCGTCAGTGCCACTGACCTGACGGATACAGGTTTTAGCACTAGATACAGATGCTCTGTATTCAGGATATAAAGCAGCTGTATCTCAAAAAGTAAAAATTATTTTTAATAAGTATTCAGAAAGGGTTGCACCAAACCCCATACACTACTTTATTTAAAAAAAAAACTTTTTGAAAGGTTTACATAGCCTTTAACACATCAAATAAAAACAAATTGTAACACCTCTTTTTAAGGGCGGGTTCACACATGGCGGAATTCCACTTAAATTCCGCTGCGGACACTCCGCAGCGTTAATCCGCAGCGGAGCCGTTTCTCCATTGACTTTCACTTTAATTTAGCAGTGTTCGTTTACACGATGCGTACAATTCCGCTGCGGAGCATAGGCTGCGGAGCGGAATTTGGTGTCCGCAGCATGCTCTGTCTGTTGCGGAGCAGTGGCGGACTCATGGCGGAATTTCTCCATTGACTTCAATGGAGATTCTAAGTTCCGCAATGAAGTCCGCAGCTGTCATGCACATGTCATGTGTGCTGCGGATGCGTCTTGCTTTTTTAACTTGACATTTCTTCATTCTGGCTGGACCTAGGTATTTCTAGGTCTACAGCCAGACTGAGGAAGTCAATGGGGCTCCCGTAATGACGGGAGCGTTGCTAGGAGACGTCTGTAAATAGTCACTGTCCAGGGTGCTGAAAGAGTTAAGCGATCGGCAGTAACTGTTTCTGCACCCGGGACAGTGACTACCGATCCCAATATACATGTATCTGTAAAAAAACATATAAGTTCATACTTACCGAGAACTCCCTTCGTCTGTCTCCAGTCCGGCCTCCCAGGATGACGTTTCAGTGTAAGTGACGGCTGCAGCCAATCACAGGCCAAGCACAGGCTGCAGCGGTCACATGGACTGGCGCGTCATCCAGGGAGGTCGGGCTGGATGCCGAAAGAGGGACGCGTCACCAAGACAACGGCCGGTAAGTATGAAAATCGTTTACTTTCACTAGGGAAAGTGCTGTCCCTTCTCTCTATCCTGCACTGATAGGGAGAAGGGAAGCACTTTTCCCGCAGTCTGCAGCAGCTAGTCCGCATCAATGTACTGCACATTTTGTGCAGATCCGCTGCAGAATCTGCAACGCAGATTCTGTGCGGCATCGATGCGGACAGTTGCGGAGGAATTCCGCCATGTGTGGTCATGCCCTAAAGGGTAAGTAAATGTTCATTCAGTTTTATGGGACTTACAGAAACAGCGTAGCTCAGCAAGCTACGCTGTTTTCGTAACTCCCGACCATGTAATCAGGTTGTGGCCAGGAGGCAGCGAGAGCAAAAACAGGTGGACATGTCATACATTTCCCTTATGGGAAAACTGAGGGCTGTATGGGGGGGATTATTTTGCAAGGGAAGGTGAGGTTGTCTCACTGACTGCTGGGGGCTCTACAGGGAGGTCTGAGTGTCTGATTCTGACATCTCTGTGGGGGGGATAGCCCCCCCATAGAGCCCGCTGCTCAGACCTCCCTATAGAGCCCCCAGAAGTTAGTCGCTTAAACTCCCCCCCCCCTATAGAACCCCCAGCAGTGAGACAATTTGGCTACCCCTTGCAAAATATTAGTAACTAGTGAGGGCTCTATGGGAAGGGGGGGAATTATACTGAATGGGGGGGTCTAACCTTCTAAGTGACTCCAGAGGACTCTATGAAGGGGGGAATAATACCTTCATCCCCCATAGAGCCCTCAGTATTTCAGTATTTATTATACAGCAGGGGGGAGGGGTTGAGCGTGTAACTGACTGCTGAGTATCTATGGGGGGAAATTATTCCCCCCTTCATAGAGTCCCCTGCAGTTAGTTAGATGTAAATCTCCCCCCTTGCTGTATAATAAATACTGAAATACTGAGGGCTCTATGGGGGGGGGGGGAGGTTATTCCCCCCTTCATAGAGTGCTCTGCAGTGAGTTAGATGGAAATCCCCTCCTTTGCTGTATAATTAATCCCCCCTTAGCGTCTGCCGATTGTTGCTTGGGGCAGGAGACGAACAGCAGACTAACCTTCCTCACCGCTCGACCACCGCCCCTGTCTTCTGTTCCTCACTGGAGTTACTTGCAGCGTCAAAGAGGGACGTGTTCTACCACCTAGCAGACGCACATCTGCTAGTCCTATCCAGCCCCTGCTATTACTATCCTTCCCCCTGAGCACTGCGCTGGTGGCTCTATTCCGTTCCAGTCCGCCCCTCCATTCCCTCCCTCTCTCCCTCCCTCTCTCTCAGCAGAGGCCATTAGCGGCGCTAGCACTGAGTCTCTTAAGTGATTTTTAAAATGATGTGCCGTTCGGGCGGCCATGGGCCCCCTGGGAGCCATGGGCCCCGGGCGGCCGCCCGAACTGCCCATATGATAATCCGCCACTGTTAACAGCAGTCTGTATTCTGCTGATGGGTCACAAGGACAAGCTTTCATTAATAATTTAATATAGTATAGTTCCTTATGTAATTCCCTAATACAATCTTAAAGCGATTATCAACACTTTATCACATGACATTCATATGTCTAACATTCTGTTCTGATTAATTTCTTAATATATCTTTATAGTAGTCAGTTTTTCTGATACAGAGCTACAAATCTCCTGCATAAAAATAAAGTAAAATAATAACATTATAGGCTGCCTGCCGCTGCTGAATGAATTGTATAATAAACAGTATGCAGTAAGCTCCCCCTACTGGTGGCTGTAGGCAGTCTGAATTTTAGCATTGACATCTACGTCTATGCAGAGGATGGTGAGATCTCTAAAAGGACTGAGCTCGAACCACTATAAAGATTTAGTAAGAAATTAATCGGCACAGAACTTTGGATTGCAATACAGACAAAATGGTGTTCAAAAGTAGACATTCACTTTATAGGGGTATTCGCAACTCACACATTTAACTGAAATGTGTGATAGATGCGGGTCCCAACTTTCACTTTTGTGGAGAACAGGGGTCCCTCAAGCCGCTGTCCCACTTGGCAAGGGTTAACCGACGGCTGCGGCATCCAGGCATAAAATAGGACAAGGGCAAAATCCATGTGAGCACAGGAAAACTATATACAGTACATTAAATGTATTTTTAGACATATATTTGCATAATGATTGTCAACATAAATACAAGCTGTAAATGAGGATTAAAGCCGATTATGTATGTTCCTTACGATCTGGAGAATTCTATAATTTACAGCAAGAATTTGTAGCAGAATAGAATCCTAGATCTTAGTTATAGGTTTTTATCTGTCAGTCTGAGCACTTTGAACTAGTATGACAACCCGGTGGATACGACCAGTAAGACATGTTTGAAGAAACAAATGCTAATGGTTTTCTTATTGCTTAGGCTATAAATGCTGCCAAATTTGGAGTGATTGGCCTCATTGTATATACAGACCCCAAAGATATCAATGATGGTAATGCTCTTGGGTCTCAGACATATCCTCATTCCTGGTATATGCCCCCATCTGGGGTAGAGCGCGGATCATATGTTGAAGACTTTGGAGATCTGCTCACTCCATATTATCCAGCTAAAAGTAAGTATACGTCATCATGTACCTGTATGGTCTTTGTATTTGGCATGGATCTCAACCCTCGCTTACATTACCCTATTATTATGCTTTGCATGACTTAGTCTGTTCTATGTGTGTTTCTTAAATCAAATCCTCATAATTTCAAATAATTAACTGTGAAATTGTTTTTCAAGCTTTTACCTACAGGAAAGATGAGAAGGATATTAACGGACTCCCCCCAATCCCAACTCAACCAATAGGATTTGGGGATGCAGAGAAACTTATATGGTAATTTGGCAAATAAACATAAACATTTTATTTTGTTCTAAATGATTCCAGTCAAAGCTGAAAATTTAGGTTTGAGTACCAATCCACCTCTTCCGCCAAAATGATACGGACAGGATTCCAGTTAGCAGAGATGTGGGCTGCTGTGCGCAGTATCCTTACCTTGAGAAGCTGTTTAAAGGTTTTGCACCCCTATGTGGCTATTGGGGAATATGGACGTCATAGGGGGAGATCCCATGCACAGGACCACCTCTACGAGCCAGAAGGGCTATTTGTTGGGGGTTTTGGGAGACTTTGGTAGGATAAACCCATTAACCCCTTAACGACCATGCCTATTTTGGCCTTAATGACCAAGCATTCTTTTTTATTTTTTTCATCTACACATTCAAAGAGTTATAACTTTTTTATTTTTCCGTCAACATAGGCGTATGAGGGCTTGTTTTTTGCGGGCCGAGTTGTATTTTTCAATGGCAACATTTTTTTGTGCATATATTATATTGATTAACGTTTATTAACTTTTTTGGGGGGAGGGAATTGGAAAAAAACGCTATTCCTGCATTGTTTTTCACATTTTAAATTTACGCCTTTCACTATGCGAGATAAATAACATGTAACCTTTATTCTATTGGTCGGTACGATTACGACGATACCACATATGTATAGGTTTTTTATGTTTTACTACGTTTGCACAATAAGAACCCTTTTAAACAAAAATAATAAATTTTTGCATAACCGCATTCCAAGGGCCATAACTTTATTATTTTTCCGTTGATATTGCCATATTAGGGCTTGTTTTTGGCAGGACATGTGTAGTTTTCATCGCTACTATTTTTGGGTGCATGGGTCTTCTTGATTAACTTTTATTTATTTCTTTTGGTTGGGGGAATGGAGAAAAAAAAGATTTTGCACACACGAAATCCCGCACTTGCGCATCGATGTCCTGTTCTGGTGCGTGTGCAATAACTAGATTTGAGGCCTGGACGAAGCAGGGAAGTGTATCGGACTATACATGACTGGCGAATGCGCCCTTTCTCAGACGGGATTTTGGTATTCACGGCGGGCCAGTTTTCGGTGGTGGGCAGGCATAATAGGAGGAACAAACAAGATTGCCAGATTATTACCATAAAAGGAGCTAAATGTTTGAAGACCGTTATTTACGGTTGGAGGAGGAGTTTAGGAGAGGGGCTAACGGCAATAAACTTTTGACAGCAGTGGCCAGCGAGGGACTAAGTAGAGTTCAATATGTGAAATGCTGGTTACAGGTTTCCTTTAAGCTGTGCCATTTATAATACTGATGTATTGACCCTCCTCAGGTACAAGTGCCCTGGACATACTGCTGCCTCTGCTCCCCCTTTAGCTACCCCCTGTATTCTAGGACATGTTACGCACATGTCTGATTCTGGGGTTCAACGTGCTGTTCAGACTCACAGGTTGTGCACCTCTGATCTCACTGATTGTAAATTGTACAACCACTAAGATTACATTTACACAATTTATATCTACCATACCTAGTTTGTTAGAAGAGTCCAGGAAATCAGAACTATGTGTTATGTGCTCTCATTAACACGCGTCACTTCTACTCTCACAGTCAACTGAATGGTACAGAAGCTGACGATGCCTGGCAAGGTGGCTTGTCATGTAAATACAACATAGGGCCTGGTTTTCACCCAGGTGGAGGATTCAGTGGGAGGTAAGATTTTCTTATTCGCCTTGATGCTAATACTTTGTAAGATATGTGTAGTAAGTGTGAAATGAAATTACTAAGTGGTTGGTGTTGTTCTGTTGGGAACATTAAAGGAGTTGTCTACTTTAGAATACTCTATGGCCAGAGTCATATATCCTTGGCCAGAGTCGAGAGCAGTTATAACAAACACCTCTGCTTTTCTTGCACCTCTCCTGCAAGACACGGACAAGCCATTTGAAGGCGCTGTTCTTAGAAGGTACTAATTCTCCTTGCGGAGATCCAGCAGGTAGGGAGTCTTAAGGGCAATGCTCCATGGATATTTTGCAAAGGGCACTGTGTAATTCACAATTTCCCCTGTGGTGCCACTGCAGGGATATTGAACACTAAGGCCCCATGCACACGACCGTAGATTTCGTCCTCAATTGCGGACTGTAATTACGGTCCGCATTTAAGGACCCATTCATTTTTATTGTCCACGGACACCTTCCCGTATATCTACAGGAAGGTGTCCGTCCCGTAGAAACCTTCCGTAAAAAATAGCACAGGTTTCCCCACAATTTACAGCTGATCGCTGTAATAGTGGATCCAGGATGATCAACAAGGTTTTTTACTTATTTATTTATTTAAAAAAAAACAAGGTTGTTATATTCACTTACTTTTTAGACAGATTTAGTAACAGTTGAGTATTTCCTGTAAATGATTTTGGGTTAAAAAAATATAAAAATCCAAATAATATGTGTGACAGGACGCCCCTCTATATATACTAGGTTTCAATGTATTTTTGTTTTGGACAACCCATTTAAGGCCCGTTTCAGATGGTCATAATACATCAATATATATTGAGTACTACGACTGCAACACCCCAACCCCGTACAGTTTTATTGAAGTGAACTAAGATCACCATAGATTTTTACACTGGTTGTTGTATGAAGTGACCCTTAGACTATGTTCACATCTGTGTTGGAGGCTCCATTAGGAGCCTCTTTCGCAGATTCCATCCAAAATCTCTGTCAAAATAGCGCAGCATTCAGCGCTATTATGTTCAGGTAAATGACGGACACCATGACAGAAACCTGACGAAACCCATTAAAATCAGTGGGTACCATCGGGCGCCATTGGTGTCCGTCATGTGATGGATCCAGCACTTCAGTTATTTTCGGTATCCTGTTTCTATGACCTTACAATGGACATAATGGCTCAGATGAGCACAGAGCCTATGTTTGTGACTATCCTTGAGACAAGCTGTTATAAGATTGTATACCTGCGGAACCACTCTACCCACTGCTATCTGACTGAACTGAGAGATCCACTTGATATGACTCTTTAGCTAATAGAGAGTGGTTGCACCAGCTCTAACAGCACAATGTGCTCTCATAGGGCATTTAACAAATGGCTGTCAAATCCAGACAAATTCCTTAAAGGGGTTGTACAGGATTAGAAAACATGGCTGCTTTCTTACAGAAACAGCACCACTATTGTGCATAGGTTGTGTCTGGTATTACAGCTCACATGTTTTGAAGTGAATAGGGCTGAGATGCAATACCATACAGAAATGGAGTTAACAAGCGCTGATCGATACGCTGTATCGTCCATCGGTGCTCGTTTACCAGCCAGGAAATGTGGCATGTAGAAGAACCTTAAGACTGGATTCATACGAGGTCATTACGTCCGTAATTGACGGACGTATTTCGGCCGCAAGTCCCGGACCGAACACAGTGCAGGGAGCCGGGCTCCTAGGATCATAGTTATGTACGACGCTTGGAGTCCCTGCCTCGCTGCCGGACAACTGTCCCGTACTGAAAACATGATTACAGTACGGGACAGTTGTCCGGCAGCGAGGCAGGGACTCCTAGCATCGTACATAACTATGATGCGAGGAGCCCGGCTCCCTGCACTGTGTTCGGTCCGGGACTTGCGGCCGAAATACGCCCGTCAATTACGGACGTAATCCAGCCTAAGGCCCTGCTGACAGACCAGATTTGCTGCATATTTTACATGATTTTTTTAAGTCAAAACCAGGAACGGAACCTAAACAAAAGAAATATATAAAGGACGGCCTTCTAGGTCTGCTCTCCTGGATCCAATTCTGGTTTTGGCTTAAAAAATGCATACAAAATCTGCAGAAAATATGCACTGTGTGAAAAAGGCATAAGGGCACGTTCAGACGTGGCAGAAATTTTCCGCTGCAGATTTCGCCGCAAATCCGCAGTAAATATTGAATGAATCTGCAGCAAAATTTGCATACTTCGCGGATATTTTGCGGCGTACTTGCCGTAGTTTTTAGCCTTTACATTACCAAGCCTGAATTCTGCAGTCAAAATCCGCTGCTTCTCTGCAACAGACTGTACATGCTGCGGAATGTAAGCTCATTTTCGTGCAGTTGTTTTCCGCAACGTTCGCACTAACTAAAAAGCTATAGAAACCAAAGCAAAAAAGTCTGCTGCAGATTTCCACTGCGGCCTCTGTGCAGTAGAATTCCGCAGCAAATCTGCCACGTCTGAACGTGCCCTGAGGGTGCAGTAACACCCAGCAGATTTTATTGCAGACATTTCTGTGACTGAAAATCAGTTCATTCATCCGATATGAAACTTGCAGAAACAACCACATTTAGATAAATGGAAGTGATTTTCAGTCACAGAAATTTCTGCAACAAAATCTGCCGCGTGTGACTTCACCCTATTTGTGAATAATTATCTGCACAGTAAATATAAGCCTGTATATCTAATCATAGTAATAACTCTTGAATCCTCCTTTTCCACCAGCGATGTTCAGGTCAATGTATATAATTACGCAGAAATTAAGCCTTCAGCAAATGTGATGGGCATTATCAGAGGAAGCGTGGAGCCTGGTAAGAGAATTACCACCGTTTTGTTTAAAGTGGACCTGTCACCTCTCCGAATATGTCTATTTTAGTAAATATTTGTATTCCCCATGAGATAACAATTCCGGACAATCTTTTAGTAGAACTCTGTGTTGTGTCATTCCTCTGTTATTGCTCCTAGAAATGTATGAATAAATTGACAACTGGGTGTTGCTATTTCACTCGACAATATGGTGTAACCCTACAAAACTCTGACTGTCAGCAGTAATTGGACAGTGTTAAAATGTGTAAGGACAAGGCCTATTCACAGAGGGAATGGTAAGAATCAGTTGTCAATTTATACATACATTTCCAGGGGGAATAACAGAGGAACAGCACAACACAGAGGTTCAAGAAAAGATGTTACAATGTAGAATTGATTTGACTGGATGTCTATTAAAGGAGAATAACATATTTAACAAACATCCATTTAAGTGTTAAAAGATTATAATAGTTTTTGCCCCTCCTTGGTAGGAGAGGCCCCTGCATTCTTCATCACATCCGTTCTGTTCTTTTTCTCCTTCTTTTCATTTGATCAATGATCAAAATAACTAATTCTGTCCATATCTATTTCCCCCATCTTCTGCTTGGTTGGTTCAAACTTCCATGTTTCCCGTTTTGCAGCCATGTTATTTTTTATTCATCAGAAGCTTGACCCATCAGCATACACATGAGATGCCTGTCAGCAGAATGCTCGTTTGTCCGGCAGCTATTTCTCCTGACGCCACCAAGAATGCTTTTTTTATTCAGTGGGCAGTGGGGAATAATACACATTTTTCCCACTCTTCTCCCAGCAGAACAAAGAATATCCTTCTTTCCACTTGATACCCGCTGTTGGTCGACAGTTAGGGAGCCCCTATAGACATTAGATTGTTGGCTGATTTTACTGAAATATGTCCATTTTAATATGTTGTAATCCCTGATTTAGGTTTTCATTGCCTTGTACACTGTACTCTGTACTGTTCTTCATTGTGCAATTGACCTTAAGACCCAGAGTTGATTGTTTTATCGACTCCTTATTACCTGTGGATCATTTACAATCATTTGCTTGTTTATGTTCTTATTTTTAAAAACTCTGTAGGTGTAAAAACTAGTGAG